>NC_052048.2:80545943-81209693 GCF_903992535.2 Arvicola amphibius | reverse complement strand
ATGTAAAAGAACATTTATAAACAATATTTGGGAACATGGGCGCAGTTATTTCTCTCCAAACTGCTTCCTGCTGAATGGGGGCGCTGTTAATCAGATCTTTCATGGTGTGACCTGTGTGCCAGGTTCATCTCAGTCATCAGTTGGGTGAAGTAATTTTCTGAAGGTGTTCAGAGCTGCAATCTTTCAGGAGGGTGTGGTCTATCATACCATATTGGGATAGAAGCAATCCAATGGGTCTCATTTTCTGTAAAAATAAAAGAAGAATCTCTTTTCCAAAGTATTATATCAAATTCTTTTATTAGATCTTTTATTAGATCTTTTATTAGTATTAGATCCAAATTCTGAAGTCAAGGTATTTTCAAAATATCTATCTTGTATTAGTTCAGCAGCATTTGTAAACAAATATCTTTTAGCAGCTGTTGCTTCTTCCTCAGCATTCAGACAATTCAAAGAAAGCATAATCGTATACAGCATCAAGATTCTTTGTGTATTTTCCATCTTTGTACAGCTTTATTTTAACCTCTATTTCACTTATTTTTACTTTTATTTTTTGAGACAGGTTCTCTGTATATCTTTGTCCTGGAATAACTCTGTAGACCAGGCTGTCCTTGAACTCTCAGAAATTCATCTGTCTCTGCCTCCCCAGTGCTGGGATTAAAGGTGTGTGCTACAACACCTTGAACTCACAGAGATCTTTCCGTCTCTGCCTCCCAGGCATTCGGATTAAAGGTGTGTCCTGCCACACCTTGAAGTCACAGAGGTCAATCTACCTCTGCCTCCCAAGTGTTGGGATTAAAGGTGTATACCACCACAACAAACTACTTCCTTTTTCTTTCTTTCTTTCTCTTTTTTTTTAACTGTAAGAACTTTAACTTTTAGCCTGCATGTATTTTTAACTCACTGTAAACCATTTAGAGGTTTTCTTTGTCTTTGAATCTCTCTTTACTGTATATCTCTCTTTTTCTGACCACACAAGTCTTTAATTTACTGAGCAATATGGGTAGGATTCAAGCCATGGCTTTGACAGCTAGATCCAGCCCATTCCTTAGCTTTCCAGCCTCATGGCAGAGGTACCGGCTATAGCCTTGTTTATCACCACAACTCTGTGGCGGTTCAAGGTCCCTGACAGCAAGCAAGCTGCAACAGTGTTAAACAACACTCAAAAGCTCCATAGTCAGGACCGCCTGCTTGAAAGAGTCAGAGTTTGCCCTGGTGGGACGGCCCAGAAAGTTGGCATTTTAAAACGGCACAGCTTTTTTCCTGCTACGGCTGAAAACCGAAAAACAAACATTCAGCTTTTCATCAACACCATTTAAGTGTTTCGTGGCAGGACCTCTTAAAAGAGCTGCAAGATTTTGCAGCTAAAGCTGAGTCAGGAAGCCTCTCTTAGATGAGAGTGCTTTCTTACCTCTAGCAAGCAAAGCCAAACCTGAGAAATAGCTGCTACCAAGAAAACATGCTTTACTCTATTCTTTCCCAAGCTTTCTCAGGCTTTCTGTGGATTCAATTATCCACGTGGGCGCCATTCTGTAGTGAGGAGCTATGGGCAGGCCTGCTTTTCATCCTGCCCGGCTCCCGCATGGTTAGTTTTACACCCGAAATAATTACATGGAAACTGTATTCTTTTAAATACTGCCTGGCCCATTATTTTCAGCCTCTTATTCACATCTTGACTAACCCATATCTAATAATCTGTGTAGCACCACAAAGTGGTGTCTTACCGGGAAAGATTCAGCATGTCTGAATGGCTGGCTCCATCGCATCTCTCTCTCTGAGCAGAGGCATGGCAGTCTGACTAACTTAGGAGAGGCGTGGCATCTGACTGAGCCATCTACCTCACTTCCTTCTTCCTGTTCTGTCTACTCCGCCCACCTAAGGGGCAGTCTATCAAATGGGCCAGGAAGTTTCTTTATTAGCCAATGAAATCAACTCAAACAGAAGACTCTCCCACATCAGTCTTTTAGTCTATTTAGATCAGTTTACATATACTTCATGCCTGTATCTCTGGCATAAAGCCTATTTGATCATGGTGGATGAGCTTTCTGATGTGTTCGTGGTTTTAGTTTGCAAATATTTTACTTAGAATTTTTAATTCTATGGTCATTAGGGAAACTGGTCTGTAACTTTCTTTATCTGTTGGATATTTCTACAGTTTAAGTACCAGAGCAGTTGTGATCTCTAAAAAATATTGGGCAATGTTCCTTCTGTTTCTATTTTGTGGCATAATTTGAGAAGTATTGGTGTTATTTTATCTTTGAAGGTATAGTACAATTCTTCCCTGAGTGTATTTGGCCCGCCTACTTTTGGTTGGGAAACTTTAATTACTGCTTCTATTTTACTAGAGTCTAGTGGTCTATACAAATTAGTTATCTAATCTTGATTTAACTTTGGTAGATCCTATATCCAATAAATTTACCTATTTATTTTAGATTTTATAGTTTGCTGAAATACAGATTTTTAAAATATGTCCTTATGATTCTCTAAATTTCCTAGATGTCTGCTGCCATGCTCCTTTTGTCTCTAATTTTATTAATTTGGAGCTACTCTCTCTACCTTTTTGTAACTTGGCTGAGAGTTTGTCAATCTAATTGATTTTCTAAAATTATCAACCCTGTGTTTCATTGGTTTTTTACATTGTTTTTGTTGTCATTTATATTGTATTGATTTCAGCTCTAATCTTGATTATTTATTGCCATATACTATTTTTGCATGTTATCTCTTCCTTTTTACAGTTTTAAAGTGTACTATTAAGTTGCTAGCATAAAATCTCACCATTTTTATGCGTTGCTATGATCTTGTCTTGTAGAACCACCTCCATCGTGTCTCATAAGTGGTGGTATGCTGTTTTCATTTTTAATCAATTCTAAAATGTTCTCAATTTTCTTATTAATTTTGTCTTGACTCATTTTTGATTCAGTGATGAGATGTTCAGTTGTGATGTTTTTATACTTTTTTATTGATGATACCCAGTTTAAATCATGGTCAAATAGGATGAAGTGTTATTTCAATTTTCTTACATCTGTTGAGATTTGCTTAATGTCCAAGTATGTGGTCAAGTTTGGCAAAAGTTCCATAAGTTGCCGAGAAGAAACTATATTGTTCTATGTTTGGGTGAAATGTTCTATAAATTTCTGCTAGATTCACTTGATTTATAATGTTATTTTACTACAGCTTTTCTCTGTCTAGTTTATGTCTGCTTGGCCTGTCTATTGGTGAGACTGGTATATTAAAATCACCCGTTGTCACTGTTTAAGGGTCAATGTGTTATGTTAACTGTCATAGTGTTTCTTTTATGAGTTCATATGTCCTGTGTTTGGTGTATAAATGTTTAGAATTACATTATCCTTTTGATGGATTTTTTTTGAGGAGTATGTAAGTCCCTTCATATTTCTTCTTATTAATTTTTATTTGAAGTCTATTTTCTCAGACATTAAAATAGATATACAGGCTTGCTTCTTAAATGCATTTTCTTGGCATATCTTTATCTATAATTTTACAGCCTGAGGTAATGTCTATCCTTGATGTTAAGCTATGTTTCTTGAATGCAGAAGAAAGATGGATCCTGTATTCTAGTACAATATGCTAGTCTATGCTTTTTGTTGAGGAATTGAGACCAAAAATGTTGAGAACTATGAATGAACAGTGTTTATTTATTCCTGTTGTTTTGTTGCTATGGTGTGGGTTATTTCCCCTCTTCTGATTTGCTGGTCTGGAATTATTATTTAGTCACTGTGTTTTCTTTGGTGTGTCTACCTCTTCAGATTCAACTTTTCCTTCACATGCCTTCTGTAGAGATGGATTTATAGATAGATACTGCTTCAAGTTGGTTTTATTGTGGAATGTTTTTCTTTTTCAATTTTATAGGATTTATAGTTTTTCTGGATATACTAATCTGGGTTGGCTTCTCTGATCTCTTAGAGTCTGTGGAACATCTGCCTAGGCACTTCTGGCCTTATAAGTTGTCATTAAGATTAGGTGTTATTCTAGTCTGTCTTCATTTATATGCTACTAGGTCTTTTTCACTTGTGGCTCTTAATATTCTTTCTTTGTTCCATATGTTTAATGTTTCAATTATCATGTGTCATAGGGAATTTCTTTTCTGGTTCAGTCTATTTGGTGTTCTCTTCGCTTTTATAGGTTAGCTAGATTTTTTCTATAATTTTGTTGGAAATATTTCTGTTCCTTTGATCTGGATTTCTTCTCCTTTCTATATTCCTATTATTAATAGATTATGACTTTTTAAAGTGTTCCAGATTTCCTGGATACTTTGTGCTTGGATTTTTATTAGATTTAACATTTTCTTTAATGAACTAACTGACCATTTCTTCTAGCTCATCTTCAACATCTTAGATTGTCTCTTCCCTACCTTGTCTGTTGTTGAGACCTACATCTGAGGTTTTTGTTTGACCTTGTAAATTTTTCATTTCCAGTTCATCTCAGTTTGTGTTTCCTTTGGTGATTCTATTTCTACTTTAAGGTCTTGAAATGTCTCCATTATTTCCTTCTACTGCTTGTGTTCTCACAGACTTCACTAAGGTATGTATTCATATCCTCTTTAAGGTCTTTGGTCATCTTCATAATAACTATTTTGGAGTCCTTGCCTTCTGCTTTAGCTGTACTGTATTTCTCAGGGCCTGTTGTTGTAGGGTTACTGGATTCAGGTGGTGACATATTGTCTTGCTATTGATTGTGTTTTTGTCATGGTACCTAGGTATCTGAAGTTGGGAGTGTTATGAGTCTAGGTATTGGTATCTGGTACTGTCTCTGTTGGGTTAGTGTTTCATTCCATGGTTTCTGTGGCTCTCTCTTCATTGTAGGCAGGTTGTGGTGGTTGTGCAATGCCTGGTAGACAGTGCATCTTCTGAGCAGTGTGCGGCAGACAGGAATAGAGCTGGGCTAGGATAAAGGGCTGAGACTACTTTAGGAAAGAGCTCAGGGGATCCTGTTCACACCTAGAGGTGAAATCCACAGGGAATTAGAGATGTCATGGGAAGAAAGGATCCTACAAATAGATTACAGTAGGGCAACAAATTTTCTAGAGAGACAAGGATGAAAGAGATAGGAGGACCCTGGGTAGGAACAAAGAATAGTCGCTTCTAGTGAGAGAAATTTAAATGGAAGAGGGACACCTATAGGCAGGTTGTTATTGGGCTGGTTGTAAGAATGGAGAGTTTGTAATGAAGGATAATGTGATTTGCCTACCTGAGTTCCTGCCAGGTATGGCCACTGGAAGTCCCAGGTAGAAAGTGTTTCTAAGTTTCAGGGATTAACAGGAAAAAAAACAAGGATGTGCTAAAAGCTGGAGTTGAGAAGGTCCACAGGAAGGGGAAAGATGTGTCCTATTCAAGGTTTAGCAAAGTCTCCCAGGACATAGAGGCACAGTGGGAAAACAGACCCCTGCAAGCTGGCTGTTACAGAGATGGGATGAGACTAGAAAACTTTTAATGGAGAGCAAGAACAGTGAAAATCACCCACCTGGGTCCCAGTCCCATCTAGCTACGGGGTTCCCAGGCAGAGAATGTTGCTAGGTATAGCTGGCTGACATAAGGAAACAGAGAGGGAGGAAAGCTAGTTCTATGTGGCTGGGCAGAGTATCCAGGGAATGGAAGTCAATGTGTACATTTTAACATCATTATTTTCCAGTGAATTGAATATTCTCCTGCTTATACTTACCAGACCGAACATAAACATCTGTCCTGTGATTCCTTGTTATCTAGTTATCTGAATTTACTCAAAATCCTCATTGATTTCCTCAGGGTCATCACACTGTATAGTGCTGTGTTCCCATTCTTAGTATATACCATCTTCTCTTGACTCTGGTCCTTCCCAAAGGATCTTTCAAACTTGTTTTCATTGCATTTTGAGGCATTGACCCCTTTCTCTCTGTTTCACATACATCGATCTTGTCAAAATATAAGCCCTGAAGTTTGTTACATTTAATTTAATTTTCTCTGTGTCTCAATTTGGGTTTTAATTGGTGTGGAGAGACACCATGACCATGGCAACCCTTATACTCTTATAAGGAAAACATTTAATTGGAGGAGGTATCTCTTACAGTTTTAGAGGTTCAGTCCATTATCATCATGGTTGGGGGCATGGTGACATGAAGGTGGACATTGTGTTGGAGGACTAAGAGTCCTCCATCTTGCAGGCAATAGGAAGTAGATGGACAGTCACACCGAGGGAAGCTTGAGCAAAAGAGACCTTAAAACCTGCCCCCACAGTGACACATCTCCTCTAATAAGGCCACACTTCTTAATACTGCCACTCATTTTGGGGCTATTTTCTTCCAAACCACCACATTGTACATGTGTGCACTAAATATGTACAAAATATGGCAAGTTTGCAGAGCTCAGAAGATAACTTGAAGGCATTGTTCTCTCCTCCTACCATGTTGGTCCCAGAGATTAAACTGTCATCAGGTTTGTTGACACACATCTTTACCCACTGAGCCATCTCACTGGATGGTCACATGCTTTTAAAAAGTAGATTGTTTAGAATGATATGAAAGTATATCACAATGTAGAATTTTGTAAGTGGTGCCAGCAATAAACAGCCTGTTGATTAACATGGGTCATAGAAGGGTGAGATTTAGAATAAACCACCTCTAGAATTTTCTTACAAATTATTCTCAGAATCCACAGGGGAAACTAATATATCATGTTCTTATGATAATCATTTTTTTTTGTTGTGACAAATGATTGAGAGAATTTAAAAAGAAGAAAGATTTGTTTGTCTGGGTTTTTTTGAGCTTCTTTTTTATTTTATTTTATTTTTCTGAGTTGTTAGGGAACAGAAGGTAACAGAATAACAATGTTGCTTACCTTATTGTGGCAAGAAAGAAGAAAACTACAGAGGGGATGTAGCCAGAGGCAAGGGTATCTTTCCAGAACATGTACCTACTAACCTATTTCTTATAGATAGAACCTGTACCTACTAACCTATTTCTTATAGATATAATGTGTACCCACTAACCTATTTCTTATAGATAGAACTTGTACCTACTAACCTATTTCTTATAGATAGAACCTGTACCTACTCACCTATTTTTTTATAGATAGACCGTGTACCCACTAACCTATTTCTTATAGATAGACCATATACCTATTAGCCTTCTTTATAGATAGAACATGTACCTACTAACCTATTTCTTATAGATAGAACGTGTACCTACTAACATATTTCTTATAGATAGAACGTGTACCCACTAACACATTTCTTATAGATAGACCATGTACCCACTAATCTATTTCTTATAGATAGACCATGTACATGATAACCTATTTCTTATAGATAGGTTTCATACCCTTTTTTTCCAACACTTCCTAACAGTGTTGCCATATTGTACATATATCCAAGGACTAATATATTCATCAGTTAATCAAAGATTTTCAGGACACAATCACTTCCAAAGTCTACCAGCTTTTAGCCCATGAGCTTGGGGAGAGCATGCCATGCCCAAACCATCCCACTCACACTATCTTCCTGCCCTCACACGGAAGCTGCCAGGCCATTTTTCTTATTTCTCTGTCCCACTGTCTGAAGATGATTTTCATCCAGGTACCTCCTACCTAGATGCCTGCTTTTTGGAGCACTGTCAGGTAACCTTCCTTGTACCACACATTCTTAAGGTAAGGTATGTACTCTGAAGTCCCAAAGGCAACTGCGCACTGTGGCTTCCTCCTTTGAAGACGAGAAGTGTATTTCTCAACATTGGTGGTGCAGGCTCCTCATGCTGTCTTGTACTTTAAGTATTTCCCAGAGATGTGCATCATCACATTCTAACAGCTTCGTGTTGTCTGGGTTCTGGAAACTCTCTAGTAAGCAACTATTCGGAGCCCAGCAATTTGCAAAACATTTCTCTACATTCACCCATTTAATCTTTAACTCTGTCCAGATGTGGAACAGGCTCTACAACGTGAGCTCAGACTGGTGTCAGGTGTGACACCAGCCTCTTGTGGGCAACTTCTCCTCCTGAACACAGCACCACCCTTGGTTCAACCAGTATACTGCTCCCTCTCCTCCCTTAGAACAAACAGCCTTGGAAGTCTCCATTCTTCACCCACTAGACTGCCCTCTGAACGTATTTTCAAATATTTGATTCCTTGCGTCAATCCAGTGGAAGTGGCTGAATGGTGGTTTACGCACTAACACTCAGAAGGAGGCAATCCGCTACTCATAACAAAACAAACACTTTTACACTTTCGCTGTGATAACAGCAGAATGGAAAATATAAGAAAATTTCTATTTGAGTAAGATAGGAGTGGGCCAGTGGGCCAGGGACCGTGGAAGGCAGCTCTCTGGATTCCATTGACCGGAGTCATCATTACAATGGTAGGTAGACTCTTAGGGCAGGAGCTGAAGACACATTTAAGACTTGATGAGTGTGTTGGTATTGGAATAGAAGAGATATAAATTTAATGAAAAGTTCTGAGACAAATGCAAAGTTCTCCTCAGCTTCTATTGCCAAGAATAAGTAAATAAGGTGGAGACCTGCAAGAGAAATGAGCAGATAGACACACTTTGTGCAGGAAATGGGAAAGCGAGAGAACACAAGGAGCCTCATCCCAATAAAAATGGATAAAACATAGAAGAGCCTCTGGAGTACAGTGCGGCTGCATGGGGGTCACTTTCAGGGAAAAGAAAAACAATTGCCTACCTGAGAATCCGATATCATTTCTGTGTGGAAATTATACCTGATGTAAGTCAGAAAGCTAAGAGATTATGTGCAGAAATTATCACTTATAAAAGCCCATTTAAACAAGAAACACAGGATCTAGAAAATCATTTTTACAAAATAGCCTGGAGACTTGATATTTCAACTGATAGAGCCCTTAGAGCAGAAAGGATTACCCTTATTTCTATAGTGGTCATTATACTTGCATCTTCTCTGCAACAGGTAATGACTTAATTAAGCAAATTTATATGAGTGTCCTTTTCCATGGAAGGATTGCATAACAGTTAGGAAGTGTTAGCTCAGGACAATTGCACACAAAATATGTTTCTTGGCAGATTCAATGCAAAACTTGATGCAAAGTTTGCTTGGTGTTAAGTTATTAATGTGTTTGGTTTTACCAGATCTAGAACTCTCTGGGAGATTCCAAACCTGACCTGGACTTTTGATTTTAATACTTCAATGAGCCCTCTTTCTTAAATAAATATTCTTATTTCAAAGTTCACTGAAAACTACTTTATAATGAGTTTGGAGAAGTTAATAGAAAAAAAACTCAGGCACACTGAGGAATGTATATAGCATGCTAATATTCATTTCTACCTAGAAATGAACTTCAAGACAGTTTCTAACTCATTTTACACCTTCAGAGAGAATAAGGAAAGGCCTATGAAATACACAAGAAATATTTCTGTAGGATTTGGGGATAAATAGCAAAAAAGTCTCAAGGTTTTTTTTTTTTATTCAGTGAGGAAAATAAATACCCTAACTACTATTTAAAGTACATTTAAGGACCAGAGAGATGGCTCAGGTAACTTGCTGCCAAGGTACACAACATGGGTTGAATCCTCGTGACTTGTATGACAAAAAGAGGGAACCAATTTCTGCAAGCTGTCCCTTGACTTTCTCTGACTCCACACATGTGCTGTGTCACACCCACAATTCAATAATTGTAGCAAAAATTTCTAGAGACAATTTTCATTTATTATTAAACAGATATTAACAAATGTTGTCATATCTTATGGTAGTATATTCGAAGTTTTTCCTTTGATTTTGACTTATTTTCCCTTGATGTGTAGAAAAACTCCTTCAGTCTTCCCTGGAAGCCTTTACTCTAGATGCTTCATCTTTGTATACACATAGTTTTCACTGCTTTTATAATAGTAATTAAAATAATGTCTGACTATTGGTGAAGTTTTGAAGGTTTAATTCAGATTCTTCATATAACAGTTTATTGTGGAAAGTTTCAGATGTACATCAAAGTCCAAAGCATTGTACCGTGTGCACTGATATTTTCACTACCTGAATCTACCATTAACACTTCAATCTACTTATGCATCAAATATTTATGCATCTACCACCCCCTTTCAACCATCAACCAATGTCTCTTTTTGAGTTATTTCTATATAAATTGCACAGAAGATTTTAGCTTTTCCAACAAAACACATTTCAGAACTTTATGTATCAGTCTCTTATTGGAAAACCTCTGCATCTCAGAACACAGTGGGATTCAGGGAGAAGCACTGTTTTGTTTTTCTGGATGAAACTGATTTTTTTCCTTTTTAATCTAAGCTTAACCAGCCATGAAACCAATGACAATGTTTGTTGAGCAAAGAAAGAATGGTGAGAAGTGTGTGCTGCGAGGAGTCATCATTCTTTTTTTTTTTCATGGTTTATTATTTTTTTTATATTTAAAAATTTCCATCTCCTTCCCTCCTCCTCCCCCCTCCCTCCCCTCCTCCTCCCCCTTCCCTCCCCTCCCCTCCCCTCCACCCATACCTCCCCTCCCTCCTTCTCAAGGCCAAGGAGCCATCAGGGTTCCCCACTCTATGCTAAGACCAATGTCCTCCCAACTCCCCCCAGGTCCAGCTTGCATAAGCACTTTGCTTCAGTTCCTAAGATTCTAGAAAGCTCTGTGCAGTGGAGGAATTGTCACTGAAGATCATGGCACTGCCTTTGAAAGATTTCACAAAGATACTGTCATTTATAATGTTTATTCATTCAATCTCAAGCAAGATTAGGAAAGATACTTTAAGGATTTATATTGAGTTAAAACATTATTGATCTAAAATGAAGTGTGGAGGGAAAGGTGTTCATTTACAAGTTGAATATGTACATTAAGGCAGAATAACTCCATAAAGATGTGTTGAAGTTCCTACTTGATCACTTCTGGTTTGCTGGCAAAACATACAACTCTGTGTGTCTCTGAATCCTGCAGTGTTCTGAGAAGGGGAGACAAACTAGAACTTACTGGAAGAGGCTGCTACAGGGACAGATCCATTTCTGTGTATGCTACTTCCTACCTTGAAGGTGTTATGCTGTGTCCATGTCTAAACATAAAATAAATAGCAGCCGCATCTACAGGAGGTTTGCATATGGGGAGTAAGGTAGTAAACCATGATGTTAAGTGATAGGGTGGATGAGTCATCAAATACCTTCAGAGTACAATGGAGGATGTAGTGTATTTTTGTGTGTGCATTCACATGTATGTGTGGAGAGAGAATCTTGAAAGCATAAAAAGGAAGAAGAGATCTTTAGGGATGGAGGATGGAGCAACAAGGTGAATGGAGTATTGTGATGTGGAAGTAGAGACAACAATTTGCAGAGGATAAAGAGGAACAGAAATTAGGGGTGGAGTATGGGGGAGGACAGTGGGAGAGGGTGATGAATAGAACAAATTAAAGTGACGTTGAGGGATAAAATACCCTAAGGAAATATTATTTCATAGGGTAACTTAAAATTTTAATATAAAAAAGAGTTCTGCTTTTACTGTAAGTCAAATGGGATGTCACTGAGTGGGTGGGGGGCTCTGCACAGATGAGGAACATAAACATTAAAGTCTCACAGGAGCTACTGTGCTGATAACAGGAGGGTACATGCGGTGCAGGAGAATAATCAGGACAGGCCTTGGGGTCTTTCAATACAATGATGGCTTATTGTCAGTCTAAAGACTCTAAGCACCTTAATTAAGGCAACATCCCTAGTGACTGATGGGACTATCAAATGACAGAGCCAGGGATGGGTCAATGTTGTACATAGTCTCAGAAGTGATCCCATGAATAAAACCAGGGTGCCAATGTGTAAGCCCCCATTCCGAGCAAATTATGAAAAAGCATATTTATTTTCTTGCCCTCTAGTCAGTCATCAGTCATCAAACTGGGAATTCTCTGTTTTTATGGAAATGGAAAGCTATTGCTTAGGGGTCAGACAGTCTAGAAAATGTTCATGGTTATTGAATACGGGCACTGAGATCTAAAGAGGAGTTAAAGATGGCTTCATGGTTTGGGAGAACATTCATTCATTCATTCATTACATTGGGGAAAATGAGTCTTATGAGGGTGTCAAGAAATAGGTTTAGGCACATGGAAACAAAGGCAACTTTGACATCCCCATCAGAGTTGGTGAGTGAGTTCTTGACCAATTGGTTCTGTAATATGTTGATTGGCATAGGACGGTACATATTTTCAATATTACTTTTGCTAAGATCTATTAACTTGTGTGTAGCATCCCATCTTTCCCATTTAATGCACAGTATACATGTGCAGGCTTGTTTTTACTAGAAATACGCTTTGATCATATAATTACTATATTCAAGGCTCTATGAGAGAAGGTCAAAAGTACTTACTCTAAAATTGAAAATATTATGTAGTTTCTGTTGCTAGACTTATATGCATGAGTCCTCCGCTAGTTAAAAATGGTGTTTTTTTTTTCTCTGTTCCTGGCTCTGGCCTTTCCCATAGTGTTTATTAAGCTTTTTTAATTTCACTACTGCTCAGCTTTCACCCTCTCTCCAATCCTGGGCATTAAGTCCTTCCATGACTATTAATGGTGGAGAAGGGGCCACCACTGTTGTGAGCTGTTACTTGCTTTAATGACATTAGCACTTACTCGCTGGCTTCCACTTACTCTCTAGCTTAGATATGTTCATCCAACACTGGTGTACATAAGAACATGTATGTATGCTTGTAAATATAGACATGTACACACATGTACTGTATATGTAAATATTATTGTAAGCAGGGATTTTTGCTTATTTTCCTTTAGAACTCAATTTTCAAAAGCACAGTAAGTAGCACACAAATTATGGATGGTCCTTTTCATTTCTCATGTAATCTGCTTGATTGGCACACTTTAAGCATCACATTGTGATCATTATCCAAGCTTTTATTTTTGCTATCATAGATAGCCACTGTTGGAAAAGATGCTACCACTATCCCATTGCATAATGTTGAAGTTAAGCCTCGGATGGCTGAGGTATCTTGTCTGGTCACAAGCCATGCATGATGGAGCTGAGAGATGAAGCCAGACAACCTAGCACAACAACTGGAACCTTTTTCTCTTCCATCTCCTCCCTCTCCTACAGAGAGAGCACAGGCTTTTCATCAACCACACACGTGGGTTCAGAAAGCTGAGGTGTTAAAAGAATTCTGTTCCTTTTGCCTGTCAAAGCCTCCAGGCATCAGAGACCTAAATGTTTTCTTCTCAGAGCAAGAAAATTACTGTCAATACCAACAATAGCAGCAGATTAATGACTGGTAATTCCTTGGGTTAGTTTTCTCCTACATTAGATATTATTGTAGCAATTTCACGATAGAGGAACCTTTAAAATTGTTTTGGAAACATGGAAGCGATACTTCAGTTTCTCTGAAAGTCACTTCAAAGAGGGAAACTTCTGAAAGAAAAGGTGATTGAAAACCACACCTAGGAGTGGGTGAAGCCAAGGTCCCGAGGCCCGAGGAGCAAAACCCTCTCTTCTCATTCCTGGAGCAGGCCTACTGAAATTCCTGTTTTCCTCTGCAAAAGTTGTTTCTTCATATGTATTCTGACTGAGAACTCACAGAAATTCAGTTTTCTATCAGTCCCTACAGCAGAGGACACAGAGGAGTTGAGATGAGAATTGCAGAACTGTTAGATTCAACGTGATAAATGCCACCATACCTCACACAAGGACCATGCCTCTGCATCAGGGTGCCATGGCAGGGAAGACCCCAGGCACAGAGATGCCAAGGATAGCATTTGAAGAAAGTGTTCGTGGGTTAATGTTGCTGCATCTACTACACTAGTGCGACCTAACACAGAAAAGCACAAAGAACGTTGAATTATATGCACCTCACTCTGAGCACATATATGGGTGGGTGGGGTGCAGGGGTCAGGGCGTATGCATGTGTGTTAGAATAAAATTACTTTTACATTAAAGATATTCTGTATTTTTGAAGCGCATGTCTCGGTGTGGATAACATGTAAGTATCTAGGAAGCCTCTGTTTCTATTCTCTAAACTGAGCATGTGTGTTGTAACGTTTACCTTGGGAACTCTGCAGGAACACATTGAATCCCACGTGCATTTTTGGATATTGCTCGAAGGCAACACAACTCTCTTTCACTCATCTTCAAAACAGATCTCCAAAATAGCAGGAGGTAAACAAATATGCTTACGAAAACTCACAAATTTGGAGCATAGTATAACGGATACTCACCAATTTACCCATTTAGTAAGATGTGTTGAATATTGCTAGGGCAGTATGGCTGCAGACATGAATATAGGAAGAAAGAAATGCACAAGTGAAAAGCTTGGAGAAGTGCTCTCTCTGGTTGGGAAGAAGAAAAAGGATAAACTCAACGGGCAAAGGAGGCATTGTCTGGGTTCTGTGTTCACCAGTTGTATGGGGAGCACTATGAAGGGGCATGTCGGAAGGCACAAGGGGAAGGAGGAGAGCCTCATTGTGGTGTGCAGGGATAATTCAGTATGGTGAACATGGAACAGAGCAGGGGAAGGTGAGATAGATGGGAAAGAAGAATGTCAGAACTTGGACACACAGTTCTTTACTTCAGCCTAGCTGTATGTGAGTTTCTCCATGAAAGGCTCCAGTCAGGTGTCTGAACCTAAAGACATCTCCATTTTCCTTTCAGTAACTCATCCTTTCTTGTTTCTACTCCAGAATTTACGGTTCAAGCCCATCTTCAGTCTCTCTATCCACACAGCCCTTTCAGCAACTCTTGTCTCGTACCATTAGCTGACAGGTCTGTAACAAGACAGGAGTCTACTAAAATGTTAGAGAAAACAGATTTAATGATTTAAAACAGTGCCTTGCTGAAATATTTGAACTCGGTCTATGAAAAGTTAATATTAACCCTGAAAGCAAGCTTCCTGCCAATCCAGAACACTTGATGTGCGAGCCACATGCGTTTTAATTTGTAACAGATCATTTTCTCCAGTTGGTTCTGTACAGCAGCACTCACAGGCCAACGTGACTCACTATGCTCTACACAGCTCAGCTCACATTTAGAAGGCATTACCAGAAAGCCGTACCCGTAGGAAGCAAGAAATCAAGCTGTCCAAAAGAGCAACAATGACCTAACTGCTCCGGGAAATCCAATAGATATGTGGCAGTTAGGCTGCTGAAGAAAAGCCAGGTTTGCCCCCAGGCATTCTGAGGGTAGGAACTTCCTCCTTCAGTGGGAGAAACTGCCCAGAAAGGCAGAAGAAGCACAATTTACATACACAGCCAGACTAATCTGCCACAGTCTTAGTCACAGCCTGCCGACTTGAGACACCCTGGGAAATCCCTGTGGCATGGAAGCCAATAAAAGTTAAAATCACATTTCTCTTCTTGCATCCTTATTCTGTGCGATTAGCATAGAGTCACTTCTGCTACTGAGAACTTGTTATTTTCTATCATAAGATAACAGAGACTTATGGTTTTCAAAGTCTGGGCGCTCTTATCCTAAAAGGCACCACAGGAGATTTTCTTTTTCTCTTTTTCTTTCTGCCCTACAAGACTCTGAGTAAGAGAGCTTGCTCGTCTTCCCCAGGCATGGCTGGACTGAATGCAGCAGGAGCTTACATGGAGCATGTGGAGGTAAGAACATCAACATGCTTAGGTGGCCACCCAGAACCAAGAACACAATGGTGGATTGTGTGATGATTAATACCTGTTCTGTATTTTAACCAGCATTATTTGACATACGAAAGCTCACTGGCAACCATTGCCCTGCCTTTGAACTCACTGGGACAGGCTGCTTCCACTGAATGACAGAGTCACATCTGCACAGATTCCTCTTCCTCTGCCGTGTGCTTTACATTTTCTTCTTGTGAGGAAGAGTTTAGTTTGGTGTAAAATTTAAGAGGAATATTGTAAAAATGTGTTTAGAAATATTTAGCAGTAAATGACTTTAATTATTAATAGCTTCAGTTGATGCTATAGTTTTGTTCAGTTACTACAATAACATTAACTATTTCCATGACTTAATTATTATACCTTCTTAGTGTTTTATTGTATTTTTATTGGTTTATTTTGAATCTGTGCATACACATGTGCCATGGAGTGACCGTGGAAGCCAGAGGACCACCTGCCAGATTCAGTCCTCTCCTTCTCTTGTGTGGGCCTGAGGGAAGGAACTTAGTTATTTGTCTCAGTGGCCTGAGCTATCACCCGCTGAGCTTACTTACTGGGTTTTCTTATGTTCTTTTAAACAGATAATCAAGATATATTGAGAAGCTAAATAGGATCCATCTATTCCTTTAGATATTTAATTTGCTATATTACAACTTAAACATCTTAGCAATTTACTCGGATATTTTGACAAGGGAAGAAACACCCCGATATTTTCAACACAGACTGCATTTTGCAGAAAATAATAATAAGGAGTTGTTAAGAAGGAATAATTGTTTCCGTAGAAGCCCCTTCCTAGAACCTAATGACTAAATATCTTTGCATGTACTGTGATAACCCATGCCTTTGTTAGCAACCAAAATAAATAGCAAATACACGCAAAACTCACTCCAAACATGAATTCCTTTGTGTTTGATTGACTCTGCTTAGGTTTAACTTGAACCCAAAGCATACAAGCTGCGGTGCAATTCCAACTGGTGATGCGTTTCACCCACAAGTTCTTCCTTTGTGTCGCCATCACCTCCTTCCAATGACCCCTTTTCATACTGTTGTTTGAGAATCTTGTCAGCCAGTATTCCTATGGTTACAAGTAAGATTTCTTAAATAGCACAGAAAACTTACTTCTAAAATTTCAGAGTCAGTGTGTTTTAGTTTTTGCATAGAGAACATTATGGGGATAGAGCATGCATGGGACAACAGGAGCAAGACCATGCAAATGTTTGCTACTTAAAATTTTTGCACCACAAGCAGAACAGTTTTAGAGGACCTAAGGTTCCCACTTTCAACTATGATGTTGGATGTTAGGAGACATGTTAGCAGTGAATATCTTTGACTGGAACAGTGTTCAGAGTGCTTTTCACTTCACAGGCTCCCCTGTGATGCTGTCATGCCCCTGGGGAGAATCACTAGTTTAGAATCAACTTCAAGGCATCTCTGCCTTGCTAAGTGCAAAGCATGCGGGTAAGACGAGCCTATAGGACTTTCTAGATCAAGGGCACTTCATGCCTTACAGCACTAATCCAGAGTGGGCCCAGTTTCTTAGACTCACCCCCCAAAGAGAAAGTTCAATTATATTGCCTGGCATTGCTGCCACCTAGGTTTTGATGTCACACTTCAGATTTAGCCAAGTGCTTCTTTTTTTCTTTTTTTTTTTTTAATTCTTTATTTTTTTTTATAAAAAATTTCCATCTCAGCCAAGTGCTTCTTAAGGTAATAAGTGTGCGTACTGACCAACAAAAGATTGTCCTTAAAATGTGGCCTGATGAGACGACAACCCAAAAGTAAGAGAAGTTGAAAAACAAACAACAGCATCCATTCTGTGCAAGACACCATCAAACCCTGAAACACTGAGACATAGATAATCCAGAAAACTAGTTTTATAAATTGTTTCCAATGAAAGAAGACCTTGAAATCCTCTGACCACTTTTGGTGAAGACCAGTAAGTCTGGACAAGGTGCTTAGTTGTTCATGGATGGCTTTTGGGGTTGACGTTCATGGTAACTGCTGTGCCTGAAACTGTGCATAGAATTCAGGTCTGCCCTGATTACCCAGCTCACTGAACTACTTCGTGACCTGGATGCAGTGTACATAGACTACCAAGGTACAGCAAGGAGGTAGTCTTTTCTATTAACTTTCCTGGAGGTGGTCCATTTGCTAGATGGTGGGCACTTTCTAGAACTTCAGCCCCTTTTTTGAATAATTATCTCAATCCCCAGGTGGAAAGTAACTGAAGACAAAGGCTATTAGTTCTCATTATGCCATAATTTATTATGATCTGAACTGGTATTCTAATGTCCTGCCCCAAAAGGCTGCCAAAATATATAGGGCCTGATAATCTCTACCCAATTCTACAACATATTTGTGCCATGGCCATAGAGGGAGTAAATTTATTCACAATTTGTAATCATTTCGATGCATTTTAACTGTTTGTATTACACTTGCTAATTTACAATTTATTTGTGAATTGTTTAGTAATTAATTAAAATAAATGAATGGTAAATAGTATATCAGGTTGGTACAATAGCTTGTCACTGTGTTGAGAAGTTTGTGTATTGAGTGCTGGGAATCAAACTTAGGGCCTTGTGTATGCTAAGCACATGCTGTATCACAAAGACACCTATCTCCAACCCCCATATCAAATAATGTGTTTTTTTTGTTTTTTTTTTTTTTATTTTACAAAACACAAGATTTGGCTAAATGCATGAGGTTTTTGAAGAACAGAACCAACCTCTTCTCTTTATTTTATAGGCTGCTTAATCTCAATCTTTTGTTTTCTTTTATTAAAGTGTGCTCCATCAAGAAGAAAGGACTCGACAAATTCTCTTGAACAAAAGATTAGACACTTGGAAAAACAGAGGCAAGAGGTAATGTGAAATATTGGATAAAGTCACATAGCCATGTGCTAAGCCTGAGAATAAACCAAGATATCCTTAATTTCTTTTATCTCTGTCGTTAAACACAGTGTTTATCACTATAACACTTGACTACACTATTTTTGAAAGAAAAGCTTTTAGAAATCATGGTTTGTGTCATGTTGAATGAAAAAGTGTTATGTCATTAATATGATACTCATAACCCATCTTTTCCAATTGTTGATGTACTTAACCAATTGCACCATAGATGCTTATCTACTATGACCTTTCAAACTAATATGTGATGAGATTTGAACTGTTAAAAGCTTGTGCGCAGTGGATTTAAGTTCAGTGACTTCCTGAGTTAAGCACCTAAATGAGTGTGGGTTTTAAAACACTGTCTTCCAGGCTGGAGAGATAGCGCAGTAGTAAAGATACTTGTTACTATTGCAGAAGACCCAGGTCAGTTCCTGGCACTCACATGATGGATCGTATCATCTGTAACTCCAATTCCAGGGGATCCTATATCTTCTTCTGACCTTTGAGGGCACTGGGCATACATGCAGTTCACATACATGCAGGTCAAACGCTCAAACACATATAATAAAAATTAAAGATTTATCTTCAATAGAAAGCACATAAATGACATAAGAAGAAAGGTGATTTCTGAGGTGATACTGGGAATTAGCAGACGCTGTTAGTTGTACCATGGCTGTGTTCTGGGTCTAAGGGGTGCTAGAACTCCTTCCCCTTCTCATCAGCAGAGGAGGAGAGCAAAGTAGAAGCATCCCACTTTTGGTTCATTTGCTAACTCACTCTGTGCAGTTCATCTGCTTTGTTCCTGCTTCTGCACCTTCTCTTCCTCTTTGATGCTGGGTAGCACTGTGCCCTGGAAAGTCACTAACCTGTTGCAGAATGATGTTACCATGGCAGAGTCCTGCAGGGCAACGGACCAATCACACAGCAATTAACAGACCACTACACAGCTGACTATTAGTAACTGTCAGACTTTTCACCAATGATTGCCATTTTAGATTAGGCTTTTGTTGCTGTTTTTAAATTCTTATTATTTAGGTAGAAGCTTTATGTTTTTTTTTTTATTTTTTGGACATGCTGACTACCTTTTTGATGTCTGCCTCATGCTGCTAATTGTTGAAAAAAATTTTGAACACAGAATTGTGAACTTCTCATAGAAAAAAAATGAAATACATACCAGGATGTTATTTCTTCCTTCTGGTTAGCAGAAAAATTTAAATGTATTTCTAATACTGTCTGATAACAAAAGCCATTACTTTTGAAAATCCACAGGTTTAGAAAGATGTTATTGTTCCATCATCCAGGATGAATTAACAATATGTCTATAGGCTATAAAGCTGGCTCAGTGGTTAAGAGCACTGGCTGTTCTTCGGGGGAACTCAAGTTCAATTCCCAGCACCCATATGGCAGCTTGCAACTGCCTTTACAATTCTGTTCCAGTTCCAGGGTACTGACACCTTTGCACAGACATACATGCAAGCAAAGCACCAATGAACCTAAAATAAAAATAAATAAATCATAAAGAACAAAGCAAGTAAATAATCATAAAATGAAAGATTTAGAAAATATTTACATCCTAAAGCATGCCACTGCAAGTAAATGACTGCCAATTAGTAGAGTTTAGACTTAAACATAAATTCTTTTTTTAAATTTCATTAATTTTTATTGCATATTTTTAAAATGTATTTATTTATTAAAAATTTCCACCTCCTCCCCTCCTCCCATTTCCTTCCCATTCCCCTTATTTTCCTCCCCCTCGCTCTCCAGTCCTAAGAGCAGTCAGGGTTTCCTGCTCTGTGGGAAGTCCAAGGCCCTCCCCCCTCCATTCAGGTCTAAGATGGTGTGCTTCCAAACAGACTAGGCTCCCAAAAAGCCAGTACCTGCAGTAGGATCAAAGCCCAGTGCCATTATCATTGGCTTCTCAGTCAGCACTCATTGTCCATTCAGAGAGTCCAGTTTGATCACATGCTCCATCAGTCCCAGTCTAGCTGGCCTTGGTGAGCTCCCATTAGATCAGTCCCACCATCTCCGTGGGTGGATGCACCCCTCGCGGTCCTATAAATTCTTTGAAAAAGTTGTCACAAGAATTCATTCTAATAGCTATAGTAAACAAACAGGAGAATATGAAAAGAGAGCCTTCATATAATAATTCTTACAAAAATACTTAGAGAGTTTCATCAGACTCTGGATGAGTTAAACAAAGATGAAACTAAAATAAGAAAAGTTGAGATTTTCTAATAAATGCCTCAGAAGACTTGTCAAGACATGATCTAACACTTAATAAATCTTTATTCATGAACCCGTTATGAAAATAAGAAAATGTGTACATCGAAATGGCCATCAGGGGTGCTGTCGGGGATACAGTCCAACATTACTACATAGAGCTTGAGATCTAGCTTGTAGGAACCACCACTCAGGGGAAGCCAGATGTTTGATTTAACCACAGAAAAGAGTTCAGAATAAGTCAGTAAGAACTGGAGTTACCCAAAAAAGGAAGTTAGACTTAAATAGGGAGTTAATAGGAAGAGAAACTCTCAGAAAAAGAAAAAGTCACATTCTAAAGTATGGGTATGGGCTCCTCATGAGAGAGCTGAGCTTACTCTCCTAGTGGTTGCCATGCATAGTATTTTGGTGACTCAAGTTTAAACTCAGAGTTGCATAGAATCCCCCCCACCACACACACTTCCATCTAGTTTGATAAGAGAGATTACAGGATGGCCCTCCCGGAGTCCTAGATGGACTGTACTCTGATAAAAATAAGCAGTGGCTCATAAAGTTTGCACAGAAGAGGCTAAGGCATACATCGTACTGTAAATGGAATTTCTAGGGGGATTACTAGACAACCGTGGACTTACAGCAGGAAATGAGGACAGCCATTGACACTTGGGCCTTGAGCTGTTTTAACAATCTGACTCAAAACCTCTCTGTGTAATAGGAAATGTGTCTTTATATAGACTCTTTATAAACATTGATGGTCTTGACTTAGCCTAGCCGATGAGAAAGAGGCTTCCACCCGACACTGGGTGAAAGGCTCCTTTCCACACATCCTTAAAATTCTCTCTTTCTCATCATCATCATCATCATGATCATCATGATCATGATCATCATCATCATGATCATCATGATCATGATCATGATCATGATCATGATCATCATCATCATCATCATCATAATTTATGCCCTGGCAAGGCTTAAGCAACCCGTTTATGGCAGTTCTCCAGTTATTAATACTCTGGGCAGTCCTGGGCGCTTGTGTTATTGTCATACCCAAGCTTCCACAGTCTTCCTTTATGCAGTCTATCCAGCATTTTTGGCCTTCCTCTTTGCTTTCTCTCTCTCTAACCTGCCCCCAAATCATGCCAGCCCAACCAGAACTTGCTAGGAGAGTTGCCTTCATCCATGACTTCTAAAATCTCAATAAGCTCAAACTATGATTTTGCATTTCCTAAACTTCTAAATGGATGGAAATATTTTGTTGAAATGCCAAATTTTAATAATTTCAGCTCATGGAAGTCAATCAACAATGGGACCAGCAGTTCCGAAATATGAAAGAGTTATACGAAAAAAAGGTAAGAAACTCTTCATGTGGGACTTTCTTTAATCCTGGTAGTAGAGTTGCAAGAGATTTTTGTGGATCCCTACCTATGGCAAATGAGGGGCAGAGTTCCACCATAATGTTTGGCGTCTTGCACTGTGGATGGATACAATGTCAGTCAGTTGTTGGAATATAGCCTTGGTTCTGTCCAAGAGTTCCTGTGAGCACTCCCTGCTCTGAGTTGTTACTGAGGATAAGGTAAGGTCAAGGAAAAGTCCTCCAGAGAATCAGCTAGCTTCCATCCATAGAGAAACAGTGGTAACAGCCAGGATGAAAGGAGAATGCCCCCTTCTGCTTTCTTTAAAGCATGTGGAGAAGCTTTTTAACCAGAAAGGAACCTTTGGGGGAAGTTTTTATTTAATAGGTTAAAGTCGTTATTATTTGAAACATTCCATTTTCAAAAAGACAGAAGAGAAAAAGTAAATTCCCCTAAATAATTCAAAAGGAAGAAAACTGACCACAGTAATGCAACTGCGCTTGCATTTTCTTCCTCATTTGATATTCAGAATTAAATTTAGAAGCAGGAAGATTGTGTCCCACTGCAGTAGTCTGGATACCTTGTTCTATACATCCTGGACCAGGCTGTGGCTACAAATTTTAATGACAGTGTTCCCAAGAAGAATGTTTCTGCAGCTTCCCAGGGTGGTCAGTAAACCCAGAAAAAAAGAACAAATTGAAGGAAGTGCCATGTGTGAGGTTCTAGCCTAGGGCTCTAATTTGTCAAGAGGAAGAACCACAGATATCCTGGCAAGTTTGCCCTTTGTAGAGGGCTCTACTCACTTCCTGACCACCTGCTGCTTTGTCTTGCCTCCTGCCTCCCAGAGGCCAGGTACAAAGAGCCCAATAGTCTGTTCCCTGGCTCCTTCATCCTTAGGAAGTAGGGGCAGTTTGGAGAAAGGATGGACAAGTAGGAATCCTCTGTAGATGGACATGCAGGTTGCTTCCCGCCACCCGGCTAGCTTTACCTGAAATAATTACACAGAAACTGTATTCTTTTAAACACTGCCTGGCCCATTAGTTTCAGCCTCTTCTTGGCTAATTCTCACATCTTGCTTTAACCCATATTTAGTAATCTGTGTAACACCACGAGGTGGTGGCTTACCGGGAAAGATCCTAACCTGCATCTGTCTCGGAGAGGAGAGTCATGCCGACTGACTCATTGCCTTCTTCCTAGCATTCTGTTCTGTTTACTCTGCCTACCTAATTTTCTGTCCTATCAAAGGGCCAAGGCAGTTTCTTTATTAACCAATGAAAGTAACACATAGACAGATGACCCTCCTCCATCAATCCTCCCTTTGGGAGGAAAGTATGTGCTCTTGTGTAGAGCAAGCCCCTCTGCTGATGTGTTTTAGGGAAGAGCTCTTCCTTGGGTGACTTCTTGGACAGGGTGGGGTGGGGCGCCTCTATTCCCAAGTGCACTGGGCTTGACTGTGGTGTAATTGTCTGCAACCGTCTCCCTCCCATGATCCCCTAAGGTCCTGGAGCTGCAAACAAAATTGGCGGCCACAGAAGATATCCACACCATAGAGAAGGAACAGAAACAAAGTGCGACAGAGGGTGACAGGCAGCTAGAGGTGGGTGGCCAGCGACTGGCCTCTACTTGAGCAAAATAAGAGTGGTGAAAACAGCTCTCTAAGGAGCCACGCACAGGCTCAGAGCACGGAGGTGGGTGGGTGGATGGGAATGTGCATTGCCATCAGTGATCGGGAAATTAGAAACTGATTGGTTGAGCACCTTCCAGGGCTTTGCAGCCTCTCCTGTGACTTCCTTTTATTGCGAATGACAAAGTCTCACTATGTCCCCCAGAAGTGCTACCTCTCTTGCCTGGAATTGACTTCTTGCCCAGGCTGGCCCTGAACCTGCTATTATCCAGGCTAAGTGTCCCAAGTGCTGGAATGGCAGAAATTCTTCGCCACACCCAGGTATACAGAACACTTTAAAAACCACTTCACACTCATTATCTCATTCAATATCCGAAGCCCCAGCCTTGAACATGTCAGCACTAAGAACATGGGGTCCTGAACTAAGGCTCCAGACTGCAAGGGTGAGTAGAGACAATGAGAGGGGTTTCTTCTGATGCAGGCTTTGTCCTTAGGAGTTGGACTTTTTGACGTATATAAAGGGGATGTTAGCCGGGCGGTGGTGGTGCACGCCTTTAATCCCAGCACTCGGGAGGCAGAGGCAGGCGGATCTCTGTGAGTTCGAGACCAGCCTGGTCTACAAGAGCTAGTTCCAGGACAGGCTCCAAAGCCACAGAGAAACCCTGTCTCGAAAGAAACCAAAAAAAAAAAATAAATAAAATAAAAAAATAAAGGGGATGTTAAAATCTAATAACAGCCCTCCGAAGATGTAGTAAGAATAGAAACAAGCATATGTATTCTCATGGGCAGTTTTGCCGCTGTCATTGTGAAGGCAGAAGTCTGACAAGACTGTTAGCAGAACCTATAGGGTAAGAGTGTGAGTCTGGGTGTCCTGTCTCAGCCACTTGTGCTCAAGAGGCATATTAAAAGGACAGTTAATCATGAAAAGCAGAGAGAGGAGATTTAGCCATGTACCTACGTTGGGAAGAACAATAAAGAGGCCCAGTGACCTTAAGAACACCTTCAGGGTCCTGACATGAGTTTAAGTTTTAAACAAAGGTGAAGCGGCGTCTGCAGCTAAGCAGTCCTGGCTGTGGCATGGTTCTTTGCAGATACTGTCACCATCGTGCCTCAGCCTGCCCTGCAAGATAGTCTGACAAACTGTCCAAACCTTACAAAATCTCTTGGGCTAGCACCAAGCTTCATTCCCAGCATGAGATCCCTGGGGAAATCCCAAATCTTTTGAGACATTATCTCAGCAGTCTGACGGTGAAAGGAAGGAACTGGGCGTCTCTGTGAACATCTTTGCTCCTGGCAGGAGCAATACCTCCTATTCCACAGCCCAGGCTCGCTCACCTTGCTGAGGTTATAGTTGGGGTGAGCAGGAAACAGGGTTCTGACAAGCCCCTCTCTGGCATGCAACACACACTGCCTCCTCCAGCTACACCCTAGCTTGGAATTTCAGTAACTTTTCCTTCATGAACTTGGGAAGATTTTCTAGATGTAATAAAATAATATTCTTGTGATTGACTCATCTAAATGTGTAGGTTCAGCCTATTAAAGCAAGTGGTGATGAGATGTTTTCACTTCTAAAGAAAATAAGTTGCCTAAAATTGATTTCCTAAATTTAGTTACCATATTGGAATGTGACTAAAATGATATTTGAACCCCCTGCTTTAGCTACTTCTCATCTTGAGCTATATTCTTCAATATTTTTTTTTCTAGACTGGATTCTCATTAAGGATCCAATTTACTCCAGCAAATTTTGCTACCTACTGTGTAGAATGAAGAGTTGAGAGATGAGAATCAGGACTTTCAGTTGTGTAAAATGGTGAAGTTCTTGGAGATTGTCAGAGGCACTGAGCATGCTGGCCGCCAGAAGGCTGGATTTCTGCCTTTTAATGGTAGTGGTGCTGATGCTGAGCTCTGAATATTTATCTGCAGTGAGGTCCTTATTTGTCTCAGATTTCTCATTCTTGTCTCTGATATAGAATGGTGCAAGACTGGCCTGGAGCTATTTAGCATCAGTTTATCTCAGTAACTTTTCTTTTTCTTTTCAGGCCTTTTAAATGTTTTTAAGCAGTCCCTTAGGAACAGTGGTAGATTGCTCTGCAGACCCATTGATTTGACTATTGAATGTGAGGATTAGAGTTTTAATGATTTTCCTGGGGTCACCACAGTATCCCTAAGTTTTCATAAAGGAAAATATATTCAGTAGCTCTGTCCTCCACGCCAAGAACATTGCTCAGAGGAATGTTAGAGTAAACCTTGCAGGTCCCATTTGCTTATGTGTGGTGGATGACTGCCAGAAAGAGCCAGTCTCTTTGGATTTCTGCCTTATCCTTCCCTTTGGGAGTTTTTGATCTGGGTCATGGTTTATTTATTTTTTTTTTTTTTTTTGTCTTTTTCTTCATAAGGAAAGGGAAAGCCTAAGGGAAGAATTGCGAGCCCTGAAGAAGGAGAATATGCTGCTGAAGGAAAACAATGCTCTCGCAAAGAGGAAGAAAGAACATTATGCCTGTGAAATTAAACGACTCAATAAGGTAGCAGAGCAGGGTAGGGTGAGACGAGCAGGGAGGGTAAAATGATAACCTCAGCAGTGGCTGAGTCCTGCCAGATCACAACAGAACGGAGCCCACATGTGCCTCAGCCTACATCTCCTGAGGTCCCTCTCTGGTTTACACAGAACACCTAGCCACAGCTGGCAGTCACATTTGGCTAGGATGCTTTGGGGAATTTGTGTCCCTGCAGAGGACCGTGAAAAGGAGAAACAAAGAGAAATTATATACGTCAGTAGGATTTTTGTTTTTTTTAAAGAACCACATAACGGCACTGGGTGTTTGTGAACAGTAACATATCTCTTGGTTGACCACAAAAGCTTCCTGAGGAAGCAAGCTGTTCTGTAAAGAGAAGGCTGTGGAGAGGGGGTATAATGCATGCATGATGCATGGATGCCTGCTTAGTGCCAGATTCAAGACTGAGATGTCTGATGCCTGGGAAGCCAGCCTAAGTACACTATGAGTAGGATCTGACAGAAAGAAGCAAGGCTCAGCGTGCAAACACGTGGCTTCATGGTTAAGCTCAGAGGAGAAACTAAATTGTTTTAAAGGGATGATGATGAGTATGTGAATGTGTGCATATGTTTCTATGTATGTGTGTATCTGTATGTGTCTGCATAATATGTGGGTGTGTTCATATATGTATGTGTGTCTGGGTTTGTATATATGTGTAGGTGTGTATGTGTATATATGTATGTCTGTGTATATGTGTGATATGTACATGTGTGATATGTATGTGTGTACATGTGTGTATGTTTGCATATATGCATGTATGTGTGTATGTGTATATATGTGTGTATATGTGCATGTATGTGTGTATATATGTGTGTGCATAAGTTTGTATATGTGTGTGTATATGTACGTAGATTGATTAATGAACTAATGTGATATTCTGGGAATGAGAACACTAGTTCAGTACAAAAACATAAACCCCATACTGTTGTTATTTCAAGAGGTAAGCCAAGGGTAAACACAGGAATATTGAAATATATGAATGAGTTGAAATCTACATCACTCAATTAGGGATTTCATGGCCAAAGTAACGGAAGTGATCTTCTATAGCAAAAGAGAGCAGTTGACGGCTTTTGCACTGTGGTCAGTCCTGTAACTTTGGACCACACCAGCCCATGCTCAGAGGTGCTATTAAAGACCCCAGGTAAGATGTACGCTGGCATCATTGACAGGATGCTTGCAAACCGGATTCAGCATTAGGTCTGCTTATAGCACGAGTCATTCTTCAAGAAAAAAAGGAAGGTAAAGAAAGAGTTCCAAGCATTTTATCCTTCAGAGAAAAAAAACTGTTCAGACACAAAGTTTCAGGACAATTAATTACATGTCTTTTCCTTTTTATCTTCTACTGGAAAAAATTGATCCACAGAAATCAGAGGACGTAGGATAACTGCAGTTACATGTGAAGTTCTAGTTCACTTTGCCATAAGAATGCAAAAAAGTTCATTTCTGTCATATGAAAGCCCCAAACTAAAACAAAAGCCCCCCAAACCCAAAAAAACCAAAACCAAAACAAAACAAAAGCCCTGTGCATATAAACAGGGCTATTTTTTCATTTCCATATGCACACTAGTCTTTGCTATTGGTGATTGTGGTTGACAGAACATTTTTAAATTCAAGGAAATAGGCAGTTATGGTGCACAGCTATAATCTCAGCACTTCTGCCTCAGGCTCAAGGGCAGCCTGATCTCCATAGCTAGCTCCAGGCCAGGCAGTTGTATCTCTAAGGAAAAAATAACTTTATAATTTGGTACCTAGAAACATAAAACCTCATTAAGAAAAAATAATGTAACAAAAGTCATGTCTTTACTCAATTATAACCTTTCCAAAGAATATTTTTCTTCACATCTCAAGTAAAATTATGTGCCCTCATTCCTGATACAATCTTTGATTTCTTTCTTGGCATTTATTATTGCTACCCAGTACATAATAATGTACATTTATCATTTATCATCTCTTCTCTATTGATCTACTATTGGTTGTGAGCTCCTTGAGTTAGGTTGGGCCTAGTAGGAACCCTGATGGCCATAGTAAATACAGTGTGTGGTCATAGGGCCTATAAGGGCCCATAAATATGTCTTGCTTCTTTTTAAAGTAGAAGTAAAATAAAGTTTTAGGTTAAAAACATAAAACATATTATATGTTAGTTATTCACATAGCAAAGTAGCTATGAAATATGGTTTTCCTACGCATCCTCATGGAGGAAAGGCTTGGTAGAAGCCAGCTAGCATGTAGCCCTGACTTTTTCTGCTTTGGTCACTGAAGTTTCCTGAGTGTCTAGTACAGGGCCTTTGTCACACAAAGTTCTTAAATGAATAGATTAGTAAGTTCACAACATATGCAATAATCGGTTTTTGACCTGAGAATCATCATTTAACAGGCGTCACATTAACATAATGCATAATTTATTGCTTATGATTCATCGTGATGAATATAAAAGAATGCTTAAAACCTCAAGAGATTTCATCCCACGCTGCTAAACTGAAACTGTTCCTTAAAAGCATAGATATAAAATGATGATTTCTGAGATTTTTCTTACTCATTTAGCACATTTATTAGTATCGAATGAGATATACATTATTAATATTGTAGTTATTACTATTGAACTTAAATTGCTTGCTTATTTTTATTTATATGTGTGTGCCTGTCTGATTTTATGTGCTCCATGTGTTTGAACTGCCCTCAGATTCCAGAAGAAGGCAGTAGGTCCCCTGAAGCTAGAGTTAAGTAGAATAGGGAATAGCCTGGTATGAATGCTAGCAACTGAGCCCCAGGGCTCCTAAGTGGTCAGATGTTTGGATTTTGTGATGAATGCTTTTCTTTCTTTCTTTTTTACTACTATAATAAATATGGAGATATTTGAATATCCCCCAGAGCATGAATAAGAGTCAACCTTTAGCTTCTTGATAACTCACTCACTCAGAAGAGACACAAGGTTAAGAATGAAAACTTCAGGAAGAGACAGTTACACAAGTAATTAAATGAGCTTTTCAAATGTGTGCTTGTACTCAACTTAGTTCATCTGCTTGGAAGAAAATACCCCAGAATTTTGCCAATATCAAGTTCTTACAGAAATGTTAGATACTTAACTAGAGTGAGAATTGAGAATAGTCAGCTAACGCCATCCTGTACAAAATTGACCTGTCTGCCACCTAATCATTTTTGGAATGCAGGGGTCGATCATTTGGCTAAATAGTGATAGTGAAAATGACTAATCTAGAACAGGTTCAAGGAAGTTGGAAAGCACCAACAAATGTTGATTCAACTCACGTTTCATGCATGACTCATTTTAAAATTTCCTGAATAGCATTGCGGAGTAAACCAGGAAATTAAAATAAGGTGTCTGCAGAAGTTGTCCAGTTTTGGGTCCTGGGCATGGCATTGGCATATTTGCTCACTGCCATTCATTTGTGAAATCCTCTCTGAATCCTCTCTACTGTCATTTACACAACATAAAATTATGTTTGGCTCTCCTGATATTTCCTAGAACTGTATAGTTTGTGCATGTCACAAAAGGATCAAGTGCCACTTCTGTTTCACACTTGTAAGGATTCCTTACACCATCGTAAATAAATGAGTAAATTAAGACAAAACCCAACTTTTTTTTTAAATCAACTTTGTGCTTTCTCTAAGTTCCCCCTAGAGGAAGAAAAAAATAAGTTGTTTCTCCTGAAAAGTTCTGATATGTACATTCTGTCAGGCTAGGTGGTATGTGTAGTTCCAAGACATGCTGTTAGGGAATTCCCAGTCTGACAATATCTGTTCAGGACTATAAGCTGGCTTTTCCTGCCTGCTTTATGACCATACTGTGTAGTGGTGGAGAGAGTGCTCTGCTGCCAAGGTCATCCATTAACCTCATTTAAGTTCAGTAAGCTGTGCACAGAGGAAGCAAAGTCATAGAGCTCTGAGATGAACCCTTTCTATGCCTGGAGTACTAACTTGACTAATGAATAAGCTGTCAAAATGTAGTACTGAGGACACTCGTGGATGAGAGTGTCTGTCACAACAACATCGTTTTTATTAAACTCATCATGAATTGTAATTCTCTAAACAAGAGTTAATGTCCTTGCATAAACTAAGTATGAACACTACAGGCTGATGATAAAGGATGAGAAGTCACTAGCAAAAGCAAGTTTCTCTGCCTCCTTATTCCATGACAAAATCATAAAGTTATAGCACAAACCATCCCACACAGTCATGAGTAAATCAATGCTTTGATAAATCATAAATATGCCCGACTAGGCCAAGGAATAAAGTGCTTGACAATTCCAGAACAGAAGAGAAATGCAGCAGGGCCTAGAGGCAGTGACTGTACAATTGGCCATGTGGTATGGATTGCCTTGGAGACATGGTGTGTGCTTAAACAGTAATCTTCTTGGGTCCCCCATTAGACCTGCGGATTCAGAAGCTCTAGAGACCTGCCCAGGGAGGCTATGTCTGCTCTCTCTTCTGCCCCCAAATAGAAAGATTACAGAGATAGAAAATATACTGGAGGGAAACAGAGACTCTGAAGAAGACTCTTGCTCTTTTCTTTCCTTAGCTAGGTGACAGGAAGGCCAACATAGTAATCCCCTTTAACAGAGTGGAGGTTGAATAACACACACATTATCATGTGGAAGACAGAGATTTGGAAAGTATGCACATATGCAGAAAACCAAAAGGGAAAAAAAGCTAGCCAGCCATATAGGGAGCATTAAAAATAAATGCTTCCTCTTGTACTGGAGGGGGTTGTACCAATTATGAAATAATTGCTAAGGTCATTGTAAACCTTCTGTCAACAGTGGGCTTCATTTTTACCACAGGCTCTTCAGGATGCCTTGACAATCGGGAGCGCTTCGCTTTCTGAGGGCTCCAGGAAGTGTACAGGCAGGTGCAGCTGCGCAGAGATGAGAACAAGGGTGGAAAGTCACAAGCAGCAGGTAAGAGGCAGAGGCAGGAAGTGGAGTGATCATGGGAGAGCACAGGCTCGCTGTTCACGTTCCTTTGGACAGGTCTGTCTGTCTTTCGATTAAAACAGTAGGAAGGATTTTCTTATTTAGTTAGAGTGATTCAATTTTAAAACCAAATAGGAACAATGGAGATGGGTTTTTTCGGCCCCACTATTCATAGATGAATTCATAAAAGAGGAAATTGAACTTTAGATGGGTTAAGGGGCTTCACCCAAGATCACTCAGTCAAGAGAGTGGTGAGTACATTACCCTGGTGTGAGATTCTGTCAGCAGTGAGTCTCGAGAGTCTCTCGTAGATATAGAGTATTTCTACAACACTTTAAACTCTGGCCCTTCTCAAAGAATGGTAGCAGTAGGGCCATTCCACTGTAGCTGCTGGCCTCTGGTTGGCTGAGCAGTAAGTGTACACATTTGCTTTTTAAAATTTAGTGCCATTTATTTATTTGTATGTGAATGTGCAAACATATGTTACATGGTTTGTGTGTAAATCAGAAAAAGTTGGCTTTCTCCTTCCACTGTGCATTGAATTCAGGTTTCCAGACTTAGAAACAGACTCTTATTCCACTGCTGACTCCTTCTGCAGGTCGCAGTAAGCATAGCTTGGGAAAGAATTCTCCCCATAAAAAAAAGAATTCTCCCCACAGATGGGATCACTGGCAGTCAGGCTAGCTCAGCTCCTCCCATCTTTGGGTAGATGATCAACAGTTTGCCGACAGATATCAGTTTCATCCATCCACTACCTCAGCCTCGCTCCAGCTCACCAAATGAACTTTGTGAGGAAATAGAGGATCTGCAAATTAAACTGTAAAGTTCAATCTTTTTTCCCCCACAAGGACAAGTATCTGGATAAGTAGTTTAGTTTGGGTTTGATGCAAACAGTGGCAGGTATACAATGGTTCATAACAGCAAAGAGGAAACCAAAGCTCATCTACTGTGTTTGGATGGTTCTATCACTAATGACCCTAATTTACATTTTAACCATTTATTTCCTAACTGAACAGCTCCAATGGACACATAGCCAAGTGCCACATGAAATGCATGTGGTGTGAGGAATTTTGTGGCTTCACTTAGGAGCTATTGCCAGTTAGCTCTGTTTTAGAACTTGAAATACTGTTCAGACATTAAAGCCCTTCATGGACATGGTTAACTTACTCCACCACAGCAGTGCCTGACTTTGGCCAGTGGTCCACAATGAATGATGAACCACAAAATAAAAACTAAAGACAAATTTTAAAACTATGTGTGCAGCTTTACTTTAAAGCTCCTAATGTGTGCTCAAGAATAAAGATTTATAAACTGGCTCTTTTAACAGCCAAAGATAAAATTATAATCATAGGTATCTCTATTTTTATCATGGGGGTTATTCATGAACAGAGACTAAGAAAACTTTAATTTGGAAAAGCACAGATAGTATCTTTTAAAAAATATTTAAAATGCCTGAAAGGAAAAATAAGTTCTCATTCCCTGTTAGACAGACTGAATTCTCAGGTATAGAAAAAGAACATTTGCCAAACACATGTGTGTTCTTTTTTTATTTTATTTTTTTAATCCTCAAGCCCTTTAGAATTCTGGGGATTGCCACTTGGTATTTTAAGAAGTTATTACTGGGGATGAAATCATTTCCATACATTCTTATAAGGAGATAAAAACTACTAGAAATTCCTTTCAACTTAAGTGTATTAAAGAATTACCCATGACACTGGGTCCCAGCGGCAATTTAAGAAATAAGAGTTCTTCTGGTCTTTTTCTTATAATATTTATCTTGGTAGATTTGAGAGTTTAACTACATACTATGTAAATAAAGGCAAATTGTTCTGAAGCCCTTTTCTTTGAAGAGTTGTGCTGGAATGTGTCTGCCTTCCAAGACACACATATTTCTAAATGCACATGAATAGAGAAATCCCAGGTTTTCTTCGGTGGATTTCCAGAGTTAATGGATGAGGGTTTCATGAAGAGTGTATTGAATAAGCAAGTTATGTGTAATAAAATATATAAAGAGTAGACTCAGGAAACAACTGTGATGAGTAAATACTGATGTTATTAAAGAAAATGTAGTTAATGTCACCTTTCAAATAGTTTTGAAGTTAACATACAATGTAAAGGATTTCATTATATTTTCATAAATATATCTATGTCTGCGGCTCTTTTGCCTATCTTCTACTTCCTGATATTCTTCCTCCTAAGATATGTTCCTCCTCTCAGATTCTCCCCTCCTCCCAGATGCTCCCCTCCTCTCAGAAACTCTCCTCCTCTCATGTTCCATGTATTCATTCCGTATGCTTTCTACCTTCATGCTTTTTCCCCTTAAGATTTCTCTCTCTCCTCTCATGAATTTCTTTCCATCTTAATATCTTCACACACACACACACACACACACACACACACACACACACACACACACCTTAAATAATGTGATTTATACTTAGAATAGCTAGAGCATTTTACTTGAAAGGCTATGCCATGTCTTCCAGTCAGGAGGGAATTGGTGTGAGACCTGCTAAGATGGCCATTTAGCTTCAAAATGTTTAATTCTTTTAAGAAAAATTAAAATGTTAATCATTCTTTCCTTCTTAATTCACAGTAGAGTGTGAGTTAAATTTTGCTTTCTTGATGCTTTTTCCAGGACCAACATAAAATTCTCAATTTTACATGTGAGTTATTTTGGCAGAACCATTTCTAAGAAATTCAAAATTATTTTATGCAATAAAGAAAAAATTAAGTTAAAGGGATCAAAATATAATTAGATAATTATATGAAAATCATTTATTCATTCTAATAAGTAACAACAATGGGTGAAAAATTCTAAGTGTTCTTAGTGAACAAATTACTCTCTTATTTATTTCTTACATGCAAAGCTACTTTAATTCTTTTTGTTTAAGCACAAATTATTTTTTCCTTACATATTTTATTCCTATTACATTAAATTCAGATTGATGATAACTCAGTGTTGAGGTTTGCTGATGTACTTCCTTTACAGAGCTCTGGTCCAGTCAAGAACAAATATCCATCTATTTAACATTATGGAGAATGACCAACAAATAACTTTTATTCTCATGACATTTGTATTTTTTTATTAATATCAATAAAACAATCAGATTTCTAAGTACAATATGGCATAATTTTGCTTATAAGCAAAGAAACATCCTCAGATGTTTAAGTCTATCAGAATTTTTCTTTCAAGTTATGGCAGCCAAACACTTTTAATGTCTCATTCATTGTTGTAAAATAATAATAGAATTTATTAAAAAGGTGCAGGAGGTGATTTGGTCTTATTAAGTGTATTGGCAAGGACTTTTGGCCATACTTTGTCATGATGCAGAACATGAGATGTAGGATGTCAATGGTTTGACTAAGAAATCAAAAGCCAGCTCCCTTTGGGTGTATCAGGTAGGAAGGATCCCAGGCTGTTGACTTTGCAAGACAAAGTTGGGCCTTAAATATTGTGAAGACATAAAGTAAAGCGATGTGGTTCTGAACAACATAGCCGTCTGTGTCCCAAGGTCCTCATCTATCAGGTGGAGATCGTGCTGCGCTGCAGAGAGACAGGGAGACGGTGCTGACTGTACAGAAGGTCCCAGAGCAGCTGCTGTCCCATGTCAACACATACCATACTTTGCAAACATGCAGAGAGAGTCTCAGTGGCAGGCTGACCAATTCCAATTTCATTTAGCAAGTGGTGGAAGTGTCTGTGTTTATATCCAACTAGATTTACCAAGAAAGAATGGTATGAACTGACAAATTTGTATAACACTTAAAGTTATCTGACTTTCTAACTTGCCTTTGGGAATTTCAAGATAGAATCAACATATCGCAGGCAGGGCAGTTCAGTTGGCATCATTGCTGGCAACACACCCACCCTTGGACTTCTGAGTGAGCAGGTCACTCATAGCTGAGTCAAAATCAACTTGGGAACTAATGATTTGAAATCTCCTGATAGATAACATCTTTTCCTGTATATAAAATCTTGCCAAACAGAGTGGGAAAAAAAACTACAAAGGAAGCAACTAAAATGGGTATTTTGGCCCATACACAAGTCCTCTTGTCTTTAATCTACAAGTTTTTTTCTCCACATTTCCCACGGTCCAAATGAAATCTTTTTCTAGTCATGCAGTAGATGGTCCAGAACTATCCACATTTTCACTATTTCTAAAAACGTCAGTGAATAGATAGTACTTAGGAATTGCAGAGGTCATGGAACCCATGTGCCTCTCAGAGTATATCACAGGTGCACAGGGTATGTCAGAGTAGGTTCCAGCAAATACAGACCCCTTCACAAACCCACATGCCGTTCTCAAATATTCCAGATTTCCTTAATGATAGTGCCATCTTGTGCAAGACTTACTTCATGAGTCACTTCTATCACACCTAAGTTATTATTAACATTTATTGTTTTGACCAAGTATTACGATAGATTAGACTAAACTTTCAAATGTAAACAAAGACTGGTTGTATATAGCAAGTGCCAGTGAGACATCTCAATTTTACCTACTTGCAGTAAACTGATACTATTGCTCTCCCCAGATGTGTCTCTCAGCCTGTAACTGTGGGCTGGTTTTCCATCTGCAGATCCCATGAGTATCAAAAACCACAGAGCCAGTACAGCATCCAGGGGTACATGCTCTGAGTAAGACTTCCTCTCCCAGCATATGAGTTTATAGGAATGTCTGTTGGTGGAAATGATATGCATCTCTTAAATAAGAGCACCTCTTTTACCTAACCTCTTATTTGCAATGTTCCCCTGGTCCATGTCCACTGTAATTATCCTTGGGACACTGAACCTGTAGATATCGGGATATGAGTAGATTAAATAAAAGATACCAACTTGAACTCTAATTTCTTAAACAATCTTACTTATACAGGCCATTCTCAATTATCGCATATGACAGTACCCAAAGTACATTTTTACATATAAGATGAACAAAGTAAATATAACCAAACCAAACAAAACAACTGTGATGTTCTCTTTGGTTATAACCTGGCATTGAATTATTCTGAATATTTCTAGGTACATGCAAAGGAGTTTTGAGCTTTCCAGTTAAAAGGACTTTCTTGGAATAGTCAAGAAAAAGTAGCTAACTAAAATTCTCCTTTGCAGCTGTGTCTGCCACGATAATTGAGTAATTACTTGTGAATGGAATTGATGGGCCTGTCAACCTGAATGAGTCTCTTGCTGTCCTTCCACCCCTATGATCACTGTATTTGATTCTTCTCTGCTCTGCCAGCATGGGCAGAGTCTTCATCCGTGTGGAATGGTCATATATTTTCTGAATCTTGGAATGACCAGACAACTCTCCCTGCCCAAAAGTAACCATGCCCCAACTCTGATACTGGAAGCAGGGCTTACCTAGCAAAGCACTTAAATAAATGATTTTTCTCCCAGTTGCCTGGAACCTTGGTACTTTTGTGTGGAAAGCATAACTAAAATCCTTCTCTGTGGGAGAAGATGAAGTCTATTCGATGGCAGAAGGGCACTGGAATTTAGTGATGTCTTTTTTTGGAACCGTGTCTTTCCCTGACGTGGCAAGTTGTTAGTTACATCTGCTCTCTGTCTTTGTTACTGGCCCTCCTGGTCATCTATCTTTACCATACACTTCTGGGGCTTTTCAACCTCGGCCATCATTCTTTTAGAACCTTTCATTCAAAGATGTAGAAGTAAATTAAGTTTGTGGGAAACATAAGGAAAAGGAGTTCTACAGTTTGGGAAATCGGATAGTCTTATGAAATACAAGGTACAAGAATAATTCGACTTTATGCAGGAATGGAGATGGTTGGCTGCTTCTGTCAAGCCGTCATTAACAGGAAGAGGGAAGAATTCATGTCTTATGGTGTAGTAAACTATCCCTGTTGACTAGAAGAGGAAAGGAACTCCAGACCATAAAATTATCAAAAAAGGCCAATATTTGATGAAGGTAATGTAAAGGCTTACGTTTTAAGCAGTATTCTGTTATATGAAATCAGTGTAACAAAGTCTGAAGGTGAATTTTAAAAGAATAATTCATCATTCTTTATATCTAAGCCTGAATTAAATCACATCTAATAATGTTGGTAAGATTACACTTTATTACCTCATTTTGGCAGCTCTCCTGGAATATAAAGCCAGGGTGTACAACACCTATCCTATGTGTTACTTGAGACATCTTAAAATAAAGGAGAAGATAAAGAAATAGAGCTGATCTCATTTCCTCTTGTAGTTCATTCATGGGCCAAAGGAGCCAAGAGCCTGGGTGTCTGAGGGGTGAGGTGGGTTAGGCTTCAGCGAAGACTGCCTTTCTTGGTAACTGAACTAAATAAACTATGGTAGTTGAGCTTTTCCACTGAGTTTTGTATTTGCTATTGACTACAGATTGCTGTTGTGGCCACCTTGTGAATTCTCCAAGCTAGCTAATTTTCCTTGCCTTATATTTAGAATAGAATTAAATAATTGAGCCCAAGGTCTGCATTATCTGTGGGAGAATGGGAAGAAAGGGTGTCATGTGAGTGTGAGCAGAAAATTAGACCGACCATATGGACTAGAAGAGCTTGTGACTCTTCACTCCAAGAAGCTAAATGCAAAGATGGTGGCTTGGAACGTTTTTGGCAGTTTAGGACAGTAAGTGTCCTGCTGTGGTGATACAATATGACCATAAGAGAGTGGGGAAGGAAAGGGTTTACTTGATTTATATATCCTGAATGACAGTCTATTAAGGGAAACCAAAGCAGGAGCTCAAACTAGGGAGGAACATGGAAGCAGGAGCTGATGCAGAATCCATGGGGGAGTATTGATTACTGGCCTTCTCCTCGTGGCTTGCTCAGCCTGCTTTCTTATAGAAACCAGGGCTACTATTCCAGGAGTGGCACCACCCACAATACATTAATTAAAATGGCCTACAGGCTTGCCTACAGCCAGATCTTAGGCAAGCATTTTCTGAATTGATGTTCCCTCCTCTTAGATGACTACAGCTTGTGTCAAATTGATATAAAACTAGCTAACATAAAAAAGTATAATTTATTCAATGCCGCTGGCTTATTCCCTGAGAGCCAACACTTAAGTGTAAATTTAGGAGGAAATTTTAAGTGAGAAAAAGTCTAATCTGTTTAGTGTAACTGCTGTATAATGTAGAGACTACCTTCTTTAAAGCCTCAGCGCAAGGGAAGCTTTGTCCTGCTTTGACTACTGAACTGCTTGCTGAATTCCCAAGGTATCTGTGGGCTCTTTCACAGTCCATTAGAAAATATTAAGCTTGTATTTTTTGTTCCTGGCTTTCTTATTGCCTGCAAATGAAGGTATTAAAAATAGTATTTATTGACAGCAATATGTTTTATTTGATTTGCATAAGATTGTAAAATTTCAAAGATGTTATACTTCTTCAGAGATCCAAACACATCATTTCAAGACAGAAGAACAGAGAGAGTAGGGAACAGGGGGGGAGTGAAGGAGGGGATGCTCTAGATATTGTCTCTTTCTATGATAAAACACTGACTGAAATCAACTCGGAGAGGAAAGGATTTATTTTACCTACATGTCTGCATCACAGTTCATCATTGGAGGAAGCCATAGTAGGAACATAAAGCAGGAACCTGGATGCAGGAACTAAAGCTGAGACCCCAAAGGAATGCTGTTTGCTCCCCAAGGCTTGCACAACCTAATTTCTTATACCAGGACCAATTGTCCATGGGTGGCACTGTGCACAGAAATATAGGTCCTCCTATATCAATTTTAATGCCCCATAGGTATGCATAGAGATCATGCTGAATGAAGCAATATGCCTCAGTTAGGTTCCCTCTTCCCATGTGATCCTACTTTATGTCAAGTTGACAAAAATTAATCAAGACTGAAAAGAGAAAGGCTGGAGGAGGAAGGAAACGAAAAAAGAAAGCAAGAGAGGGAAGAAGGAAAGAAGGGAGGGGGAGGAGGAAAGAGACAGAAAATGTATAACTTCCAAGTCACAGGAACTCTAGCCAGGCACATGTAAGGGGGCTGAGGTAAGGCGGTGAGATGAGGAAAATTGGCAAAGATTTGTATCAAGATGACTTTTTTTTGTGTGTTGACGGTTGACTGCTTAATAAAATCCACACTGTATAATTATATCTTAATGTGCCACGATGCCTTTTTTGAAGTCTGTATTTCTGTAATGATGCTTTATTTTTCCCACAGCCAGACTATCGGTGGAATGCTCTTAACCAGACTCCTCCACATGTACAGCACAAGGCACGTGGTAAGAGCATAGCTTTAATGGGCGTTCTTTCATGTTTACATACAAGTGGGATCTTTGGGGGAAGGCTTATTCAATATTCGTTTGTACTAGGGAGGACTTCCTGTGTAGCTCTGTCACTCACACACAATTCTAATTTGGTGGTCTGGTGTGAACTACTCCAGACAATGGTAACATGATGAAAGAAACATGTGTCTTGGTTCTCTCTTCTGCTCCTATTCCAGGCTCAGAGTCAGAGACTTAGAACTGAAAACATTAAGTAGAGCCATACCCAGTAACATCAACAGCACTCTAATTTTACCCCTAAGGACAGGTACAAACCCACAGCCCAGGGGGAGTCAAGACAGGCTCTTGTTTATTTTGTTTTGAGATGTGGTCTCAGGTACACTAATAGCTTCAAACTCACTCTGTAGCTAAGGAGGAGCTTGAATTCCTGATCATGCCATGATGTCCTAAGAGCCAGGATTTCAGGGGTGCATCACTAAGCCCAGCAAGGCAGATGTTTCAAATTTCATTGGCATACAAAGGTACCCCAAAACTGAGAACGGTTTGCCCTTGAGATGTGATGGCAGATTCTAAGGAAATAGTCTGTTCTGTTCTGCCAGAGTTGCCCACAGTACCCATCTCACACAATGCTTCCTCCACATGTAACCACAAGGCACATAGTAAAGTAGGAAATATGCTAAATACTCAAGACTGAAGATGCCTGTCAGGCTCAGTTTTCTTTGCTTTACTAGGCTCACCTTCTCTCTAGAATCAGCCTTATTTTCTGCTTGTTTGAACAGTACCTTTAGGTCTTCCAGGAGTGGGTATTTTGAACAGAATTATAAGTAGAGTCCCTCTGCTACTCTCATCCATCTAAAGCCTTCTGTGATACACACTAACTTGATCTTGTTCATTTTCAGAGATGTGTATTTTCTAGAAGCCTCAAGAGAAGCTCTGTAGCTTTAACTTGTACTTGAAGTGCTATCACATTTAATTCCAAGCTGTGTTAATTTTAGTTTTTAACATGCTCCACCCATCCTGCTCTGCTATCTGCAGTGCACATTGCCTCTCTCTTGGCCCAGCATCAATCCATGCCCACAGGTCTCCATGACAAATGTCCTATGTTCTTGGCATCTCCAATATCCTGGAGTCTCTATGGCCACCTCGGCTCTACCTTCACAGCCATACAAGATGGTCCTGAAGACCTCCTTGCAGGGATTTGGATCCTGCCACACGTTGCCTCACCTCAGCTGCTCTCTGAAACCACGGAATGGAGCAGCACTCCGTGACACTTGCAACCTTGTCTTTCCTGCCTCTAACCCAACACCATGTGGATTACATTGCCAAGCTCTGCTGCCATCAATAGATGTAACCTGGGGCAATTGGACCACAGTTACATCAGCTTCTGTGCTCTGAGCCTGGGAAAGCTCTCTGTTGCGTTTCCACTTCTGAGGAACAGGGATGTTGGATGTTTTCTCAGTTCAGGCTTTCTCCTTTCATGTAAATTTGAATATTTATAAACTGGAGCCTTTAATGAATAGGTCTTATCTTGAAGTCACATTTTATATTGGTTCTAATGCCAAGTGCCATCTTTCTTATCAGTGGAGCTGTTCTTCTGAGAAATCAGAATTTCTTCATTGCCTGCACTCTGTGTGAAACTGCAAGCTTGCTCATATTCCCTCCCTCAACTAAACAAATTAGTCCATTGTCTTTAAATTCAACTTCACCCAAGTTCTCAGGACACAGGTAAAATGTAGTCACATTCTTTGCCAAAACACCATTTGAATGCTAGGGAACATTAAAAAATGGGGATTTTATAATACAATATCCAGACATATTTCAGACAACTAGACTTTTGATTCATTTGTTTTCTACTACAGATAGATTACAAATATTGCCAATAAAATTTTGGGTTCCTTTATAGTGGAGAAATTAATTAGAAAGGCATATGCTTAGTCAGGACTATTGCATAATGTCTATAGTTTTGAAAGACATTGAAATGTGACATGGTATAATTTTCCACTTTCTATTGGCCGGTAATGAAAATAAGCCATTATTTCCACATGCTGCAGTTTTAGTCACTAGAAGACACAATACAGTAGAGAATTCACCAGCCAGTCATTTGCACATCGCTATCAAAGTCATTCAAAGCCAGTATCACAGAAGATAACAATCACATAAAAGACCTGTAAAATGTGCCAACTTCAGTAGTTTTATAACATTGTTTCTTTTAATCTTCTCAGCAATACTCTAGCATAAGTTTGCTTTGTGCTACCTCATATGTAAGGAAATGAGCTGTGGAGAATTTTAGTATCATTTTAATTTCACAGTGCAATTTACCACTGAATTTAGATTCTTTTACACACAGGATTGCAAACCTTGTGATTTCAATTTCAATCGACAGTGTCTTTACAAGCCCACTCCCATCACTATATTTAGAAATGCTAAAAAGGATAATGGGAGTTAATTGTGTAATGTTTAATGCTCCATAATTCCTATGCACTCACAGTATGTGTTATGCCTTTTTCTAATTTTTTCATTATGATTAAAAGTAATAAACTCATTCATAAACAACACAATTGCTCCAAAGGAGGGCATAAAAGCCACTAAATAACACAAACAGAAAGCTTGGTATTTTCTTTATCTGATGTTTAGACTAACATGAGGAAAAGACAGGTGTATCCCCCATACCTGGCTTCCCAGGGCTGGGATTAAAGGTATATCCCCCACACCTGGCTTCCCAGGGCTGGGATTAAAGGTATATCCCCCACACCTGCCTTCCCAGGGCTGGGATTAAAGGTGTATCCCCCACACCTGGCTTCCCAGGGCTGGGATTAAAGGTGTATCCCCCACACCTGCCTTCCCAGGGCTGGGATTAAAGGTGTATCCCCCCACACCTGGCTTCCCAGGGCTGGGATTAAAGGTGTATCCCCCCACACCTGCCTTCCCAGGGCTGGGATTAAAGGTGTATCCCCCACACCTGGCTTTTAGCTTTTCTTTAGTTTCTTTTCACAAACTGGAAATTTAGCTGGGTGGGATCTTGCCCTGAGGTCACTATTCCCTTTATTCTATTTCTTAATCCATTTATCTCCCTGAACATAGAATTTAGCTCCATTCCACTTCCTGGTGTTCTTTTTCTCCTCAAAATTTACATCTTGTAATTTACCCTGCTCAGCTTACTTCTTTTCATTATAAATCTTCATTAGAGTCACCACTAAAAACCATACGACAGTGTCTATACTAGGCTGTTTTGATATTTCATATGCCAATGGAATTAATCCAAAACTGTTCACCTCAGCCTCAGGCAGACTCTTCAGACAAGGGCTAAAGGCAGCCACTTTCTTTGCCAAAACATCACAATAACAATTTCTAGCAACATATTAAATTCTTCTCCTCTGAAACCTCTTGAGGTAGCCCCCACAGTTCATCAAATCACATTCAACACCACTGTGTTCCATGCTGCTACTAGTATGGCCCATTATGGAGTGCTTACAGCATTCCAATGTTTTCCTAACCCAAGCTCCCAAAGTTCATATTACTCCAAACAGAATTATGGTCAGGCCTATCCTAGAAATACCGCAGACCCTGGTACCAGTTAATGTTGTGAAGAGACATCATGACCACAGCAACTCTTATAAGGAAAACATTTAATTGCGGTGGCTTGCTTACAGTTTCAGAGGTTCAGTCGATTATCATCATGGTGGGGAACATGGCGACATGCAGACCAATGTGGTGCTGCAGAAGTTGCTGAGAGTCCTACATTTTGCAGGCAACAGGAAGTTGACTGACACCCTGGGCAGTATTCTAAGCACAAGAAACCTTAAAGTCTGCTCCCACAGCAACACACTTCCTCCAACAATGCCATACCCACTCCAAAAAAACCACATCTCCTAACAGTGACACTCTATACGATTATGGGGGCCAATTAGACTCACATATAAGTTGAATCTATGATTTTGCTACTAAGGTATTTTTTAATACAATGATTGTTTTTCTTATGTATATTTCTAGAAGTCTGAAAATTTGGACTTGTGGTTGCTCTACAAAAAAGTGGACATTTTGTGTACTATTAATTGCATGTAAACTTAAAGATCAGCTAATACTGTTGCTATTAGTTCCCTGTTCCTGGTTGCTCACAAGTTTATTATTATTTTTTGACTTCTGAATAATGGAAGTAATAAAGGTAATAATTTTTATCCCAATGTCTTCCATTATAATTATTCCAGTTATGAAAATTATAGGGTTTTAAAAATATCTTAGCTATTTATATGGAGACAACTTCATATGTCTTATTTTGTTCTTATTTACAAACAAGGCTACATTTAAAATTTTATTTTTGAAGTTGGTATAAAAGGTAATGGGTTTCACTGTGGCATTTTAAAACATACATTTCATCATGTCTTCTTATTTGTTCCCCTCCCTCATCCTGACGTGTTTTCTCGTCCTTCCTTTGACTTGCTTGTCACATATATTATATTGGCCTCTCTTCCTCATCAGGATTTCTTCCTTCCCTTCTGATAACTATAGGTTTGTTGAAAATGCCATTATTATATTGAGGTCTATTCATTCTATTATTACTGTCTTTGGGTCTTTTATCATAAATGGATGCTGACTTTAATTAAATGTATTTTCTGGGTCATGTGATCCCTGTCTTATAGTTTTTTTAGAATTACTAATTTGTGTGTGGAATCAGTCCTGTATCCCTGGGATGAAGCCTATTTGGTCATGTTACATTATCTTCTTAATATGTTATTGAATTCACAAGAATGTATTGAGAATTTGTGCATCTATGTTCATGAAGGAAATATGACTATAGCTTACAGTAAATTGCTCATATTCTCTTAAGTAGAAACTAAAGACTTTTAGGAAAGAAAGCAATATGTATATTATTGCACCTCAAATGGGAAGGAGGTTTGGGAAAACTTGACTAGGTTTGGGGAAAACTCTACCTTTCCTTCAGGAAAAAAAGGGTTTGACTTTTTTTTTCAAATTCCTATTATTCTCTGGCTTATTTCATGGACACAGCCACTTTCCAAAGTAAGATGATAAAAATTTTAGCTCTACCTATCTCACAAAAGCACTGGCCAAATGACAAGAGGCACCTGCAGCCAGGAGCCATTAGTGTATTCGGTCTTAACACCCCCAGTTACATGAGTAAATGATATTTCAGTGTTAAAATTATTTATCTTCTCTATGTACAGAAAGCTTCTAGTTTTGGTTTCTTCATTATTATGGTTTACTTTAATAAGAAATGTTGTCATATCACATAGCCACATGCATCTTGTTCCTCATTACGGAGGGTGTGATAATAACGTTCCTGCATCCTCTTTCTGAGGGAGTGTATAATCACTCACTCCTCCTCACTGCCATGGCACCTCTTCCATTAGCTTCTTTATGATAGCCACACTTTTCTAAAACCTGTTTTTTTAATCTTTTTGAAAAATTAAAATATAAATACATCATTTTCTCTTCTCCTTTTCCTCTTTTTAATTCTTCCAATGTACCCCCTCACTTTCTTTCAAATTCATGGCATATATTATTTTTAATTGTTGTTACATCTTTCTCTGTGTATACATATATAACAATAATTTATAAATATGTACATGTATTCATATGTTTAGGAATATATGTTTATATGTAATATATTGTTTATATATTTCTAAATATATAACAATAGCCTGCTAAGTTTATATCATTCTAATCATTTGTATATGATTTCAAGGCTGACCATTTGGGATCAGAAACATATTGGGGGCTTTTCCCTGGAGAAGGCTATTTCTCCCATTCTCAGCATACTTTTGTTGCCTATAGTCTTTGCCTAGAGTTGTGGCTCCATGAACTTTCTTCCTTCCATGGTAGCCTGGTATTGGTATCATCTTTGTTCAGGTCATTTTTAGGCAACCATCTGATAAGAATTCATAGATGTAACCTCTGATATTTCTAGGACACAGTCTCACAGAAAACTCACTGTTCCACTGACTCTTACAAGCTTTCGGCCCCCTCTTCTGCTAGGATCACTAAACCTTAGATCCAGGAGCTGTGCCGTAGATACATCAGTTGGGGCCGAGTACCACAGCATCACTTGTTCTCTACATTTTGATTGGTTGAGGTCTTCTGCAAAGATCTCTATCTGTTTCAAAGAGATGTTTATTTAGATGGAGAAAACTACCTTTTCTTCATGGTTTTTTGCTTGTTATTTACAATGATGTGAGTTTTTCACATCTTCGGTATTCCAAAAGCAGGATATCAAATATAAATATTCAATACGTTTATGTTATCATAAATAAATGAGACATTTGCTTTTTTAATAATTTTTTTTCACTTTACCTACCAACCCCAGTTGGTACCTCCCCTTCTCCTGACCCATTACTTCCCCCGTCCCTCCCTCATCCACTCCTCAGTGTGGGTAAGGAATGTTTCCTCCCTTGGGGAGGAAACAAAGTCTGACACAGCAATTTGAAGATGGACCAAGTGTTCCCCCCCCCCCCATCACACTCGTGTCAAGATTGAGCATGGTATCCCACCATAGAGAATGGGCTCCAAAAAGCCAGTTCATGCAGCCACAATAAATCCTGGTCCCACTGCCAAGGGTCCCTCAAATAGACAATGCCACATAATTGTCACCCACATTCAGAGGACCTAGTTCAGTCACATGCAGGTTCCCCAGCTGTCAGTCCAGAGTCCATGAGCTCCCACTAACTTGGGCTTGCTGTCTCTGTGGTTTTCCTCAACATGATCTTGTTTCCATCAATTACTGGATACAGGTTCTTGTCTTTCTTTAATGACATCATCTTTATTCCTGTTCCCTGTTGCCACGTGTAAACCCCTGGTTCTATCTACTTTGTCATGCTCACTTCTGCTGTTCTATCCAAAGCCTATGAGACTAGGTCAACACTTTCATCTTGGTCTTCATACTGAACTAACAAATGTTATGAATTATGGCATTTTCCGTGGGTTTTACAATACGGTCAGTACCATTTTATCTTTCCTTTATTTTTTTGTGACAGAATATTGCTACATAGTGCCAGCTGGTCTAGATCATCCTCCTGCCTCTGCCTCTCAAGTGCTAGATTGTAGGCAGGTACTAAGGAAACATGTGGCAAGTGTTTTTTCTTTGGAGGGAGTGGGGCATGAGACTGGCAGGTAACAGTATAAATAACTTACTTTTTTTGGTTTTTCGAGACAGGGTTTCTCTGTGGCTTTGGAGCCTGTCCTGGAACTAGCTCTTGTAGACCAGGCTGGTCTCGAACTCACAGAGATCCGCCTACCTCTGCCTCCCAAGTGCTGGGATTAAAGGCGTGCACCACCACCGCCCGGCTAAATGACGTACTTTTACAAGCAAACGTCTAAGACACTGCAATGCCAGAGATAATGAGAATTCTAGTGCAGACTGTTCCTCTTCACCCATAATTAAAATTAGACTAAAAATGATTGCCTCAATAATAAGCATATGTTAGTACTTGAAACAATGACCGTCTATTATCCACCTTTTGGTTTCTGAATAAGTGTGTGGGGAGACCATGAGTAAAATATCTCTCCTCCTTTTTCGTCAACCCAGAAGTTTATGTTACTTATCCCTAAACCAGAGGAAAATGAAATTTAAAAAGTTAATCTGAATCATTTTCTTATTGTCTTTCATAGGTTTCTCCTCAGAACGGAAATCCAACCAATAGATGTGCACATTAGCAAAGAAGAGTAGTGGACTCTCAGTTGTGACCACTTTGCTTCTGCAAGACAGCTGTCAATGTTCTCCTCTGAATCTGTTCCTGGTTATATTCTCTGTGGCCTGAATACAGGAAAAATAAGGACCCCTGAAACACAACAGCGCAGCAAGACAAGCTGTAACCAAGCCGAGCTTTTCTCCACAAATGAAACGGAGCAGCTGCTTATGTGACACACTGCTCCTCAAAACTCTCTTCAACTAAATGCTAATAAGTTTGCGAAGATGGTGCTAGGACTTGCCAGACTCCAGCTATGACACTCTGACGTTATATGCTGATTTAGAATAACAGATTTTAAGACAGCCAAGGTGGAACATTCCTATAATTCCATGGAAAAGTTGAGGCAGGAGGATTGCAATGAGTTTGAGGCCAATCTGAGTTGCAACACAAGAGCCACATCAGCCAATTTTCCATCTCAAAAAATTAATAATACGTGCTATAGTCTCTGGGAGAAAGCCTTTTTCCATAGTTGCTAACTTAGTTATTCATTGGTTTGACAGTTGGACTAGATCATATGTTCAGTATTACTGAATTTGAAACTAAATGAATTTGAACAGACAATCAAAAGACCTGCAGACTCCCCTAATTAAATGGGTGACCCAAACTGAATAAAATGATAAACATGAAATTGTCCTTCCAATGGATCATTTTTAGGGTTGTCAGAAGTTATGAGCCTCTTTCGTCTTTATATAAAATGAATTATGAAAGGGTAATGCCCTGACAGGATGGCGATGGCCTCCTGTCTACATGTAGATAGCAAGAGTTGCCAGATACATGCATTGAGGTTCTTTCTCTCTGCCATCTTGTGGATTTGAGCAATGGTTTAAGAAAACTTAGCCATGACTTCTTGAAACTAATTACCGTGAAAATAATATATACCTAAGTTCTATTGCCGTTGAGTTGCAAAGTGATCCATCAGATTTCTGAAGGAGTTCCTGTTCGTAAGGATGAGCGTTCATGACAAGAGTGTGAGATCTGGAAATAGCTCACACTTCTAGCTGAACTTAAATAAAACTGGGAACATCCAGGGCCTGTGCAAATAAAACAACTAGATCTGTCTAACTTCTCTTCCAAAATTACGCAGCTTGTCTAACTCAAACAAATTTTGTTTTACTTTGTGGGTACACACTGCATAATGAGGCTAAAAAGAAAAGTCTTAGGAAACTAAGAATTTTCCTTTGGGCTTTGTCTATGCTGTAACTTAACTCTTAAGTTACATGTTGGGATACTCTTAAGTTAAGTATCATGTTGGGATAAGGTGATTCAGTTCTTTTGGTGGTCAGCCTCAAGAGCAGGGACTGGCCAAAGAAGAAACTAGATCTTGGGGGCTAGCTTCAGGAATGTAGTCTAATGATTTTAGCAAGGCAGAGGGCAGGGCCTGCCATGTGGGAGCCCACAGAAATGGGTCTGTTTTGAGCCACGTGTTATCTAGAGTGGGCTCGTGTCCCTTCAAATATTCCAGAAAAACAATTGTCATCTCTAAGAAGGCATATTGTGTATTGGAATTCCATTTCTTCACATTGTTAAAAAAAGTCATTGTAAGGTCTGTTTCTCTTTAAATTAACGCTATGAAACAAGATGTGCTTATAGAATAAAAAATGTACACACAAGGAAACACTCCACAGGCCAGTAACGAATGCCTGCAGCAATAAAACATGGTTTAACTTGACCCCCATGCTATTACCAATTAACAAGGTTCTGAACACTGGCAAGAATGCATCAGTGTTGACCTTGGGGGAGAATAGCCTACGTTAATAAGAACTAATTTCATTTTATTTTCTTCCTGTGTGAGGGACTGACCTACAAGTGTGAAAAGAGAACCCTTTATGCAGAATTTAACTGTTCCAGAGAGATTTTAATCCCTCAGTCTGCCTAAAACCCTCTCCCCAGAAGCATGTCTGGAGACTTCTCTGCTTGGGATCATAATAAGGTTCATATCCTCATATCTGTGGCTCTATTTTATTTTCACAGAGACTGTTTGGACATTAGTGAGGAATAGCTGTGTTGCTTTGAAAGGAAAGGAGGTCATGACGCCTGTCTGGGGAAGGATACATGAAAGTAGGCACACTTCAAGAGTCTGGGTGATCCTGGAGAATTTGATCTTTGGCTTGAAGACATCACATGAAGGAAAGCATGTGTTCCCTTTGTTTTGGTTGCAATGTGAGTTTAGAAGGAAACTCCAGGTCTGGTAACACCTGGGGCATAGGTCAGCTTTGCCTCCTCCTAGCTGGCTTCACTCTGATTTATTTGCTTTAGGCTTTGTTTTCTGTTTTGTAGTGTATTCACTGAGCTCTGACCCCACCAAGAGAAGTATAATTATGTTCTGGTGATGGGTGATCGATCTGAAGCTTACAGAGACTAATGACAAATAGGTGACAGAGCCAAGATTCAACACTGAACACAGAGGGGCAGTCTGGGTGTGTGAATGTCACAGCTCTGCATTCTAGGACACTTCAGAAATTTCTGTTCACTGTGATGGTCCACTTGGTCTTTATTAAGTTCTATCATAGAGGACAGTTTTGAAAAGAAATTAGAGAAAATGCTACATACTTTATAGAATTATTAAAGTTTCATCCTGAGTTAAGAGAAATCTTATTTAGATCATGCAAAGAAAGTAAGATGTTCACAGTGTGAGACACTCCAGGTATGGGCATATTGCTGCTTTTGGCTTTCAACATTTTTAACAAAGGCCATTCACTAGTATAATCAGATCTAAAATATATATGATAAGGTGTAGGTGGACTTATCTGAGCCACCAACTGCTCTCCAAATAACCACACAAAGTCTTATATTACTTATAAATGCTTGTTACTAACTAGCCCTTACAACTTAAATTATCCCTTACTTCTTATCTAAGCTCTACAATGTTGTTTATGGCTTTCTACCTCATTTTCTATAGGTCCTGCTTCCTCAGCATCTGGCTGAAGACTCTCAGACTCTGCCCTTCTCCCCGGCATTCTCTTTGCCTCCCAAATCCTGCCTAGCTACTGGCCAATCAGTTTTTTTTATTAACAATGAGAGCAACACATGTTCACAGTGTACAAAGATTTTTCCACAGTGATAGGAAATAGATATTGGAGGGTAATATTAAGTCTAGCTGTCATGACTTAAATACCCTCTTATTTTCTTTTAAGCAGCCCTGCTGCCTGCCTTCTTGAACTGCATGTAAATGGATCTATATTCGAAGAGGAGGGCAGAACAGTTGATAGCCCAGTTTCTCCCCAAATTTGGGTTCTGTTGCTGCTTTTCTTGTTTGTTTGTTTGTTTCTACCATCTCTCTCTCTCATCCTTCTGAGATCCACATGATTTTAGTTCCTAGAAAGCCATTCTCTAGCATTAAAGGTGCAACTGCCCTGAGGCTTCTTTCTCTGCCCAATTGCTTGCACCCAAGTTACATGGTTCAAAGAAAAAACAAGGTTGCTATAATCTCTACTTGTCAGTTATTTTAGGAATCATTTCGTGTGACCAATTTCTCTTTCATGGGATTCATTTCCCCATCTTCTGCTCTGAGAAAACACTGCATGAAGAACACTCTATTAAGTTTACTTCTCTGCTGCTATGATAAAGCTCTGATACAAAGAAAGTTGGGGAGTAAAGGGTCTTATCAAGTTTACAGGGAACAGTCCATTTAGAGAAGCCAGAGCAGGATCTCAAGACAAGAACCTCGATGAAGGAACTGAAGCAGAGAACATGAAGACATTCTGCTTTCTGCCTCGCTCAGTTTGTTTGCTTTCTGGCTTGCTCTGTTTGCTCTTTTATAGAACTCAGGACCACCTGATCATGGATGGCATTACTCACAGTGGGCTATGCCCACCCACATTCATTAATCGTGAAAACTCCCCGAAGATATGCCCACAGACCAATGTGATGGAGGTACTTTCTGAACTGAGGTTCCCTCTTTCCAGGTGACTCTAATCTGTGTCAAATTGAACTAACTAACCAGCACAGGCAGTCACATTCCTCGTCTTTGTGATTCCATAGGAGAGGAACCATTTCTCACCATACAGCTACCCACATCACACACTCCCACATATATATATAGATAGATAAATATATACATATATATAGGCATATACATTTGAATGATCTGTGTATAGATACTACACCTATTATATGCACATATATGTATGTGTAGCAATATATATATATAAAATATCGATCACATAAATACAACATACACTCACACTGTACATTCCCCATGAGAACCTCACACACATACATGAAGCAAAGAACACTCTGTACCGCTGCCTTCTCAATCTTGTAAGCTAACTACTTCAAGTATCATATCAAATAGGTATGGAGAGAGTGGACATCCTTGTTTTGTTCCTGAGTTTGGTGGAAATGAGTTTCTCCTGCTCAGTTGATTTTGGTGCTGGGTTTGCTGCAAATTGTCTTTATTATGTTGACGTATGTCCCTCGTATTCCTCATTTCTCCAGGATTTTTATCATGAAGGGATATTGCATTGTCCAGGGTCTGTTAAGCATATAATGAGATGATAATATGGTTTTTGTCTTTTAATCTGCTTATGTGGTGGATTAAGTTTATTGATTTACATATACTGAACCATCCCTTCATCTCTGAAATGAAGTCAAGTTGATCATCTTTTTGATGTGTTCTTAGATTTGGTTTGCAAGTATTTTATTGAGGATTTCTGTATCTATGTTTAGAAGAAATGCTGATCTATAAGTCTCCTCTTTTTTGTTTGGTGTTTGTGTGGTTTTGGTATCGGGGAAATAGTGGCTTTTAAAAAAGAATTAGGAAATGTTGCTTCAATTTCTATTTTTGAGAATAATTTGAGTAATATTGACATTAATTCTTCTTTGAAGGTCTGGCACAGTTCTACACTGAATCCATCTAGCCCTGGGCTGTTTTTGGTTGGGAGATTTTTTTAAATTACTGTTTCTATTTCACCAGTGGTCATAGAACTGTTTAAATTGCTTATTTCATCTTGATTTAACTTTGGTAGTTTTTGTATATCAAGAAATTCATCCACTTCTTTTTGGTTTTCTAGTTTGATAGAATACAGATTTTAAAGTATGTCCTTTGATTCTCTGAATCTCCTTGATGTCTGTTGTAATGTTCCCCTTTTTCACCTCTCATTTTATTTTATTTTTTTTTGTTTGTTTTTTTCGAGACAGGGTTTCTCTGTGGCTTTGGAGCCTGTCCTGGAACTAGCTCTTGTAGACCAGGCTGGTCTTGAACTCACAGAGATCCGCCTGCCTCTGCCTCCCGAGTGCTGGGATTAAAGGCGTGCGCCACCACCGCCCGGCTACCTCTCATTTTAATAATTTGGATCTTCTATGTATGTCTAGCTAGGTTAATCTGGGTTAGCATTTGTCATTAATTTTCTCAAAAAATTAAATTTTTATTTTATTGATTTTTAAAATATTGTTTGTTATTGTTTAATTAGTGTCAAGCCTGAGTTGGGTTACTTTTTTCCTGTGTATTCTTTTGGGATATTATTTATTCTCATTTTTTTTGAACTTTCAGATGTTTCACTAAGTTACTAATATAATATTTCTACAGCTTTTTGTTTTTCTGTTTTGTTTTTGATGTAGGCACTTAGTTCAATGAACTTACCTCTTAGAATTACCTTCACTGTGTCTTATAGGTTTGGAAATGTTTTATCTTTATTTTCATTCAAGTTTTAAACATTCTTTATTTCCTTCTTGATTTTTGTCTTGACCCAATTTTGATTCAGTTGTGAATTGTTCAGTTTTGGTGAGATTGCACAGTTTTTTCCTTTCTGTTTCTATTCTTGATGTCCATTTTTAAACCATGGTAGTTTGATGGGATACAGGGTGTTATTTTGATTTTTTAAATATCTGTTGAGACTTATTTTGTGTCCTAATACATGCTCAGTTTTAGAGAAAATTCCATGAGTTGCTGAAAAGAAAGTAACTCTTTAATATTTAGGTGAAATGTTCTGAATATATCTACTAGGTCTATTTGATTTATGATATCACATAACTCTAGCATTTCTATGTTTAGTTTTTGTCTGGATAACTTGCTTATTGGCAAAAGAAGTGTATTAATGTCTCCCACTATCACTGTGTGAGGGCCAATATAAAATTTTAGCTGTAGTAGTATTTCTTTTATGAACTTGGGTCCTTCTGTCTTTGATAAATAAATGTTCAGAATTATAACATCTTCTCAGAGGATATTTTGTTTAAGAAGTATATGGTATCCTTTCTATCTCTTTTGATTAGTTTTCATTTGAAGTCTATCTTTTCAGATACTGAAGTAGTTATATCTGATTCCTTCTTGGGTCTATAAGCTCAGAATACTATTTTTCATACTTTTAAACTAGGGTGATGTGTATCCTTGATGGTGAGATATGTTTTCCGGACAGCAGAAAGATGGATTTCTAATCCAGTCTGTTACTCTGTCTTTTTATTGGGGCATTGAGACCATTAACACTGAGAGTTATTAATGAACAGTGTTTTTTTCATTTCTTCATTCCTATTATCTTTTTTTTGCTATGATGTGAGTATTTACTTTTATTTTGCATTTACTGTTCTTAGATTATTTATTCCTGTGTCTTCTTGGGTATGAGTAGCCCCTTGGAATAAAGTTTTCCTTCCAAGACTTTCTGTAGAGTTGGATTGGTAAGTAGAGAGTACTTTAAATTTGTTTTCATTGTTGAACGTTTTTCTTTTCCTATCAGTTTTGATTGCTAGTTTTGCAGGGTGTTATAGGCTGTCATCTGTGGTCTTTCAGAGCTTGTAGAACCTATGCCCAGGCTCTTTGATTTTAACAGTCTGCATTCAAAAGTTAGGTGTTAATCTAACAGCCCTGCCTTTATACGTGACTTGTCTTTTCACATTGTAGCTTTTAATATCCTTTTTGTTCTATACATTTAGTGCTTTGATTTTTACGTGTGGTCAGGAGCTTTCTTCTGGACCTGTCTATTTGATGTTCTATATACTTCTTGTACCTCAATAGGCACCTGTTTCTTTAGATTGGGGAAATTCTTGTCTATAATTCTCTCAAAAAATGTTTTCGGTGCCTTTGACCTGGGTTTCTTTTCATTCTTCTATCCCTGTTATTTGTAGGCTTGGTCTTTTCATAGTACCCTAAATTTTCAGGATGTTTTATACCTGAATTTTTTTGTATGCTTGCATGCTTGTTTGTTTTTAGATTTAACATTTTCTTTGAGTGAGCTACCCATTTCTTATACCTTGTCTTCAGATCCTGAAATTTTCTCTTCCATATCTTATAATCTGTTGGTGAGGTTTTTGTTTGACATCCTGAGTTTTTCATTTTCATTGTGCATTTCTTTAGTGATTTTATTTCTACTTTCATGTCTTGAAACACTTTCATTCCACTGCATTTTCATAGTCTGCATTAAGACATTTGTTCATATACTTTTTAAGATCTTTGAACACATTGGTAATTCTTGTTTTGAATATCTTATCTTGCACTTAACCTAAATTCCATTTCTAATGTTCTATTGCAGTAGGGTTACTGGCTTGTGGAGGTGGTATGTTTTTTGGCTATTCATGTTTGTACTTTTGCTCTGGAATCAAGGCATCTGGAAATATGATGTTTGAGGTGTTCCTTGGTGTTTCAATATCTTATTTTGCCTTTGTTGAATGGGTGTTCCATTTTTTGGGTGTTATTGACCACTTTGGATTCTAGACAAGTGTGGTGGCTGTGGGGTCTCTGATAAAATGTGTTGGGTGATATAAAAGGATAGAGATGGTATAGGACAAAAGGCTGAAAGAGTTAATTGGAGAAGACTGGGATACCCTGAATGTGTAGCAATAGGTTGAGACCCAGGGAATAGACATAGGGTGGGAAGAGGGCATCTTCCAGGCAGGCTGTAGAAGCATTAAGAGTACGTCTGGAAAGACCAGAATGAAAAAGAAGGATAATGAAAAATTTCTTACCTGCATCAGTGTGGCCACTGAAGTCCCTGCCAGTCCCTGCCAGAAAGTGTTTCAAAGGAATAGAGATAGATTAGATGGGAAGGTTAAGAAGAGAAGAAGGAAAGATTAGGAAGACCCTGGATCTACACCAAGAGGCCAAGTAGGCTTTATTGTAAAAGATTTGTTTGCTTTTTATTCCTTTATTTTGATATGCAAAATCTTACTTCTTGTACCTCGGTTTTGAAGCCACCCTATCTTCTGGCTTATATTCTGATGTTGGTGATGGTCATAGAATTAAATAATTTTGGATTCTTAACAGTTGTCTTTTCCAAACAAGGAGGATCACCTGGTCCAAGTGGTTAATTCCTCATTTATTTTGTTCTAAGAGGGTACACTCATTGGTTTTCACAGTTGAGGCCAAGACCAAACTTATATTCAAATGTGAATGTTCCTGATTACAGGACCATTCTCATGAGCTGAGGCAGAGGAAATCATATCCAGATTTGATTCTCACTTTTAGAGCAAACAACATCTTGGAAACACCTCAGGACTAGAAGACCTGATGTTTATGTTGGTCAAGACTTAGAGCAAGATTGATAGCAATGCCCTGGTCTTGAGAAGCAGACTCCTGGGCATCATTCCATAACTTTTATGGCTCATCGTGTTTCTTTTAGGAAAAGAATCATGCAGGTATACTAGGACTGACAACAATATTGAAGACTCTTCAACAATTTAAATAAACAACCTTGAAAACAGTTACACCTTTAAATACAGTTGAAATGAAAGCACAAAAGAAATTCATGGGAGGGTTACACAAAATACTCCCCAGCAAAGCCACTAGAATCAGATAGATACATTGGCATCAGCTCAGTAAATTTTGGAGAAATGTGAACTGGGGTTAGGGAGAAAAGTTGTATTACAGAGGTCAAATATGCAGCAAAATTCTTGATTTGGAAAATCTGAAGAGTTGGTGAAGATTTGATGTCGATAACTAAGACTTTTGAGAAGCCAGTGTCCTCCTTTGTTGTTCTTCCCAATGTTCCTAAGTAAAGTCTTCAAGGCCACAAACATTAAGCAGTTACAAAGGTGAGCTGCCAATGTCACACAGCCTGTGTCATTTCTGGTCATGGGACCCTCACCCTGCTGTCACCTTGTCTCTAGACTCAGTTTTTCTGGTTCTGAGGTGTTTACAAGATGTTTGCTCTAAAAGTGAGAATCAAATTTGGGCATGATATCATCAGCCTCATGAGAATGGTCCTGTAATTAGGAATATTCATGTTTGAATATAACTTTGGCATTGGACTCCACTATAAAAACCAATGAGTGTACCCTCTAAAGGCAAAGCAAATGGGGAATTAACCACGGGGACCAAGCAATCCTCCATGTTTGGAAAACACAGCTGTTAGGTACTCAAAGCTGTTGAACTCACAGTATGAGCATAAAAGAACTCTAGTCAATCTTTCTTCAGCAGTTCATCTGTAATTTGTTACTACCTAGCTTGGCCTTATATGCGGAGTAAACAATGTAAACCATCAAAATCCTGACATCCTGGAGGAGGGCTAATTGAAGTCCCTTTGTGTGCACAATCAAATAATGCTCTGCATTGGTCTTAGCCTTTTGCATTTATATGGGCACATTCAAGATGTTCACACCACATGAGCATAGCCTATAACCGCAAGGGGAACAAACAGATTTTTTTTTCTCCCAGTTAGAGCCATACTAAAGGGTGCTGCAGAGGCCATGCCACATTGATCTGGGCTAGGCTTTCTTACACCATCTGGCTCCTTTTCTAGGGATATCCTTAACTAACCCATCAGGGCCTTCTCTCCTATACATCCATCCACGTGAAAACAACAAAGGGAGTCAATTGTGCTGGTTCTCTGTGTGAGCCCCCATACCAGGCTTGTTAGCAGAAGCCTCCTTCACCCAGCCTGCCTAGCCTCCCTTTCTCAGTCAGGAGCCTTCATTTAAGTCCCTTTTAATGAGAGGAGCTGAGCGCTAACTCAATAGTTCCAACCTTCCTCTTAAAGAAACTTGAAGGGTGAACTCCACCCTCCTAGCACAGCCACTTCCAACAGCATCCCTAATAAGATTCTGTAATGTTTTCCTATGGTATTTATGCAGTGCCTACAGTTTTATTTTCAGAACCACTGTGCTCCTTTTCAGAATCATTGTGTTATAGGAAACCAATTCCACTTGAAGTACGACCCATCACTTACTATTTTTTCAAATTAGCTTGTGGATTTATTTTATTAGAACAACTTATGAGTAATGTAGACTGCCCAAAAGTTGGTTACTCAGAGATAAATATTAGAAACTCCTTCAACCATACTGCTTATAAGTCCTAGACTGCTTATTATTTCATTGGGTAAAACTTGTTCAATGAAGAGGTGTGTTTGGCAGTCAAAACAGGAAGAACAGCTGAAAGAGTTAGCTCTGCTTCCAGTGAACTCAGTGATTGATTTGGAGCTACGTAAGCCATTTAATCAAGAGGTGCTTAAATAATGTGTGGCCCAGGGTAGCTTGCTGACTTGTGGTGATTCTTTTGATTTGAAAAGATTCCATATGGCTCTCAGACCACTTATTACAACACCAGGAAGTCTATTCTTCCTGTTCCTTTTGTCCTTGTTCCCAACTTACTGTGTTCTTCAAATGTATTGTGTCCAAAGACAAATTTCAAAGTGATTCATGTTGGGGCACATGCAGGCCTTCAAACTCACCACTGAGAATCTTGACATTATTTAATGGAAAACGGAAGCCAGTTTATATTTCTACATCTTCCATTTACTTGGCATACTCTAACCAGGCTTGCCTAACATTACAGTCAACTTTCTGCATCTATGAGACAGGGTTTGAAACACTGCTGCATCACACTTGTCACTCTGCACAGGACATCCTTGGTAGGTTGTCTGGGCCAAGCTGCTTATCTTTCTTAGTAGCAGAGAGGTCTACATGTCAACTTAGGGACTTCCCCACAAGCCACAGTTTTGTCATGTTAGTGTTAGTCCTTCACTGTAAGGAGTACATCACTCATATTTACAAATGCTCTTCTCAAAGTGATCACCAGCAGTAGCAGCCCCAGCTAGGGGCTTTCTAGAATTGTGAATTATCAGGCCATAACACAGAATCTGGATTAGAAACTCAGGGTGAGAGGTTGCAGATCTGCTTTGACAGCACTGCCCTCCACCCCCGGGATTGTGGGTTTAATACCAGCTTGCCTGAAAGTGGAATCACCTGAGCAGGAGCCACACCCGAAGAACTCTTCTAATTGCCTTACCCAGTGTGGAAAAATCCCCTGCCCCCAAATGTGGGCAACACTATCTGTTAGGAATCCAGGTAAAAATGGCATGGCTGAAGGAAGATTATTTGCCTTCTCCATTGCGCTTCCATCTTGCCTGCCTGAACTTCTGTTTTACTGTTGAATTGAGTAGATTTTACCGTGTTGCTGCTGCTAATTCCTTTGCCAATAACAGAATCTCTGGGTTGTTATCCCAGGCTTCCACTATTGCCTAAGGACCAGTCTTTCTCCAGGAACTTCCCAGGATTTCAATGTCAGACTGGGACTGCTAAGGCACCCGCAAGATCAGGGTACTCCTAGGTTTGCAGCTTCTCAGGTAAGCCAAACCCATTTCTGCTACTTTAGTGTATTTATTTAATAAATTCTTTTAGTATATATTCATTTAATCAGTTCTGTTTCTCTAGAGAACCCTGACTAACACTCTCCCAAAGCCTTATTGACACAAATCCTTAAGAATGAACCTTACCTGCCCCTTTACTGGGGAAGTGACTTACTGTATGTTCTATTCTTCCTCGCAGCTCAAAAACACTGTAGCCAGAATGGCACAGGAGACTTGAATAATCTTTTTCTTAAAACCATGTCTTTAGTAGAAAAAAAATGCTGAATTTTAACATTTTCTCATTCACAGTCAAATCCATTTCAGTACGTTAGTCATAAGTTTGCTTCTGGAAAGGAAGGCCTGTTGAATGGGAGAGACCAGTTACAACGCAGTAAGGTGGCCAGAATGGCAGTGATGTACAGGCAGTCATTGTTCCTCGTGTGCCTCTCAACTTAAAACCTGCATGTGCTTTAAACATTAGGTCATAAGAATCTTCACCTGTGAGAATTTTTCCTTCTGCATTACTAAGCTAAAACACATCATTGAATGGTATCTTGTCCTTCATCGACTTTTTTCTCAGTGTTCTCTAGTCGTCTTGACTAGCCTTTTCATCCTGGATGATCTTCAGTCTGTGGTCTCATTCACTTCTCCTTGTCTTTTCCTGGCATCTACTATATCAGGTCTCCTCTTCTATTAGGGCCATCCTCTAGATTCAGAGTCTAGAAGAGCAGAAAGAGGCTTAGAGAGCACATTCAAAAAGGGAATTCACTAGGGTGGCTTACATGAGTGTCTGCATGCTAAAGAAGCTGAAACCCCAATTACTGCTCAGTCCATGCAGCTAGATGTCCCAGAATCCCAACCCAGTGATGAATGTCTGGGAAATTCCTGGGAAGTCCCTACTCTTAATGTTGGAATGCCAAAGGTGCTAGCTGGTGCCTGATGTTAGCAGAGGTGGCAATGGTCACAGCAGGAGGAGGAATAGAGACTCTCATTCAGCAGGGAGCAAAGCCAGGCAGGCGCTTAGCACTATTTGTTCCTCAAACTTTTTGTAATATAGACCACAAGTAGAAAGTTGCCACTACCTCAAAGGAAGATCACCCTTAGTTAATCCTTCCTGTAAATATCCCCACAAACCTGATCAGAAGTGTGTCACTTGGGTGATTCCAGATCCTGGAAGGTAGACAATCAAGATTAGTCAGCACAACTCCCTTGCGAAGGTCAATTTTGAGCATGGAAAACTATCAGGAGATCAGGAACAGTCTTTAACATACTGAGCCACCCCCAATTTTGTGTCATTGCCCTCTCTGTATGTATCTTCCAGACTTTGGATAAACACATACCTTTGGTCAAGTTATAAGAAGTGGACACTCTTAGTCATGTTAATGATAAGATGACGCAACCCATAAGACAGATAATTTGACACAGAGTGTGTCACCCATTCCCTTAGATAGGTACTATACAGAAAGATAGGGAGGTCTAGCTAGCCTCGGGGACTGCTGAGTATGATGTGGACAGATCTAAAAGCCCAATTTTCATGCCACAGCTTACCCTGGTGCCTTTCTCATGTCAGCTTGTACTACCTGATCCACAGTCCACAGCTGCTTTCTGCTGCATCCAAAGCTATGTTGTTTAAAGCATTGTTCTTGGTCTGGTACTGTGAGCTAGAGGCCTGCTGAAGCAAAAAATTCTAAAACTCTGCTGTAGACTCAACCCAAGAAGCAGCAGTTTGTAACCACATCCTGCAGAGGATTGTGCTGCCTGCTTGAGGGGAGTCGGGTGCATAGCGGGTCGGCAGTAAAAATCTATTGGTTGAACAAACAAGTGAATTCCACCTTCAAAGACACCAAACTCGATCACACTTTTCCTTTGAGCAGCCCTTCACCACGTGTTTGTCTCCATCCTTCCTCTGTTCACAGGGTTCTGTAACACAGTGTGAAGAGATTTAACCACTGCATTAAACTCTCATGGCTCTTTCAGTGATTTATACTGGCAGATCTGGAGCACAGCAAGTTTTTACTAGATTTCATTTCTCTCACCACCACGCAGTGCCTGAACCATAATAGAGACTTAATTCACATGGAAGAAAGCAAAGAAGGAAGATAGAGAAATAAGCAAATAGACAAAGGATGCCACCTGTCTGTCAAAAGCCCAGGCTAAGAAAGTATCGGTCATGATTTTCCTGAAATAAGTGCCAGTTCTTTTTCCTTGATCACAAGTAAATCAGTACAGTATGCCAAAAACAAGGGATAAAAACATATCATTGTCTCAACAGATACAGAAAACCCCAGATGCAGTTGAAGATCACAGCAAACATTGCACTCCCTGGAGTAGCTGAAGCCTTGCCTGGTTCAAAGTGAGGTTCCTACAAGGTGAGCATTCTCCCGCGTACTGCTTCTGTACATGGCATACTAGAAGTCCAACAGAGGCAACAGACAAGAAAAATAAATAAAATTCACTTAAATTGGAAAGAGAGAAGAAATACTATCCTTGCTCATGTAAGAACACTAAATCCTCAACTCAAAATAAATTCATGGAACTAAAAAAAAAAAAATTCAATAAAGTGGCCAAATACAAAGTTGGAGTCCACCCAGGGGGTTTCTAAGCATGAACAATGAGCTGGTCAAAGGGAAGCTAAAGAAAGGATCTTATTCACAACAGCAACAAAAACAATAAACATGGGCAGGCAAGATGGCTCAGCAGGTAAGACTCTTACCAAGAAAGTCTGGAAACCTGAGATGAACCTGAGAACCCACATAAAAGCGGAAGAAGAGCAGGAGGGTGGTGGCACACGCCTTTAATCCCAGCACTCAGAGGCAGAGGCAGTCAGATCTTTGTGAGTTTGAGGGCAGCCTGTCCTACAAGCAAGTTCCAAGAGAGCCTGAGCTGTTACACAGAGAAACCCTGTCTCAAAAAACCAATACCAAACCAAAACAAAAAAAGCAGTAAAGACCAACTCCCCCAACACCCAAGTTGTCTGAGCTCCACATGTGTGCCACAGCAGATCTGACTACAATAATAAGTAAAAAGTGAATCCAGTCCTAGCTAGTGTGCTAGTGAGGGCTACTATTGCTGCAATGAAACACGGGGACCAACAGCAACCTGGGGAGGAACGGATCTATTTGGCTTATGCTTCTACATCTGTGTTCATTGTTGAAGGAAGTCAGGACGGGAACTCAAACAGGACAGTGATCTGGAGGCAGGAGCTGATCCAGAGGGCATGAAGGAGTGCTGCTTACTGGTTTGCTCCTCATGAATTTCTCAGCTTGCTACACATAGAATCTAAGACCACCATGCCAGGGATGGTACCAGCCACAATGGCCCCAACCCTTCTCCATAAATCACTAATTAAGAAAATGCTCTACAGCTGGATCTAATTAAGGAATTTTCTTAATTGAGGTTTTCCCCTTTCAGATGACTCCAGTTAGTGTCAAGTTGACATAATACTAGCCAGCACACAGGACAAGATGATTCATATCTAGTATTAATTCCAGCACTTGGGAGCAGAGGCAGGAGGCCTGTGAATTCCAGTTCAGGCAAAGATGTACAGTGAGACCCTGTCTCAAAACAATCTCTCCTCCCCAAAATGGCTCAGTAAAAATCTCTAGAGAGTGAAATAGCCATAAAAGAAGCTGGTATTAGGGACAGTGTAAGCTTCATGGTAGAATACTTGACTAGTCTGTGTGAGGCCCCAGGATTTGATCCCCAGTGCTTTCCCTGGCCTGTAGAAGAGCATTTTCTAGCCATTAGTAGTTAAGTAAGATTTCTAAATGACCACTTATTAAAACCACTAGATTCTTCTATGAATCAAAGAGCTTTCTTCACCCCATTGTTCCATCTGGGTTTTGTTCTCTGTCTTTGCTTTACTGGTTCTTGGGGATTTTATTCTACTTGCTTACATAGATTCAGTTCACCTTCTAATGTCTTAATCTATAGCATTCCATTCTCAAAGTTCTCTTCTACCAGAGTCAGTTCATGAGATATTTTCTGGATTCAGGAGTATTCATGGGGCAGTTACTTTGCAGTTCATACGTGGAAAAAATACCGACTAACAACAAAGACATTTAGTTAACACATTGTCCATCCCAGTGAAAAGACTGTGCTTAACTCTTGGAGCCTACAGGAAAGACATTCAGGGATCATGTCACTGATTAGGATTGCAAGCTGGCATTTTCATCAGCCTGAAGCTATAGGAATCCTTAGAGACACAGTAGCTCATAAGCCTAAACCCAGGCTAGAATTGGTCCCAGCGTATGCAAAACAGATGCAGTGATTTTTCCCCTTAAGCTAGGATGGCGGCTCTGGTCAGGTTGCAGACTGTGGCTTGAGTCATCTTTGTTCAGCAATATAATCAAGAATCATCATGTCTCTTCCAGATCTTGCCGTGCGAACTCAGACTGTAGGTTTTTAAAAATTTGTATGGTGCAAACATTTTGGTTTTGAAACAAAATAGAAGTAAATAATCTAACCAACCATTGATCTTTCAGAATAAATGCAGTTCTGAATCTGTTTCATAGAATCGTTCATAGAAGGTTTAGGTTTCAAGTGTACTGACAGTAGATTCACATGTATACAAAAAGTGGTCACTATAGAGTGCTATATTTTCAGTACTCTAGTTGTACTATAGTCTTTCAGTCCACTTTTAGTGATATTGTAGTTAGAACCAACATTAAACAGAACCAATACAGATTTCAACTGGGCTAGCATTTTGGAATCTTTGGCATGGCTGATGTTTGACTTAAACATCTGAGCGAATTAGCTGCTTCAAAGACCAGTGGTTACCTGAGGTGGAGTGCTTTTCTCTTTTCTTTTTATCGTCCCCATGGCTCACTTTGGATTATTGTCAAGTTTCCGCAGCAAGAGCTCCACTTGAATCACTCCATAAAGCATACTTAGTATCACACAGTAAGAATAAACACTCTTGGGGTGAATAATGAATAAATAACTCGGTCACGAATGTTTTAGACAAGACACTTTTTAAACAAGTCGGTTTGTTTCTGGCCACAGTCCCACCAAGCCTTTTGTGTGGCTTGGCTCTTTTTAGTTACAAAATTAGACAAATCTGTAAATATCATTCCTAAATAAATAATGTAAAAGTTCATCCCTAAATACATGAAATTTTTATTTATAGATAAATCCTTCTGTTTTTCTGTTAATCCTCTAGACATTTATCTTCTTCTTTATAAATTTACTATTCTCTGTATTATTTTCTTTAGGGGAGAAAACTAGCGTTTGGATTCAAGGATTTGTTTCTAAGTTAAATGTCCACTAGATGGAACTATTGTCTCAAATGAATGAGACTTGAAAAGCCCCATTTCTAACTTTCCCTGTTGTTAGGGCATAAAATCTAAAGGGTGATTCCCCTCCTTTTCTTTAGTGTCTTTTTTTATATAAGCAACATTCACACTTAAAACGGATGCCATCTGACTGCTAATTCACAACCGTGCCACTGCTAAGACTTCAGTTAAGATGGCCCGATGCTGAGTCCCCTTAGATCTTTCTCTGTTTCATAGGCTTAGTAAAAACTAATGAAAACACTTTGATTAAAAACTATACCTTAAAACTAGAATTTTGGAGACTTTCCAAATAATAAAAAGTTATATTTAATAAAAATTATAAAGTATTAAAAAGTTCACACACATGTAAATCAAAACTTTAAGTGTACCAACCAAAAAGATGAGGAAGCCCTCACGACCAGAATCATACCCACCAAGAGCAAATTCTAGTGTCTGTCCCACCTGTCTGTTAAATTCTAAAAACAAAATCACTGTGATTCATTCATATACTCTTACTGAGTGTATACAAGTTGTTACATAAATTCCATATTTTCTCTTACCTAATAAAAATGGGGCATAGCAAAGTAATGAGCCCATTTTGTATTTATTTACAATTACTGTCATGAATATGAAAACCTCTCATCACTAAAATCTATCATGCTTTGAATTTTTTTAATATATTTAAGCAGCTTCATGAGCAGATTTTTGTGGTTTTCACAATAGTATTTATAACAAATATTAAAAATATTTATTTAATCTCTATGGCATTGAATAGTTTATAATAATATATTAACTCTAGAATTAATTATTGACTTTGTTCTTAGTAGATACAATTCTATTTATGAAGCAACCCAGAAGTATTTTTGCTGGGACATCAAGTCTCCAGCTGAATGACAAATTTCCCTCCATGTCACCCTTGAGTATGCACATTTAGCAGCCGATGAGAAGTCACCTGGACCCCAGGAAGGAACCCTTTTGGAGGCAATAGGTAAACATCAAACATTATATGTTTGAAAAGCCAAGTCTGAGCCATTGTGATATCTCTGAAATTACTGTGCTTCTTTCTCCCCCCTTTTTTTCCTATGAAAGCTAAAGAGAAATTTTTTTAATTAAATATAATTACAATATTTAATATTTTTCAAAGCTCTCATAATTGAAGAAAGTATTAACTTTTAAAATTTTGAGATATATAGTCTTCTTTACATGTATAGTCAAAATAATTTGCCCAATAATCTAAGACTCTCAAAAACAAAGAGGAATTTTATATTCTTCCTTTAAATCAATATAGAATTTCAAACATTAAATTTTGATTTATTGTTTTATGCATAAAAACAAAAGTAGTTCGCTCTTAGTAAATTTTTCTGTCCTCTGTATTTTGAAAGCATAGAAATTTATTTTCTGGTCTTAGAATTGGACAACTACATTGGTCTCCTAAGAACTCAAAGGCCAGTCTGCTTCATATCTGAGAACACTGTTGACTGAAGTGTGGGCAGGAGCTGATTGCCAGCCCACAGCCCCAAGGGCACAAAGCATTGGCCCCTGTGTCACAACAGGATGATTGTGGCACTACTTTTGCACCCACCCAACCACTTCATCATTTCTTAATCCAACGCTTAATATGGCTTTAGAAACATTCAACATTTTGATGTCTTTATTTTTATTATGCCATCATATCTTTCTAATTCTCAAAAGTCCTACCTTGCAAATATGGGGAAAAATTATCTCTGGCTTTCTATTATATTTTCTTTCATACAGCTCCAGGTTATATTCTGAGATAAAGTTTCTATTACTCAACATATGTGTTACTGCACTGAAATTCTGAGATATAGTTTCTGTCACTCAACATAATATATGTTACTTCACTAAAATCATATTTATTCACCATTCCCAAAACACTTTTTTGGTATTTTATTTTCACTGATGTCATTCTCCCAGGACAGATATAATAACCTCCAACTTTCTCACATATTTAAGACAAATCTCAGATGTTGTTTCCCTCCCTAATCTTTCTTTCTTTTTCTTATTCTATTTATCCACCATCTCTCTTTCTTTATCAACCATCTACCTATATACTTATCTGGATATTATCCATCAATCATTCATATATGTGTTTATATATATGTATATATCTTTCTATCTATCTATCATCTATCTATCTATCTATCTATCTATCTATCTATCTATCTATCTATCCATCCATCCATACACCTACCTACCTATCTATTTGAGATAAGGTCTTGAGTCATAAATCTGGCTACCTGTTATTTGCTATGTAGCTAAGACTGACCTCAAATTTGCACCCTACCAAATGCTGGTAATACATTTTCACCTTACCTGGCTAGTTGCCACCTTCTTGATGAGGTTCAACTTTTTCTAATCATAAACAACATTTTCAGGCTTTATCTTTTAATGACTTTGACACATCTTTCAGGTCATTATTTGTTGCTACTTGGGCTGGTTCATTCATTTTCAATCTGATACAAACTCAAGTCACCTAGTAAGAGAAAATCTCAGTTGAAGAATGACCTCCACCAGATTGGCTTGTAAGATATCTCTAGGGAATTTTTTAAATTAAAAATTGTGAAAGGGCCCAGATCACTGTGGGTGGTACCACGCCTAGGTTGGTGGTCCTGGGATCTATAAAGAAGCAGTAATCCATGGGAGTAAGTGTGTAAGCAGTACATTTTCATGACTTCTGTTTCAGTTCCTGTCTCCAGGTTCCTTCTTGGAGTGCTACCCTGGCTTCCCTTGATGATGGGTTATGACATAGAAAGTATAAGCCAAATCTCAGATGTATAAGCTAAGTAATCCCCCTTCTCCCTAAATTGTTTGTGGTGATGGCGTTACAGAAATAGAAAGAAAATGAGTACAGTACTGTGTAACATTTGCATGTGTTATATTTTCTGGTAATCTACTTCCACACTGAATGCAACATCAACTTCATAAATACATGTCTAATTATGCCCTTGACGGAACATGTTAATTACTCTACTGACTTGAAGGACCAAGTCCAACTGCCTTCAGAAGGTTGTTAAGAGTGAGCATAATATGACCATTATCCCTTACCCTCAGCCATTTTCAGTTCAACATTCATGGGCATTTAGCTTGAGCTTACTCAACTTACAGTGGTCTTCATCACCCTTAGGTCTTTACATGTATTGTTTCAAGGATTCTTAATCTCAGTTTATGACAAGCATGACTAAATCCTTATTCACCACACATTTGAGCCTCCATATCTTCTTCCATAACATACTAACTAACACTGCATCTTTGTCCAGGATCCATCCTGTGTCCTTCCAGAAGCAGCCCACACTTGATGGACTGTATTTAGTTGGTTTTACCAATTTCCTTCTCTGTATGCTTATAAATTAGTTTTTAGAGACTGTGTCCATGTCCAACTAGTATCACACTTTTGTTGTTTACAGCAAAAAGGTTATATGTTAAAAAAGACTGTAGGGACCCAATAATGTATATAATATGTGATGAATGGTGTTTATAGTAATCACATTTATTAAATTTTGGAGAGAAGGGTGCTTCATGGTTATCTAGATGGTTTTATTTTTTGTAAGACAATGTTTCTGTAAAACAAAGATGATATCATCTAAGCAAGTCAATAGGTCACACACATAGAGAAGTTCCATCACATTTTGGTTTTGTATGTACAGAGATGGTGTATCTATTCCAGTTGTCACATCTTGACATTCAGGTCTTTCTCAGATAACCAGCAGTAGTTTCTAGGTGTAACATGTAACAGAATAAATGTATTGGCTCCAGAAAAGTATGAGCATTATCTCACATGTGTTAGCATATCCTAACTCTTTGAGAACATAATTTCTCATAAGTTATACTGAACTACTGGAGAAGTCACTTTACCCCTGCTGAACCACTCTCATCATTAAGAAGTTGAAGTGGTCTCTGTGGTTCAGCTTAGAGACGCACATCGAATGGTACACGTTTTAACTCTCCAGAATAGTCATCCACATAATATAAATCAAAAGCAGCAGTGTAGCTTACTTATTGAGAGTGTCAGTCCTCACCCAGCAAGACAGAGGGTCATCCTCTTCACCTTCCCTGTTTTACACATAAGGGCAAGGGAGACCCAAGAAGTAGGGTGGCATTTTAAATTATGTCCCACCACAGTGGGATGTGGGTAGTCCTTCGTCACTCACACTCTTTGGCCCATTACACCCTGTTGCTGACCACTCCCCACAGACTGTGAGACATCCTTTGCTGGACCCTCATGTTCCCATTCCTAAGACACCATGAATGTTCTTCAATATATATTTTTCATGGGACTATAAGCAAACAAAATTAAAGAAGTGTTAGCTGGAGCTACAATATAAAACAAAAAGTCAATGATCAATTTTTTTTTCTAGAAACTTAAATCTTATTTGTTTAAAGGAATTCAATGCTCTTTTAATGGTCTCAGATATTTAAGGAGAAAATTCTGAAAACCCTTCTAGAGGAAGAGAAGTAGATATCTGGTCACAGACATTCTGGATTCTGCCATTCAACCAATCTAGTGCTACCCTTTGGCACAGAATTGTCTGATATGGCAAAATGTACTTTGACAGATGCAAGCTTTGCCTTTTCAAACATAACATACTGGTTATGTGAACTTTCTGAGCCTCAATTTCTCCATCTGCAAAATATATATTTAACTCAGTGCCTGCAGTGGTTGCTTCATTGGTTTCTTGTTTAGTCCCAAAGGGAATCATGGCCAGGAAAGGCTTTTAGAAACTGTAAAAAGGAGCAAAATATGAATTAAACATATGGTTTACTTTTACTTTTAGGAGATAACACATTAAAGTTGCATAAACTTCAGGAGTGCAGATGGATATCCAATGGCAGACAAGTCTTTCCTGTGAGTACCCAATCATTCGGGTGTGCTCTCCTGGGACAGCAGAGGTGATCATGTTCATGTTTGTCCTCTCATGGGTCTATTTATGTGCAAGTTATTATGGAACTTTTCATAAAACTCTCCGAGCACTCCCTCCACTTTCTCCAGCCTGAGGCTCCTCTTAGCACCTTTGAAGCCAATGACACCCATGGCTAACACCTACAGCTGGCCTTCTTGCATGGCCAACTGCATTTACTATTAAGATCCCCTCAGTCAAGGAGATGGGTTCTGTCTGCAAAAGACATCATTCAATACACTCAGTACCACTCACCCTCTCCTGTACCCCTGCTGCATCCCACAGGAATAGTAGGCCAAAAAACCCCAAAATGGTAGATCTTGGAACTGTAACTAATTTGTGTCCCTCACACCACACACTCCAGCAAGGCCTCAACCTCAGTCCCCTGATGTCTGAATTTTTTCTTTTGTAAGCCCTTGTTTGATTTATTAAGATATTAAAATTATAAATATGAATTTTCTGCTATATTTGTTAGAAAAAACTTACTTGAAATTATAGTCTAATATTTTCCTCATTTATATGTATCCTATTTATCCTATACTTATATTTGTGAAAATAATAAGCAGATTAACCACAGATATCAATATTATAAAGTCTTCCTTCATGTGTTGTGTGTGATTTTAATGTTATAGTCTATCTTATGTTAGGACACTTCTGGATTTTTTAATCACATTCTTCTCTCTTTAATAAGGTATAGTTACGGAATAAAAGTAGTTGATCCAAAATATAACATCGGGTTTTAACATGCTTCTACATTATGAAATCATTACATGAGACTCAGTTACATGCTCATTCACTCAAATATTTTACACTGAAAATATTTATGATCTACTATCTTAGCAGTTTGCAAGTTTGGGTATCATCATTTGCAGTGCATGCAGTATGGATGCAGACTGAGTTCACTGCACTCAACTAAAACTCTGAACCCTCTGTAAGCATCTTTTCCTTCCCTACCATAATCCCAGCCCCAGCAGCATTCTCCATTTTTTTAATTTAGAATTTGACCTCATTGAAAATTGGTGTTTTTAGATGCTTCCACGAAGTGAGATCAGACAGGGTGTATCTCTTTGTCTATGGCTTCTTTCAATTAGCACAATGTCCTGGAGGGTTGTCAGATAATGGTTCATGAATGATGCTGTATGAGGGGAAGTCTGAGTGCTTCTGTGAAGACTCCAGGAAAGCAAGAGAAGAGTCTAATAACCTCAGTTACTTCAAATCACATAATTGTTCTTAGAATGGGTTTTTGTGCTCCTCCCAGGTATAGCGGTTTGGAATGAATTTACTTCAATTTTTGTTATTCAGGTGCCTCTGTGGGAAACATGTTTTTGCTACATGCAGTTGTCTTTATGATTGATTGCATACTTTACTGGAGTGACAGTATTTAGGGGGCTTGTTTAATTTTTTGTTGTTGTTTGGTTTTAATTTTGTTTTGTTTTTGAGACAGGGTTCCTGTGTAACAGCCCTGTCCTGGAACTCCCTTTGTAGACCAAACTGGCCTCAAATTCACAACAGTATGACTGTTTCTGCCTCCCTAGTGCTGGGAATAAATGCTTAACCCACAGAGTAAATATTGTCTGATGCTCTGAATAAAGTTGCCTGTTGCATGAGACTTTATTCTGCCTCAGTTTTGACCCACTTTCCCAGGTTTAGGCAGCCAATGAAAGTGGCAACAGAGGTCATCATCTGTTGTGAATGACAGGCTTGACTTCTCTTTTATATCTGAATGGAACTTCATTGTGGTGTGTGTGTGTGTGTGTTCACATTTTCTTCATTTTTGTCTTGATGTCATGTCTTGTCTATTGCACATAGTGATGCTACAAATGGGGGAGTGCTAAAAATCACAGGGTCCCTTTGTCCCGTGTTTTTGCCATTGGTTAATACTGTTTGTTTTCCATAATAGCTATTTTAAAGAGTGTGATATTGTATCCTCTTGAGCTTGGACTTGAATGTCCATGATTAATGCTGTTGAACTCTCTTTCTGTAAATCTCTTATGCCCTTACCACTTTGAGAAATGCCAAGTCCCTTGCCCACATATAATAGGGTCACATATTTTCTTGCAAGTTAGATTTTTGAGCTCCTGACATATTTTAAGGAATGATTGCTTATCAGACATATGGGTTGTAATTTTTTTCTTCCTGTACATAGATTGTCTTTATTCTGTTGGTTGTTTGCTATGAAAATGTTTTTTTTAGCTTACTGCAATTCAATTTAGCTATTTTCCCCTGTGTTTGGGGGGGCATATACCCCAAATTACTAATCATATCAATACCAAATTTTTTCCTTAGTATTTTTACAGTGCTATTAAAGTTTCAAGGTGTGGATATATGGCTCAGCAGTGAAAAGCAGGCTGCTCTTCTAGAAGACCCAGGCTTAATTCCCAGCACCTTCGTAGAAGCTAACACCCATCTGAAGCTCAAGTTCCAGCATCTCCACTGGCCTCTGTGGACACTGCATGCAGGGGATGCGCAAACGAACATACAGGCAAAACACCTATACACATAAAATAAAAATAAATAAATCTATAAGTTTTAAGACTATATTTTTATTTTTAATCAATTTCAATTACACGTTTTTAGTATATAACACATAAATCTATTTTTTTCTCCCACAGGAATTTCCCCAGTACTTTTTATTGAAGTTATTCTCCACTATATATCCTTGGTATTTTTGGTTAAAGAGCAGTCAGATATAAGTCTTTCTCACCTCTGCATTCTGATAGGTCTTAATGCCATACTATTATTTTTGACTTAGGAGAAGGGAAGAAGATATCTTAATTAAGGGAGCCATTTTAGGGTTGGCAAGAGACTTGACTCTAGACGGGTTCCCAGGTATCCATGGAGATGTCCCTAGCTAGTTCCTTGGGCAGCTGAGGAGAGGGAGCCTGAAATGGCCCTTTCCTATAGCCACTCTGATGAATATCTTACATATCACCATAAAAGCTTCATCTGATGATGGATGGAGATAGAGACAGAGACCCACATTGGAGCGCAGGACTGAGCTCCCAAGGCCCAAATGAGGAGCTGAAGGAGGGAGAACATGAGCAAGGAAGTCAGGACTGCTAGGGGTGTGCCCACTCACTGAGATGGTGGGGCTGATCTAATGGGAGCTCACCAAGGCCAGCTTAACTGGGACTGAAAAAGCATGGGATCAAACCTGACTCTCTTAATGTGGCAGTCAATGAGGGCTTACTGAGAAGCCAAGGACAATGGCACTGAGTTTTGATCCTACTGCATATACTGACTTCAAGGGAGCCTAGTCTGTTTGGATACTCACCTTCCTAGACCTGGATGGATGGGGGAGGACCTGGGACTTCCCACAGGGCAGGGAACCCTGACTGCTCTTTGAACTGGAGAGGGAGGGGGAGGGGAGTGGAGGGAGGGGAATAAATGGGAGGTGGGGAGGAGGCAGAAATTTTTAATAATAAAAAATAAAAAATAAATGTATTTTATATAGTAAATAATACATATTGTCAATTTCAATAATAAGACAGAGCCATAACTGTTATGAAAGCAGGATGCTTTTTAGCATTGATTTATTACAAACACTAAAAGCAAAAGGCGATCACTACAGAAGCACACAGGGTGCATCTGGGAACCAGTTATACCTTGTAGGATGGAAGACAGTAAGTGCTAGAGTCCAAAGCTTGGGGATGGACACATGGAGCTCCTGTGATGTGCAGCTCTGGTCTGATACTAAGTCATTATTTACCTATTCCTGCTGTCTTCAACACTTGAAGGAACATTGAGCCTCTGAGGAGAGGGTACTGTTCATTTGGTACTGATATCTCTGAGGAACTGTGATGAGGCTTTTAATAAATGTCAGAAAACAAACAAACAAAAACCCATCAACTGTAGTCTACAAAATATTGTCAGTGCCTGAAGAACCACCACAACAGAGAGGGAGATAGCAGCAGGTGGGGAAAACAGGTTTAAGAAGGAAACAAAGAAGGAATATGCTCTTCCTTCTCCAGCCTTGTTCCCCACCTCCACCACCCCTTGCTGAAAGAGTCTAACAGAGAGCAACAAAGATGAGAACTGCCATACAGAGATCATCCCCAAGACCACCAGGCAGAGGGTTAGAGCTATGTTATAGCACATAAAATTAGCTTAACATTGTGTATGAAATGGTACAGAGAAATTTTTTTAAAAAGGAATTTTGAATGTTTAGACTTTGAAAACATAATCAGGGAAAAACATCCTTTCCAAACTAGAAATGAAGTTTTAAAAATAAAACCTTTTATTGCTTTTTAGGTAGAGTTGGGAACTTTGCATTGCTTCTAAAACATTTGCTACTAAAATGTTGACACTGCCATCATTTCTATACTTTTGAGGTGCCAATATCATACTAGAAGTTTTCAGTGAAATACTATCATAGTAATTAATCCTATGCTTAGAAATTAATAAGCGAGGTCTGAGTCCTCCCTCCAGCTCGACATTAAGGCACAGATACTACTCTATTGATTGTGTCTGCTCAGATGCTGAACTGATTGATCCCAGTGAGCATCTTTAAGAATAAAACAAGGTATTTTGTGTTTCATTTAGATTGAAATAAACTAAATTGATCATTAGTCTGGTTCTTTCCGTAAATAATCTAAGTATGGTCGTCTACCTTACACAAACAAGGTAATGTCTAGGAGTTGTGTGTGCAGACTTGTGAGGCAAGATCTGAGATTGGCATTCTCAGTTGAACAGAGAGTAAAACTGCAGCAATCCCCCTTTTCTTCATTACCCAATTATGTAAAGCAGGGTATGTCTTCAAAGGAGTGCAGAAATGGCATCTCAAGTTACTAGAACCCTGTCAATTATGGTGCTGATGCTGTGCTCATCTATACCGAGCCTTTGGCATCTGATTATGGAAACTGTGACAGACTAAATGTGACCCAAAAGTTTTTGTTTCTCCATTGGAGGTAGAGTCTAATTCCTTGTGTCTAGAATCAGAACATCTATGTGAATTGCTTTGACTTGAAAGGGTGAAGAAGCAATCGATCCTGTCTATGCTTTCTAGGAGATCCAAGAAACCTTTCTCCTCGCCTCCCTCCCCTCAGTCCCGCCAAGCCCCCATTGCAGACATAGTACTCTGTCCATAGCTCTACTGTATTTCTTGCTTCCATTAGGTCTCTCAGAGACTTCTCACCCCGGCAGAGGCCAGACAAGAGTTCTACCTTCCTCAGAGCCTACAAGCATCTCACCTCTAATGCATACAAAAAACAATGGCATGAGGGAATTTTAAGTGATTCCATTTTTTTAAAATGTTTATTTTAATGTGTATGAGGAAAAGAAAAAACACAACCAGCACATGACACTGATATTGCTGTTTAGGTTGTTAATTTCCTCTTAAAATAAGCTATTTCATAGAGAGAGGGTCTACATCTTAAACAAATCAATCACACAAGTAATAGTAGACGCTGTGTTTAAATACAGACAACCTTGGGGAAATTCTACCTTAAGGCAAATTGGCTTAAATCCCACTTGGTTCAAATCCACAATCCAATTTACTTTCTCTCTTTTCACCAAAGAAACTCCTCATGACTTAAGAACTTTGGTGTTTCCATCCTCAGAGGCTCTCTTAGTTTGTACTGTGGTGGCTGCAGTTACCTCGCACTTCGAATTTGTTTTCTTGATGCACCAGCATGAGCCTAATGTCACCATGGCATTGTGATAGAAGGTTTTACAGTGATTTTACTTCACTATGCCCTGCCTCTCTCTGCCATGTCTGTGTTTCTCCCACCCCACCTCACACTTTCTATTCTATGGACCCCTTTCTCTGCTATGTCGATCTTTCCCACTACTCCCCACTTTTCCCAATCTGTGACCCTTTTGGCAGCACTACCTGTGGTCCTGACTGGCTAACTATACAGCATTGTTTTATCTTGGACTTGTTAGTTGGCAGACGTTGTTGTTGTTGTTGATGATGACGATGATGATGATAATGATTGGGGTGAGATGAAACCTCAAAGCAGTTTTAATTTGCATTTCTTTGATGGATGAGCATGTTGATCATCGTTTCACATATTTATTAGCTGTATGTACTTCCTTTGAGAAATGTCCATTCAATATTAATTTATTTGTTGATTTCATTGTATGTTATTTTGGCATTTCATATTTAATTCTCTACATATTCTAAATATGAAGCAATGTCAAATGAATAACTGTCAAAGATTTTCTTCCATTCTGTAGACTTTTTGTAGAAGGAGCAGCGGGCCGCTTCCGGCCACCTGGCTCCTGGCCGTCTGGCTAGCTTATGCCCCGAAATAACAGCACACAAATTGTATTCATTTAAACACTGCTTGGCCCATTAGCTCTAGCTTCTTACTGACTAACTCTCACATCTTGATTAACCCATTTCTATTAATGTGTGTACCACCATGAGTTGGTGGCTTACCGGGAAGATTCTAACCTGCATCCATCTTAGAGAGGAGAGCTATGCCTCACTGATTTCTTCCTCCCAGCATTCTGTTCTATCGTCCCTGCCTACCTATGTTCTGACCTATCAGGCCAAGCAGTTTTCTTTATTAATTAACCAATGAAAGCAACAGATAGACAGAAGACCCACCTACATCAACTTTTTCTTTCTTCAATTAATTGTTTCCATTGCTGTTTAGAAGCTTTTTTATTTTTGTATAATCCCATTTGTTAATTTCTGCTACTTTTATAGTCCCGTTCAGAAAATTCTTACCTATGCCAATGTCTTGAAATGTTTCCCTGAGTGGCTGAGTGAGTTTTTTGGTCCACATTGTATTGACCTTTATACCTGGACTGAAGAGGTGGGGCCAGACTTAGCCTTTTCCTTAGCAATATCTAGCTATTCAAAAGATCCTTTTTGCTTCATTTCTACTTCTTCTACTCCAGAATCTTGCTTGTCCATCCTTAGTACTGCTAATTATTTCACCTACCTGCCTTTATTTTCTCATGACAATTTTTAGTTCTTAATTATTATCTGCTTTTCATCCATCCTCTCCCTTCCCCCTTATAAATCTGATGTCATTCATTAGTACTATTGTTGACTTGGTTGTGGTTGTCTTCACTACTTTTATGCCTTGTCTTGAAGTAAAGATAAGCAGGAAATAGATTCATGAATGTGTCTGTTGGCGAAAAGAGGAAAGGAGTCACATTGCTGCAGTCCTGAAGTTCTGTCTGGATTTGAGTCATGGCTGAAGTATATGTATGACCTCCGTCTTCAAGAACATCCACACCCAATATTGAAAACTCTGCCCAGAATTGATCAGATACCAGTTTGCCTTTAGTTTGTGAATGACACTCTGTACTTAGCACAACTTGCTCATCACTTGGAAGGTGAATTTCTCACAGAGGTGAAGTGTTTTAAGTTTCCTTTCTTTCCTTTCCTTCCCACCCTACCCCCACACCAGACAAATCAAAATGCCTTTCCCTTCCTTTGACAGATGCACAAGTAAATTTCAGTTTCCAGTCATCTGAATCTCAAACCTATTTGAATTCTCATTTGGTATTTTCTTTTCCTAATTGCAGGAAAATATCTTACCTTTAGTAGTCTCTTTGAACCAGAACTCCTTTGGATTTTGGCTGAGCTGTTTGAGCTTAACCATCGGGAAGTGATAGAATACCGTGATGTTAACATTGCACGGCCTCAGAAATGTACAAAGGCACCAAGAAAACAAGAACAGCAAAGGAGATAAATTCAAGTCTTTGTGTCTGGGGAGAGAAAATTACATATAAGGATTAAACCAATGAAATTAAGGAATTTCGGTCTAGATTCATCTAAATTTATACTAGAGAAAATCGAATTTCCCATGGAATACCAGCAGTTTTCAGTCACAACTGACTCCATTGTTACAGAAACACTTTTTCTAAAATCATCTGGGGACTTAATTACAATTTATTTATTTATTTATTTATTTTTTGTTTTTTGTTTTTTTTTTGTTTGTTTGTTTGTTTTTCGAGACAGGGTTTCTCTGCAGCTTTTTTAGAGCCTGTCCTGGAACTAGCTCTTGTAGACCAGGCTGGCCTCGAACTCACAGAGATCCGCCTGCCTCTGCCTCCCGAGTGCTGGGATTAAAGGCGTGCGCCACCACCGCCCGGCTTAATTACAATTTATTATTCAGACAAAATGGCTTTACTCTTTTGAAGTGGCCCCAAAATAATACAATTTTTCCTTCAACAGAGCATAACGAGGTTGAGAAGTTATGCTCAGGGGTTGGGTAGATCTCCTGCCCAGCAAGCACAAGACCCTGGGATCAGTCCTCAGCTAGTGAGGTCAGAAGTCAGGCTCAGAAGATGAGAACAAGCCTCTGTTCCTTACTATGATCCACATACAGATTGTGAATTCTGCAGTGTAGTGTTCAATGCAGTATAGTGTTTGTGTTTCCTTCGGTCTTCTGAGGACCTGACTTGGCACAGTGACAAAATACCTTGTCAATCCTGATAATACTACTACGAAGAAAATGTCATTGCCCCATTTTACAGATGAGTGAGGACACCTCTGAGAGACTTGCATTCCCAAGTTCACACAGCCCCAAAGCTATTTGAATGGTGGTAGAAAACTGTACCCAAGACTTCTGGCATGTGTTCTTTCCCATTCCATTTATGTCCATTCAGATACATGACATTTAAAAATAAGTAGGCCTTGTGTCTGTGTGGCCTTAAGGCAGAATGACATCGCTGGCAAGTAACTCTGAGGGACTTGGCTAAAACTTCTCATGTGAAAGACATTTCTTCTTTAGCTACATCTAAACAAAATGGATAAAATAAGGCCATCCGCACATGAATTCAATTATAGAAATGTTATATGCTGCACAGTCCCTGAGTCCTACTTGTATGGAAGGCAAATCTCCATCCACTTCATTCAGACCTCTTTATGCTCTAGACTGGTACTGCGTTTTTTCCTCCCCTCTTATCTGCATATATATATATATATATATATATATATATATATATATATATATATATATCTCCTCATTGGCCTCACAGAAGGTCTGCTGGCTTTGGCTCTCATGGTATGCCTTGGTGTGAGTAACACAAAGCTACCCCAGAAGAGAGTGCTAGGGTACCACAGGCTTAGACTTTGTGCCACCAAGGACTCTAGAACACAGAAGGCTCTTGGTAATTGTGATTCACATTAAAACACACTTGAAATGTTTCTACCATGTAATTGATAGAGTATAATACATCAATTAATAAAAATATCCACAGGAAATGGGTTGAATGGGAGAGTATATTCTTTGAAGTGAAACAAATAGTAGTTTTATGTGTGAGAGACCCATTACTTGAAATCAAAAGGATCTCTCTTTTATAAGTCACCATCATCCTTCTTAAGTGTATAAAATAGTATTTGTTTTCTTGCTTTTTATATTTAGTCTTTGTGCATTGCCAAGAGGATGAAGCTCAAGCTTCTAGCATGGTGTTTCCAGTGTGTCCAGCCTACATAACAATTTCTTCTTCTGTGTGTTCCATTGACAAATTCCATTGCAGCAAAATGAGTCTATCCACTGCCTCTCAAATGTTCCTTACTACTTCCCCTCTCTGAACCTTTCCTACATGCCATTTCTATGATTTCTATACTTTCACCCCTTTTCCTGCCAATTCAAACCATTCCCAGTAGGAAGAAGCCATATCCTATCTTCTTACTATTCCTTTGGACTTAGCATTGAAGCTGTGACCAGAGGTTACAAGTCAGCTAGCCTGCTGTGCAGTGTGCTCTCTGAAGATGGGTGATAGTTATCTTTTAAATCCTATATTCTAGATTCTATAAGGTAATAGATACTTAATACATATTTATTAGATGTCTAAAGGAATGAAATAATATATTTTAATATCATTTTACAAATTTCTGAACAAAATATTGTTTTTAAATTTCTGTGCACCAAGTACTTTGCACAAGTACTAAGCTCAGTACCTAAAAATAATTAAAATTTCTGTGTGGGATACTAAATCACTCCTGGAATCAGTAAAGATTATATTTGAGGTTTTAAATAAAAATTTTAATTTTTGTTTTTAATACAATTAGTCTTTCTATGAGATCATAGCATTCCGATTTAAATTAAATATAATTGAACATACTACAGTGTTTAAAAACATTCTAATCAAATTAAGATTCAATGGAATATATTATTATCCATATATTGTATGTTGTTTCTTGTTCTAATCCTTGCAGCCATGGCCACAGAGCTATCTTTTGTATTTCTCCTTAAATTTTGTGGGTGAGACATTTGGATGGTGCTGCTCGAGATCAGGCTCCTGATTTGAACATGGTAGGTAAGTGCTCTACCACTGAGCTATTCTTGCACCCCCAAAGGTTACTTTCTCTAGCAATCTTTCCAGGTTTCCACCCAGAATTCCATCCTCCCAAGCTTTCCCTAGATTTGCACGGCATCTTATTATTTTTTTGTACTTCATGCAAATTACATACATCTCCACTAGACAGCAGGTTCCTCAAGGAAAGGAACTGCTTCATTCTTTCACTCCCAGATCAGTGTGTGGCATATCATAAGAGCTGGATCTGTGAAGCTGGCTTAACGTCCTCAAGTAGCATGGATGGTAGCTGAAACTTGGTGAACCTTTGCATTGGATACCTGTGTCAGAGTGATCAAATCTTCACTGAGTCTGACCGACTTTAGAGAACAGAGTGACAACCCCTACTGTGCATGGGGAGACAGTGCATGAAGGGGAGAGAAGGAAAGAGAATGCACAAACAGGACTGCCCTCTGCCAACAAGGCCAGGAATAAGTTTCTATATCATCTAAGCCTTGCAGTTTGGACGATAGCTTCAATTGGTTGTCTTGACTGCCTCCTGCCTGAGAAGAATGTCAACTATTACGTTATAAAGAAATATGTCTGCATACCAAAGGACACACTTACATTTAGTAGGCGGGTAACAAATAAGTAATTACAGTGGAGATGATGATGTCTAAGCCTTGAAGATCTTTCAATCCATTTTTGTGACTGTTTCTTATGATGTTGCGTTTTTTCACTTTACAGTGGTCCTTACATCAGCTAATATGATAGAGGACCCTAAGGAGCTTTAGTTTCATGAGCTATTTTTATCAATATTCTATATTTTATGAATAAAGGCATACATTTTAAAATATTCATTACAAAACAACTACAATAAACTTAAGAAATACTACATAAGCTGGGTGGTAGTGGTGCATGCCTTTAATCCCAGCACTTGGGAGGCAGAAAAAGTAGATCTCTGTGAGTTCAAGGCCAGTCTGGTCTACAAGAGGTAGTTCCAGGACAGGCTTCAAAACTACAGGGAAACCCTGTCTCAAAAAACCAAAAAAAGTACTAAATAAGAGCATTCCCTGAAAAATAATCCTCTTTCCTAAAGAAAGCAATTTAACAAAAGGGGTATTGTTTCCTTTCTTAATAGGAGAGAGTTGTCATCTCATATCACATGTATATGCAATCTTTGCAATGTTTACTTTCATCTAAAGTCAGTGAGGAAATTCTAGTTTTGTATAAATATACAATTGAAAATTAAAAATATTTTAATAGCCTATTCAATAAATCTGGATATTCTTCTTCATAAGAGTGACACCAAAACCCATCGAGGACTAGGTTCTTGAACCTGATAATTGTAATATAAAAAACATGAAGCCACTTCAGTGGACTTCTAACTCTGTGTTACATTCAAGCCCAGTGGTTTATTGCACACTTTGAAAGGTTCTTTAATTCAAGGCTGATTCTATGATTCATCATTTGGAAAATACTGGCCTGCTGTTTTATGCAAATCTTGCAAATATGGATACATTTGGTTATGTAAAATAACCTCAATTTCAGTACAGAGAGCTATCAAGTTCACTGTGACAGACTTGAGTTCTGTAAATGCTCAGATTTTGTTTTCATTGAAAATAAATGCTGCTTATTAACTTGAAGAAGACAAGCATTTCATTCATTTGAAGAAAGTCCATCTGTATACAAATCAAAATAGCATGGAATGTTTATCAGTTATTCTTTAAGTCTATACTTCAGGCAAAGAGCAGTTTCATCTCACACTATTTCATTTCAGGATAGACACTGTGTGTACTTTAGTATGCAATAGAAGAGTTTATATGCATTGCCTATTTTGCCACAGGGAATATTAAAAAGACATAAAGCTGGAATTTCAAGAACTGCTGAATTTTTGTTGTTCTATCAAATGCATTCTTAAGGATAACTGAATTTTGTGGCAATGAAAGTGAAGTAACCATGAAAAAGGTTTCATGGCATTGCATCTTTCAGCCAGGTGCTAGCAGATTTCCCCACCAGTGTCTTGGTACTGTTAGGACCAACATCACCACAGGGACAAAAGCAAGTCAGTATCTTACAACTGACCTAAAAGCAGTCTCCCCTGAGCAGGAGGCAGAGGCATACTTGGGGGACTGAGCCAAGATACAGACTTGTTCTAGGAGTCCTTCCAAATAAACTTAATGTCCACTCTGAATTTTCCAATACCTTTTGACTCACTGAATATGAATTTTGTAGTTTCCACAGTAAAATCTGAGCAAAAGTAGGAAAATTCTTATCAAGGACCTAAATATATAATACTGATCCATGAAACATACAAGTTATAACTTGTTATATTTTGTATTCTAAAACATTAATACTCAGAGAGCATTTTGCTCTATAACAAATAGTTGTCAAGACTGAGTTAAATGTGGCTGGCTAAATAGTGCATATTCTATTTAATATTGCATAATGCCCGAGTCTTCAAAACATACAGAGAACACATGAAATATGAAAATACAATGCCACTGATTTTATTTTTTGAGAAATGAAGCATTTGATGACACATTTTTTTGGGAAAGCAAGTATATTTATAAGTGCAAATCCTGATTTTCAGAATGGATGTTTGTATGCATTTCCACTAAAACATCTTCACTGAGTACTTAAAGCTTTTCTCACATAGACTCAGGCCTGTCTTTAAGGGACAGAATCAATAAATCACTTTAGTGTCTTGTGGACTTTCTTCCTAATGGAAATTTAGACTAATTCCTGAGTTATGGGCTGGTTTGAGCACTCCACCCACCTTATACAACTGATCAGGTAGATTTGGCTACCTACATAGTACCGAAGTGGGAATGGACTCTCAGAGAAGTAGGAGACATCCCTTTTGTATCTTCAGGTGTCCCTGCCCACCTGATTTTCCTCAACCTTATTTAACACAGGCCTGGCGACTCATGGATGAAAAAAAAATGACAAATGTTACAAAAATTTATTCTTCATAACTTTCTTTCCTCTAATGAGTGGTCAGATAGTGAAACAAATGAGACCAAAGTCTCTATTCTGATGAATTTACTTTCTCTCTCTGCTATTTTCCAGATGTATACATCACACGTCGACAATGCAAAAGAGATGCCAGGTCATCCAGGCATGTAGTAGACACTGAATCAGCGCTATAACAGAGGGTTCAGAAATGCACACAGTTAAAGCCACCTATGTTAAGAGCACACGTTGGAGCAAAGACAGGTTTACGTTACAACACTGGAAAATTATGTTCCACATGAAAAAAAATGAGACTAGATCCACATCTCTCAGCCCCACAAAAGTCAATTCAAAATGAAACAAAGACTTTAAAGTAAGACCCAAAACTTTAAAACCACTAGAAGGCAAGACTGCAAGATATAGGCAAGGAATTTCTGTAAAGGACTCCAATAGGACAGAAAATAATTTCAAGAATTAACAAATACAATTAAATGAAATCAAGAAAATCTTCAGCACAACAAAAACTTATGAGCAAAGTAAACAGCCTACAGAATGGAAAAGAACTTTCCAAGCTTCATATTAGACAGAGAACTAGTATGTAGTATATATAAGGAACTGTAAAATCTAAACACCAGAAAATCTCTAAGCACATGATCCAGTCAATAATGTGATAATGACCTGAACATACAGTTTTTAAAAGAAGAAATATAATGGACAATAAATGTTTTAAAAGACATTTAGCATCCTTGAGCATAGGGAAATGCATATTAACACTGTGTTGAGTTTCCAACTCATCCTAGTCAGAATAGCTATGATTAAAACAAACAAAAATAGAGTAAATGGTGGTGAGTTCAGGAAAGAAGAACTCTATTCATCTCTGGTGAGAATGCAAACTTGTATAAAATGGGAGTCAGTATGGAGTTTCCTAAAACAAAACAGAACAACCCTCTCCAAAAAACAATGAACCAAACAGACAAACAAACAAAAACAAAACCCTGAAACTAGTAAAGGCTGGATAAATGTACACAAGTAATGCCTTGACATACTTGCAGATAAAACACCCATTAAGATAAAAAATAAATAAAATTAAATCCTAAATAGAACCAACTATACCACTTGAGTATGTCCCCAAAGGATCCTGAGTCAACATACCGCAGAGATACTTGCATATCCATGTTTATTGATACACTTATCACAAGAGCCAAGGAGAAAAAACAGCCTAGTTGTCTATTAACAGATGTGAGAATAAAATGTGTACAATGAAATTTTATGCAGCCATAAGGAAAAATGAAATCATGACATTTACAGAAAAATATGGATGCAACTGGAGATCATTATGCTAAACAAAATAAGGAGACTGGGAAAGATAAATACTCTGCTTTCTCTCGCATGTAGATCTGACATTCTTTATATGTATGCAGGTATGTATGGGTTTGTGTGTGTGTGTGTGTGTGTGTGTGTATTTATAGGCCACAAAACTAGAAAAGAAACCATGAGATAGTAGGAAGAGGTCTTAAGTGGGGAAGAGAGAGGGTAATGGATAAACTGTAGTAAAGAAGTAAGAATGGGTGAGGAACCGAGGAAGTAGCAAGAAGAGAGAAGGCGGTGAGAAGACACCTGAGAGCAGAGTGGAATGGCACATATGTATGGGAGTGCCACCACAAACACATGACCTTGGGGTCAGGAGAGGTGACACATGAGAGCAGAGTGGAATGGCACATATATATGGGGAGTATCACCATAAACACCATGACCTTGGGTCCTGGAGAGTTGTTCAGGGGTTAAGAAAGCGTGCCACTTTTGCAGAGGACTTGGAGTTCCATCCCCACTGTTCACATTGGCTATACCCTAACTACCAATAACTCTGGCTCCAGAAGTCCTCACACCCTTTTCTGGTCTTCTCAAGGACTATACTTATGTGCATATCAACACACACACACACACATCACTAAAAATTAAAAATTTTAAAGACTTTTTAGAAATTAGTCTGCATGTTAAGCTAATTATTTTTAATAAAATCACACTTCAGTCACATTATATTAATTATATCTGCCGCATTCTAGAGTAGAGACCAGTCCCAAACACCTTTCTTTACCAGTTCTGCTCATGCCTTGTTTGGCTTTCTTTCTGGTCTCCATCTTTTTCTTTGCCAGGCTTTCTTTCCTCTTTCTAATTCTCTAACGTACACAATGATGAATTCAGACATTACCAGCAGCCTAACTCCACACACATAAAGCAGGATATGTTACTCTATCTATCTATCTATCTATCTATCTATCTATCTATCTATCTATCCATCCATCCATCTATCATCTATCTATCTATCATGTTCTATGTGTGTATATATATGCATATATATTTCCTCATATTGCTTCTTTTGGTTAATGATACCATCACATGTCTTGTGCCACCCAAACAACTTAGAATCAGTATAAACCCTCTTCTTTCATCTCCCTTTAAGTCCTTAATCACCCATCTGCAAATTCTAAATGTATTTGAACTGACCCCAGCCTCCCAGCTTCCTTGGTTGAGACCTACTTTTGCTCCCTTCCACCTTGGGGACATCTTCTCACTCTTAACTCACTCCTATTTGTCTTCCAAAGGGGTATCAAAGAGTGACCTTTCTAGACGTGTACCCGACGACACAAGCCTTATGATCTGCCCTTGCCTAACACCTTTAATCATTGTCCAAACAGCAGTCACCTTCAGAAGTTCTGTCTCCACGAGCTGGGAGGCCGTGCTCACTCTACCTGCAATGCAGCCACACCTAACTTCTTCCTGTTCCCAGGGTACCCGTGTACTTTGACACTTTCCTGACCTCTTCACTGCTGTTTGTGGAATGCTCTTCCCCTCCCTTGTCCTTATGTGCCTTAGGCCCCGCATCCTCCAGAGTTCTGTACTAAAATCTATACACTGAGCACCCTCCAAGTTTTGCTGTCGTTGTTTTGTTTTTTGGCATTTACAAAACTATGATGGCGTGGAAGCATTTCATATCCGCCGATGGTAGGGGTCTTCCCAGCCACAGAACTTTGAGAGATGGACTGGACTGCCTACGGTAAGATGTTTGGTTTTCAAAGGCATCTAACAGAAAGCTTACAGTTCTAAACTTGATTTCAGTAAGGTTGTCTTTCGCCTTATCTTTGCTTTGGTGATAATGAAAGTAGACAAGAGTTTTCCATGTTTTCAATATTAACACTAAAAAATCATGGGCACTATATTCTTAAAACTTAATACCCTAAACGCCAAAGGAGAGAGACAGAGAGAGAGAGAGAGAGAGAGAGAGAGGGGGGGGGGTTAGACTAGGTATTCAGCCACGAAATGGGATCTCTATCACTCCATAACTGTCCACCCTATCTCACTCCCCACACACGTTCAGGCTCAGGCCAGGTTGCCAATTAAGTAATTCTTACCACAATTACCTAGTGAACCTAATGACTTTACAATTTCTGCCCCTTCTCGCTGGTCCTGTAGGGTCGTTCTTTTCAATTGTTAAAACAGCTGCTGAGTTTCAAGCCTGAGAGACTGGGTTCGCAAAAGCTCCCAAGTGAAGGCTGGGGCAGGCAGTCCGTGAAGAGTCGCTTTCTGTGCTCAGCTTTCCTCCACCAACCTCCAGCCTTCTGGACTGAACCTTCTATACCTAACCAAGCCCAGAGTTCCTCTCCATTGTGTTCCCTTGGCTTCTGGACAGTGAGACGGTCCCGTGTGCACTTCTGGCCAGGTCGTGCATCATTAAGGAGGTCTGAGACTCGCCTTCCCGCCCCCACCCCCACCCCTGTGGCAGGGACCTAAAGAGAGCAATGTGTCCTGGGCGCCCCCCCCCGCACCCCCTCCCCGCCCCGGGTCTTGTGTGAGGAGCTCTTGGTCGCTGGACGGGAATGTATAGGAGAGGCAGCGAGGGAACGTGCGTGTGTGTGTGTGTGTGTGTGTGTGTGTGTGTGTTGCACGCTGGTGCGCTACGGGAGAGAGGGCGCGAGGCACGGAGGGGGAGCGGCGGGCAGAGGAAGGCGGGGCGGCGGGCAGAGGCGGGCAGGCTGGGAGGGGCAGAGACTCAAGCTTCTGCAGTGACACTCAGAGCCAGCGCGCACTCCTTGCCCTGAGAGGCGAGAGAGCAGAGCTAAGCGAGCCGCGTAAGAGCTGCCGCCTCTGTCGCCGGTGCGCTGGGCTCTGCCTTAGCAGCCCGCGCCGGCGCTTAGCGAGCCCGCCGGTCCAGCAGCGCCAGCGGGTTCAGCATCCTCCCGCCACTGGGCGCCCACATCAGCTCCTGCTGCCCCGAGACCTCCGGCGGGGTGCCGCTGCCTGCACTACTTGCTGCAACTTTTGCAGCAGCCGCGTGCGGCCGGCCTTCTGCCCGGCTTGGAAGTTCGCAGCTCCCGCCACAAAGTTGAGACACTTGGGCAATCGAATTTGCTCTTTCATCTGCCTCTTCCCCAGCGTGCAGGTCCCCCTTGGTTCGTGGATCCTGGTGCTTGACATCTTGGTGGGATCTCGGGACGTGGACTTTCCCCGCACACCACATCCTCGGGGAGAGATAAATCAAACAAACTTTCCTCTTCCCGCTAGGAAAAACAAACAAGTTCTTTAAGGTAAGGAGCAAGAGCAAAGCAATCCTCTTTTCCCCCCGACGCCTTCGTGCGCGGGTACAGATCTGGTCCGACCGCATTTGCACTCATGGGCTGGTTCAGGGTCCCGGTTAAGATGCGTCCTAACACAGGGATGGATGAGATCAGAAGTGCCTAGGACCGGGACGTGGGCTTGTCCGGCCCGCCTGTGGGTTGGCCGCGGTGAGCGGCTTTAGGTGGACAGACACATCTCTAGGGCTGGGGAGCTGGACTCGCGGCATCAGGCTGGAGCGGGTCCACGGAACCTCTGGCTTTATCCTAGCCTTCCTGGACACTGAGTTTGGCCTACTGTTGGTGGGCTCTTGCTTTCCTCCTCGGTTAAACAACCTTCCCCCTACTCTAGTTCTGCCGGACTGGGTGTTGCGGTGTCAGGGGGCGGGGGGGGGGGGCATCCGCGTGGGTCTGCGAAGCTTGCGGGACTCGCGGCGGGGAGCGTGGAGACAAGTTCCCCACAGACGGTGATGGCGCTGAGGTGGTCGGGATCTTTTGGGACTCGCCCAGGAACCCCGCGCTTTCTCCTCATTTGTCCCCTGCTATGCAGGGCGGCATCCTTAGAGAAACTTCTCTAAGCTGGGTGGTCTGCGCCCCGCGCATACTTTATGCAGCAGAGCAGAGCAGCTTCGGAGGTCGGGACACCCTCCCGCCGCAGCAGCCACCTTGTGTGGCGACCTCCCCAGTCTGTGTGCCCACCCGGGGAACGTTCTGGTCTCAGCCACCTTTCTCCTTGTTGCAGCGGCGGGGACTCTCCGGAGTCAGAATGCCAGCCTTCAGACCGGCTCCGCTCTTACCCCGCTCTTCGCAAACTGCTCGATTTGGGGCGCCCTTTCATTTTGGCGATCGCGCTTCATTCCCACTCTTCCCCTCTTCCTCGTCCCAGGCTGAAGTCTGTGAGAGTTCTCGAAGTAGATCGCTTCAACTGCACTAATAGGGTGACGAGGCCCTTTCTGGCCAGAGTATATCGAAGCGGTTCACCCGAATCCTCTATAGGTCACCGCCCTCCTCCTTGGCCCTAAAGAGCGCTGTCCATCTCTTCTCTGGGGATAGTTAGCTCCCTGGAACCAAGATCTGGAGTGACAGAACGAATCTTAGAAAAATTTCTGGTTTTGATTAAAAAACAACAACAAAATAGAGAAATCTTTAAATAAATTGGGATGGTGATCTATTTACTTCTTGTCTTTTCGTCCTTAAATTACAGGGAGTGATTTATTTGTTTATTTGCCCTGAGCTGCAGGTCTCCAATACACTGCTTTCTCATTCTTTCTCTACCTCCTCCTTTTACTTGCTTTGTGGCCCTTTTTAAGGTTTTCGGAGAAGAGAGCCTCCACTCCTCCCCATCTCCTCCCACCGGGTCCCTGAGTGCCTGTGAAAACTGGGGGAGTCATCCATGGAAATAAACAGGACCCCCACGCCATTCTCCGCCCCCCACTTCAAGCAAGTAAAGCCCTCCCTGGTCTCAATCACAAAAGTAGAGATAAAACAGATAAAGCCGCCCTCCCTCCCAAGGGAACTGTTGCTGAGGATTGCACGCCTTTGAATTGTGTTATTATCCTAAAAGCGTGATGGATGGGGGCAAGATGCACCGCGCATACGCAGCAGAGTGTGCTGGGGGAGGTCGGCACTTGATACTATTCGTCATTAAGTATTAAGAGTGCTAATAAGGCCATCACCGCAGCCGAAATCTGTGTTTACACGCACTTGGTTTTATGTCAGTCTCTTATTACAGTGGTTTCCGAAAGGGCCAATACCACAACTGTATTCATTGCCCACACTCATTCCACATATGGGACTAATCAGCTGTCAAAAAGATACTGTCATTTTACCAGTTTAACTCGTGAACTTGGAGAGGGCTGCAGCCCTATGAAATGTCATTTTCATCACTTTGCCTTTTCAGAGTTTAAAAAACTTGGCAACATAATTAATTATGGTCCCAATTCCCATTTTCAATCTAAACCTATATCCAGGATTATATTAAAATATGCCTTCGCCCATTCTCTAAAAGTGACTCTTGTGAAATTACATTCCAATTTGGGGGGTGGTAGAACAACTGGGAATGCTGGGCCCCCGAAGTAGGAGAGATTAATACTGTTTCAAATTTCTGTCACAAACTCCTCTTCCGGGGGCTAGAGAGATGGCTCAGAGGTTAAGAGCTTTTGAAGCTCTTGCAAAGGGTATCATTTCTGTCCCAGCACCCACAGCGATCAACTCACAACTCGCTGCAAGTCCAGCTGTGGCTGGCACCTGCACGTAAGTGCCCATGTGTGCACACACGTATTCACACACACACACACACACACACACACACACACACAAAAGTTAAAATAAATACAACTTGAAAACTCTTTTTTCCTTTATAGAGAGTTATTACCCATTTCTTCTTTGCAGGGCTCTTTAGTGACTGTCCTTAATCTTCACCATACACTTGAGACTTAACAGCTTGCAGCTTTGTCTGTATTCCTATTTCCATTTTTATGTCAGGGCCCCTTACTAATTAAACTTTTATGTCAAAGACTCGGGCTCATGGCAGCAACACTTTTTTAATTAGTAACTATCGTAAGAAAGAAGCTAGAACTCTGTAATGGGTCCAAATTGCTAGGAGTTATATGAGGTTTAGGTTATGGGTTTATTTCAGCAGAAACAAAAACATCTTTTAATGATTTGCACATCCAATTTTTAATCTCTAAACCATCCTAGTAAGAACAATGAAGCCTTACCCTTAGTTTACATGTCCTGGGTCTTAGCATCCATGTACTGAGGTGTGAATCTCAGAGAGAAAAAAAAAAACTCACGTCATAACTTTGCTATATGGTGCAGAGGAATGCAACATCCCTAGGAGCCAAAGCAGGTTGGTCTTTGTGTAACCTAGAGATTTTTCACTGACATTATGAACTTGGCCCTTTTGACTTTAGGTTTTCTCACATGGATTTATCACCCAGACACTGCCTGTTTTGCGGGAAAACATGTATTTTAAAGCTCTAACAAATTATTGGAAATGAAAGAAAGCTATCCAGTGTTGATTCCTTAGTGGTTTTAGTCTGGATACTCAGAGATCAAAATGCTCTATTTTAAAGTTGACTAACACACACACACACACACACACACACACACACACACACACTCATTGTGACTAGAATGGAAGCTTTTCAAGTTGACGCAGGGCAGATTAGGAATGCTTATCAGAAGACATGAACAGTATGTGATTCCCACATAATGGCACAAATTCTATTACTTCAGTGTTTTGTCCTTGGTTTCATTGTGATGAGGTGGTTGATACTTTCCCATAAGTATTGTTATTTTCCCCCCATTCTCTTGATGTCTGGTTTGATAACTGAAACAACAGAAGCACCCAGTTAAGGAATCATCCCTGCCAACCCCTAGGAAGAGCAGATATGGCACAACCAACACAAAACCATCCCACCTGATTCTTGAAATGGTATGATCTCTAAGAATTTACTTTGGAATGATTACATGGAAATATATAATTTATACATCCTCTGTCGGCTCATTCCCTTGCCTGCAGCCTCGGCACAGCTGAGTTGTTGAAAAGCTGACAACACAAAACATGTGCTTTAAAACTGATCTTAAAGCACAACTCTGCTGGTATTTAAATACCAGCCCCTCCCCAAAAGCCCCTCTGTATTAAGGCTAGAAAGATATATCAGTGAGCAACAGCACTTGTTGCTCTTGCAGGGGACCTGAGTTCAGTTGCCAGTACTCACTTAGTTGTTTGCAATGGTCTATAAGCTGAGGCCCAGAGAATCCAATGCCGTCTTTTGACCTCAGAGGGCAGGAGCCATGTGTATGGTGCAGATACATACACACAGGCCAAACACTCATGCACATAAAATAAAATTAAATACATCTTTTAAAAATGCTATGTGTTTTATTCCCTATAGTCTGGAGAGTTTCTACTTCTACTTCCTATATATTACAAGGGATAAAAAAAATAAATTATGACAAGCTTCTTTGTTGATTTCCGACTAGGAATAAAATTAAATACAATAAATACAGTAGTTTGTGATATCACACAGTAGTACGCAGACCGTAATTTCAGAAAGCAGGGCACAAAGTGTATTTGTGCAGATTCGTGTGTCTCTCGACACTTCTGAGATGTCACCTGGCATTTGCCCAGGGTTGCTCAAAAAGATCTGTTGTAAGCTGCTTTCCTCTTAAATTCCAAATCTAGAGAGGCCAGACCCATGCCTTTCCTCTTTCTTTGCAGTCTAATGAAAAACAGCAAAGAACAACTCCACAAATTTTACTCTTCTGAAATATTTTAAAAACATAAATTGTATAGATAACATAGATGCTCCAAATAAAAAATCTTCTTGTGTTGCATTTTACAGTTTAAGAGTAGAGCATTTTGATGGGTGTGGAGTAAGGGCAGCATAGCTCTGTGGACTCACCCCTTGGGGAGGAGAAACCAGGTCTGACCACAGAGTAGCTGACCCCTGGGCCCTGCTGCAATGTCCTTGCTGTCAAGGAACTCAGTGAGAGGGATTTCATCGAGGCTTCACGTTAAAGTCCATAGTTCTCAGCACTGTAACAAGAACACAGAGAATTGCAGGGTTTGACCTTGTTAGTCTTGCCATCACTTGGAAACAGACTTTAACTTGTTTGGTGAATGCACTGAGTTTTTCTTTTGTTATTTTTCCTATTGCAAATTTGGATGACACATACAGAGTGTAACTTGGTAATTATTACAAAATCCTAATACACAAAGAATGAGATTCACATCACTGGCAAAGGTATTTACGTGCTTTGCTATTTATTGGCAGCAGGTTCTGTGAGAAACAGTGCTAACTTGAAAAGGCCTTTTTGTTTAGGATTGGCCAGTCTTTCCAGCTTAGATGCTCCAAGTGTCAAGGGACCGTAGAAAGTGAACAGTTACAGTTTATAGAACATTGTAGTAAAACACGACCCATAGCCAGTTTTTATATCCCGCGATGACGATGATGACAGTTGCCCTGGCTGTCCTAGAACTGGCAAATAAGCACTAGTAAGCACACAAAGCATATAGGCATGGCCAAGTAGAGCGTTACATACTTAATTCCAGAAATGAAATATATTTCATATTATCATACAAGTAAATCCACAAAATATAAGGATGCATGATCCATCTTGGTGTTAAAATGCATTTAAAAACACATAGTACAGTTTCTCTTCTGTAGATGCAGGAGTATATGCTTGCATGTCTTCATGTAGTTCTAAATGTTATGTGCCACTTGGTGTCACTCAGGATATATGCTCACCAGAATTCATCATCAAAAGCTTTAAATTTGGATAGATTCTGACATTTGTGGGCCAGGTCATTGAAGAGCCATTTATTGCTGCAGCAGGAACAAAGATGAGGGACAGGAGTTGCCTCCCCAGCCGGGTACCTGGTTTCATTTTTATCCTGTTGCTTCCTTCCATAAGCATTACTGGTGGTTGTTCAAAGTCCAAGGTGATTTGTGAAAATCTGCTTTGAAAATTTAAATTTTTAATGGAGAAATGAAGCTGCCTCTTATACAGAAGCTAAAACCCAAAACTAGCCGTGTTGGCGGCAAGATTCTATGCTAATGTGCTAAGATGTGGTGACACGAGGAAAATCTCCCTGCCCAGCTGTTACGAAGGAGGGATTGACAAGAAAATGACTTTTATATTAATTTATAAGTAATCTCATTGCTCAGGGTCCTTTATAAATACAAAAATGAACCAGCAGCAACAGTAAAATGATGTCAGCTAGGATCTTAAAGAAAAAATAAAGCCAAACAGAAAGGAGACGTATTAATACAGAATATGCATGTGTATATGCATATATACATACGCATGCATGCATGTCCTAAAGCTTTTTTTTTTCCGGTGGTGATGGCAGGTGTGGGAGAACTAATACTAATCTTTTCTCTACTTTCTTCTTCTAATTATTTTGTCTCTGGTATTTTAACAAAAGTTATAACTAGGGCCGGCTTTGTAGGTCACACATAGAAATACAATGGCTTCAGGCTTCCTTGATGCCTTCAGGAAATTAAAATAGTATATTCTGATCACAGTTTCTCTTCCCTCACTTGTCCCAGATCCTCCCACCTCCCCACTCACCTAACTCTCTCCCATTAGTAAACAAAGAGGCAAATAAAAAACAAGCCACAAGAATTACACAAAAGAAGTAAACCGGAAAAAGCATATAAAAAGTGTGAAAAGCACACACACATACACACGCTCCATAAAAACACAAAACTGGAAACCACAGTATATAAGTGAAAATATATATTAGCCGTAAGTAAAAAGATTCCCCCCAAAAGCATTTTGAGACAAATCATCTCCAAAAAATAACATTTATTTCGTTTTGTGCTGTCTATTTGCTGCTGGGCATGGGGCTGGCTCTTAAGTGTGGTTTGTATGTATACCCAGTAAGACTCCATTAGGGAAAACTGTTTTGGCTTTTATAAATACAATGTTTATTTTATAAATACAATGTTTATTTTATAAATAAACAAAAAATGTTTATTTTGTTTGTGAACAGTTGGCAAACTGCAGATAACTCTGGTTAGGGATAAGAGCTATGTCCACTTTCCCTCCATTTCTGGGATGCCATGTGTCTTGGACCTGTGCAGGTTCTGTGCATGCTGCCACAGTATCTGGGCTTCTATGTGTATCATTCCTGTTGTCTAGAAGACGCTGTTTCCTTGGTCTCTTCCATCCCAACTGGCTGTTACAATCCTTCCTTCTTTCCTGCAGAGTTGCCTGAGCCCCGAGTTTTGAGTGCATTTCCCCCATGCATTTATACTTGCCTTACAAATTTGTCTTTGTGGGTTGCTCTGGTGTAAATTTGAGACAAAATGTTCTAATGTGAATTAGATGGGACAAATAGCTTGCAAGGTTAGGTCCGGTGGATATTCGCATTTCAGAACTTGAGTTTTAAGTATAGTGAAAGACATAAATACTCTTTCCAACCACGGACGTAGAGGCTTCCAGAGTCTGTAAAACCCACTGACTCACAGTCCGGGATAATGTCAGATATCACCACAAAAGCACAAGTACCTCCTCCTATTATGAAAATTAAATGGCAAAGATTGATTTAAATTTGTTTTTATCTATAAGGAAAGAAACCTTGTGTATACGTACAAATGCATGAAGACACTCGGCATGTTAGGTATCCACTCCAAAGTTTCTGACCTTTCTAAGTGAAAGCAAGAGGCAAGATAGTGATTTGTAATCAGTCCTGTCCACAATCCACCCTTGAAACAGACCAGGGCATGTTTGAAAGGCGCAGTGATTTCTACTAAAGGTAATGACGATATCCAGTTCACCGTAGGGTACTATTGTAAAAAACACTATACTACAGCACGTATGTAATGCAACGTTGTAGATTTGCACTCTAACATGTAGACAAAAACTACAAAATGAGAGTGTTGAAATGAGATAAAAATACCTTCAAGTAAGCCTGTCATTATTGTGAAGTAGAGTTGTGCTTATCTGCATAAGCATTTATAAATAAATAGCTATTATGTCACCATAATTTGAAAACTCCAATATTCCGGAAGTTAAAATCACTTTCTACTTTTTCATGCATACTGTGCTGCGTTTTGAAAGTTTCCTTGAAAATTTGGTTTTCTACGAAGTTGTTAGTTATTAACTGGTATTAAAGTTGTTTCTGTGTTTTGAATTTCAAGCATAGATGCAAATGTTGTATCTATTAACATTATTATTGTTCTAGATAAGCCTTGGCTATTTGCAAAGTGTTTCCACATCCCTTGGTTTCCATAATATCTTGCTGCTAATAAAAAATCTAAGGCATCAGCTCAATGATGCCTAAACTATAACTCAAAAGAACTTTTTAACTATAGCACCAATTCCTTGGTTGAAAAACAAAATGGTTTTTAAAAATCTGAGTTGAAATTAATGAAAACTTAATTTGTATATATAAAATTTGCTTTTTCCCTTATATTTTATTGACTAAAAATATTACTTACTTATGAAGCCTGAGGTCCTGGGTTCTTCTAATCCTTGGGTCCCACATGGTGATAGGCAAGAATCACCTCCAGCATATGTTCTCTGACCATCACATGTGCTAGAGGCGTGTGTGCAGTCCCACATACAAATAAATAAAAGTAAAATGATTTAGTCTGCAAGATCATAGCTGTGTGCTGTCTACTAAATGTTTTGGGTTGGCTTAAGGAATTATTTAAGTACTTTTGAGGGAAAAATTTTAAAGTTTTTACATTTAAGTTATTCTTTAGTTCGAAAGTAAAAAATAGCCCCTCTGGTTCCAAAAGGCACAGGAGGTGTGCAGGGTAAACACATAAATATTGGTCCACATGTTTCTTTCAAAAAAGAAACCTGTTTTTTGTATGAGAAATCACTGAAAGTAAAATGGGGCAGCCACTCCCAAGCATGTTCATGCTAACACAATCCCCCCACCCCCTCTAGTCAGTCTTCACACATGATGCTCCATCGTAGAAGGTAAAGCAGGCATCGGTTGCTGTTAATTCCACTCGTGACTGTGAAATTGCTCCTTGCAGGCTTGTCTCCTTCATCATTTCTCCTCTCTTAGGTCTGACTGACCAGCTTTGGAAGTCTCTGGGTCTTGAGTGCTGCAAGATACGCTATTTTTTTTGAGTCAGTTCTCTGTTGTTGTTTTTTATGTACATACACAAGTACATCCACATGTATGTATTCATTGATAATTGATAATTGACAAAGATACTCAAATACCTCAGAATTTTTCAGAGGGGAAAGATATAAAATGATTTTCTTTTAGTAAGTAGGAACTATTAAGAAAAGTTGGGGTTAGAAAAATGAGTTGGACATTTACTTGAGACACGTAACCTATAATAATGAAACATTTAAATTATATGTAGTGACTGTATCACTAGCAAACAAAAATCCCAACTCATCCAAGTTAGTTGCATTTAATAGTTTATTAGTCCTTTTATTCTGTAAACTGTGATCTTTTTTTAGTGGTAAGGACTAAGGTAGTTGAGTTCTATGATTGAAAAAATTATTTCTAAAAACATGGATGAAATTGTACATTTCAGCAGAACACTGAGACTGTTGTAGACATATACAAAACAAAAACAAAACTCAAGAATATTCTAAAAGCTTAAACCCATAAAAATAAAATCAAACAAAGGTTCAGACTGTGTAAGTGTTTCCTAACACCCATACCATATGATGGCACCAAACCTGCCCTATATTTTTTTTAAACAGTCTACATTTCAGGTTTGCTCAGACTTACAAAGCAACCATAGCCACAATTAGTTTCTGCGCACTCTTACCCTTTGATAGCCCCCATCTTGTGTGGTGACTGTTGAATGTTCACACTGGTCTTACCAGCCCATCTTAGAGTATTTTCATTGAAAAGGCAGTAAAGAGGAAAGCGCACATCTAACAGTATATGTTACTGCTTTGGGACAAGAAGGTGACATTAATTTTGAGTCTGAATTCCCATATTGAGTCTGTATTTGTGGTTTGTTATCTCTATATTGTTTCATCAACATTTGTTTTAAACTCACCATTAATAGTGACTGTTGGGTCTGTTTTCATCATCAGCTTTTTGATAGTGTCCTTTTCATTAATTATCTCTTAATCCAAGAATAACAATGCAGAACATCCCAGAAACTGCCCGATCCTCAGTGATATAATCTCAGCATGTGAATCTTAAATCCTATCCCAGAGCTAGCTCATGAAAAGTCTGAGCCACTAATGTCTGAGCAAGTTATAAGCCAGTGGTATGCAGTGAGTGCTGTGGACCCCAGCAGGGATCCTGGAGGACAGAGGCTACAGAAATAAAACCAAGAGTTTGCTGCTCTGTGATTATTTTTAAACCCCCAGGTCTTTCCTTTTCCGCAGTGTTCTACTATCCCCTCTGTCTTGAAAGGAACTAAGCAGGAAAAGAAGGGTAAGTGGGGTAGAGAATGGAGCTATGATGGGGGTAGCAAGGGGTAACTAAGACTAAACTTGGAAAGACCATATGGAACTCTGCTACTGCAGAAGATTTCTAAAAAGCGTACATAAAAAGAGTTGAAATGGAATGACCCTATTTGAGAGGATAATGCCTTTCCCAGATGTCATCTGCTATCAGATATTAAGACTAGTACTAGATATGACCTCCAAAAGCAATGCAGGTTATTATGGTGCTCTTACTTACCTTGCAGTACTTGATAATAAGACCCTATTGGAAAGAATCCAAACTAGTTTGAGTTGTTGAAGACACCATATACTTGAGTTATAGGACACAGAGAAATCTAGTTGTCATTAACCCGGGAACTTTATCTCTCCTGGTTACCTTTTTATAGTGCTGGAAGCAGGTATGAGGGGAGAAAAACTTATCAGTAATATCACTTAACTGTGACCTATGCGAGTTACAATAGTGAGTGACCTGGAAAGGTGTACCTACCAGTGCAATAGTGTCACAAATGTTACTGTGTAACCAACCACTTTCCATTTGAGTTTAAGGTGTGCTGTAGAAAATGGAGCCTATGAGTGTACTCTTAAGTAGGCCAAGAACCTATGCCTAAATAGGCAATAGACCTTATAAAAGAACTTACTATTATTATTTAGCTAAATAGACATATAATTAAACTATATCCTAAATATTTATCTTTATATCCATAAATTAGTGCAGCTCTCAACCTTCGTTGCAGATGCATTTTTTAAGTATATGGCAATTGATACAGAGACTTACAATTGGTCAACATGCAGAGAATAAGAGAGTATAAATTGCTTATTCCTAGATGGAGCTTGTATATCACTTGCTCGACCGACAAGGATTAGGGGACTTCACAGAAGAGAGGGCAGAAAATTGTAAGAGCCAGGGAGAATAGAGGGCCTCTGTGAAACTGCCTTCGGGTCATGACAGTAATACTGGATGATGTGGACTCACATCAGCTGTGGCTGAAAATCCAAGACCTCCACAAGATCAAGCTAGTCAAAATCCCAGCATCAGTCGGGGAAGGACCATGCAGTCCCATCCCAACCTAAAGAGACATTGGCAATTAGTAGTTGCTATGGGAGGGAAAATCAGTTTATTTCAGATGTGGCCTCCTGATAGGCAAGCCATATTCGAACATGTGGCCCTACACCCGTGCACATGCTGGTAACAAGAGTGGACTCACTGGACTTAAAGTAGGGAGGAAAGAATTGGGGAAGAGAATGGGAAGACCTGGAAGGGAGAGAGTGTGGGGTGGGAAGGGATTGGATCTGATTTTAAAATATAATAATAATTTTACCCATGAAAGTTTCAATGGTTTTTCTTTTCAAATTCAATTGGAAAAAATATATCTCCCAAGCACACAAAACATTTTAATGCAAGTTACTAGTACATAGGAAAATTTACTCTTTGGAAAAATGAGGAAATGTATCACTTTCATTCTGTGGGATGAGTCAGAGCATGGACTGTAAGCTTTAAAACACAGAGGTTGGTGAAGCTACTGTGAAGAGCTCTCTCGTGGAAACTCAGCCTTCTTGACCTTCTTTTATGCAAAATTATGCCATGTTAATGGGGATAAGAAGCATGTCCACAGACAGACAGACAGACAGACAGACAGACACACACACACACACACACACACACACACACGTGCACGTGTGAGCGTGTTCAGTATCTTTCTTGGCCCGTCTCTTCTGCTTCTATACAGGGTTTAATTAAATAGGTACCTACCCATTTGTCTGACAGGCAAATCAGTAAAGACAGATCAGTTAGATGATGAAAGTCCTTCTCATATCTGTGCTTTTTGAAAATATATTTAAACATATATTTATTATTTAATACAGTTTTGACAGCTGAGACTGTAGCTCAGCGGCAGAGTGCTTGCCTAGTATTCATAAGGCCCTGGGTTTCTTCCCCAGTCCCCATTGTGTAAAAAGAATCCTTTTGTGCAGCTAGTTTGAGCAGCTACCTTACATGATTTGTGTGTGAATGGAGAACAGTTTTAGTTTAAAAGCATTCATATTTTATTTGAAGAACTGTGGTCTCCACACTAGATGAGGAAATAAAGACTGGGATTCAAGGATGTGCTCAAGTTCAACAACTGGCAGAGGGTTAGCCAGCTGTTGGGCACCTAGGATCTTCCACCTCCTCATTAGTCATTTTTTTAAATTTTTTCACTCTGCTATGACAGTCTTTGAGCTCTCCAAAGTTGAATAAGTAAATGATTGTAGAAATTTCATGGTGGAGAAAGATGGGAAAGAACACAGAACAGCCCTGTACTTAAGTCAGGTACTGGTGAGAAAATCTAGGTTTGAATTTATGGGACAGTAAGATGTGGAAGGCATTCACCTGAGACATGGAGACATGAGCTAGACGAGAGAGCTAAACAGAGAAAGTGAAAGAAAGCTGCCTTCCCACCAGGTTCTCAGAATGACTAGGAGGTCAGAACTTGGAGGATATTATCTCATCTTTCCAAAATGTGTCTTTGTTCGGGGAAAGGGGCTGGACATTTTGGAAGTAAAATATGTTTAACAATTATGACTTTTAAATTCTTTTTTACAGCAAAAAGGCATTTCTGTATTACCCCCTCTTCTTTTTTCTAGGAGAAAAGATAATTTAGTCTCACCATTTTTAACTATTTAAGGTCCCTCATCATTCATTCATCTATGACTTTCATGATCTTTAGTTTACTTATTTAAGAATAAGATGATAGATATTAATTTTATAAGAGTTTCAAAATAAAAATTGCATGAAAATCAAAGATTTTTGGGAGCCAAAGCTACCTACAACCCGAATATTTGAGTCTAGCCTAGCAGCTACCAGCATCCTTATGCTACTGGGCCAGTCTCAGGACAAAGCCCAGGCCTGCTGAACCAGAATGCACTGTGCTGGCAAAGCTGAGTGATTTTTGTGGTAGTTTGAAATTTTAAGACTCCTATCCTGCCGGGCGGTGGTGGCGCACGCCTTTAATCCCAACACTCGGGAGGCAGAGGCAGGCAGATCTCTGTGAGTTCAAGGCCAGCCTGGTCTACAAGAGCTAGTTCCAGGACAGGCTCTAAAAAAGCTGCAGAGAAACCCTGTCTCGAAAAACCAAAAAAAGAAAAAAGAAAAAAAAGACTCCTATCCTAAGATCAGAGTGTATTCTAATACATTTCAAAGGACTATCCCTTCCCCAAGTAGATAGAATGTGCTCTATTCTGACAGAATTATTTCTGTGTTCTTCTGGAGAGAAGACATATATTCCCGGAACACATCGGGTCATCTGCCTCATGCTCCTTTGCCCACAGCACTCTTACCTTTGAGATATACTCAAAATATTCAGCATATACTTCCGGCTACTTCATTCCACACAGCAACCTGTTATACACTTGGCAATTACAAAATTGTCAAAAGCACATATTCCTTTTTTCTCTTCAGATCATGTTATTACCTGGAAAATAATTCTACTCTTTAGTAATGAGCCAATTTCAATATTTTGATGCTGGGCTCTGTGATTAGTATTATTAACTGTTGAACACTTAGGAAACTCATGTGTACAAATAGGATTTAAGTTGGTTGTTTGTGAAAATGTACAACTAGATTTCCCTGATTTTGTCAGTGCTTGAATCTTACAAAAGGAACAGAAGCTTGTGTCTAGAGAAATGGTTAAGGGCATTTCAGCACAGGAATGGCCTCTGCTGGGGCCTGTGCTCAGAGTGCAAAGCAGACTGGGAGAAAGTTGAAGAAATGAGTCTTTCAGAGTGAATCAGAGTTGGAGGACTAGACTCTCATGCAGCAGGAATTTTTTAGCTTCTGGTTAATGGAAAGCCATCTGACACCCCCATTTTTTCCAAAATTACATTGAAACAGATTTTTTTAAATAAAGGTAACAATGTGGATATTATACAAAGTATGAAAGCAGGACAGAGAGACGCAATATGTAAATAATGTTTGGCATTTGGATAGGAGAGATGGCATGCTGGCAGGTGGGCTGGCAGGATTTGATAGCTAACAGAACATGTAAGTTATCCATGTTCTTCATTGAAAGGACTGATCTGCTGTTGTGGCAAAGCAATCTCTGCCCTTCACACAGCATCTCATGCCTCCAGCTGCCTTGTCGGGATCTCTACCTCCGTGATCAATCATGAGGCTCAGAGCAGGGTCATGCTTTGCCTGCAGTCATAGTGGCGCAGGGATGCTCTGCCAGAAGGGAATTCAAATCTGACTGTGGTGCAAAGAGAGGCTACTGCTATGCCATTTTCCTCTGCTGGGCAATCTGAATGAACATGGGTCAGCTCAGAATGAACTGAGAGGCTCTAGCAAGCCGCCATCCCTACATTCCTCTCACGTGCCAGAGACTTGCAGGATTTTTCTGATAGAACACAGTCTAGATTACTTTGGTCTTTGATATTAGCATTTCCGAAGCAGATAATATAATTCAGCAAATATTTATTCTGTGACCATTTTGTGCAAGCAAGCTAATAATAGCTACCTAAGGATGTAAAGAGAGATAAAAAGAAATTTCTGCTCATAAACTTGTATCCTGTAAGTCTCATAAAGAGCATTTCTATAGGGGTAAAAATATATATAAAAATACAATTCTAAGGAGCTGGGGAGGAACATAAGCAGTCTGGTTTCAGCAAAGGACTGCGACTCTTCTGTTTCTGAAGCACCTCCTGGGGGGGGACACTCACAATAGGAGTCTAATAAACACAAGCTGGGTTACTGACATTGTACAGAAGGGGGTTCAGATAATAAACCATGTAAGGAATAGTACCTTGCCACCATCCTCAGAGGCTCCCTGGAGTCTATAGAGCACCGTTTTGGTGGCTGACTCCAGAAGGTTGAAGGCATCCTGGTACTGTTGCAGTAAGTCTGACATTTTAAACAACTCCTTTAAGCAGAATGGCCTTCCTGATGGCTCTTGTTCCTTCATCGTAGTCTCCACTCTGTTTCCTTTTGGCCCTCAGATGAGCTGAGAGGTTCCTCTGCCTCATCGCTTTACTCCAGCGTTAGCGTTTTATTCCTCACCTGACGTGAGCCAGGACCTGTTTTCCTAGCCCTGTGACCTCCTGTAACAATTATGAAACCATTTCCTTCAAGATTGAAACATTCTATCATGCAGGAAATCTCCTTAAGCAGGAAGGTAAATAACTCAAAATAACCTCAAGAAGTCCCTGAAACTGACCAGATTCAGTAGGAACCCAGCCAGGGAAAGCAATAAAAGCCAAGAACCCCTCTCAGCAGAAGGAAGCTGAGCTACAAAGATTCTTAAAGACTCTGAGGGCAGAGCAGCTGCCAGGAAGAAGAAACTAGCTGTGCTGCCTGGAATAGGTTGAGACCAACTGAGGCACTTGGAAAGGAAATTCTAACTTGTTGAGCTCTCTGCAGGCTGTGCCCTTTGCTCGAGGTTCCCAGTTCTGCTGGCTATCATCATTGCTGGGGTGGTCTTTGATGATGTCATTTTATACTCACCCATACATCTGTAAGTAATGCCAATAAAACTCATTGCTTCACCAAGTGGACATTGGTGGTACCTGTACTTAGGTCTGTCATGGCTCCCTCTCTGCGGTAAGTAGATGTATGTGTGTGTTGTTTCCCCAGGATAAATTTTGTCACACAACACCAACAGCAAATCCCTCTTGGCTGGTAGTTGCAGTTAACACACAGATGGTGTGAGTTCTGAGAGACCACTTGCTGTTCTGCCCCTCTGTTTTTCTCAGTGTCTGCTCCATTCAAAGTCCCTTCCAATTCCAAAGTCCCTAGCTCTGTAGAGCTTCCTCAGTATTCTAGCCTTTAGTAAGCTCCCTGCTGAGTTATTCTTCCTTACAGCTGCAGTCTCTGACCTCAGAGCCTGGAAGACCCTTTTTCCCTGTCTTCTTCAGCCATCTTCTGTATGGGGCCCATTCCTTTCTGGAATGGGCATATTAAGCCGACGTCATTCTTTACTTGTTCTTCAACTCTCTGACCACAGTGTGAATCTGACAGGTGCAAGCACTTCGCAAATCTTGTTCATTGCTGAATCAGGGTCTCTCAACCAGATGTTAGCACAGCCTCTGTACCCAAGCAGTGCTTGGCCACTTGCCCATTGCGCTCTGTGGTCCCACCATGCTTGCCATTCTAACGCAGCTTCTTCTTGTTGGTGGGCCTTGGTTTTAATTACATCACTAGGGGCTGCATTATAAAAGCTTTCTTTGATCAAGGCATTCTGGAAGACTCAGCCCATGTGTTTAGCAGACACAGCTGGAGAATCACCAAAACAATTCTCAAAATTAGGTTTGTCATACAAACAGCAGTGTCTTTGAACTTGAATCATTAAATACCTTGTTTTGTTGGTTAGTGTGAGGATTAGAATGTTTATGGTCTTTTGGAAAAGTGACACACTTTACCTGCGGTTGAGAGAAAGTGGTGAAAATTTAAGCTTATGGATGAGAAGAGAGGAGTCTACGAGTCTTTGTAGAGTCCTCTTTCCGACTCTAGTTTTCTCTGTTATTCTGACTTTTATCATTCTTGCTTACAAACAGAATCAGTGTTGTATCTCAGTGCAAAGGGTCCAGTGACTAGCCCACAAGGTCCAACAGGACCAGTGCATCTCAGTGCAGAGGCTCATGTGACTAGCCCATGAAGTCAAACAGAACCAGTGCATCTCAGTGCAGAGGCTCCTGTGACTAGCCCACAATGTCCAGCAGAACCAGTGCATCTCAGTGCAGAGGGTCCAGTAACTAACCCATGAGGCTACACTATCCAGTAGAGGTTAGTAAGCATTGGCTACAAAGCCTATAAAGGGACCTCACTTTTCCCATCTTGGACTGTCCATCCCCTCAGTGTGTTACCATTCCCTGACGCAGCCAGTTGCTCCTTGACTGTCTCTGGCGCTGATGGTATTTGATCCCTTCCAGTCTTTACTAGGCAGACATCTGCTTCCTCAGTGAAAATCTAGGCCTAGGCACCCCCCCCCCACACACACACACACATACACATGAAGTTGCTCCTAGTGAAACAAATTTCAAGTAGGACACAAAATGTTTCAGGTCATGAATTTATCTAAATTACCCAAAGAACTAACAAGCCTGGAGCTTGAATACCTGTTTCATCATTTTACGATTTTTATAATTCTTCATGCTGGGACTCCTTACCTAAAAATGTTGACAAATTTGGTGGATGTTAATTTATAGGAAGGCCTTTACATTTTTTTCCAGCTATCTGTTAGGAAGAGATCTTGTCTGTTACATTTTTCAAGGACATTTCTTCATAACGTCTGTGTCTGTTTTTCTTTTTTGTCTCCTGATCACTAATAATCACTGAACTAACACACAGCTCCAAGCTTGTTTGTTCTCTGGGTACTTTAGATAAATTCATGCACCTGAAACATTTTGTGTCCTACTTGAAATTTGCTTCACTAGGAGCAATTTCGTGTGTGTGTGTGTGTGTGTGTGTGTGTGTGTGTGTGTGTGTGTTTGTACACTAATTGCTTTCCCAGTGTATTTCATGAGCTTTCCCTATTTCTGGAAGACCCTCTTTTGTATTCTGACAATTGAAATCAAGACTTTCATTTTTTAGGTCCCACGTCTCAACACTTCATATCTTAGCTTTTCCTCCACTGCATAGAATTCTCATCACATAAAGAGAATGGTGTCCTCTTTTGTTCTGTGTGCAGATACTTTATTTGACTTAAGAATTACTTGGGCTGGAGAGATGTCTCAGTGGGTCAAAACTGACCACCTAAGTTGATCCCTGAAAGGACAATAGAAGGCAGAACTGACTCCTGCAAATTTTCCTCTGATCCCACCACATGCACACTGTAGCATGACAAAAGAAAAAGAAGGAAATAGATGTAAAAAACCAAGAAAAGAGTTCGTTTCAAAAGCTGCATCTAAGATAGGTACTTATGCATAGATTATACCAATCTGCCTAATTTACCTTCTCTGCTTTCTTATGCTTCTTCCAAGCATATTATATTTGATGCTTCACCCTGACCCTGTCGTCATCTCCTCTGTATTCTCTGTGATCTATTCTGTATCCCAAACCTCCTCGCTATTCTCCATTCTATTTCCAAATCCTCTCCACTCTGCCCCCAGCAGCTGCCACAGCCTGCCCTGTGGCTTTAAGGGATTATATTGTTTTTTTTTTCTGCTTCTGTGATCATGCTTTCCCTAAAATTGATTCCCTACACAGTGCATAGTTACTGCTTAGATGGACAGATGGATTTACAGACAGACAGACAGATGATAAATAGATTGGATGGATGGGTAGATGGAGGGAGGGAGGGATGGAGGGATGGAGAGACAGATGGATGGGCAGACATACAGATAGGTAGATAGCATGGATTAGCCAGAGATCCAGCCCTACCTTCCTGCCCTACCTAGAGAGCTTTCCATCACATTCAGAATCTTGAATATGGGTGTAAAAACCTGTACTTTGTCTCCTGATCTCTCCCTTTTCTTTGATCTCCCCATGGTCTTTTCTTTTGTCAATACTCCAAACAGGAGCCACCTCAGGACCTTTGCACCAGATGTTTCTCTGAGCAGGACACTCTTTCCCCTGACCTTCGCTTCTCTGGCTTTCTCATTCTGTTTAAATCCCAATGTAAATGTCATTTTCTCCATGAAACACGCAGACTGAAGTTGCTGGCACCATATGCCTTTTCACATAGCCTCTTCTAGTTTTCTGCATGGCAGCGAATAGTAGCCAGGATTGCTTTCTCATTTATATTTGTGAGCTAGCTATCATTCTGCCTACTGTATGCACTTCATGGTATGTTCTCAAATGAATACCTGATACATGCTCATTACAAAGACTTTGAATTTTAAAATAATGAGTGAAAATATTAATGGAATTTGCTCTAGTAAGTACCTTTGTAGAATATTTTGTTATTGTTGAGTCCCTCCATTATCCAGCTCAGTTTGGAGTCCTAAGTTAGCAATTGGCAAGTCAATTATTGACAGCTTGGCTATTTTTTATTAGTCTTTTAACCATATTTACTTTTTGATTAGCTGACATTTCAGCTAATGTAACTGTAAGGTCAATTTGAGGCTGTGTATGGAACAGACTTTGGCAACTGAGACAGTTGCTGTCTCCCCTGCTCTGCTGATATGCTGGGGCTAACCGCCTCTTCTCCATCTCTGTGGAGAATGAGATGTGTCGGGAATGGATTGCTTTGGGAACATTGCACATGAATTCACTTTCATTTTGTTGCAAATCAACAGAAAAGAAAATAGCTTAGTTGTCCAACAAAAGCAACCAAGCATTTTTCCCTCCCTACAGGCGCTCTTTGTTCTAGGAATCATTAGCTCTGAGATGGTGGGTAGGGGTGGGGGTTCTCCCTGCTATCTCAGTTCAGATCCAGAGGACATTTTGATAGAGAAAAGACATTCACTATTCTGTTCCAGATTTACTTTTTATTATCCTGTATATTGCTTTTTGATTTTGTCATATCTTATAGTCAGCCATCCACTGCATTTTAAACCTTCTTTCCTTTGGTAAACTAAGTCTGGTTTTCCAGATCAAAGGCTATAACTATTTATAGTGTATTTATTTTGGCCATTTCTGTTGATCATTGTGCTTTTCTTGGCCTTAGTAATAGTGAGAAGACAGAGTTACTTACTTTGAAATGTGTTCATACATGTAGTTCAGATTCTGTGCACTTGGCCATTTAAAATTAGAATGCCCTTGACTTTGGCCCTGTCATGAACTGTGTGCCAAGGGGATCAGAGCAGATGAATGACAGAATGGAAACTTTATTGGAATCTTTGGAAGGTTTTAATTTTACATTGCTTTTTTATATTAATTCAATTTCCCCTCTGAATGAAAGTTGGCAGACATTGGGGGAAGTGCTCACGGAGGTTGGAGTCACTGGTGTAATGAGCTCTAAAGCCTTTCATAATTATGGCTCTGTGGAGTGACAGCAGATTCTGTGAACAGGGCTGTGGCCACAGAGGATGTGTCTTTGTAAGGGAGTACCAGTCTCACCTGTTGAGACCACACCACAGGACACATCAGGAGCCTCCTGTGGTCGTCCTTTCTTTTTACACACAAAAATACTAAACTACAGTGCACGTTTTTCTTCTTGAATCTTATATCAAAGCGGGATATTTTTGAACTTTTGCAAACAACCAACTAATTTCAGTCAGCATTCTTCCTGTTTAAAAAGACAACAAAATTGAACCACTTTTAGGAATTTAGCTCTTATTGTTGCTTTCCTGGCTTGAAGGGACTCTTGCATCCAAGGAGCAAGTTTTGGCATTCTAGGGTACTGTGCTGGCTGCCAGCAGGTTAGTGCAGACACAAGGGCACTTCCTTAGACCAACATCACATTTGCCTTTACAGCTAAGTCAAGCACTTAAATATATTTATCACATGTGCTTAGATGATGCAGGTACAATCAAATACCTTCAAGTTTAATAATAGTAGTTAAAAAGATGAAATATTTGCATGGAAAGAAAATAGCAGAGATCTTTGTGGCATACCATTCCTTGGAATTATCCTCACTCCATTATAATCATTCAGTTTCTACTCTCTGTAATTAAACATTAAATTCCATTTATTCCAGATGCATCTGCTTCAAGTCATTCAGAATACTCATCCTTTTGTGGGGCTTGGGGAGGTCGCTTTAAATTTATTTCAAGTAATAGAAAGTAAATCTTGATGTGGGTATTTTAAAATTGTATCCTTCTTGGAGCATATTGATACCTATGAGTTTGAGCTTACGTCTTATACTATGGAATGGCTATCATCACCTGATTCCATAAATATGTTCATATGTTTCTGCAAGGACATTGTGGACCTTGATTACTGATGAAGGGAGGTTGGCTGAGTTTGTCTTGATTCTAGTCATACCACTGAAGAGAGCTATGGTGACCAGTTCTGAGGAGTTTGTATGGTCAAGGAAGGTCGGTGTCTTCAATTGATATCATGCTGCCCTTTAGTCAGACACTTGGGGTCAGATATATCACAAGTCAGATGGTTTTTATTACCAGACTTACAAATTGCCCACAATGAGAAGATCACTAGGCACTAGGACTGCTGGTTGGTTGTTAGTCAATTTGACACAAGCTCGAATCATCTTCGAAGAGAGGAGCTCAATTGAGAAAATGCCTCCGTCTGATCAGCCTGTAGGCAAGTCTGTGGAGCATTTTCTTGTTTAATGATTGACATGGTAGGGCCCAGCCCACTGTGGAGAGTGCCACCCCAGGGTAGGATGTCCCAGGTTATAGAAAAAAGCAGGCTGAGCGAGCCAAGAGAGGCAAGACAATACAGAGCATTCCTCCTTAGTCTCTACTTCCATTCCTGCTTCCTACTTCCTACTACCTGCCTTGAGTTCCTTTCCTGAGTTCCCTTCATGGTGGAATGTAACTTAGAATTATCAGCCAAATAAACCCTTTTTTCCACAAGTTGCTTCTGGTCATGGTGCTAACTAGAAAACAAACTAAGATAGCAGTCTATAAAGACTAAAGGCAGCATTTCTAGTGGTCTGAAGTGGTTTCTGCTCCAGATTTTCAGTTAGAATTTTGTGATTTAAATCTCTTGAATGCATATTTTATAGCAAAAACTCACTCAGATTTATTGCCTTGCTGTTACTGTTTATACAGTTTAAATACTAAATAGTGTTTGCCAAGCAAGTCAACAGTTTACTCAGGACTGACTGGAAGGTAGATGAGTTACAGGTGCATTGCATGGACTGACTGTGCAGCGATGCTCTAGGTATCCTACTGTTAGTCTTCACTGGGACTGAGGTCAGTTGAGGGTTTGTGTATGCACGTGAGATACAGCTGAGACTCAGCATCTGGATGATACAATGGTAAATTACCCAAGTGGACTTTGAGGTTTTAATTTGCTTATTATCTGGCCATTTTACATTTCATGAGAATTTTTCCAAGTTTGTGGGAAAGGAGGAAGCTAGGTCAGTTTGACTATTTTAACTACACCAAAGGCTCCATAGGATAAGAATTTCAAGGCCAAAAAGATGGCTAAGTTGGCAAAGGCTCTTGCTGCCAAGCTGGACAGTTTGAATGAGATCCACATACTGGAAAGAAAAAACTGACACCCAAAAGTTGTCCTCTGGCCACTGCACACTCACGCCACAGCACACATGTACGCCAATATTGTTGTGGGAGCAGCAGGCCGTGTTCCCACCGCCCCACTCCTGGCAACCTAGCTAGCTTATGTCCCGAAATAACACACAAACTGTATTCATTTAAACACTGCCTGGCCCATTAGTTTCAGGCTCTTACTCACATCTTAATTAACCCATATCTAATAATCTGTGTAACACCATGAGTGGTGTCTTACTGGGAAAGATTCAGCATGTCTGACCTGGCGACTGGCTCCATCACATCTGACCCAGAGAGGAGAGGCATGGCGATTGCCCAAGGCATCTGCCTCATTCCCAGCATCCTGTTCTGTCTACTCCACCCACCTAAGGGCTGGCCTACCAAATGGGCCAAGGCAGTTTCTTTATTAACCAATGAGAGTCCTCCATCACAATATCTACCCCAACACACAGACAGCCCCATATATACAAATAAATGAATTAATAAAGAATATTAAAAAGAATAAGAATTTCATATTAATTTTGAATGCCTTAATTTATACATTTTCAACTTCCCATTATTTGCCTACTCCTTAGTTTTTATAGAACAATGAAAATGTTTCTGAGTTTTTCATTGGTTGGGACTAGAGAAATGTCCCAGCAGTTAGGAGTGTGTAAAGGGCCTGGGTTTTGGTTCCTATAACTTATCAGGTGGCTCACATCTGCATACAGCTGCAGTACTGGGGATCTGAAGCCACTGGCCTCTGTGGGTGCCCACACGAGGGTACACATACCCATATAAAGACACACAAATACACATAATTGAAAATAAAGTATCTATTTATCCATTGGCTTATTCATTAAAACTGATCTTCAGTTCAGTTCATTCTTTACAATCTGTTCAGAAGTGAAAGAAAGTGAGGTAGAGAGGAGTCTACACTGAAGCTCTAGAGCACTGAGAAGTAAGATGTTGTCAGATCTGCTTCACTCTCGTGTTTGCCTTCTCACTACACAGCAGCAGCAGATGCCACACTTTGTATTGAGCAGATACCTCCTTTAGGACTGCATCAACTAACTGCATTCATAAATTTCTATCTATTTCTTTGAACTGAAGAGCATGTACATGTACATATAGCATATAATTAAATATACAGCTATAATATATCCAGACCCTCCTCATCTTTGTCAGGATAGAATGTGTGGGTAGTCTTGAGATGATCTTTCTGAAATAACTTATCTCCACTCCTCAGTTTCCAAGAAGGAAATAAATATGGACACAGAGATAGATATAGAGATGACAGAGATGGAGACAGAGATAGAGATGATGGAGATAGAGACAGAGAGAAGGAGATGGAAGGACAAGAAGAGAGGAAAACAGAAAATGAAATATTTTTTTTTAACTTTTAATCTGGCATATATTGTTCTTCCAAAGAATAAAGCTATCTCATGTGTCAGTAACCTATAATTACAAAGGCTTTGGGACATCCAGATACCAATACTCCTCTCTCTTCAGTCTTCACAGCATCCAAAGGTGGGTGCTGTTTAAGAGAAAGGCTTTTAACAAAGGAACAGTATCAGAGATTGGTTAGTAGCTCTATGTTCCAGGAACCAGAAATTTCCAGTCCAAACTATGAGAGTGACCTTAGGTATTTACAATAGCAGCAAGCCGTTTTTCTGCTTTGTGACTAGTCTGTACAGTCATGCTGATTGACTTCCCTAATGCAACATATATGCATATGCGTGTGGATTTGTATATTGATTTACATATGTATTATGAGTATGATATGCATGTGGAGCGGGGAGGGGGATGCTATTTTTGTTTCTGTGAGACTAAAGGTTTCGTTGTAGTTTAGGCTAGCCATAAACCTGATAAGTAGCTGAGGATGACCTTGAACTCCTGACCTTCCTACTTCCATTTGTTCCATTTCCAAGTGCTGTGATTACAGGTATATGCCACCATGCACCATGCCTGGCCTGATGAGTGTTACGGAATTCAAACTTTAAATCGAGATAAGCCGCAGGTGGAGAGGTAACATAGAAACAAAAAGAGTTATACCATTCGAGAGTACTTTTATAATTTTAGATTCTGTTCTTAGAGGTTGACTTAGCGAGGCTTACTCTAAAGAGGAATGCATTTCCAGTAGTTCATTTAAAGTGGCTAATTCCTTACACGGGACATGAAAGCCGGAAGACTATTTGGAGGAAGGAAGGAGCCAGGAGGATGGGAGAAGGGAGGAAGGAGATCTTGAATACTCACAAAGAATCATGATCTATAGGAGTGAAAAATGGCGAGATCTATGAGTTTGTAGGCTAATTAAAAAAAAACTTTGAAGTGTCTAATTTTTAGGATGAATGTTTTAAAGAGAACATATGCATTAAAGAAACTATAAAACTTTAAGATCTCCATTTAAACAACCTCTGAATTAATTTATTATTGCTCAAGGAATAAAAATTACTAATGAAAAATCTACATATTGTGTTTGTAAAGTAATGTTTGATTACTTTTAGTGCTTTCTCAAAACACATTTTGTTAAAAATCAATCCTATCTATAATCTGATAAAACTGGACAAATGAGTAATGTTCATAAGGGTACCTTTTTCCTCCTCAATCATTTCATGTTAAAATGTTGACTGTCAACCTAGTTCAATCTCTAGGACAGAAATGGTTCAAAGAGAGAACCTACTCCCTAAAACTGTCATTTTACCTTTGCCATTCGAGCACATACAAACGCACATGTGTCCTTTTTTCCACAGAAAATAAATAAGTATATGTTTAAAATGTTGAGTGTTGAACCATAGTGTGATATAAATTCCTGTGTTTTGAAGTTATGCAAATTTTAAATGCTTCTCTGAAAAAAACAATCTGCCATACTCATCATAATTTGCATGGCAGTTATGATACTTGTCAGAAACCAAAAGCATACCTGATAGGATTATAGTTGAGGAAATATGTAGAAGTTAGCTCAATTAGGAAAATAACCAGGCTTGCTAAAAGATAAAACAATCATATTTTTAGTTATTATAAGGAAAAAACTCATGAAACAGGAACACGAAGTCCAAGCTCAGCTGTACTACCAGGGAACCACAGAGAGAGAGCATCTGGGCCATGCATGTGCCGTTTTTCTTTAGGTCCCAGAAAGCCACACCTTAACGTGGTCCCACTTCTTAAAGATAATTGGTTAATAAAGCTTCCCCTTCAGAAATATGATATTTTGACAAATAAAACAAGAGTCTAGATGAGAGCTGGATAAAGGACACCAAATTAGAGATAGAAGAAACAATATAGAAGTGTTCATGGCACAGTAAGCACCTATGTGTTGAAATTATTCAGTACATATATGCTAAGAGCTAGAAGAGTCTGTTTTTCAGTTTTGGAAAGTCTATTCTCTCTTAGTTAAAGTCTATAATATTCAAGCTAATAATTAGTTTGTCATAGTTTTGTGGATGCCTAAAGAAGGTGTGAGATTCCTGGGCCAGAGAGACTGCATTCCTCAGATGACCAGCCTCAGATATGGTGTCATTTTTTTCAAGTGGCTTCCTGATCCCTAATCCCCACAGATGATTAAAAGAGGCAGCTAAGTTTAGAGAATCCTATCTTTGACAATGTGCAGTGATTATTCTCACTTTTGTATCACAAGGCTTTGTCCTCCAAGGATGTTCAGTTGACAGGCCAAGCAGCTCTAATCCAAAAATAACAATAATTTAAAAAACTTTGAAATGCCCTAAAAATAAAGAATTTTTTGAGCCCCAGCATGACCTCATACACCAAAAATACCACAAAATGAACTTTACTTCACATACAAAATTACTAATTTATCATATAAATTCACCTTTGGGCTATTCCTGACAGTCATGATGCACTAGTTTTCTCAATTTGAAACATTCCTAAAATCTCCAAGGCATTGGTTGGCCTAGTGGAGCTGAGTCACCAAATGGATCTGTACAGTTGACAGATTTATGGGCAGACAGACAGGGAGCCTACTGAGGTGTGCTGCTCTGGAGTAGCCAGATTCCCACCATTCTGAAGAGAATTTAAACAATTGTCTAGGATCTCCTCTCAGGAAGCAAAATTTGGGAACAGTATTACTCCAAGAGGAATGAACAAGTATGTACATTTTATTTGGTTAAAATAACAAGTCTTCCTAAGCACGTTTTATTGCATGCTTAGCAAATGCCAAATACTATTCAGATTTTCATTTTCTTCCACCTCAGGCAGTAGTAAGGAAGAGAAAGGAGACAAAGCACCTGTCCAGCTACAATGTCCCTGTTTGGTAGGAACAAGTTACTTGAGTTTTGACTTTGGTTCCCTCAGATGATTTTTGTAGACTTCTATCAGGATCTCACATAAGCCTGTACTTATGTAAAGAAGACATAGAAAAAGCTGGCATCTCTTCTAGTTCTTGTTGACAAACACCCAAGAGAGACTGGTAATTTTTCTGAGTACAAGCTGACACAGAAAATGAGTTTAATGTCCACTAGCAGGATCCCTGTTTATCCATGGAGTTCAGGGATCATCTAGCAAAGTCCTCAAGAAAATCAAGTTTCAGAGTGTTTGTTTGAATTGCCTAAAATCGTACATCTAGTTAAAAGCAAAAAAAAAAAAAAAAAAAAAATTAAATGTTAGCTTTCTCAGTTCTCTGCCAAATTTCTTCCGAATTCAGTGCAACTAAGTAGAAATAGAAGATAACCCACAGCTGTCTTGAGAGATATTGCAAAGTTTAGGTGCTGCAGTTGACTCTACCTGCAATTGGATCCGTTCTCAAACTATGTAACTGAGATTCCTTTTGTATGATAACACATACTTCATACTATGTAATGATTCTGACCAATTTTGTAACCCAGTGTAGACATAACTTTCATAATGTTAGCTAAATACATTATGAAAGGGGTCAATGAAAGGGGTTATGCATGCAGTAACTCCATCATTACAGATATTTTGAATGGGAAAATATATAAAAAAACAGACAAAAATATGTAGACGTTAAAATGAACTTTTGACCATGATGATTGAAAAACCATTATAATAATGAAAACTATTATTATAAAAGGTTTATTGCTTTCAAAATCATTTTTAAATATCTAAAACTTTTCATTTTTAAGTTTATGTATGTGTGCCTGTGTTTGTGTATATGTGTGTGTGTGTGCGTGCTCACATGTGTATCTGTCTGTATGAGTGAATTTCACATATGTGTGGGTGATCCAGAAGACCAAAAGAAGTCATTGGCTACCCTGGAACTGGATTTACAGGCTGTTATGAGTTCCCTTCTGTGGGTTATGGTAACAAAACTTGGCTCTCTAGAAGAGCAGTAAGCACTATTAACCACTGAACCATCTCTCTTGTTGGTGATACTCCAAAAAAGACAAAATTAAAGTCAAACTATGTTTTAAAGCCAAGGTCAATTAGTCAGCTTATAGAAATAGCTTTTTTAAATGATCCACTTCAACTCAAATTATTGCAAACATTGGCATTTGACTTTCTCACTATGGAAAGTACTTAAGTGTGCAACCATTGTATTTTTCTAATTCTTGAATTTCTGGGAAGTAATTCTTTACAAGACTTTATAAGAAAGAATTAGAACAGTTCATCAGAGGAACAAAACCTCACTTAACATGTCAACCCTTGTGTCTATCTAGGCCATCCTACAGATAACCGAGTCTTTAGGAAGCCAGTGGCCTTGACAGAAACCTTGTCTGTGTGTGCAGTAGAGGATGGGCCTTTGTTATTGATAGGGATCTGTGATGGAAGTCAGTGGCAATGCCACCATATTGGAAAGATCCTTCAAGAAGTTAACCAAAGGCTTAAAGGTCTGGTGGCTTGTTCTATGGCTGGGATCTGAGGCCCAGTTTCTGTCATGCAAATTTGTATGCAAATGTGCTTCTGTTTGTTGTAACAGTTAGCCATCAATACAATAATTCAGTTTATGGCTTTGAAAAATTGTTTTATAAGTGACAGAGCCATTTTTTAAATCCCTAATTTATAAAACTCTATTGTTATAAGTAAAATATTTTTCAAAATTCTGACTCAACATTTGAGCAAGAATTTAAAAATAATGTGTAAAATATTTCCACCTTCCAGTGGGTTTCTATGAATTAGGCTGGAAGTTCAACCATGTCAGTGACTAGTAACTGTGCTGATGAGGGATGACTCTAGCCAACGTTGGGCAAACATTTTTTAAACCTTGAAAGGACAGACCCTTTGTGGTCCTCTAAGCTTCCAGATACTGACAGAACTTCTTCAGTAAGGGTGATATTTTCTTCTGTCATAATGAAGTGCTGATTTTCTCTGTTAGGACCCAAGGAAGTTAATGAATCAAAAGTTCTTTCATTTCAAAATGTTTTTTTTTTGAAGTCTGAGATAATAGTATATCTATTCTCAATATTATGAAATAATTTGAAGAAAAAAATGAAATAGGAGACTTGTGTCAAGATTGTGTGTGTATATTCAAGGCACATGCTATATCACTGATTCTGTCTACATCGAGAGTGCTGACCCTTCAAGAAGTTTCCTACCTGATCCAGTGTCTGCCTGCAGAACTAATTGAAGCACTTGTCTCTTGTGCTCAGGATGATGCTGCTCCACTGGTGTCTGCTGTGGCTCCTGTTGCCGCTCATCTCGAGGACCCAAAAGTTGCCCACCCGAGATGAGGAACTTTTTCAGATGCAGATCCGGGATAAGACATTTTTCCATGATTCGTCTGTGATTCCCGATGGCGCTGAAATCAGCAGTTACCTCTTTAAAGATACACCCAGAAGGTATTGTCCTCACAGTGCTTGCGGATCAGTGTCCATGAAAGAGGCTCTATAAAAGGCAATAGCTTCCTAATGGAGTGTTGAAAGTCAACCTATGAGTGGCATTATGTATGATTATGTATAATATGTAGTATTAAACTGAAATTAATTCAACATATATGGTTCTTCACACATTTGTATTTGTGGGAGGATAGTACCAGGAGAGACTCAAATGGTGAAAAACTGACAGCGATCATTTCTTTCACTCTGCCATAAACAACTGGGCTTCCATAGTGTTTCCAAATATGCCTATCTTTGAAAGTTATACCCACATATCATAGAAATGATATACTACAAACCATTATATTTAAAGTTATGAAACTGTCATGCTTTAAGTCTTCTCTGGCATTCATTGTTAATCTTTTGAATTTTTACCAGAGCAATTTGTCATTTTAACCTGAGATAAATTGACTTTCCAAGAAATAGAATTGTTTCACTAACCCACTTCACAAAAACTGAGGTGGAAGGGATCTTTATATCATCTTTTTCAATTTTGGCAGGGAGTATGGTTCTCTAAAGCGCTTCTGTTTAAAGGCCCCATTGTCTCACCCTCTGATGAGTTGGAATGAGCACAAATGGCCAGCCAGTCTTTAGAGGTGAAGTGGGCATTGTTTCAAATTACTGGAGTAAGGTAACTTGTTTGAGGGAACGCCACAGATTAAGAACTGACTCAAAGTATAAATAATTATGAGCATTTTAATTAATTAAGTAGTATTCATGAGACCATAAACGTAAGATGAAATGCTTAGGAGGAAATTGCTGCCATGGTCCGCACAAAGGCTCGCTCTGTGAGAAGAAGAAAAGATACACAAAGCCTTGCATGACTTCAAAGGACTCCTTAATATTAACTGAATTGTCATTGAGCACAGTTTACATTTTTGTCCTTGAAATAGCTGAGTGAATGAGAACAAACCAAAAATTTTCTTTAGGCATAACTTTCAATTCCCAAATACACTTGGGTTCTGTTCTCTTTTGGTAGTCTTTAAATACAGATTCCAATTATATAATCATGCCACTTAATCAAACAAATGGCTTATCCTCTGATCTTTTAAAAATTAAATAAGTTGTAATTCTAAGGGTGTTATTAAAAATGACATTTTTCTTCAAAACATGTTTTTGTTATATGACATTATATAACTGTTAGTGCATCTTCCTTCTCCTTTTCTTTCTTTCATATACTAATTTCTTAGTTTTGTATTGTTTTTCCAAAACAAAATTTTAAGGCCCTTTGTATTTATAACTGAGTGAAATGTTTGCTTACACTAGTTAGGTTGATTGTAGCTCCAAGATGAAACTTAATTTTGGAGTTGGGGATATACAGTGGTAAGTATACACAGCCACTGTTGATGTTCCATCTGGGATTAAATGTCTCATAAGATTGTAGGAACGACATCCAGTGTACAAGTTGTTCTTGTGTTTGCACATCAATTGCAAAGCTGGATGGTTTGTAGTATGCATCCCTCATTCTTGCTTCCTCATTGATTTCATCTTCTCCAGCCTCACATGGCAGTACATATCTGAACACAGAGATTGTGCCCAATCATTTCCTATTGTCCCTCTGTTCTATGTGTGCTTTGTGGTGCTTAGTAACAAATGCATGCCATGTTGTTGAGTTGGTTCAGATTCTCATTTTTTCCCTAACTTGCAAGCTTTCAGATGAAAGTGTTACCTTGGGGTGTCCTGTGGCTGTACTTGCCCAATGGTCACCTTGAGGGGTACAGACAGTCATGGTCTGTCATCAAGTTACCAACACACAGTTGCTTAGCTAAGGGAATAGACTGTTTTCTTAAAGGGAGAAAGCAGGAAACAGATCTGCTTGACTGCTGTTTTTGGCTATGGCATTGCTATCTTGTGATACTCAAATAAAAAGTAAAGAAGAAAACTACCAAATTCCAGACACTATTTGATGTGGTGTCTCTTTCTCTCTGATATGATAGTCTCAGCTTAATGTCATCCCTGCTAAAAGACAAAACAACAACAAAAGCAACCACCAAAACCACACCAAACCTCTTCGGAAAGCAGGTAGAATTAAATAGTAAATATCCTGACACGTGTATGGATGGCTGTGGCACATCAGGCTTTACACAGTGAACAGCTGAATCATCTATTTGTCTTTTTAGATGGTTATCTGGCCTTATTTTTAAGACATTGCATTTGCCCAATATATTCCTCAGTCTGTCTTGTCTTGATCCAGAGCACTTGCCATCTCCAAATTCATCTTGGAATAGTATAGAGAAACACTTCTGTTTTTGTTCAGATTCTATGTATTCAAACAGAAACGGATTCTAGATATAATATCCTCAAGCTAAACTAATAAGATCGCCGTCGAGATTGTTGAGTTTAGCTCATTGACTTAGTAATTCATTCATTTAAAAATTTCCAGCAAGTGCTTGCTCTGTGCAGAAATATGTACTAGCATGCTAAGCACAGGGCATACAGTGACATGGGAGATGAGCCCTAAGCAGGCCATGGGGGGATATGAAAACAAGTAACGATACAAATACATGGAGTCCCAGGGTGCAGTGAATGTGAGAAATGAGCAGCACAGGCCCTGAGAGACGATATGCAAACCCCTTCTGAAATGAGTGGGGAAGGACATTTCTGAAGAAGCAGGATATAAATATGAGGAAGGCAGAGAGGTGGGGCTGTCAAAAAAAATTCAAAGACCCAGGAATAAGAAGTGTTTGGGAGATAATAGAAGTCCTATGTGGTTACAGCACGAAAAGCCAGAGAGATAAAAAGAAGACCAGAGCCTGGTGAAGAAGGCAGGACCCCACTGAGGGTGCTTGACCGTGAGATCAGTTACAGACTTTCTCAGTGCTAAAATATAAAGCTGTGACAAGGCTCAAAGCTGAAAACTACAACAGCAACAGCAACAACTGTGTTTTATACATGTAAAATGCAAGGTCTGTGCAGGGCCATGACAATGCTGTGGCTCCTTCTAGGGGCCCCTATCTTAAACATAAAGGCCTGACACTTGCTCTTTTATGAAGGATGCTTGTGAGTTATGGTACTTGGGAAGTGGTACAGGAGCCTGTGAGAAATGGTGAGGCTTAGACACAAGAAAGGAACTCTGACATCCACAATGATCTATTTAGTGAGTTTTTTCTCTTATTTTGGGAATAAGAAATTCTCCATACTTCACTCAGAACCCACAGTAAAAGCTGGGAAAGATTTGTTCTCATTTTGGTCACCCAGTGTCTCATCAAGTTCTAGAAACTTTGAACAAGATGTTTTATAGGGATTACTCCTGTTTCAATGGGAAAAAAAGTAGTTACGTGATTTAAAGATGGATATCACAGTTGGTTAATTCTCTCAACAGTTATTTTGAATTATTTCAGTATCTGAATATACAGCAATAAAACAAATGGCTGCCCTCTTGTGGCTGTCAGACTAGTCGAGGGAGACAGAAAATTTAAAAAGGAATAAAACAAACATATAATCTGTTAAGGATCAATAAATACTTTAAAAATAAATTGAAAGAGACACTCATTAGCAAAGAAGCATTTTACGTATGGAACCAAAATAGATCCACAACGGTGCTTGGGTAGAGTGCTGCAAGAAGCACCTATGTATTCGCAGGCCTTAGTCTAGAGGAGTGCTCTGCTTGGGGGAAGAACAGAGGCCCAGGCAGGAGCTGGGACACAGTACCAGATAACAAAGCTCTGAGTGAAGCCATGGCAGAATAAATTCAGTCAAGGTTGGACACAATGGAACATGTGGAATACTGTAAGCTCTATGGCTCTTACTCCAAAGTGCCCAGGTCTCAGAGGGTTTGGAGAGGCGGTGGGGGTTGCCTGGGTGGATGGGGATGCTTTGTTTAAGGTTTGCAAAACTAAAAGCTCCAATGTGAAAACAGGTAGCCTAGTCAGGAGGCCAGAGGGAATGAAGACTTAGAGAAGCCAAGACAAAGCAGTATTGTCTAAGACAAAGTAAAAAAAAATACTGATATTTTGTGTGTGAAGTTAAAAAAAAACCAAGTCAAGAGTGACTCAAAGATGAGTTTCTGGAATAACCAGAAGGTTGGCGTTGTCATCTACTAAAAACAGAGGGGCGCAGGAATTCAGATTAGATGTCTCAAGTTTGAAATGCCAGTGTCCTATTAAAGATGGAAAGAGTTCAAGATTTAAACCTTAAAGTTATTAACACACAAAAGGTAAAACCAGACATCCAGGTGAGATGATTTGGGAGCAAGAACAGATAGAAAAGGGACGTCCATGTGACAAACCAGGCTCACTAGAGCGATTAGATGCTTAGGAGTAGAACAGAGTCAGCAAGGTGGTGTGTAATGTGGCCAGTGTGGCACTGGTGAGTGTGTCATGTGGCCAGTGTGGCATGTGTGTCGCTGGTGGGTGTGTAATGCAGTAAGTGTGGCATGTGTGTCGCTGGTGGGTATGTCATGCAGCCAGTGTGGCATGTCTGTCATTGATGGGTGTGTGGGAAGAAGGATGTGAGGAATGCTAACCTGATGCTGCACACAGGGAGTGAAGCCCACCCACCTCCTTTGCCATAGAACCAGTATGTACCGCTGAGCTATCCATCACTGACACCAGTTTCCCTCATTTGTAGAGTTACAGCCTTTGAAACATAATTACGTGAGATCATGAAGGCAACTTGGACTTAGAATATGCATCATTTTTATAGGTTAATGGTATTTTTATTCTCCATAAAGTATCTTCTGTGGTACCATAAAAAATGTCTGAGGGGGAAAAAACCAACAGAATGTTTTGATTTTTTAAAATTCTGTTTTAAAATTATTAATGTACTTAATCCAGTGGGTTGTTTTAATAATTAAACAATAAACACACACATTGTTATCTTGCCAGAGAACAAGGGTGCATTTTAGGCTATGATGCTGGAAATTGATCTTTTGACATTGTGGATGACATGTCAAAGTGCCATCGAGGTAGCACAAACATGTGTCAAAGCTCAGTGCTACAGGGCACACAGGGAATGCTTAATGGTTGTGACTTATCTTATGGTAGGAATTCCTGTGTAGAGACAAGAGTTTATCTTGAACACAGAACACTTGGCTGAATATCCTTTTATTACCTCCTTGTATTTGTTGATGTTAGGCTTGTTGTTGGATTGTATTTGTTGATGTTCAGTTTGGCTGCTGAAATGTATTTGGTCTTTGAACCATTGGGCTTTCATAGTTTTGTGTTTTCGCTGAAATGGGTTAAATGGGTAAAAACATGAAAACCAAGTAGCTTTCCTGGTAAGTCTTGACTGTCACTATCAGAATCATCATGAGGTCTGAACTTACCCCTAGGTACTTCTTCATGGTCGAGGAGGATAACACCCCACTGTCTGTCACTGTGACACCCTGTGATGCACCTCTGGAGTGGAAGCTTAGCCTTCAGGAGCTGCCTGAGGAGGCGAGCGCAGATGGATCAGGTAAGAGGCAGAATCCATTTAGACTCAGAGCTCTGAAACCCACAGCCTTCTGCAAGGAAGGGAGACAGCCCAGTTGCATGTGAGGCTGGAGCCTTATATGGAGAAATGACATGAGGTGACATGGATCTTGGTAAAGTAAAAGAGGCAAACGGGAGTGTGGAGGTGGGCGGTTTGTTTAGCCTCTGTGTGTGTTGTCTGTAAGCCTGTTTGCATATTTGCAGCATCTGGAACTCCAGGTTCCTGCATTTCTGCCCCAGATGATCCAGCTTAATTGCTGTGGGTACATAAAGCTCCCCAAAGGTGGTTTTGAGGTTCAGGCAAGGTTAAGAATGTCTCATTTCTGGGAAATAAAGAGTGCATATATACTGTGACATTAATGGATTCAATGGTTCTGTACTTCCTGTAATTCTGGAATAAGCCATTCTATACACTTCCAATTTATGGTAATAATCTGGAAAGGAGCTGTTCACTCTGGTTGCCCAGCATTCTATCGGGTTTCAGATATTTTATGCTTATATTTGCATGGTATCGATGTTAACGGTAGCCAATTTTTTAATTGGGAAAAATCCCTTTGGTTTTTAAGACTTCCTCTATATGATCCTGGGGACCAATTCAGAACACTGGTCCTTATTCACCTTTACTGGCACTTTATGCCCTGTATTTTAATCAGGTTATCCAGTCCTACTATCAATCATGAGATTTGAACAATGGACCACGTGCAAGCAACATGTTTGAGTCATTTTCATTCGCATCAGATTAATAGTCTTTAGAAAGTCTGCCCTAAGTTTTCCTCTAACTGCACTCTGTCCTGAAGAAATAATTCAAATTAAGAAAAGCTTTGCTCATGTATGAGCATACTTGAAATAGGAAAAGATAAATCAATAGTATTATTTTATGACTTAAGCAAGAACAGGGTTTTAAAACTAGAGGCTTATCTAGATTCATATGTTTATGAAGGTATATTTTATTAAGTTACAGAGAGAAATCAGTGAAAATTACATTAACTGTTCAAAAAACGTGTAACAGAAAAACTGGATAGCAGTATAGGAGTGTTGTTGGTTTTGGGTTTTTTTTGGTTTTTTGTTTTGTTTTGTTTTGTTTTTTCCTCTTTGGGGACCTGCCACCAGGCTCCCAGATATATACACTGAGACTTATCGTTATGAATACCTGGCCTTAACTTGGGCTATTTATAGCCAGCTTTTCTTAATTTAAATTATTACACCTACCTTTTGCCTCTAGGCTTTTACCTTTCTCTATTCTGAATATCTTTCTTTAACTCCATGGTTGATTGTGTGGATGGTCCCTGGTGTCTTATTCTCCTATTTCTGCTTCTCCTTTTTTTTTTTTTGCTCCTCTTTCCTTTTCTATTTATTGTCTCTGCATGCCAGCCCTGCCTATCCCTCTCCTGCCTAGTTATTGTCTATTCACCTCTTTATTAGGTCAATCATGTGTTTTAGACAAGCAAAATAACACACCTTTACAGAGTTAAACAAATATAATGTTAAAGAATTGCATCATTAAATATTCCACAGCATAGATGAGTGTAACTCATCTTAAGCTACTATTCCACAAGACAAGAATAAAAATAGAACTCTCTGGTGAGAAATTGCTGACTTTCCTGTGTTCATCTTGCTTCCTTTGGTGCCATTGTCTTTGCTAGGACTATGTCATTATCTTTGGCATGAATATAAGATGCTTGAAAACATGATCTAAGGTTGACAAGCCATTGTAGCACTCAGCCTATTCTTCTCCCTTCTTCTCCAGGTGACCCTGAACCACTTGATCAGCAGAAGCAGCAGAAGACTAACTTGGAGGGTACAGAACTGTTCTCCTACAAGGGCAATGATGTTGAGTATTTTCTGTCTTCAAGTTCCCCATCTGGTTTATATCAGCTAGAGCTTCTTTCAACAGAGAAAGACACACATTTCAAAATATATGCCACCACCACTCCAGAATCTGATCAGCCATACCCTGAATTGCCCTATGACCCCAGAGTTGATGTGACCTCCCTGGGACGCACCACAATCACTTTAGTCTGGAAGCCGAGCCCCACCGCCTCTGTGTTGAAACAACCCATCGAGTACTGTGTGGTCATCAACAAGGAACACAATTTCAAGAGCCTCTGTGCCGTGGAAGCAAAGCTAGGCGCAGATGATGCCTTCATGATGGCACCCAAACCTGGCCTGGACTTTAGCCCTTTTGACTTTGCCCATTTTGGGTTTCCAACAGATAATTTGGGTAAAGATCGCAGCTTCCTGGCAAAGCCTTCCCCCAAAGTGGGACGACATGGCTACTGGAGGCCAAAGGTTGATATTCAGAAGATCTGCATAGGAAATAAAAACATTTTCACAGTCTCTGACCTAAAGCCGGACACCCAGTACTACTTTGATGTCTTCATGGTCAATACCAACAGCAACCTGAGCACAGCTTACGTAGGTACTTTTGCCAAAACCAAGGAGGAAGCCAAACGGAAAATAGTGGAGCTAAAAGATGGGAGGGTCACAGACGTGTTTGTTAAAAGGAAGGGAACAAAGTTTCTGCGATTTGCTCCCGTCTCCTCTCACCAAAAAGCCAGCTTCTTTATTCACTCCTGTATGGACGCTGTTCAAGTTCAAGTGAGACGAGACAGGAAGCTGATTCTGTCCCAGAACGTGGAAGGTGTTCGGCAGTTCCGGCTAAGAGGAAAACCCAAAGCAAAATACCTCATTCGTCTGAAAGGCAACAAGAAAGGAACGTCTATGTTGAAAATACTGGCCACCACCAAGCCCAATAAGCAGGCTTTCCCCTCTCTTCCGGAAGACACGAGAATCAAAGCCTTTGATAAGCTACGCACCTGCTCTTCAGTCACCGTGGCTTGGCTAGGCACCCAAGAAAGGAGGAAGTTTTGCATCTACAGAAAGGAAGTGGATGGGAATTACAGCGAAGACCGGAAGAGAAGAGAACAAAATCGATGCCTCGGACCAGACACCAGGGAGAAGTCAGAGAAGGTCCTCTGCAAATATTTCCACAGCCAAAATCCACAGGAAGCAGCTACCACAGAGACAATCAAAGATCTGCAGCCTGGCAAGTCTTACCTGCTGGATGTTTATGTTGTAGGACATGGGGGACACTCTGTGAAGTATCAGAGTAAAGTTGTGAAGACAAGGAAGGTCTGTTAGTTACCATGAGTGAAGATGTGTAGACACCAGGAGAGACATGAAATCACTCTGTAAACTGACTCCTCTCACGGAGGACCGAAGTTGTGACCTGGGATACCAACAAGTGTACGGTGATATCCGTGTAACGTAACCTGGAGACTCACACAACTTGTACTCAAACACACCTGTGGTACTTCTGTCTGATACTGGTTGCTGTCAAAGGAAGAGGGTATCTTGACGGATACCACCCCTTGCTTTGAGCATTGCATGAACTGCTTCTAAATTATTTTATTACCTAAAAATTAAAAAATATGCCATTTGTTGCACACATTCACAAATGCAAATCATTTCTTTCTATAGATGTTATTAGGGGAACATATATATATATATAAATTATTTTATAAATTCTGTTTTAAATGTTGGTGTTTCTATTATTGTAAGCTTATTAAATTCTTTCTTTGTTAAAGTATAGATCTAATCTAAGATCACATTGCCCTCTAGGCAGTAATATTGTTGTAAATTCTTGTTTGTTCAGTAAAATGTTTAAATGCTATGTGTATCTCATGTAAAAAATGATATATAGTATATTCATGTACATAAAATTAAGAATATTAGATAATTACACTGTTCATTTTCCCAAGCAGTACTGTGGTGTATTCAATTTCTTATCTGTCTCTAAAACTATGCTTTTCTGTAACTTGGCACCAAAATCTAGTCTTATTTAGTAACTAGGAGGGAATATTGCCTCTCTTGACATTTCCTGGCATCAAGAGCAGTTATTCAAATCTAGATGTGGGCACCAAGTAGGAACTAGCCTTTGTGGGAGGCAAGTAGACCTGCTTGAGAATAGAACAAGTCAAACACTATCAGCCTGATAAGACAACATGACGGCAACCTGACTTTAGGAGAACTGCTGTTTCCCACGATCTCCCTTTCCTGTGTATAAAGTTGAGGGCGTTGTAGATATGGATGCAATGACCCCATTAGACACCTTCTGTCACAAAAAGCTGCATTTGTAGAACTCTAAAGCCTCACATTCTACATCTATGATGGGACAGGCACAACTGTCACTCTCTTTGCTGTCTGCTGCACAGCCTTTGCTAGGGGAGTTCACGGGCAACAGAATTGCTATAGAGTACAGGATTACTGTGGGGCTACTCCAGTCCTGTGACATGTGCTCCTTCAGGGTAATGACAGTTATGACAGACCCTCTAACTCCTCAGCAGCAACCTTTAGCAAAGCTGCTTCATCCACATAAGGCAGAAATGATACCTGAGATAATTTTTTTTTTCAAAGCAGAAGACTGCACCCAATGCTTTATTTAAGCAACTGCCTGCATATAAGGAGAGACTGACAACACCCAGAGAAAATATATTTAATTATAAATGTGGGAGAATCAACTTCCTAATGTTGCCGGGTGACTTGAAAGTGGGACTCTAGTGGACCAGATTTACTGCAGCTTTGATGGTCTGGACTCTTGGGTACTTCCGAACACCCATGAGCTGGGAGCCAGGCTGCTGATCCACCCAAGTTGGCTTTTCCACTATCTATGATGGTGGTGTCTTCACATTCTGGACAAGTACAGGAATTCTTTCATGGCTCTAGAAAAATTGGCCTTTTAAACTAAGGAAAATGAAACAGACATCATAAAACTTCTCCTGCTCATAGCGAATCATGCCCTGCCACTGATGTCCTAATATCTCAAGAAAATCCAGGTAGATCAGGGACAAGAAAGAAAGACTTGTTCACATTAACAAAAGAACTACAACCTTGCTAATGTGATAGGGGAGCCTGGCCTGTGCTAATCTCAAAGTGAACAATAGATACTGAGGGGGTGATGCCCAATGCTGTGGGTAGATGGATTTGAAATCAGAGGATGTTGAGGTATTTATTCATTGTCTATACTTTTCAGGTGCAATGTCAGAGAAAGAACAGAATACATTTAAAACAAGAGAAATAAAAATAGTAAACCTTTGTTTAGGCGTGGTGGTACATTTCTTTAATCTCAGTACCCAGGAGACAGAGGCAGGCAGAGCTCTGCAGGCTAGAGATCAGCCTGGTCTGTCTAATGAGTTCCAGGCCCACCAAGGGATACAAGGTGAGACACTATCTAGAAAACAAAAAGAACAGAACAAACAAGTGACCCCCCACACACAAAAAAACCCAGTTGAATAGTTGAAAAAGCTAAGCGATATAATATGTAGACTTCAAAATCCTTTCCAAATACAAATTACCAATGTTTGGTAGAAGGAGAGTCACTTGTAGATTAGTTTTTAAAGAGTAGTCATTTAATACCAATCATTTTTAATTTTCTTGTTTGGAGACAAAGTATTTCAAGTGTAGGTTTGCATGCATAAGGTTAAGACTGGAAGGCCATTAGTCTGTTTATTAATGGTAAAACCTAGATTTTGGAGTCTAAAATTATTAAGTCTCTATAAAACATATAACAGATTTTTTTCTAAATTTATAATCAGCATCTAGATCAATTTGTTTTACGTATACGGGTGTCTTGCCTGCATGTATGTCTGTGCACCAGGTATGTGCCTGGCTCCTGTGGGGGCCAGAATTGGGTGTTGGATCTGCTAGAACTGCAGGTAAAGACGGTTGTGAGCCACTTTGTGGGTACTAGGAAGTGAACCTTAGTCCTCCAGAAGAGCATCCCGTGCTCTTCACCTCTGAGCCATCTATAGCCCTGTCCTAGATAGATATCTACCCTAGCTTAGTTTTTAAACATTCAAAGTTTGGAGCTGAAGAAGACATGTGCATCCTGAATTTTGTTGCCCGAGACACATTCCATGGCCTGAATAGTCACACTGAGTGATGAGAGCTCAGTCAACACTGATGAATTTTTGAATTTGAGAAACACTTAATGCTTCTTTCAATTTTTAAAAAAATTATTTTATTGTATGTGTATGGGTGTGCCTTTTGTGTCTACAGAAAACACAAGAGGGCATACGACCCTTTGAAATTGAAGTTACAGATGGTTATGAACTGACATCAGTATTTTGGGAATTGAACCTGGGTCCCCTAGAAGAGCAGCAAGTGCTCTTAACCATAGAGCCATCTCACCAACCTTATAACTTAACACTTCTTAATCAATTTTGAAAGGCAGGGTTGGGTGAAATCACACACAGAAATACATTTTTGCTCATAATTTCATGATTAAGTCAATTTTAATCCAGAATCCCTTCAGCTCTTTCCCAATGCCTTCCTCAGATTGACTAGCACTGCCACCTGCTTACAACAAGGGAACTGAGATCTACTCAGGACACCAACCCAGGTTCCTTAACACCCTTCCAACACACTGCCACCCATTTTACAATGAAGAAACCGAGGTCTCTCCAGGACTGGGACCCTTTGTTCCCAACTTAACACTTACTTCATACTTGATTTAAAGCCTGACTTCACTTTAGGATGCATACAACAGCTTACCCAATTTATTTCTACAGAGCAGCTGTCTGAACAGTGACCCAAAACAAAACCTGGTGACTGACTTGAACACGAACACACTTTTTGGAACTTCACTGTGGTTGCTTCCTTTCCCACTTTAATAGGGTATCATAGAGATAAAATCTACTGGGAGCTTATCTTCAGCTTCTGTCCCCACGACCAAGCTGAGGTAATTCCATGCAGATGTCAGCTGCCATTTGCAGTTTTCTTGGTGGCCTGGGATGCATCAGGACACATGTACCATTTTGTTTTCCCCCAGAGGTATTTGGCTAGAAATATACACAGGATAGTGTGGTATATGGGCCTTTGTTGTTGGTTTAAAAATGGGAGGGACAAGAGGAAGAACAGACCAAAAGTGGAGGACAGAAAGAAGGACAGTTTTATCTAATTTCCTACTCTGGGGGGCCTTGGAGATGAAGTAAAAGTTGTAATAGTTGTAATACAATCTGTTTCATTAAGGTTTAGCATGCTGTCCTACATGCAGCTCACACTGGAGATTAATTATGACCCAAATCGCCATCCTCAGTTAGAACTGGATGCTACTGACAGACACATTTCATTTCCTAGGAGTGCCCAAACTTGTGTGTAGACATGATTGATTTAATTTTTCTTTATACCCTTCTTTCCAACCTGTGAAAACTAGTTTTTCCTAAACAAAATTTACAATGGCCTTTCACGTCTACCCTGTATTCCTTTCACAGATAGTTTTATAATATTCCTCTTACTTGCAAAAGGGAGAGGTTTCTGATGCACTGCATAGAAAAATAATTGGCCCAGGATTGCAGAATTGAGTCCTAGGCATAGAGGCACTGCTTCATTGTCTCGGTAGAGGTCTCAGTAGAGACAGCCAGCGTTGGTGGGAGAAAGGATCCTGTGTTCTAGTAGAATCCAAGTATGTGTATATTATTCTGCACTACCATGTTTTCACAGCTGGAGAGACTACACTAAGAGGCAATCACAGACCAGGATGCTACTGGAATTTAGCCACTACCACTAAGCTACCCAGGACAACTTTTAGGAAAGTGTGTGTTTCTGAAACTTGTTAGAAATGTAGTTTTGAGATAGAGCCAGTGACAGACATATAAGGTAACCTGCTAAGACAGAGCCTTGCCCCAAGACATCAGGTATGGAAATAGTTTTTGGAGGAGATCAGTGTTGATTGAGAGTGATGGGCTGCAGATGGTGTGGCCTAAAAAACAAGACCATATCGAAAATGAGATAAACAAGACCATATTGAAAATGAGATGGTGAATGAGCCTGCTGTGTCAGATTGGCCCTGGCATAAAAGTGGGCTATTTCAGCAGCAGTTTCAAATGATAGTCCCAGCCTCCCTCCCACCCTTTCCTCTGTGTTTCCCTTTATCCCTTATCCCCTCTTTTCTCTCTCTCCATTCTTTATTTCTCCTCTTCTTTGCTTTCTATCCCTTTCTTTTTTCTCTTCCCACAAACACTACCTAAGATTAGAATCTAATCAAATTATCATGATTTTGAAAAAAGCAAACATATAGTTCTTCTCAGTAAGTGCCTCTTGGTATAATCACTCCAACTGTGAAAACATGACAGCACAGGATAATATAAGCAGTCATTTCAGGGTGAATTTTACAAAGCCCTGAGGTGTCTATATTTAGTTATTATTCTAGCAGGATTTTGCTCTGAGATAAACTATCTATAAGAAGCAGAACCAAGCCCTTAGTAGTTGAAGCACAGACAGTTGATTATTTGAGGTTTTTTAAAAATGTGTTCTGAACTGTCAAGGAGGACTTAATATATCAGTACCTTTACCGCCCTGGCTAGAATAGCCACACAGCGCTACACTGACAACATCCCAAGAACAACAGGGGCAGGTGTGTTTTAAAGATTCTTTCTACCTGGGACTCAGGAAGTGGTTCAGTGGTTAAGAGTACTGACTTCTCTTCAAGAAGACCTAGGTTCAATTCCCAGCACATACATGGAAACTCACAACCCTCTGTAACCCAAATTACTCAACACAAGTAATTTTTAAAACAGATTCTCTGCATGCGAATTTAACTAGATTGTAACTTAACTGTTGCCATAGGAATGACTATAGGCATAGATGGCTACAGGCAATTCACAGCACTGCTGTGATCCAATGTGTGGTTTCTATGCAACTCAGCAGTGGCTAAACCTTAGAACATTGAATGTTTTCTGCGTTTCCAGGATATAGTAAGAACTTTAGGTGAAAGGGACAAGCATATATACATTTGCTTAAATAATGAGAAATAATATTCTAGCAGTTATCCTGTGTTTAATAAGCCATTTAAATTAGTAGCTTAACTATCTCCTTCTTATGAATGTAAAGCTGGTCATTCTGCCTCCCAGCTGTAAGCTACACAGTCTTGAATTTCTCACCCTTCCATCAACCCAAATCTCTGTGCTCAGGTGTGGGAAAGTGACAGAAATCTGAAAGCACCATGCGGTCACAGCATGAACCATTCATTCTTGCACAGGTCTGAGTGACTGGTAGAGCGGGGCTTCCGGTACAGCTGCATACCGAGCAAACTTAGCTGCTATCAGTGTCAAACACCAGCCCATTAGCCACCCCCTTGTGCTGGCATCCCAGCAGGCCCAACTTGAAGTGGGCAGATGTGTACTGAGTCCTGAAGAGTCCAGTGTCAAAGCATACTGAACGTTCATTTCTGCTGTGGGCTTCTTGGAGGAGCAGAACTACTGTTCTTATCGTCTCTGAGAACTTGAAAGTGTTCTTAGACTGCTTATTGCTCCTCTTAAAGTTCACTCCTACTTTCAAAGTCTTGGTAGCTTACCCACACTAAAAAGCAGAAAATAAATCTTTATTCCACTGAGCTTTCACTTTCTGAAGTTGTGTGGCTTAATAGAGAAAGGAAAGTGGTAGAAATGAAACTTTGTGTGTTCTTCTAAGCTTCTGGGACTTAAACTTCCGTATTTGTAAAATGAGGATGATGATGGCCACCATGTTTCCTTCTGGGAAAGACTCGGGGAGGGGGGTAGTCCACATCAAGTGCTGGACATTTGCTCACAGTAATGATCAATTGAAGCCAGGATCTCATTTTTGTTTAATAAAACGAAAGAACAAAGCAACCATACAATGTGCCGAAGGCCACATGGTTAAGTCAAGGTAGAACTTCAGGTTCTAGAGACATCTCTTGCCTGCCCATATGCTTATGAGCGGTAGTGCTTATTGTGAGGCAGGCTTTCACTAAGATAGGGTACTGAGAAGCCGGCTGAAAGATAGAGGGAGAATTTAGCATGCTTGAAGCTTGGCCTCGACATTAACAGATTACTTGTGAGACGAATAAATGTGGACAACAAAAAATGGAAGAGATACCATTGACAAATTGTTGCTGAGTTCTTCAAATTGTGTAGAATTTTGCCATCTTCTACTGTGTCCTATGCTACCACAATAAAATCAGATGATATTTGATTTTGTCAGCTATTCTGTAGAATGTGCTGTAATTCTTGTATCTGGTGTGAATATCTGTAATAAGTGTTAATAAAGGTTGCTTTCCTGCTCTTGTTCAGCACACAGACAGCTGCCTGTGGTTGCCTTTGTTTCTGTCTTGCCCTTATGGATATTGCTATTCTTTGTTACTCTCTTTTTCCCTAACAGCGGATATTTGGGGGCAGTGAGGTTCACTACATAGCTGCCAAGACTTGAGTTGAGGGCTTTACCCTGAACTTAAACATTGTGTCTTTGATCTTCATGACCAACTTCTGAAGTGGATTTTTTTTTCTTTATTTTACTGCTAAAGAAATTGAGATTAGAGAAGTTGAGTAGCTTCCCAACTGACTTGAATAAGAGGTTCAGCCAGAGTAAAATCCTATAACTGGTTACAAAGCCAACACTGGATGGCTTCGTTCTGGGAGATCATCCAATTGCCTTCCATGGAATTCACTAACTAAGTCTATTAGGCCACTCACTTTTATACGGGATTTGCTAGGACAACATATCCTGTGTTCACTGGTGACATTCTCATTTGCTATATTGCACCTGTGTTCTTACATAAACACATATGTAGATATGTACAAACTACATTCCTGAAGTGCATGTATGTAGATATGTACAAACTCCATTTCTGCCCTTGGCACCACAAAGCTCCATTCTTAACTCTGATTCCTTCCCACAGAGAAAAATATTTTAACAATTCAGCTTGAATTCTGATGCTTTTCTCTTCAGCTTACATACACACAAAAATCAATTACACTGAGCACACAGTTCTTCCACTGGTTTTGCATTTCTGCACATTTTGGCCCACATTCTATTTCAGTTTGGCCTCGTTTGTAAACAGGCTGTTTTCTCTGATCCCGTCCTCACGTGTGAAGGGGTGTGTTGTGTGAGTACATGGCAGAAGCCTGCAGCAGTCACATTTCAAGGCAACCTCTCCTGTGTTTACTTTGTTGTAGAATCTTCCTGTGTGGAGAATTAAACCACCAACAACTGTGCTTGTTTTCGGCCTGTTAGCACCTTGGAGGCAAGGATGCTTCTGAGACGATATGATCTTAACATCAAACTCCCATGTTCAGACATCAATTCTAAGAAAACTACTTGAAAGCCCCAGTTCAGTGATTTTTACTTTGATGTTTACATTACGCTACTGCCTGGGCTGATCCCTTATCTCGTGTTCATACTAATCAAGTCAACATTTGGAATGTAAAGCTGACCTTCTTGGTACCAATTTCTCCTGTATGCATGTGACTTAGAAGTTGAATTAAAAGCAGGTTATTCCCTGCCTTCTCATTTGCCATCCACAGAGCCTCTAGCCAACCCCAAATACATTCTAGTAAGGGGAAAACCAAGCATTTTATTTTTTTTTCCATTTCCATTTCATTGTGGTAAAACATTCAACTTGAGACCTAGACTCCTGATGACTTTTTATGGTAACAGTGCACTATTGTTAATATTTGTACAGTTTTATGCAGCAAATCCCTAGAGTTGACTCTATCTTGCTTACCTGCAACTTGACCATCGATGAGTATCCCTAATGTTCCATCTCTACAAGTCCCTGGCACCCCTGCATTCTGTCTTGATTTTTGTGAATACTCCTATTTTAGATACATTAGAGATGGAATCAATCCTCACATGACTCTTTTTTTTGGGGGGGGGGGTAGCCCTTTTTTTTAACCTAACATTGTTCCCATAAAATTCATTCATGTGTTGCTGTACTTTGAAGACTTTGCTTGTTTTTCTGAATGTGAATTGTGCTCCATCAAACACGCATCTTGTTTTTCTAGTCAACTGTTCATCAACACTCAGGTTGTCTCAATGTCTCAGCTGTTTTAGTATCCTAAATGAGCATGAGACTACTAACACCTTTTCTTTTTATTTTTTATTTTTTGTTTGTAATTTTAATATTACATGTTTTTCATGGGAGGGGCAGGGCACAAGTAAGTCATGGCACGCAAATGAAAGTCAGAGGACAAACTGCAGGAGTTAGTTCTTCTATTATGCAGGTCCCAGTCATCAAACTCAGGTCACCAAGTTTTATGGGAATCTCCCTTCCCCCAACCTCCTTTCAAATCCAAGATTTGAATTAACTGGATGAAAATTTAAGCACAGGATTGGTGGGTTACACAGTACTTTAAAGCATTTTATTAACTTACATAGTTTCTACATTAGCTGAACTATTTTACATTTTCACCAAGTATTCAAGGATTCCAGTTCCTCCAATTCCTCACAAAAATTTACACTTGCTTTTTATTTTCGCAATAGCTATGGGGCTATGAGGTGGGGCTGACTTGCATCTCCCTGACAATTAGTGCTGCAAACATGTTTCAGGTCTCTGGGACTGTTTACATGTCTTCTAGACGCAAAGGGTTATTCAAGTCCTTAGCCCATTGTTAATCTGGTCCTTAGTTTTGCCTGCTGTATTGGCAGAGTGCTGGGCATGCTTTAGAGGCTGGATCCTCATCAGCATCAGCTCATGATCTGTCCTAGGGCCCCGCAGGTCACCTTTTGATTTCTGATAGATTCTTTGCTGTAGAAAGTGTTGCTTCCCTTTCCCCTGATCGATCTCAGTGTTTATATCTTCCTATGCTTCCCCTGCTGTGATGTTCCAATGATACTCTCATGAGGCAACTCTGCAAGCATTTCAACTACATTCAGACAGCCTGAAGGGGGAGAGCATCTTCTGTTTGAGTTGCAGATTGTAGGAAAGGAAAGAGATTTACCTTTGTGCTCTTTGTTGGCAAATAGTTCTATAATCAGTGAAAATGTCTGTATCTACTTTGTTGATGACTCCCCATGGGAAACCTTTACCTCTTTGAGGAGTAAATGCAGGGAGGGAGTAGAGAGGAGGGAGTTGAAGCTGGTTTAGGTATGTAAAACTAGAAAAAGATCATTTTTAAAGAATAAATAAATAAATAATTTTTTTTTTAAAAAAAAAGAAAGGAAATGTCTGTATCTCAAGTCACCTTGAAGCTCTACCCTCTACATGCTACTTTCTGGGATGTTCGGATAGGAGGCTGATGTGTGCCAAGATGCAACCTGAGCCTCCCTTTTGTGGGGTTTAAATGTCATGACTTCTGTGTCTTTCAAGATCTTGTATTAAATGGTGTCCTACTTTCTTTTCCTTTGCTGTGCACGATGCCCAGAAGTAATTTGGGTAGGAAAATGCTTAGTTCAACTGATGGTTTCTGACTAGTTTATTTCTTTTCTTTTTCTTTCTTTTTTTTCCTATTTTCTTTCTTTCTTTCTTCCTTCCTTCCTTCCTTCCTTCCTTCCTTCCTTCCTTTCTTTCTTTCTTTTTTTCTTTCTTCCTCTTTTTTTGACTTTTCTGCGACAGGGTTTCTTTGCAGCTTTGGAGCCTGTCCTGGAACTAGTACTTGTAGACTAGGCTGGCCTCGAACTCACAGAGATCCACTAATCTCTGCCTTCAGGTTGCTGGGATTAAAGGCATCCTGCAGCTGATGGTTTTCAGTTCATCATGGAGAAGGGAAATCAGGACAGAAAACTCCAGGCAGGAACTGAAGCAGATATCACAGACAACCCTTGGTTACTGTCTTGCTCCTTGTGACTTATTCAGGACAATTTGCCCAGGGGCAGCACTGCCCTCAGTGGGCTGAGCTTGCCCACATCACTGTTAGTTGGCAAATTATGCTTTTCAAACATTGCATACGACTTTTTAATTTTTTTGTTCTGTTTAGTCTAACAGATTCTAAGAGTAGTCTATTAAAGTCTTCAATGGTGGTAGATTTATTAAATACTACATTTTCTCTGTTAGGAATTTTCCTAACACGAGCTCTCTGCCGATGCAAAAATCCCAATCAAGTCCAATCACAACAAGCTAAATTAAAAAATATCCAGGTTTAATGGGATTCCTGTGCTCTTGGGTGGTCCCGAAGGGGAACGGGAAAGGAGGGGGGGGAGGATAGGACACCACAAGGGAACTTTAGGGAAAGCACTTTAAATAGACTGGGGGAGTGGTCAAGGTTTTTGCTGGTTGCCTTGACTCTCCTCCGGGGAGGGGTCAAGGCTTGGTGGGCACAGGGACGGGGCCGCCAAAGGTGGAGGCCAGAGACTGGGACTTACATTCCAGACTGTTTGTATAAGGGGTAACAGGAAGCTGAGGTGATAGTTTGACTAACATTTTAGGCTCTCTTAGGAAAAAGGGGCATTGACTCAAGTCTGGCTACTTCCTGCAGGCATGGGATGATGTGGGGAAGGTGAGAGCTGGGTATTGGTGGGTCCATGCTCAGCAAGAGGTGTGACTGGAAAGGCATCCCGTGTACTGTCATCTTGAAGACGCCAGGCATTTGTTCCTTGCGGGAGGTGAGATGGCAGGTGTCTAGGAAAAAATATGAGTATGCCAGGATGAGGAGCAGGTAGACCCTTCATTGTGGCATCTTGGAAAATCAGAGGGTGGAAGGTCCTGTCTGCTGGCAGACCAAGTGTCCTGAGTAGGTGCCCACTTGAGCCTGGAGAGATGGTACCAGCATGGGTGTCCCAAGAGCTTGGCAGCCAAGGGGGTGGTGAGGATTACTGCGTAAGGTTTGAGAGGCCTAGGAGTTAGCTGTTTGAGGAGGACTCTGTCCCCTGGGGAGAGCGGGGCAGGTTTAGGGGCATTAAGGTCCACTGGTGTTGGGGCAGGTGGGCAACTGTCAGCGTGTGAACACAGAAGGGACCTCAGAAGGGAGAGGTAGGGTAGGTACCCCGCCAGAAAAGAGTTTGGACTGGGAGGTGATGGTTAAGGAGAAAGGGTCTGCCATAAAGCAGCTCAAAAGGGCTCAGGTCCTTGGGGGAACATGGGGTGGCCCTGAGGCGAGTAAGGGCAATGGGGAGAAGGGAGGGCCAAGATAACCTAAGTTGAGAGCTTGGTTAGCTGTTGCTTGATGAGTTCATTGGCTCTCTCAACCTTTCCTGAGGATTGTGGATGGTAGGGGGTATGGAATTTCCAGGAGATGTTGAGAGCTTCTGACATGAGCTCCATGACCCTGGAAGTGAAGGCTGGCCCATTGTCCATCTGAATGGTTCGTGGGATACCAAACCGACGAATTATGTGATCCAGGAGTACCTGAGCCACCACATCTGCTGTTTCCCTGGAGTCCGGAAATGCTTCTATGCATCCTGTAAAAGTGTCCACAAGTGTTAAGAGATAATGGAGTTTTTCATGAGTAGGCATGAGTGAAATCAGCCTTCCACTTTTGGCCTGGATGGTGTCCACAAAGCTAGTGTAGAGACTGACGTATGTGGAGAACCCCTTGTGGGTTGCCTGGGCACATGTCTGGCAAGAGGAGTGGATCTGTAAAATAGAATCTCGGAGATGTGTGGGGTCAAAAAGGGGCTCCAAGAAGCGGAACAAAGCTTGGGGGCCTATGTCTGAGGTCCAGTGGATGTCTAAAATGATTGACAATGCCTGGTCCTTAGGGAGGATGAGACAGTTATTTAAATAAAGCCATCCATCCTTTGTCTTTGTGGCCCCCCTTTTTATAAGCTCATCCCTCTCTTTAGGTTGGTAACAGGGCTGATAGGAGGGAGTTAAGAACAAAATATGTCCTGTGGAGTCCGAGGAGCTGGAGACCATCCCTGGGGCCACTGAGTCAGCCTTGGCACTCACCTGAGGAGTGTCAAGGCAGCCCGCCAAAATCTTGACCACTCCCCCAGTCTATGGAAAGTTCCCTCGTGGTCTCTTTCCTCTCCCCTGATGGTCGCATTCTCCATTTCCTGGTTCCCACTTGGGGCCACCCGCGAGCACAGGAATCCCATTAAACATGGATATTTTTTAATTTGGCTTGTTGTAATTTGGCTTCATTGGGATTTTTGCATTGACAGAGAGCTCATGTTAGGAAAATTCCTAACATACTCCATTCATTTTGTTTTATATTTAGTTCTATAATATAAATATATATTTATATTAAAAATTATGTTTCTGTTACTTATTTTTTGATTTTTCACTTTAATATATCCTTTTGAGCTGCACAATTTATAGTATTTATATTATTTTATGAACAAGTGTTCTGATTACACATATGTCTGTGTGTGCCTGGTGGCTACTGGGGTCAGAAGAGGGTGTGAAATTCACTGGAACTGTAATTACAGATGTTTGTGAGCTGCCATGTAGGTGTTGGGAATTGAACCAGGGTTTTCGGGAAAAACAGTCACAGCTCTTAACCACTGAGCCATATCTATAGCACCCAACTTTTTTTTTTAAATGATGAATATAGCTTGGCCTGTGACTGACATATGCAGCTAGAGAGCAGGTTTGTGGACTCAGTTTTCTCCTCCTACCTTCACGCATTCCTGAAATTGAACTCAGACTGTCAGGCTGGCCTTGGCCTTCTAAGGGGTCTACTGTTATTATAAAATAATTTCTTCTTGTTTTATTTATTATTACTTATTTGTTTTCCTTTTTTGAAACAAGGTATCATTATGTAGCCATAGCTGGCTTAAAATTTACTATATAGATGAGGCTGACCTTGAACTTACAGAGGTCCAGCTGCTTCTGTCTCCTGAGCACTGGGGTTAAAGGTGCGTACCAGTTGCCAAACATAAATAAAGTTGTATTTTGTTTTGTTTTGTTTTTTGAGGCAGAGTTTCACTTTGTAGCTCCGGGTGGTCTGTAATTCAGCATGTAGACCAGGCTGATTTTAAACTCACAGAGATCTTCCTGCCTTTGTTTTCCAAGCTCTGATATTAAAGACATGCACCACCACACCAGTCCTTATGTTTTTATATGCCTAAAATGTTATAACTTTTTGGTGAAATTAATTGATGACATTGCAGAATGACTTATAGTAGATGTTATTTTATGAATCAAATGGAGGTTTAATAGTTCTATTCAAACTTTGCTTATGTTTGTATTTGTCTGGTATAGCTTTTTCTATCTCTACAAAACATATTTAAGTTATATGTCTTAAACAACATAGTAGTAGCATATTAAGACCATGATAAGAGTATTATTAAGGCTAGCTAGTTATCTAAAATGAATTCCAAATTCTAAGAGTTTTTTTTGTTTGTTTTTTTTATTAACACTTTTTTTTGCTATTAAATTTTTTTCTCTCATTTTTTTTATTAAAAATTTCCATCTCCTCCCCTCCTCCTCCCCCTTCCCTCCCCTCCCTTCCACCCATACCTCCACTTCACCCCTCTCCAAGACAAAGAGCCATCAGGATTCCCTTCACTATGTTAAGTCCAAGGTCCTCCCAGCTCCCCCTAAGTCCAGGAAGGTGATCAACGTTTTTTAATGGTTAGAGTTTAAAAAAGAGACACTGGCAGTTAATTGCTTTTATTGCAATGAAGAAAAACTTTGATAACAATACCTTGAAGAAATAAAGGGTTTTTTTTTTTCTAGCACTGATTTCTGGGTAGAACCGTGTGAGAGTGGGTGGCAGTGACTTTACACTTGTTTATTTGCCAGAGTTCATTCATATAAACTGGTGCGAGATGTATTCAATTTTCCCCTTCCTGTTTGTACAGATTGAGTTACATTATAGGGTAGGGAGCAATTTTCCTACAAGGACACAGTTTCCTTGAGAAGAGTGATTCCTTCCTCCTTTCCTCTTTCTTAGATTTCTAGAAAGACATTCATAAAAATGCCCCACATTTATCATCTGAAATTCTTTTTTTTTTTCGGGGAAGGGCAGAGTGGAGAAGCAAGTTATGGAAACTATCTTCATAGTCTTCTTACCATGGATGAAGTAAGTAATCTAACACATCTCATTCTTCCTATGCCTCAGAAAATACCAGAGACATGACCTTTAAACACAGGTCTATGTAAGTAGTTTGCTGGAAGCCAAGACAATATGGTACCAGCTTGTACTGGACAACATAGTCTTGCAGAAGTCTAGAATATTTTAAAAAGGGAGTTGGTGTTCCATATGACAAGAGCCTCCTTGAGTCTCTCCATGAATTTTTTTGCTAAATTTGTATTCTTATTGAAAATAGTAAGGATACTCTTGATTCAGACTTTTCTGATGATGACCTGACATACGTGCTTGACACTATTCCCTGTTACTTATAAATGAAGCAGAATGATTAAAACATCTTTTCTTGAAACTGAAGAACCTAAGTAAGACTATGCACAAGATGAAGGATAACCTTTCTATACAAAGGATTGAGCCACAGACACTTGATTCTAAGTAAAAAGTTGTCTGCTTTATGCAAAATAAGTGCATGCTTAGAAAAGCAAACTGCTAAGATGTTTATTATATACATTTTTAAAGGTACTAAACTTGATATACAAAAAGTGCATATATCTTAATGAATGTAAGCTTTTCTTAAAAAATGAATCAGGCCAGAAGATCTTTGCTACAATAAGTATAGCCTTTTACCACAGAACCTAACTGTATTATGAATGTCTGAAATGACCTTCTTAAAGGCTGTGAGGGAAGAAACTACTGAATGAAGGAGTGCTGGAAACAAATAGCATGTGTAAGACTATGGGCCCAAGCACTGCAAATTACCTGATGAGGTTGTTTCCAATGGGGGCAAGGGTTAGCAATGTTCAGACTGACATTCAGATAGACTGCAGACAGCAGAAGGCAGGACTGAGAGAAAATAAACTGAGAAGATGAGGCAAGGGGCAAGAATGATTGCAAGTGGAGACTGCCCCTATGTTTCCCGGATGCCCAGACCCAAATAATCACGCAGAAACTATATTAATTACAACACTGGTTGGTCAAAAGCTCTTATGTATTAACCCATTTCTATTAATTGGTGTATCTCCACAAGACTATGGCTTACTGGTAAGGTTCTGATGTCTTTCTCGTTTAGCAGCTTCATGGTCTCTCCCTGATTCTGCCTACTCTCTCATATATATATATATATATATATATATATATATATATATATATCTTCTGGGATTTCCCAGTTGGCTTTACTCTGCTAAGCTATTGCCCAAAACAGTTTCTTCATCAACCAACAAAAGTGCACATATACAGAAGGTCATCCCACATCAAATGATCCACATAGTAATAGGTTAGAGTTACAAATACTGGTATGTATTGTGTTTAAATTAGTGTTAATGTAGATGGTTACTCACAAAAAGTGCTTATCATACATTGTGTATCTACAGAAGGGCAAGTATGTACATATTACTTTATGTACATGTTTATCTGTGCTATTAATTGAGAGAATATAAAATAGCATACTTTGGCTTCTGGAGGGCCATAGTACAATGGGTAAAACTACTACCTAGATTTTGGTTCTTTGTTATTGCTTATATTGTTTAAATTAATTAATCCATCTTTTTAAAAATACCAATTTATTTGTTAACATACTAAAAGAAGATCTTATTGTGAAATTTTATACATGTATCGTATTTTGTTTTTATCAATACTTCCATTGTCCCCTCATCCTGCTTTTTCTTTTCTTTTTAATCCCCTTCATCACACAAACAATTCTTTCCCTGCTTTCATTTCATATATAAAGTCCACTACCCTTTTGTCTTCCTCATTTCTTGTTAGATTTACAAGGAAAAACGATAGGACAGAGGATGTAAAGTGTCTTAGGAGGCTGATCTCCACTAGGTATGTCTGCGAGAGCATATACAGAGAGGTTCAACTGGTGTGGGAATACCTGCCTATCCTGAATGTGGGAGGCATTGTTCATAGGCTGAGTCAAGGATTGATTAAAAGGAGGAAACTTCTACCTGCAGAACGGTCTGAAAGTTGTGAACACCAAACTTTGAACTTAACTTCTGTAACCCCAAGCTTTGTCAGCTTCCTCATCTTCCTTTATGAGCAGAGCTCCAAGGGACTGAGTTATGTCACTTCATGATGAGGGGTTCTGCCTTGTCATCAGGGGGGAAACGATGAGAGTGGCATAAAGGGCTTCATCTTGGTAAAATAAAGTGTTATCTCATTACCTCAGTGTAAGGGACTCTGTCAGTCTGCAGTAAGAACCACTCTGTTCTTTTAAATTTATTTATTTATTTTTAAAATTTCATTTCACATTCCAAACATGGTTCTCCCTTTCACCCCTCCTCCAACTCCACTCAGATCTTCCCCTCCCCAGTCCACCTCCCATCCACTCCTCCCATCAGGTAAGGGCTCTGATGGGGAGTCAACAAAGTCTGGCACATTAAGTTGGGGCAGGACCAAGACCCTCCCTCGTACAGTAAGGCTGAGTATGGCATCCCAACATAAGGAATGCGCTCCAACAAGCTAACTCATGGACCATGGATAAATCCTGGTCCTACTGTTTGGTGCCTCACAGATAGTCTAAGCTTCATCACTGTCTCCCACATATGGAGGGCCTAGTTTAGTCCCATGGTGGCTAGACAGATGTTGGTCTAGAGTTCTTGATTTTCCATGAGCTTGGTTCAGCTGTCTCTGTAGATTTTTCCATCATGATCTTGACTTCCCTTGCTCACATAATCCCTTCTCCCTCTCTTCGACTGTATTCCTTGAACTCTGCCTGGTGCTTGGCTTTGGATCTCTGCATCTGATTCCATCAGTTATTGAATGAAGGCTCTATGATTATAGTTGGGGTAGTCACCAATCTCACTTTTAAGTCACAAGTGCCTTACAGTACTTAAATGAAAGAAAAAGAAAAACAAGAATCAGTTACCAAGTTTATTATGTTATTTTCTAGTAATCCATCTCTCTCTTGCTTTGGATGTTACATTATTTTATTGTCATGGGCCCGTTAGAAACGGGCTCTTGGTTGACACTATTGGCCGATACAACAATGTTGCAGATAACTAAAATGTACTCTTGTGCTGATTAATAAAAGCATATTTTAGGTTCTTGAACCATAATCTTCACAGAGAAAGAAGTAGGAAGATTTTTAAAAAAAAACTTTCTAGAGAAAAGGGAAAAAACATTTGTTGAAAATATTCTGTGTTAAGTGAGATACACAAAATAAAACAATAAAGAGTAGTATATTTCTGTAATGAGTCATAGTTTCAAGGGACCATTTACTCTCATATGTGGAAAAAAAGTATGAGTTTCTGAACTAGACATCACCTTGATTTCTCAAACCATGACTAGCAGTCAAGGCAAGTATTACTTTTATTTATTTAAGGATCAAAAGTGTCTGCAAACATTGACACACACAGATCTACTCACAAACACACACACATACTCACACACACATAGACACATATGTGCATATGCACACACACACAGAAACACACAGGTACATACACAAACACTCAAACACACATGTACAATAATATGCATCCCCCCACAGACACATAGACATGCACACATACACACAGGCATGCATGCACGCACACATAGATTCAGAAGCTATAGAGAAGTTTGAGATCAGCACGCTTACCCAAATTAAGGGCCCTGTGTTCTCTCTCATGTGTTGTTGATTGCTTGGAAAGCCAATATTTACAGCCCATTTATTCCAAACTCATTCCACTCCAAGGTGTTATTTTGCACGGCCAGCCCTATTGTGTTACCCCTGGCACATCTGTTGATTTCCCTGTAATTAAAAGCTTTCTGGAAAGGCAGAAATCTGGCCTTTACATCATTTTCTCATTAGTTGGATTTTTCATCCCCTATTGGTTCATTGTTCAGACTTGTTACAGCAAAATTTTCATTAGAGTTTTTTTTTGGGGGGGGGCTGCAGTGTTGTTTTAACAGAGCAAAGGAAATTTAGGAACCCAAACAAATACCTTTTTCTCATCTTCCATGGATCAAGGAAAGATGTGATTACCAATACAGTTTTAACTGCTCAGATAGCATTTAGGAGAGGTATCATTTAAGAAATTTCCATGACTGTTAAACTTTAATGGAATCAGTTGAATTTAATCACTAGGTATAGAGTCTAAGATGTCAGAATCTCAAGAAGGCAGAGGCCCTTGTAACGTTGATGACTGCCAAGGCCCACAGATGTAAGTCCTGTTCCCCTTTGACTAAAGATCAGAAAGTTTGATCTTATTCTTGCTCTCTCAAAGTTGTTGACAACAGGTGTGGATACAAATAAGAGATCCTGATCTAGAGTATGGTTAATTAGTATTTTGAGGGTAGTGGTGGATCTGCTCCACCTTGACCAAAAGTCGGACGAAGAATTCAAGTCCAAACAACAGAATGCCTGACTAAGGATGCTCTGTCTATTCATTATATCATGTTAATGAAGTTTGTTGCCTCTCCCTCCTTTTTGTAGTGAAGTATATACACATGTGGAAAATAAACACAGGCAAATTTAGTATTCACGGAATTTCTCCCAATGCTGTTCTGTGTTTCTGTTATTTTTTTAATTTCTCTCTCATCTCTGTTCCTTTTGTTTAATAATTCTAATCCTCATGCTTCTATTCTGGAATGTGTGAATTCCATAGAGGCTGCACCCCAAAAGCCGACACCCCAAGTGTGGTTTATGACAGATGTCTTCCATCCACCAGTTGGAGTATTATCCCTGACAACAAAACTAAAGCTGCAGCCAAAATTGTCATTTGGAAGAACCCTTCAAGCCTATGTCTTTGTGTTTTGACCCCAGCCATCTTCTTATTGGGCCATTTGAATGCCAGCTTAGGTTTCTGTGAGCATGACGGGTAAAGACAAATTCGCAAGTTCACATCTTTTCTGGAAGTCCAGTGGTTACTAAGCCAGACTTGAGCGAGGAAACTAGCTACATCCCTTCCCAATTCTTCTCTGGACTGACCCTTAGCAGGAATGTGTTGAGGGAAGCTGTGTACCAGGTTTCAGCACATAGCTACATCATGGACACAGACCATAAATGAACTCAAGGTTGCTGACACCGTTGCAGACAGCAGGATCAAAAGAAGAAATTCCATTAAGATGAAACCTGATTTCAGATAAAGACATCCTCAGCCTCCAGAAGGCGTTCCTTTGTGTTAATACTGCTCCTCAAGTTTCCTCTTGCATTGGCTCTGGTTAATTATAAACCAGGATGGAGTCTGGGAAACACAGATGTAGCAGGGTCTGGGGAAGCACAAACATCTTAAAACTGTACAAGTTCGATGACTTCCCTTGTCTGCATCACAAAATAATCACGGAGAGTGTCATTACTTTGATAAAAGAAGAGAAGTGTATGCTAACAAAGCTGCTTGTGCAGCAGGAGCCGACAACTCCTGCCCTTTAACTTGTTATCCAAACATTACATCTACCACTGAGAATGCCTCTTTGTAACAGAGTGTAAATACCAGTCTTTTGGTTCTGCTTAATATAACTCACACGTCTGTGATTAGTCTCTTTAACATGTGCCTGTTCAGAGATGCTTATGTAATGCTCCATTGTTTCAGTATTAATGCATTAAAAATATTCTGTGACCATCAACATTTGTACTACAGATAACACCAGTGCTTTAAACTGGCTGCAAATCTGCAGTGTTATGAAACATGTGGGCTCAAATGATGAAATGAACAAATGATTCCTTAATTTAAAAGTAGAATGGAAAGAATTCTAACCCTCCACACCTAGTAATTTCTCGAAAGTCATAAAACCATAGAAACCAAGTGGTCTAGACAAGTTCCTCTTCTCCCAGGTGTTTGGTCACAGTGATGAAAAAACTAAGATAATTACATAACATGTTATTGTGTGGACAGATCTATCAAGCTCAGATACACCTACTACCTACAAATATTTTTTCAGTCTTCTGGGCAGGCATCATGATATCAATTTAAGCAGAAGCAGATGATGGGAAACCTTCTTCCATCCATTGGTTGGTATCTATCCTCCCTCCAAACAGCTGCAGTGGCAGAGTCTGGAAAACTCTCAGCACTACACTCTCTGTCTCCACACTTGACTCCTCATACAGACAGACTGGGACCTCTGAGGGGAATGCCCTATTTCCTGTTAAATATTGATACTTTCAAACAGTCCATCTTCCCATTGCTAATATTCTAGAACTCTTCTTTTTCTACCCAAGAATCTTAATTATTTCAGCTCACTTAAAAAATGCCCTTAAAAACTTCCTCTTTGGACAACTTAATATTGTTTGTACCTAAGAGTTAGAAATACAGGGTTGTGGACGTGGTTCAGTAGGTAAAGTACTGGCTGCACGAGGATGAGGACCTGATGTTCAACACTTACGTAAGAGTTCAGTATGGGAGTATGTACTTGCAACCTCACCTGGGAGATTAATGCAGAGACAGCAGATCTTGAGGACTCGATGGTTAGCCAGTCTAGGCAAAATACAAAGTTCTAGGTTCAGTGAGAGACCCTGTCTCCAAGAAAAATGGAAGTAAAGTAATTGAAGAAGACAGCAGATATTAACTTTGGTTTCTATACATGCCTACATGCCTGCCCAGGCAAAGGTATCTATACACACACACATAATGCACATATACACATAACACACACACATAGGGCAGGACACCAAAATATTAAGCAGACTATATTTCAATCACTGATCTAAATTTGCTATTAGGCTATGATCTTCAACCAAAACTAAAACCAGCCAAAATTATTACTAACCTGATCACTGCTGAAACAGCCAAGTAACAAGAGTGAACAGTCTGGGCAGACAGCAAATATGCCTGTTATCTGGTCCCTGCTATGCAATCAAACACATGTCCTGATCACTCCAGAAACTTGGTTGAAAGAGGAAACAAATTAAACTTTAAACCCCAAGAGTGGAGCCTCATTTAAAGGCCAATGATCCAAAATTCCAGCATAATGATCTCATTTGCTGCCACACTAGTCAAGCAGCATCTCCTGAACTGATTACACTCATAGCACTTCAAGAGCAAGATCCTTGGAGAGATTTTGAAAATGACATCATTAGTAGCCAAAGATAGGACTTGATACACAGGAAAAATAAACAAACAAAAACCAGGAGGAACTGGGGAGGTGACTCAGAGTAAAGCATCCACATAAAACAATAGGCTGGGGCAGTGGTGTATACCTGTCACACCAGCACTGGGCAGGGTGTGGGGGAGCCTGGAGCTTGCTGGTCAGCCTGTATATAGCTGAATGAGTGAGCTCTAGGTGTAGAGAGGATCTGTTTAAAAGGAATAAGGTGGGGGTGATAAATGGAAGATGCCCGATGTGACCTCTCTCCTCCATACTCTCACACACAGGCTCATTCACACACACACACACACACACACACACACACACACACACACACACACACACTTTAAAAACAAACAGAAACCTGTGGGAGTATTCAGAAAATACATTGCTTAAAGATAACTTTGGCCTTCATAAATTTGTAAATGGCCATACCAACTAACTAATCTGGAGGCTAGCAAAATGCTTCACTGTGCTATCCACAGGCACATTCATAAGTGAAACATGCTGTTGAAACATCACTGGATATGTATCTTGAAGAGGACCACTAAGGTCACGTCCAGGATACACTTGCCAGCAGCACAATCCTGGCAAAGCTGTAAAGAAGGGAATGGAAACCACCAAATTTCAAAGTCCCTTTAGACACTTCCAACCCTAGTTGCCCTAAAATTGGACAATAAACATACTTTGCCATTGTTTACTCAGTATTAAATGAGACATTTTCTTGCTAAGAAAAAAGGCTCTTGTGGTAGTGGAAAAATATTTGATTGTTGTTGTCTTGCTTGCTTTTTGTTCCTGGTGTGGGAAAATTGAACACATCCTTCACTATGGTAGGATACAGATTTCACAGGAACTCTTGTTAGTGAATTTTCAAAGCTCCTTTCAACAGCTTTTACTAACAAATTTTTTATCTGCCATCTTCATAAAAGGTGGAGAAAATCAATGAATCTTTAAGACGAGAATGAGTAATGCTTCCAGTCCCGGGCTTTTCCTGCACGAAGTTATTTCAGTATTTTAACAATGTAATCACCTGGGATTCATCAGTTTCCACTTCATAAATAGTGGTAACTCCAAGTACTCACAGATTTCACCTTTGATTCGTTGTGCAAGTTGATAGGACCAAGTACTGCAATCAATTCAAGTAGATAGTCAGTCTTAGCACATAAGAACATCCTTGACATGTCATCCTTCTATGCAGACACCAAGATTTAGTCCAGAGATCTCAGCTGCTGGAAGTACACTGCCCTCCAGCCTCAATGGAGTGCGCCAGGTACTGCTGATGTTAACACCACGGCAGCAAGCTCTAGACACTGACGCTTCGACCACGTTCAAAATCGTCAGAAGACCTTAAGCAAGCAATGATTCTTTTTTCCCCCATGGTTTATTTTTTTTATTTAAAAATTTCCATCTCCTCCCCTCCTCCTCCCCCTTCCCTTCTCCCCCTCCACCCATACTCCCCCTCCCTCTCCAGGCCAAGGAGCCATCAGGGTTCCCTACTCTATGTAGAGTCCAAGGTCCTCCCAACTCCCCCCAGGTCCAGGAAGGTGATCAGCCAAGCTGACAAGGCTCCCACAGAGCCCATCCATGCAGAAGAATCAAAGCCCAGTGCCATTGTCCTTGGCTTCTCAGTCAGCCTCCACTGTCGGCCACATTCAGAGAGTCCGGTTTGGTCTCATGTTCCATCAGTCCCATTCCAACTGGAGTTGGTGATCTCCCGTTATTTCTGTCCCACCGTCTCCATGGGTGAACGCACCCCTCACCGTCCTGACTTTCTTTCTCATGTTCTCCCTCCTTCTGCTCCTCATCAGGACCTTGGGAGCTCAGTCCGGTGCTCCAAAGACTCTTCCAAAACAGAGACATTCAAAACAGACTTGTCCACCACAGATCTCTAATTCCAACTAATAACAGATCTGGTACATCAAGGATGATATAATGTGTTTATTTTTCTAGAATCAGTGTTTTCCTATTTATCTTTCATCACTGTTAATTTTATGGCTCTTGTATTCTTAATGACACCTATAACGTTCCCCCAAAATATTCATCAATATCTTTTCATGTACGCTATAATTTTGAAAGGTAAATATCCCTTCCTCTATTGCCAGAAGAAAGGAAATCTAACAGGTTAATGGACTTGGTGCCCAACTTGATCCTGCAAAACAGCTATCAAGCTAAAATGCTAGAATACACTTCACTCCACTGCCCTCTTCAGGTACATGAAGTTTCCTTTCATTATAAAGGCCATCTTCAGTGGTTTTTTTCTTTTCTAATACTAACCAATAAGAACATTGAAATGCATATGGACATGTCAGTGCCATTGACTTTGAGGTTCCCTTAACCTATTTTATATTCCATAATAGAATATTGCAGAGTGGATAAATCATAAATGAGAAGTATTTTTTTTCCTAAAAGCCCTGGAAGTAAAGTGACATCTGGTGCCTAATGAAGACTTACTTGCTGTATGCTGGCAGAAGCAGAATGGACAAGAGAGAGCTAGCTGAAGCTGGGCAAGCCACAGAGTGTTATCCACATGGGGATGTCCTCTTTCATCTTTGGAGCCACTGTTTATGCTATCACATTAGCAGCCCTTGAAACTGGAGTTGATGCGTTCAAGTCACAGCAAGAGTTAAAAATAGAAGTTCTTTCTTTCTGGCAGCAGAAATTGTTCTGTTAATGTTTTGATTATTAAGATTCTGTAGAGTGTTTTGCAGGAATTAATTATACTCAAGAGATCAGTGAGCTAGTATAAGAGATGAATAAATAACTTACTCTGACTATGCTAATTTGCACATTGTTTGATACTAATTTTGTAGGTATGTGTGTGTTGCGCGTGCATGCGTGCACGTGTGTAAGTTTGTGTGTACAGGTGAAAATGCATATGTGTGTGTATGTGTCCTTGGAGTCCCAAAGAAAAGTCCAGGTGTCGTCCCTCAAGTGCCATCAACATCCTCTGCTCCCCACAAGCTGGGGCTTGTTGTGAGTTAGAACTCATTGAGTGAATGAAGCTGGCTGGGTAGAAAGTCTTAAGGTCTGCCTATCTCTGCATCCCCAGAACTAGAAAAAGTGTGCATAGTCACATTCGGCTTTTCTTTTTCTTGTTTAAGTGGTTTCCAAAAATCAAGCTCAAGTACTTTTATCAGTTGCACTATCTCTTCTGACAAAAATACTATTTTTTTTCAGGGTATTCCGTGAAAGAGATATGCAAAGGAAACTACTCTTCCTTCTGGCTCATCGTTATCTTCATGTTATTAATAAGGAACAAATAAAGTTAGAATTTGGAATCTGCTGTCTAACCTTCAAAATAAAACTTTTCATATTTTGATAATTCTGGCCATATTAGGAAGTATGTTTAGGGAGTAATCTAGTACATATGTTTGCATCTCTAAAAATCAGTCTATTAAATAATATTTATATCTAAGATGCACAATTCACATTAATTTTGTCATATTTTACAATTATATTTCATATACTTTGAAAATATTAGACATAACACAGTAAACTGACTGACCACTAATGGACTATAACTTAATTTGTAAATAGAATGTTACCAGGCTAATGATAGTTTGACATTTTAGCTATGTATGCTTAGATTTACAATGATTTTATGTCTTGAAAACATTGTTTTTGAAGAATGTTTGGAGATGGTTACTGCAAATAATCCCATCTGAGCATTGCAATCACTTCCACTAAAATTCAATCAACAAGTTAATCCCAGATATTAAAGTACTGAAGCAAAACCCAGGAAATATGAAAATTTAAGGCAATGTGACTTCTCTGAAAATTACTAATTCCACAGCAAAGGACTCCAAGGAGTGGTAATTGAATTAAATACCTAACAGGGAATTTAAAAGATTGATTATAAGAATGTCCAATGACATTTTTTAAAAAGGACACAAAAGTTATAAATGAATTCAATGAGCTGAGGGAAATAAGTCAATAAAAAATCTGAATAAATTTGAATTCAATAAGAGATATAAATGCATTCAAAAACTCAAATAAAAGTGTGGAAACAAAATGGTGAATTAGTCAAATGAACACCCAGTGAAATGCCTCTAGTAGAAAGGATGAAGTAGCAGACAGACAAGTGGGCCTGATGACAATTTAAAAGTCTCAGTGATTTCAGACAGTGACAAAATGCCACAAAAGTGTGGAGAGAATATGGGGGGTTTGTGAAACACACAAAAATATCAGACCTTTCCATTGTGGTCATAGAAAGAGAAGATAAAGGCTTAGAAAATATATCAAGAAATTCACAGAAAATATTCCCAAAACTATAGAAAGAGATGACTTTCAAAACTATAGAAAGAGATGACTTTCAGATACTAAGCATCCAGGATTCTTAAGGCAGAAGTTGAAAAATTAAGAAAGGGCACAACTTTTTTGAGAGACAACTTCCAAATGGTTGAGGTAATTTCAAAAACAATTCAGATTGACAATAACCACATCAAGAAACAGTTTGAAGTTCTCAAGGAAAGGAATAGATCTTTGTCTGATATGACTCTGTCAATTGAGCAAAATTTAGGACAGGTTCAGTCTGCTATTGAGAAAAGATTCATTACTGTGGAGGAGGAAACAGCTGATTTGAACCATAAATTTCAGTCCCTGTCTGTAGGAACTGAAACATTATCTGAGAAGATTCGAACCACTGAATGTATTACTAAGACTTTATCAAAGGGCTATGAAAGATTAATGGACAGAATTTCAATACAAGATGGTACAATTCATGCCATGAAAATTCTATCCAAGGATGAGATATTTTCTGTATTGCACAAACTTCCTATCTTAGAATCCTCTATGAAGGCCTTGGAACATAATTCTGGACAAGAGATTCAGGCTTTGAAGAAGGCAATGGTAAAGAGATTTGAAAAGATTGAGGAAATTATAGACTCTGATGAAGAGGAGCACATGGTAGAAAGGAAAATCTTAACCCCATCAGTGAATAAAACTCTCCGGGATAATTTCCATAAAGCTCTACCTGCCTTTCCAGTAATAATAACAGAGAAAGTGACTGGTTCTAAAAACCCTAGGGTCATCAAGGAACATACATGGAAGCCCATCTGTATGAATGATCTGAAAGAAATTAAACAAGCTGTTATGAATTTTGGGATACATGGCTCCTTTGTTAAAGAGATGCTAAAAACATGGTCTATCAGTAACAAACCAACACCAAATGATTGGATTCATTTGATCTCAGTGGTTCTAGAGAGTGGATCTCAATTAAATTGGAAGTGTATGTTCAGACAAGAGGCTAGACTTTTAGAACAGCAGGAAAGAGTGAAGAGAATTAACATTACCCTAGATCAAATTCTAGGTGAATGACTTTTTTCTGATCCTCTAGAACAAGCTAATTATGATGAACACACCTTATCCATATGTACTACAGCAGCCTTAAAGGCTTGGAACAGGGTTCAAGACCAAGGACAGAGAATGGAATCATATATCAGAGTTAAACAGGGTCAGAGAGAACCCTCTAATGACTTTTTACAAAGACTAACTAGAGCTGTACAAATAGGGATATCAGACCCAGAAGCAAGGCATATAATAATTGAGTCTTTGGCTTATGAGAATGGTAATGTGGAGTGCAAAAGGATTTTGGGGCCTTTAAAGATCAGATCAGCACCCTTGGATGAATGGATCTTGCATACAATGAATGTTGATATGTTTTACTATGGCACTGAAGCATGGGTAGAAGAAGCAATTTCCAATGGTAAAAGAAGGCATCAAAATACCAAATGTTTTAATTGTGGCAAAATGGGACATATGAAAAGGAATTGTAGACAAAGGATTTCCAGAAATAATAATAATAATAATAATAATAATAATAATAATAATAATAATAATAATGCCTCTTCCAGGAATAACAGAAATAGGAGGCCTCAGCCTTCAGGTTTATGTAGGAGATGTGAAAAGGCAGACACTGGACAAACGAATGTAGATCGACAAGAGATGGACAAGGCAACCCGTTGCCATCGGGAAATGCAATGGGGGGCCTCTCGCAGGCCCCCATGGTGAATGTGGTCCAGTCATTTCCCATTACTGCAGAGAACATGCCTCGTCAGGAAAATTAGAAATCCCCATGCCTGCTGTTAAAAGCAAAAACGACCTGAAAGATGAGTTACGTGTATTTTGGTAAACTTCTATAAGTGATCAAAGACCAAAGTTAAGAGTGTGTGTAAAAATGGCATTTTCATTACTGGCCTGCTGGACACAGGTGTGGATGTAAGTATCATTACTCCAGAATCTTGGCATCTGTATTGGCCTATACAGAATGTAAATGTTCAGTTCCTGGGAATTGGAACCCTATCTCGAATAAGGCAAAGCACGAGATGGGTTAAATGCATAGGGACAGAAGGACAAATAGGAAAATTAAGGTCACATGTAGCTAATATTGCAGTGAATTTATGGGGCCGTGACCCATTGCAGCAATGGAATACCCAAATTAACATTCCTGCTACTTCTAGAGCCTATATTTCTGAGGAAAATATTTAAAGATATTACAGATAGTGAAAACCAGCTGTTCGGGCTGTACAAGAACACAAAACAATTGATGCCCCTTCAGAGATAGCAACAGCCCTGCCTCTAAAATGGTTGACTGAGAAACCAATATGGACAAAGCAATGGCCTTTAGCTGAGGAAAAGTTGCAGGCTTTAGAACAGCTGGTACAAGAGCAATTAGATGCTCAACATATAGAAGAATCTGCCAGCCCTTGGAATTCTCCTGTATTTGTTGTTAAGAAAAAATCTGGTAAATGGAGAATGATGACAGATCTCATGGCTATCAACAAGGTTATTCAACCTATGGGTTCTCTGCAATCTGGAATTCCTCTGCCCTCTTTATTACTGAAAGGATGGCCTCTCATAGTTATTGATTTAAAGGACTGTTTCTTCACTACCTTTACAAGAAAAAGATAGAGAAAAGTTTGCCTTCACAGTGCCTACTTATAATAACTCTCAAACTACCAGGAGATACCAGTGGACTGTCCTCCCACAGGGCATGTTGAACTCTTCCACCCTGTGCCAATACTTTGTAAATCAACCATTACAAATAATATGCAAGCAATTTCCAAAGTCTATAATTTTTCATTACATGGATGACATTCTGTTATCTGATTCAAACATGGATACCTTAGAAAGACTGTTTGAAGAAGTAAAAATACTTTTACCTAAATGGGGATTGCAGATTGCTCCTGAAAAAAATTCAGAGAGGAGATTCTGTTGATTATCTAGGTTATAAAATGGGTTTACAAAAAATTAAGACACAAAAGGCACAAATTAGGAGAGATCGACTATGGACTCTTAATGACTTTCAACGGTTGCTAGGAGACATTTCCAGCCTTCGACCAGCTGTTGGGATAACACCTGATATGATAATTCATTTAAATAAAACCTTGGATGGTAAAAAGACTTAAACAGTCCCAGAAAATTAACAGCTGAAGCAAAAAAAGAACTGACAATGGTTGAAGAAAAATTACAGGAGGCACATGTGGATAGGGTGAATCCAGAACTCAGTTGTATTCTCGTCATATTACCTTCAAAACTTTCTCCTACAGGAATCATAATGCAAAGAGATGATATTATCTTAGAATGGATCTTTCTAACACATAAACCAAGTAAGAAAATAAAAACTTATGTGGAAAAAGTTTCTGAATTAATTATAAAAGGCAAATTGAGACTTCATCAACTAGCAGGCATAGACCCAGCAGAAATTGTAGTTCCTTTCACTGCTGATGAGATAAAAAAAAATTATGGGAAGACAATGAACCATGGCAAAGAGCTTGTGCTAACTTTTTGGGAGAAATTAATAACAACTATCCAAAAAGCAAGAGGCTTAACTTTATAAAGAGAACTTCTTGGATTCTTCTTCGAATCATCCGTGACGCTCCAATAACTGCAGCCCGTACATTTTATACTGATGCTAATAAATCAGGGAAGGCAGGTTACAAATCAGAAGACTTGAGTTAGGTAGAACAAAGTCCTTATGATTCTGTCCAGAAGGCAAAATTATATGCCATTCTTATGGTGGTAAGGGATTTTAAAGAATCTCTTAATATAGTTACTGACTCACAATATGCTGAAAGAGTTATTTTACATATTTAAACTGCTGAATTTATACCTGATGATACAGAACTAATCTCATTGTTTATCCAGGTACAAGACATGATCAGGAACAGGCTTTGCCCTATGTATATAACACACATCTGATCCCATATGGGTTTGCCAGGTCCTCTAGCACAAGGTAATGCAGATATTGATCAATTATTGATTGGTAGTGTGCTGCAGGCCTCTGAATTTCATAAAAAACATCATGTCAATAGCAAAGGCTTGAAGAAAGAGTTTTCTATTACATGGCAACAAGCTAAGGAGATTATAAAGAAATGCCCTACTTGCTCTTTCTATAACCAAACAACACTGCCTGCAGGGGCTAATCCAAAGGGCACTAAAAGGAATGAAATCTGCCAGATGGATGTGTTCCATTTTGCAGAATTTGGCAAATTAAAATATGTACTCCACACCATTGACACTTATTCAGGTTTCCAATGGGCAACTGCTTTAAGTTCAGAAAAAGCTGATTCAGTAATCACTCATTTATTAGAAGTTATGGCCATCATGGGTATACCTGCACAAATAAAGATGGATAATGGTCCAGCTTATGTCTCTAGGAAAATGAAACTTTTTTGCTTATTACAATATTAAGCATGTTACAGGTATACCATACAATCCTACGGGTCAAGCAGTCATAGAAAGATCAAAGAGAAATATAAAGGATATGTTAAACAAACATAAAGGGGTGGAAAATACCCCCAGAAATAGATTACATAATGCTTTATTAACCCTGAATTTTCTCAATGTTAATGAGAAGGGGACAATGGATGCAGAAAGACATTGGGTAATGGAAAAGTCTGCTGAATTAAATCAACCAGTTTATTTCAAGGATGTGCTGACCTCGCAATGGAACCCAGGAGATGTGCTGCGTTGGGGAAGGGGTTTTGCTCTTGTCTCCACAGGAGAAGAAAAATTGTGGATACCGTCAAAATTAATAAAGGTTCAGTTTGAAGAGGAGAAGCCCCTTGGAAAAGAAAAATAACCATTCATTCACAAAGATGATGATTATACTGATGGTAAGAAAAACATAGGTTGGGGGCAGGGTTCTTTTCTTATCTCCACAGGAAAACATTCATCTTCAAAGAATTTAAGGGACCCTGGATATTTAAATACTGATGGATAGAAACTAGTTACGACCCACTAAGGATCAGCAATAACACTAAATATGTTCCATGAGTATGAAAAACAATTTTTTAATGTGTCTCAATGTACACTTCTTTATAAATATTTAGAGCTGGTTTTGGAGTTGGACTCTGGCCCAGTCCCTCTTCAATTCCAAGCCTGTTGATAAGAGATATCTCAGAATTTCTGTCTCAGGTCAGGAGTCATGTTATGGGACAGAATAATAATAATAATAAAAATAATAATAATGATGATAATGATGAGGATGAGGATGATAATAATATACTTGATAAACTTTCTTTGCCTTCCCTCATATCTGTGTCTGTCTTTAATACACCTTTCATTGAATATATATGTATATATACATACATATATATATATTTATGTCTATATATGTCTTTGTAGATAATGTTTACCTTTTCTGTAACAAACAACAAATTTTCCTTCAGTAATCTTTGAAGTTTCCAGGATGAAGATGGGGCCCCACAACATCAACTCCACCTGGTTATTATTATGTCATGTTTTTAATAGCGCTAAAATTAGATCTGTTTTTTGGTACCAACTGCACAGGACATTTTTGAATGGTGCACATTTTTGACGACATTCTGGCCAGATCTCCTCAAAACATTCAGAGTCTAGTTACAATTTTCTTAGATCAAATGTTAACCTGGGTATTTTACCATGATTTGCTTTCACAGGACCCCCTGAGAAGAACATTGCCCCCATGTCAGCTGGAAGCAGTCTTAGAGGACGACGCCCCCTCTTCCAACAGAGTTGGTTGCCTTAACATTGCAAACAAGACTTTGGGTGATTGCCCAGGTACTCAGTTGTCTCTGTCATCTGTTGCACATTTTGGAAGTTTCTCGTTTGTACTTCCTGGTTGCTTAAGTAATATTACTTCCCTTCTCAGATCTTTGATGGGGTTGAAGATTAGATAATTGTAGCTACCTTCTACATTATTTAGACTCCTTGAAGTAGAATGCTTAGTAAAACTTTTGTTATATGTTTCTTGCTTAATATTGTTTGCTGCTTGTAATTTTATATTTATTATCTGTTCCCATTGTATATAGTTGTATTTGATTTTGAATCTGTCTTATTTAGACAAAAGGGGGAGATGATGGGGAAGCTGACCAATCCCTTGTCCGAGAGGTGTGACCCCTCCGGGGCACAAAATACCTTAAAAAGATCCGTGTTTTGTTTGTGTTGCCCTCTTGGTTCCCTGCTCTTCGCTGGAACTCTGGCTCTGTAAGTTTCTCCCATTTTCTCCTTTTATTAAATCTGAGTATTTTATATAAGGCTAGTTTGGTTATTTCCAATTGCTGACCAACCATGCCCGCTTCAAAACTAAGGGTATTATAAAGAGGTCATTAAAGAAGAGATAGCAGTTAAATACATAATAAACCTGCTGTTTGTCAGGAAAAGCATGAATTCAACTTATTATGTAGAATCAATCACTATGTCTACTTAGGGTTTCAGCAGGTCTCAAGTTCTTCAATTGAGTTTTCATTTTTCAGCTATTCAGACCAGATCTCTGGTATTCTACCCTTAACTGAACTAAGAACATTAACTCTGAGCCTTCCACTTTTGTCTTTACAACTCTGTAGATATGAGAAGATGATACTGAGTTGTATTTGATTTTCTGAGTTTACAATTGGGAATGAAGCCAGTGAATTGTAAGCAGAGATTGCTCGTTCATTTTCTGGTCACCCAGACCTGAATACTCACATAGAAACTATATTAATTACAATATTGCTTGGCCTATTATCTCGGGCTTTTTATTAACTAACTCTTAAATCTTAAATTAACCCATATCTATTAATCTGTATATCGCCACAAGACTGTGGCCTACCTATAAGGTTCTGGCATGTCCTTCTCCTTCAGCAATTACATGGGTTCCTTTTGACTCTGCCTACTCTCTCTCCCTATGATTCCAGTCTGGCTATATTCTTCTGCCCTTCCATAGGCCAAAACAGCTTCTTCATTAACCAATAGTAATAAAACATACTTATAGCACTCAGAGAGGAATCCCAGATCACTGAATAGTATTCCTTCAGCCTCTGCCTTCAGGTTCCTATTCTGAGTTCCTGCTTGTGATAGACTATTAAACTATAAGTTTAAACAAACTCTTTCTTTCCCAAGCTGGTTTTTGTCATGGTGTCCTTTCATAGCCATAGAAACTCTAACCATGAAGGACAGAGAGTTCACTACCCAGTGGGATTCCACCAAAAAAGAGAGAAAGGGGGAGAAAGAGAGAGAGGAATGGAGAGAGTGAGAGAGAGAGAGAGAGAGGGAGAGAGAGAGAGAGAGAGAGAGAGAGAGAGAGAGAGAGAGAGAGAGAGAGAAAGAAAGATAGACCTTGTCATACAAGCTTAGTGATGTCCACTAGGGGCAATTTTCACACTCTGGGGATCTTTGACTTTGTCAAGAAAGTTTGGTAGTTGCAACAAGAACAACAGCAACAATTCATTACATACAGACAGCACTAACAACAGTTATGTATCCCCATATGTTCATATAGGTTGCACATGCCTCGCCTTGAAAACCGGGACTTGAACATGTCTTAGACTTTCTGTTTGGCTCTTAAGGTATAAAGGGGAGCTCTTGAGCTTGGAGCTGTGGATTGCTGCTCGCCTCCCTTTTCCCACCATCTGACACTGCTGCTAACAGTGGCGAAAAAGAACACTGAAACGGGACTGGTAATAAGCACAGATTTTTTTCCAAAGATACCTTGAAGGAAAATATTAAAAATTCATCACCAAATTCTCAGAGATGATGAAAAAACATTAAAAACACTTCTATGAAAGTTATGAAATTTTAATCCATCTGTCCTATCTGCTAGAAAACCATTAATCCTTGATGGTTTCTCAGAAAAATGCTAAAAAGTCTTTATGGAAAAGGTAATTTCAGTGTTGTTTTAAATATTTCAGAAGAGGAAAAACTTATTGATTATTATTCTGTTTTTAATAGTAGCCTATTTAATAGTATAGAACCATGATTTGATTGCAACATTTTTTTAGAAAATGTGATGTGATTGTTTTCACTGTCCTCTTTCTCTCTCATATTCCTCCTCCTTTCCCCCCAAACTTCTCCTTCCCTTCTCCCTTGCCCCACCTACCTCTCCTTCCCTCCTTCCTTCCCCAGCATATTCTCCTTCCCTATTCCCTTTCTCCATCTTCTCCTTCCCTCCTCCCTTCCCCCACCTACCTCTCCTTCCCTCCTTCCTTCCTCTAGCACATTCTCCTTTCCTGATAGTCTTCACTCTAGTCTACTTTCTTCACCTAGGCAAATAACTGGGCAAAAAATCAAGGATGTGCAGATGTCTCTGTTGTGTGACTTTGATTCATATGGCAGTTCTATTTTCAGTTTTATAAGAAATCTTCATGATAATTTTCCCAGTGGTCTATCAGGTTCCTTTTTCAAAGCATCCTTTGTTGCATGTGTTGCTTCTTGTTTTTCTCACCAGAACCACTTGACTTGGGTGAGCTGGGATACCAGTGTAGGTGTTTTGTTTCTATGATCACTTGTTTGCTCTGGTCCTGGGGATCAAATTCAAGGCATTGCACGGACCAGGCAAACACAATGAGCTTTATCTGCAGTGCTTTCTTTTCTACATCAGGGGCTTGCTGTGGAGCCCACACTAGCCTTGAACTGTCTCTTCCTTTGTCTCCTAAGGATTATAGGCCAATGATCACATGTCTGTAGTATCAGCACAGTTTAGATTTGCTGTTTATAGTTTAGATTGTCCCTAATGACTAAAGATGTTGAGAACATTTTTCATGTATTTTGGCTATTCATACTACTTTAGAAATGGGTCTGTTTATTGTTTAGATTAGCTGCTTATTTGTTGTTAACTTTTGAGATCTTTATATAGCCTAGAACAAATACCTTGCCAGCTAAACAACTGGCAAACACTCCTCTTCCACTCTATGGGTTGCTGTCTCTTCAATCTCTCATTTATTTTAATGGGCATATTTTTATGTTTTAAAGACATAAGTATACCAATACTCCCTGAAACTTCACAAAAGTGAAGAAATGAAAATTGTATTTTATATCTACTGCTATTAGTGGGAAAATCTTAAAATATTCATTAATAGTCAGAATCCTTGGATCCATGAAAAGAGCAATATGCCACACTTGCATTCTAAACCACTTCACTCAAGACATGTATGACAATTAAATACATGAATAAATTTTATCACACAACTTTTTAAATTAAATTTATTTTATTTTTAAGAAAAAAAATAAACTATCTTTTTTCCATTTTTCATATCAATCCTAGTTCCCACTTCCTCCTCCCACTCTCTCTACCCCTCCCACCCCAACCCCATCCACTCCCCAGAGAGGGCAAGGCAAATTACTTTGGGGAAGATCCAAGGTCCTCCACACTATATCTAGGCTGAGCAAGGTATCAAGCCAAAGAGAATTGGTTCACCAAAAGTCAGTACAAGCAGGGACAAATCCTGGTGCCACTGTCAGTGGCCCTGCAGTCTGCTTCAGTCATACAACTGTCACTGTCATTGAGGGTGTCTAGCTTAGTCATATGCTGGAGTTGGTGAGCTCCCATTAGCTCTGGTAAATTGTTCAGTGGTGTCCCTAACACAGTCTTGACCTATTTGCTCATATTCTCACTCCTTCCACTCTCCAACTGGACCTTGGAAACTCAGCCCAGTGCTCTGCTGCAGGTCTTTGCTTCTCTTTCCATCAGTTGCTAGATAAAGGTTTTATGCTGACATTTAAGATATTTATCAATCTAACAACAGGGCAAGGCCAGTTTGGGCACCTTTTTCTCTATGGCTTAGGGTCTTAGCTGGGGTCATCTTGTGGATTCCTGGGAATTTCTCTAGTGACAGGTTTCTTACTAGCCCCATAATGTCTTCCTCAATAAAAATATCACTTTCCTTGCTCTCATCTCTGTCCTTCCTCCATCTTGATTATCCCATTTTCTCAATTTCTCCTTCCCACTCCCCTTCCACCCTCCATTCTCCCCCACCCCAATGCTTCCAATTTTGTCAGGTGATCTTGCCTATTTCTCCTTTCCAGGTGTGTTTCTCTTAGGGTTCACCTTGTTACTTAGCTTTTTAAGATCATGGACTATAGGCTCGTTATCCATTGCTTTACAGCTAGTATCCACTTATGAGTGAGTACATACCATGCTCATCTTTTTGGGTCTGGATTACCTCACTCAGGATGGTGTTTTCTAGTTCAATCCACTTGCATGCAAATTTCAAGATGTCATTGCTTTTTACCTCTGAGTAGCACTTCATTGTATAAATGTAACACATTTTCTTTATCCATTCTTCAGTTGAGGGGCATCTAGGTTGTTTCCAGGTTCTGTCTATTACAAATAATGCTTCTATGAACATAGCTGAAGAAATGTCCTTGTAGTACAATTGAGTATTCTTTGGGTATATGCCCAAGAGTGGTATTGTTGGGTCTTTGGGTAGGTTGATTCCCAGTTTTCCGAGAAACTGCCATACTGATTTCCAGAGTGGTTGTACAAGTTTGCACTCCCACCAGCAATGAAGGAGTGTTCCCCTTACTCCACATCCTCTACAACATAAGCTATCACTAATATTTTTTATCTTAGCCATTCTGATAGGTATAAGATGGTATCTCAGAGTTGTTTTGATTTGCATTTACCTGATGGATAAAGAATGGTGAACATTTCTTTAGATGTCTTCCAGCCATTTGAGAGTCTTCAATTAAGAATCTTCTGTTTAGTTCTGTACCCATTTTTTAGTTGGATTATTTGAAATTTTGATGTCTAATTTCTTGAGTTCTTTATATTATTTGGAGATCAGTCCTCTGCCTGATGTGGGATTGGTGAAGACCTTTTTCTATTCTGTAGGCTGCCTTTTGTCTTATTGACTGTGTTCTTTGCTTTACAGAAGGGTCTTAGTTTCAGGAGATCCCACTTATTTATTGTTGTTCTCAGTGTCTGTTGTTATATTTAGGAAGTGATCTCCTGTGTCCATGCATTGAAGGCTACTTCCCATTTTCTCTTCTATCAGGTTCGGTGTGATCAAATTTATATTGAGGTCCTTAATTTATTTGGACTTGAGTTTTGTGCATGGGGATAGATATGAATCTATTTTCATTCTTCTACAGGTTGTCATACAGCTATACCAGCACCATTTGTTGAAAATGCTTTCTTTTTTCCATTGCATAACCTTAGTTTCTTTGTCAAAAATCAGGTTTTTATAGGTGTGTGGATTAATATCTGGGTCTTCTACTTGATTCCATTGGTCAACCTGCTGGTTGAAATGCCAGTACCAAGCTTTTTTCATTACTGTAGCTCTATATTATAGTTTGACAATTAAACACAATAATAAACTTTATCACACAACCTTTAAGAAATCATTTCTGTATTTAAATACAACATTATTTAAAGTTCAGTCTTGAGTTTTAAAAGATAGCTTTATTAATATAAAAATTTTAAATAGAAATTGATAGGCAGTTTCTTACTACAGTTTGCATGTATTATGGTAAGGTATATGTACAAAGACCAAATATATTTTTATTGTTAAGTTGAATCAAAAAGATGTTTTGTAACATCATCACTGATTAATGTTATACTGCTGCTATTAGCCAATGTAGTTAAACTAGAGAAACCAATTAACCACACAAAGTGAAATGAGGAATCGACCTGTTCCCACCTGTAGATAATCAGTTATAAACACAAAAGTCCATAAACTTTAACTGAAAAACAATCACAAATAATAAAACTATTTCATTGGTGTTAGAGCACAAAGCACAGCATTCCAAAATATGCTAACGTGGTACACAAAATGTTTTAAGCCGAGAGACTGAGAAATGGTAGGTATAGAAAGAGATGTGCACCTTCTCTGAGGGGCCACAAGATTTTCACAAGATAGGCTGGAGAGACAGATTGGTGGTTAAGACTTCTCTTGTTTTTGTATAGGATCTGAATTTGGTTGCCAGCACCCACATAATGTCTCAGAATCATCTATAACTGAAGTTTCAGGGGATCCAACAGTGTCTTATGGCCTCTGCTGGCACAGGACATAAATTGTGTACATACAAACATAAAGCAAAAATACTCATATGTACTTTGATGTTTCACTTCATTTGTAGTTTTGGGTGAGATGAATTTAGAATGCTGCTTTATTATTCTTTTTATGGATCCTTGGACTCTAATATCTAATGAATATTTTAAGATTATTTTCCATTGATATGAGGCAGAGAGAGATTGAGAAAAAATATTTCACGTGAGAGTTAACATCTCTATCCCAAGAGTAAAGGAGCATTGCTCTCTGCAAAGATGGATCTCTCTGAGGAGCTGTCTATGCCCTGTAGTTCTTCTGTCCACACAACTTTCCAGCCCTCATTAAAGCCAGTATAGAAAACGTGTAGTCATTTCCTTAGGAAGGAGCTCATGTCACATAAAGCTGAATAAACGTAAGCTTTCCTCTTGCTAACCTGTTCATAGAACTTCCGGGGACGAGCGTAGCAGGTGGGAAGAATTGTTTTTCTCCTTCTGCAGCAGAATGTTGCGATAGATCTCTAAATATGTAATGGATGTCTGTGCTGTCCTCAACAGTGTAATACCTACAAGTGAGATGAGTAAAAAGTCACATACACAGTTTAGAAGGAAAACTTCAGAAGACTCCTGAAGAAGATCAGATAAATCCGAATAAATAGAAGGGTCACATTCCTCGTGGGAAAAACTCAGTATCTGATATGATTGCATGCTTAATTTATAAATTTATGCAATACGAAACAAAATGTACTTTAAAATCAGAGGTATATAATTATTACTTTGAGACTTATTCCATTCTAATCTTGAGGCTATTATTTAGGAATAAAGTAAAAGTGACTAGGAAGATTGCAAAGCATGAGTAACCCCATTAGTTATGACAACTAAGGTGTAAAGCTTGGGAATGTGTCAGGTGTGTGTAAATCTCTGAGTTACCTCTCCAGCATGTAAGTCAGCAATGTTGAAACAAAATACAATGCTTCCATATATAAAACAGCTTAATACTAGGAAAATGACAGACAGATTGATTACTGGGAAAAAAATCTCAAACAAAAAAAATTTGAAATAAGCTCAAATGAGTACAGGTGGCTAGGATATCAGAGGTAGCTTCTCCTACCAAGGGAGCATTGGCCTTGGGACTGATACAGTTGCAGAAATGAAGTTTGGGTCTAACTGTATACAATAAATTAAAAGCAAAAATGCTTTAATATGCAAATATGAAATATTTATTGGTGAATTTCCAATCTTACTAAGGTGTTCCTTTGATTCAAAATCTAAAATCTGTAATATAAAAAGAATATACACAAAACATATAAAAATGGGATCAACTTGATTTCAGGTTTTTTGTTTTGTTTTGTTTTATTTTGTTTTTCAAGAGAGGGTTTCTCTGTAGCTTTTGGAGCCTGTCATGGAACTTGCTCTTGTAGATCAGGCTGGCCTCAAAATCACAGAGATCTGCCTGCCTCTGCCTCCCGAGTGCTGGGATTAAAGGAGTGTGCAACCAATGCTTGGCTTTGATCTTAATTTTTGAGAAAATACTTTATTGGGCTTCACACATAGAGATAGAAAGCAATAAAATGATGCTGTGGTAACATCTCACTTGTGGCAAAATTCATGAGTTTGATAAGAGAATTGAAAACACTGGAAAAATGCTGATGGGATACAAAATGCTGCTGCAGCAGAAAGTATTTGTCGGACTTTGCTAAAATGATAAACTCCCCTGTTATTTAAGTCAGCAACCCTATCATAGGAAATGCACAATAATGAGTTATGTGAACTCTCAGAAAATGGCACAGAATGCAGGAGTGCTCACCATGATTTTCAAAAATATAAATCCTCCTACAGGCTATCAGCAGAGTGCTGATACATTATGTTCAACCACAGGATGATACCATACACAGTCTCATGAGGAAAGAGGAAAGGAAAGGGGTCAGAGACAGAGATAAGGATGCCAGGAAAGAAACATAGCAGTTACCTTATTTTTACTGATACAGGAAGATTTCTGACATACATTGTTAGGGAAAAGAAGAAAGTAGAGAGGTATGTTTTTAGATGCTGTCTTGTCTTTGAATACCTAAGAACACACATGAGCATAAAAGTTAGAGGCACATGTAGAAACTCACAAAAGATGATCTCCAAAAGGGAATTACTTGAAATACAAAGTCAGGAGGGAGATTTTTCTATGTATTTTTTCTTGATGTACTAGGATGAAACCTGGGTTTCTGTGCACACCAATTAAATTTGTGAGTCCTATATTGCAGTCCTACAAATCTATATATCTACCTATCTATTTTACTATCAATCTATCTATCTGCCTCTCTCTCTGTATATCAAAAATCCATCCATCCATCCATCCATCCATCCATCCATCCATCCATTTATCCACCTTTCTATCTAATAACCTTTTGAATATGAAAATTGTGAATAATGTACTTATTGCTAATATGAATTAAAATGAGTGAAAGAGGGACTGGGCGATGGCTCAGCAGTTAAGAATGCTTGTATCTCTTACAGAGGACTGCCATCAAATCCAAGAATCCATGTCAACCAGTTCACAATTGTCTACATCTCTATAAGATCAAATTTTCTCACACAGCCTCCATGAGCATTTGGATGTGCATGCACATGTATATGGACATGTACATCCACATAGACATAATTTAAGAATAAAATAGGGGCTGGAGGGATGGCTCAGTGGTTCAGAACATTTGCTTCTCTTGTTGAGAATCAGTGTTTAATTTCCAACATCCATGTCAACTGGTCCACAACCATTTGTGATTCCATTGCCAGAAGATGTGACATCCTATTCTGGCATCCAAGGGTACCAGCAAGCATGTGTGAATATACATAAATTAATGAGCATACATATGATTATAACCTATGCTAGAAAGGATGTGGGGTAAAGGGAACACTCCTGCAGTGTTGGTGGGAGTGCAAATTGGTACAGCCCCTTGGATATCAGCATGACGATTTCTCAGAAAGTTAGGAAACAACCTTCCTCAAGACCCAGCAATACCATATTTGGGTATACATCCAAGGATGCTCAATTGTACCACAAGGACATGTGCTCAATTATGTTCATAGAAGCATTGTTTGTCATAGCCAGAACATGGAAACAACCTAAATGCCACTTGACCAAAGAATGGATAAGGAAAATGTGGTACATTTACACATTGGAGTACTACACAGCAGAAAAAAATAATGACATCTTGAAATTTTCAGGCAAATGGATGGATCTAGAAAATATCGTATTGGGTGAGGCAACCCAATCCCAGAAAGACAAATATCATATGTATTCATTTATAAGTGGCTTTTAGACATAAAGCAAAGAAAACTAGCTTACAATTTGCAATCCCAGAGAACCTAGACAATAATGAGGACCCTAAGAGAGACTTGCATGGATCTAATCTACATGGTAAGTAGAAAAAGACAAGATCTCCTGAGTAAATTGGGAGCATGGGGGACATGGGTGAGGGTAGAAAGGGAGGGTAGAGGAAGGGAGAAAAGCAAAAAAATTGTTTAGCTCAATAAAATCAATAAAAAATTTTAAAAAATGAAAAAATCCTTTATACCTGGATATGATGTAAATGCTTGTCATGCCAACAATACATGCGAGCCTAAAGCAGAAAAAATTGCAGTTTAATATTAGCCTGGACTACATGATGAGATTCTATCTCAAAAACCACATAAAATAAAACAAATATATGAATAAAAAGGAATTTTTTAAATGTTTAAGAATAAACAAATTATTTTTAAAAAGAACTCAAATGGAGAAACGTTTAAGTTCATCTAACAAGCATCATGTTTTCTGAGTTAACCCTTGATCCCAACTTGCAAAATATAAAAGAAAAAGATGGTCATTTCTATAGATGATAAAACAGGTTTCAGATATAGGAAGGTTGTTAAAATAATGAATATTTATGCAGAAGCTCCAATCATATTTAATTGTGAGGTGTAGGATTCTGCTGTATTCTGTGTGCTGTTCTAGTTGTAGTGGAGATGGGGAAATGCTGCTGAACATTTCTCTCTCTCTGTCTCTCTGTCTTTCTGTCTCTCTCTGTCTCTCTCTGTCTCTCTCTCTCTCTCTCTCTCTCTCTCACACACACACACACACACACACTTTCAGTCTCATGTCACACGCAGGCAAGAGGTTGGTGGTAGCATTATGCATTGAGTGAGGAATAAAAGAGCAGGCTTAAATGCAAAGTTATATAAGATCCCACAATAAGTTGGTTTCAAGAAATGAGTGGATCAGGGTAACATTGAAGTGGGAAATCCACAGGACCAGGGAACTTCACACTATACCTATTTTCCTTTTAAAATATGTATAAGTTAAACTTCTTTAAAAGGAATGCTCAATAATACCAACTAAGAAGAAAAGGAGACTGCTAAAGGGGTGTTTCAGAGGAGTGGGAGAGATGAGAAAGCTTTCTTATTTGGTGGGGCCTTAAATGTCAATCACAGGGCCATCGGTCCCTATAGCCTTTTGTTAAAACCATCTGCTCTTCTCACTTCCCTTCCTCCTGCATAATGCCCTCATGGTTTCTATGGAGGCAAACCTTCTCTTTTCTAGCAAAGTATACATGACCCTGGGCTTTTGCCATGATTTATCAAACCTTCAGCTTTGAGCCCTTTGAGATAAATTGTCAACTTCTTGTGGACTACCATAAAAAGAAACTTGACCTTCCAGGGTGCATTGATTGTTGCAACTTAAAAAAAAAATGACTAAAGTTTTTGTTCTAGCATTGTCAGAACAGTTTTGTATTCTGCATAAAAGCCAAAACAGCATTCCTTTTTTGTGTCTTTCTCATAAGTGGCTACTATTCCATTGCCAACACGCCCATGTGAAAATCTAGCATTTGTTTTAAATATGAATACAAGAATCCATCATTTCCAAAGGACTAGATTTACCCACGAGTGACCGGCGTTTAGTCATGGTGGCCTTTCAAATATTACTTCATGTGAAAATAGAGCATTTCTGTTAGATGACAAACTAGATGTGGCCTCTGACTGATTGGCTGATGAACTGTCATTGTCATTGTTGTCATTGTTGTCATCATCATCATCATCATCACCACCATAAATAGTTTTTATTCCCAAGAGAGAAAGAGCCACAGAAATTCCCAAAGGTAGTGATAGGATGTCTGAAAATTCCAGAGAAATTGAAAGGTGATGTGTGGAAATGAGCTGCACAAACCACAACGAGAACATTAGTCATTCCCATACGCTGAAGTGCCTTAGAGAGTGAGATATGCTGCCCAGTCCACAGATTGCAAAACTAAGTGTGTCCTTGAGAGGACCCAGTATACAAGATAGAAAATCAGGAAAGGCCAAGATAACTTTAGTGCATATTCATCCTGTGTCCAATCCAGACACAACAATGCATCAATCGTAGGAAAGAAGGTTCAGCGTTCCTTCCTTATAACATGCTCAGAAGTAGCAGTCTCAGTTTTCTGAAGACACAGAAATAAGCTGCCCAAGCTTTCATTGTTTTGTCCTTGTTTTTTTGTCCTTTTCATTTTTTGAAGTTTTGACAATTGCAGCATTTTTAACTTTATTTTTAATTTATGTTTTATTTCTTATTTCCAGTCATGTAATTTTGTTTACAAATTGTTCATTATTGGGCATTTTTTCTCTGCTATTTTTAAGTACTATTTCAGTTTTATCACAATGGAATATTCCATTTGGTTTTGTTTGATTTTGTCTCAAATGTTTTTATTTTCTAGCATCTTTTCATATTTTTCAGCTTTGTGTTTATCATTATTGGGAAGTCTTTGCTTTCTTTTTCATCTATTCTAATCTCTTACTCCATTCTGTTTCCCTATCTTTTCTATTTTTCTTTTTCTTTTCATTTATATTTGCTACCCTCCATTTTTTCTTTCCCATTTTATCTCCAAGTATCCAGTCACTCAGTATTTCCATATTTCTTATAGCTAAATTTTAATGTCATACTGTACTCTACATTATGTTTCCCCATTTTGTGATGTATGGTCATTGGTGATATATTACTGGAATATAACAATTCTTCATGTGTTTCTTATGCATACAGTTTGATAATGTTGCTGAAATCAATTTCTTTTTTGTCATTCAGTGGACTGGGATTGAGCACTCAACAGCAGCCTAGTCAATAGACTGATGCTCAACTCCTCCATTTACCTTTTTACAGACAGACAGAAAAAAAAAAACTCCAAAAAGAATGTTAAATATTTATTAGCATAAATATTAGCATAAATATTCTTAAGGACATATACCACCCATTCATCTTACTAGATACAGAAAAGACCTTTGACAAGAAAATCCCTTCTTAGCCAGGCGGTGGTGGCGCATGCCTTTAATCCCAGCACTCGGGAGGCAGAGGCAGGCAGATCTCTGTGAGTTCGAGGCCAGCCTGGTCTACAAGAGCTAGTTCCAGGACAGGCTCTAAAAAAAAAAAAAAAAAAAAAAAAAAAAAAAAAAAAAAAAAAAAAAAAGCTGCAGAGAAACCCTGTCTCGAAAAACCAAAAAAAGAAAAAAGAAAAAAAAAAAGAAAATCCCTTCATGATAAAAATGCTAGAGAATCTAGAAATACAGAGGACATACTTTACATACAGAAGATCTTCACATACTAAAGACAATATACCCCAAACCCACAGCAGACATCACGCTAAGTGGAAAAACAAAAACAAAACAAAGAAAAACAGAAAGAAAATATTTCTACTATGGTCAGAAACAAGATAACCATGTCCATGTTCTTCATTCATGTTCAATACAGAGCATGAAGTCTTACCTTGAGCAATCAGACAAATGAAGAAGATACAGGGAATACAATTAGGAAGAAGAAAGTCAAAACATTGTTATCTGTAGATGATATTATTCTATATATAAAAGACCCTAAAGACTGCACCAGACCTGATAAATGAACTCAACAACCTAGCAGTAACCTAGCAAGAACACACAAAAATCAGTCGCTTTCTCACACAACTAGAACACATAATGAGAACAAAATCAGAAAGCGATTCATTCACAACAATCTCCAAATGAACAACTCATAATAAATCTAACCAGGAAAGCACAAGATTTGTACAGTGAGAAATTTATGATAATCAAAGAGCAAATTAAAGGATACATAAGAAGATGGAAAGAACTCCCACGCTCATGGGTTAATAGGATAGTTAGCGTCCCACCAAGCAAAGGTGATGCACAGATGCAATGCAATTAGTTCAATTCTTTACAGAAATTGAAAAAAATTATATATTTCATTTTGAAAATAAAAGATAACTAGGATAACCAAAGCAATTTTGAATAATAAATAAATGTTTCAAGCATCACCATCCCACTTTTTAAGTTATAGTGCAGACCCATAGTAATAACAGCATGGTACTGGCACAAAGAAACATTGACCAATAGAATAGAGCTGAGAATCCATATATATTAATTCCACACTTTTATATCTGCCCGTTTGTTGACAAAGATGCCAATAATACAATTTGGGGTGGTGGGGGGAGGGCGGGAAAACAACATCTTCCACAAATGATCTGGACAAACAGAATATGTAGAAAATGTGGAAAACATGTAGAAAAATGAAAAATAATCCTTACTCTAATCCTGCATAAAACCCAACTCCAATTGGATAAAAGATCTTGATGTAAGACCTGATACCATGGATATGCTAAAAAAAAAAAAGAAAGTAAAAAGTAATCATAAAATAATTGGCACAGAAAAACCTTTCAATGGGAAAAACAGTGAAATCAATTTCTGTAAAATATCAGGAATGAGGCAAGGGCGCCTACTCTGACCTCTCTAATTTGATGGTGAGTATTTGGTTAAGAGAGCAGAAAGATGTGGAAGAAAAACAAATGGGAAAGGAAGATGTTAAACTTCATTTGAAGATTACATGATACTCTACTTAAAATACCCTAATGACTCCGGAAAACTCTTGGAACTTATAGACACTCATGGCAAAGAGATAGGATATAAAATTCAACATACAAAAACTAGTAGCCCTCCTATGTACAATAAATTTGCTATGTGTGCTGGTAGGTTTTCTGTCAGTTTGACAGATGCTAGGATAACCTGGGAAAGGGAAAGCTCAACCGAGAAAATGTCTCCATCATAATCGTCTGTAGGCAAATCTGTGGGGTACTTTCCTGCTTAATGACTCATGTGAGAGGGCCCAACCTACTGTGAGCGGTAAACTTTCTGATCTGGTGTCTGTATAAAAAAGAATGTGCAAAAAGTCAAGCTAAGCAAGTCATGGGAGTCAAGTCAGAAAGCAAGGGTTCCATGCGGCCTCTGAGTAAGTTCCTGCTTGGGGCTCCTACCATGACTTCCCTTCCTCCATGATAGACTGTAACTGTGAGCCTGATAAACTCTTTCCTTCCTATGTTGCTTATTGTTATGTGTACTTTTCACATCAATAGAAACCTAGCTAGTACACCGGGAAAGAAAACGCATACACAAAGTAATCCCATTCACAATAGCTTCACACACAATGAACTAAAATAACTTCAATGATGCATTTTGACAACAGGGAAAAGAAAATCAGCTGAGAGTAGGAAAAGTAAAACAGGAAACTCCTGGTAACTTGTAGCCCTAAAATTGCATTGTTTTAGAATGTTAAAATTAGATACTAATAGTTTGCTATTGTCTGTGGTTATTATCATAAACTTCCAATTTAGGATATATTAAATACATTTATCAATAGCTTAATCTTGACTACAGGCAAATATAAAATGAACATACATAAATATTAAACTTAATATGTGAGAAGCTGATATTAAAATTGGTTCAAGCAAATACTTAAATATATGTGTTACATGTATTTATATATGCATAGATAATCTCTGTAATTTCTAAAATAAATATAATAGATGAGATATCAAACTGTTTAGTATATTGTATAGGATGACTAATTTTGGGGGTCCTCAAGACAAAATTTATGTGTATCTCTCATATACAAAGTCCTGCAAACTAGCCTTTGGTTCTTCATAGCAGGAATGTTTCCCCAATAAGCAACCATTAGTCAGCTGCTGCACCAGTTGTGCCAAAGGTCTCTGCTGCCTGTTTCAAGTTTCATGTGACTTTTCAATTTGCAAAAGATGTGTTTTATTGTCTATTCTGCTTCAAGTGTAGTATACACAAAAGATGTCTTGGGACATTAGAGCGTATCAGCTGAGACTAGGGATATAGGTGGAGAAAAACATTATCTGGTAAAACTGAGTTAGAAATACAAAGGGGCTGGAGACATAGCCCAGTGGTTAAGAGCCCTGTCAACTCTGGCTGCTCTTCCAAAGGACATGGTTCCAATACCCAACACACACATGGCAGTTCACAACTATCTATAACTCCAGGTCAATGGGTTGTGGCCTCATCACACAGACATACATGCAGGAAAAACTCCATTGCACATAAAGCAAATCTTAAAAAAAAAAGAAATACAAAATACAAAGTAGAAGAATAAGATTTCAGGAGATTTTAAGAGTGTGTTTTCTATTACTGGTATATTCACTATAAATGCATTTCTAATAGTTTCTATGGAGAGCCCAATAGATAAGACCACTCAGACACAGTCTATAGCCAGTTGAAAGTCTTTATTCCAGCCAGTATTTAGGACCAAAGTGTAGCTCTAAGCTTTAGAGGAATGGGCTTTTAAAAACGAAAACCACATCCTGACTCTCACTTAGCAGTTACAGGGGAAAGTTTGTACTAGCAAGCAGTTTAACAGAGCTAAGATAAGTTGTTAGCTGATGTGTGTGTGTGTGGGGGGGTGTAGTCTGCACAACCAGGCAATTTAATGGAAGTCAAGATAAATTAGAAGGACTATCTTAACCTCGGGTTTTTGAAAAGCATTTGGTTATTTTCTATAATACTCCACATCAAGGAAATCCAATTCTAGTTAAACCTAAAATGGCCTCAGCAAGAATACATGATGGGGGAACCTCTGCACTGTCTTATCCTGTCATGTGGCATAGAAACTCAGATTTGTGATGAGGAGAAAAACAAACAAAGAAACAAACAAAAAACCAACTTTTTGTTTGTATAGCAACATTGTAAATTTATAAGCTTCTTTCTATCTAACTGGATAATTTATAATGTATGACTAATTGTGATACATAAAATAACTAAACGCTTTACTACTACATCATTAGTTTCACTTTTACATTTCCTCAAAGCATCTTTGAAGGACTATTGTTGTGTAGGAGTTTCCTCCATGGTTTAAACCTTCCATTTTGGAGGGAAACTTCTTGAGACATGGACTATAAAAGGAAAGTGAAACAGAGGAGGTTTGCAAGGAGGAGAGACAGCAGGATATTCTAGGGTGAGGTGCAAATACTCCAGAGAAGCACCTCAACAGAAGTAATCAAATAAAAATAGCTTCAAGAAGTCCCTGAAACTGACCAGGTACCTCTCTCTCCAAGGGTACATAACCAGTAAATCCTACTGAGACACTCTCAGCTGAAGAAAGCTCCAAAGGAGAAACCAACTGAACAGCCTGGAAGAGACAAAGACCAGCAGAGCTGCCTAGCAGAGGCTCAGGACAACTAAACCACATGGAAGGGACACTCACCAACCGTTGAGCTACCTGCAGTGCACCCCCAGCTTCCCAGCTTTTGTGAGCTGTCATCCATGCTGAGTTGGTGCTGGTCACACAACTTTCTTTTAGTCATTTCTGCTCCTCTAAGTAACCACTTGGCCATAGTTCTGCAAATAATCCCAGTAGGACTCAGTGGTTGCTCAGTCTTGACTTTGGTGGTATCTGTACTGTTGAGGACTCCCTGACTGGGGTGAGTAGATGCTTGTGGGGAATATGTATCCCAAGGAAAAGTCAAAATGTAACAGTCATGCCATTTTCATCTCTTTTCGTGGTGATAATGCATTGGAAAGAAACTTAATGAATGCAATGCCACAGTAGTTAGAAGCCATGGACGTGTTGTGCTGGGAATTTAAAGGGATCAAATTGTAAGGATTTTAAATTGAACTATTTTTCAGGTTCTTGAAGGAAAGACTTTGAATGCCAGGAATAAAAGTCCTAAGATAAATGATTCTACAGAGGACTATGACTGGGGTTTTAATGGGTATTGCATCTGATTAATGAGGTGTTTTATCTCTGAAGGGAATTTAATACAATAGGATGGGGGAAAGACCATATCAGTCTTCAGTGTTCAGACTTGGGAAACAGAAATGGGATTACTTTCAGTGCTAAAATTTTTCTGTCATTTATCATCAACTTAAGTCAAAGACCTGACTCTCTTTCTCACCTTGTTAAAAAAATAGGGGGGAGGCAGGGAAAAGAGTATTCCTTAATTCACGTGGTTCTAGCAAAGAAACTGAAATGCTCATATGATTTTCTTGGGTGGCAGTGTGATTATTGGTTGTCTTTCCATGTTAATATATTAAATACACAGTATCAAACTCAACGTGGTGTCTTAAAAATTGCAGTTACCCTCTGTAGCTTTGCATCATCTTTCCTTTTTAAATGTAAAGCTTTATCATATGTATTTAGTATAGAGTGAAAGGAATAATAAAGTCATACAAGTTTATCATTTGCTCTACCACTCTTTTCCTCTCTTTTGTCCTCCTCCCCAGCCCCAGATACTCTTATTTCTACAGTCATGTGATGTCATTGCTGCCTTTCATATCATAAGACTTTGTGCATCTATAAAAATCTAGAATGGAATAATGATTAAGTGTTCATGTAATTTGTTTCCTAATTTAGTTCTTTTAGTGTGTGATATCCAATTTCAGTCATCTTCCTACAAACAATAGATTTTTTTTGTGGTTCACGAAAGCACCGTTATGTCTAACATACCATATTTTCTTTATCAAATTATTTACTGATGGATACTTAGAATTATTCTGTAATTTGGCTATTGTGAATAGCATTGCAATAAAAATAAATGTGCTATAATTCTGTGATATTCTTACAGAGAAGAGTTCAGCTTTTATACTCAATAGCTGCATTATATTATAGTTCTATTTCTTGTTTGTGAAGGAACCTCTCTGATTTCCATGGTGCTTGATGAAGTTGTTTCCCCTACCACCTGCCCTTCCCCACATTCTCATCAGAACTTACTTATTTTCTTAAGTTTTATGCTAATTAACTAATTATTTTCCCAGCCTGATCACATTTCCCCTCCTTCCTATCTTCCCAGTCCCTCCCCATTTATTTTCTTGATGGTAGTCATACTGACTGACATAGTATCAAATCTCAGTATTGTTTCAATTTGTATCTCCCTGGTAGCTTTTGATGTCCACATTTCAGCTTTTAAACATTCTATGTTAATTTTATTAACCAATTTATCTATTAGATTATTTGTTTTTTTGGAATTTAGTCTTTGACTCTTTTATATATTATAGATGTTGATCAGATGCATAATTAACAAATATTTTTTCCCATTCTGTATGCTGCCTCTCCACCGATTTGGCTCCTTTAAATTATAGAAACATTCTTAGTTTCATAAAACTCAATTTTTCTCATTTTCTTAGCTATCCAATTCTGTCAGAAAATTTTTATTTATGCCTGTATCATGAAGATTCTCCCCAACTCAAGTTTTCCTAAAGCAGTTTAAGTTTCAGTTCTTGAAATAAGATCTTTAATTGACTTTTCTATAGGCTGAGGGATATGGATTTAACTTCATTTTCTGCATATTAACATACAGTATCTTCAGTACCATTTGCTGAAAAGATTTTTTTCATCCAATATAGGTTTTTGGCATCTTTGTCCAAAATTACTTGTGCTACAGCTTGGTGATACAGGGCTTGCCTAGCATGGGGCCCTAGATTCAATTTTATCGTTGTAAAAACTAAAGTAAAATCATTTGACTTCTGTTGTTTGAATGAGAAATTTCCCCCATAGGCTCATGTAATTGATAACTTGGTCTCCAGATAGTATTGTTATCTGGGAAGGTTATGAAACCTTTAGGAGGTACAGCCTTGCTAGAGGTAGTATCACTGGTACCAAGCTTTGAGGTCTTACATCCCAGCCTCAATTTTGGTTCCCATTCTTTGCTTCTTGTGTGCATATAAGATGTGACTTCTCTGCTTCGTGTGTGTGGATGAGATGTGACCTTTCTGCTTCCTGTGTGTAGATGACATGTGACCATTCTACTTCCTATGTGTGAATGACATGTAGCTTCCTGTGTGTGGATCAAATGTAATCCCTCTGTTTCCTGAATTATAGGCTTGTTTCATACTCATGCCACACTTTTCCCACCATGGTATCTTGTATTTCCTTTAGAACTATAAACTAAAATAAGCACTTTTCTCTTTTAAGTTGCATTTGACTATGGTATTTTTGTCATAGTAACAGAAAAGAAACTAATAAAGCTGTAATTTTGTAGATTTACTCCTGGATTTTCTATTCTATTCTATTGCTCTATAAGCCTGTTTTTGTATCAGTATGTTACTGGTTTCATTATTATAGTTTTGTACTATATTTTGTTCTGTAGTATAGTTTTGTTCTTTCTGCTCATGGTTGTTTTGGCTATTTGCAATCACTGTGCTTCTATGTGAATTTTATAGCTTTTTTCTTTTCTGTGAAGAATATCACTGAAACTTTGATTTCATTAAATTTGTTAGTCATATTTGGTAATATAGCCATTAAAATATTGCTAATTCTATCCATCTATGATCATGAAGGGCTTTCCATATTCCATTTTCCTCTTTTAATTTCTATATTCAGTTTTTTAAAGATTTTACTGTGGAAGTTTTAAGTTTCCTTAAGGTTATTTGGTGGTATTTTGTTGTTTTGAAACCAGGATTGTCTTTCTGATTCCTTTCTCAACATATTCATTGTTGATATTTTCATATGTTGGTTAAGTGTTTATCGGTTCTGAGAGTTTTCTGTTAGAGACTATGTGGTCTCTTATACAGTAGGGCATACTGTCTTCAAATAGAGATAAATTGATTTCCACCTTTCCTATGTGCATTTTTATGTCTTTTTCTTTTCTTATTGCTTGCTAAGACCTCAAAAGATACATTGATACTCTTATTTTGTTCCCAATTTTAGTGGAAATGTTTGTATTCTCCCCATTTAGGAAAGTGCTGTGTACTATATATGGGCTTGCCATATATAGTATTTACTATGTTGAGGTATGTTTCTGCTCTTTAGAGTTTGCTCAGAGATTTTGTTATTACAGAAGGTTGGGTTGTGTCAAGATGTATTTACATTATTTATTACAAGACTCAGTCTACTAATGCTGAATATTCTTTGCATCCCTGTAATAAATCCACATTCATAATAGTGGATTTAAAGTGCATTTTAAATTTTATTTGCCAATACCTTTTTTTGATAATTTTATATTCATGTTCATCAGAAAAATTGACCTCTAATATTTTTGTTTTGTTATTCCTTTACTTTGTGTTGGTCTCAGGATAATACTAGCCTTATAAAGTGGTATAGGGGTTCCTTCTGTTTATGGGTTGCTGTTACAAATTGGCACCCACGTGATCAACTAAATCCACATAAAATCTGAGAGAGCTTCAAAAAGAATACAGAGTTTAACACAGCTTTTTGCTGTTTGCTGGCAGCTTAATGCAGCTGCTTTAAGAGAGATTCTCCTGATTCAGCTGCAGTGGGAAAAAACTGTGCAGTTTTATAATGCCGACTTTCTGGGCTATGCTGCTAGCACAACCTCTGACTCTTGCAAGAGAAGAGCATTTGAATGGGGTTTCTGAGCAGATTGCTGCAGCTTGCTTGATGGCAATGTGGAACAGCTTTGTGCCTGGTAGTGGGGCAGTGTTCTTGGCTCTCAGAGGCACAAGTGGCTTTGCCATGCTTGGCTGGGCAGGGCAAGCCTTCAGTACCTGTATTTGACCTAGGATTGTTGCAGCTTAGATTGTTAAGCACTTAGCATTTTAAAAGTTCAAAGTAAAAGTGTTCCTGGATAGTAAAGAATTACAGATTTACAATAAGAAAGATTCAGACATAAAAGACCTCTAAATGGGTCACAGTGTTGGATAAATGTAAATAGGCTTGGGAGAAAAGAAAGAGTATAAAAAATGATAAAATAAAGTTAATGCTTTAAAAAAGGATAGAATGTTTAAACAGACAGGCAGTGAAAATATTGATTGGAGTAAAGAAAAATAAACCACATAAAAATGGGAAATTCACAAAGAGTCTGGATTTTGTATATTATTGTGTTTTCTTTGAATTTTTTGACTGTGAAGGAGCTAAATACAGAGACACATTTCATTGTATGGTCTGCTAAGCTAAACCAGCATATATATTATAAAGGTATCTTTACTTCAAAATTTGGGTCTAAGGATATGGTGCATTGGAAAAGAGGTTCTTCTTTTGTTTTCTCAGAAGATGAGAACCTGTGGATTGCTTCTACACCAATATGGTTTCATGGACCATGCCCTCCTGAAAAGTTTCCATGAACACCCTCAGAAAATTACTTCACTCAACTGCTGACTGAGAGGAACCTAGCACACAGGATACACCATGAAAGTCTGATTAACAGCACCCCCATACAGCATGAAGCAGTTTGGAGAGAAAAAACTGTGACCATATTCCCAAATATTGTTTAGAAAGGTTTTTTTTTAACATTTAAAGGGGGATATAATATATGTATGAATAATTTGCATTGATATGAATCTTGGTGTACTGATACTAATTTAAGGTCAATTTTGTTATATGCATATTTCTTATCTTGATTAAGGTATTGTGATTGTGTAGTTCATTTAAAAATATAATGTATAATTAGGAAATAATGGTTGTTAATAGATAATCATCTATGATAGTCATTTGTAGTCATGTTAGTTAGAGTTTCTAGATGTGTATAGATATATTTCAGATAGGCATTCTTCATATCTTTCAAAGACTACAGAATATGGCATTTAAGATGTTTTAATAACTTAGGGCTTTTCATGACAATGAGATATGTCTGCTCCTAGCAGCACCAGCTACTTCAAGAAGAAGATGGGCATATAAGAGGCTCCTTATGGAGTTTAATAGCCATTTGGCAAAAAACTGCTCTTGTCTGGACTGCTGCATAAACTAGACATGAAGAACCCACAGAGAGATAATGCTGAAATTGCCAAAAGGTGAGATGATTCTTCAGTGTTCCTGGTTCATAAGAGTTTGTGAGACATTCTGCAGGATACAAAAGAAAGTGACTGAACTGTTTTTGAAATTTCCTGCTTTGTGGAAAAGTCTTCTGGATACTATGGGCCTGTAGGCTGAAGTTGGATGTCCCAATGATACACAAGAACTTCGGGAAATGTTCAGGAAGCAAGATGTCTCTGTCAATTCTAGAGTTTTGGAAGTTGCTTACAATGCACTTTGTGTTTACTTAGGCAATATTATATCCTTCTGGAGTCTTTGATGGAGTTGAAGAATTTATAGTTATAGTTATAGTTTTCCTTAGTTATGATAAAAGATAAAATAGATATAAATATGGTAACTGTAGTTTTTGTTTGAAACCTGTTTTGTTATATGTAATTTTACTATGTTAAAGTTAAAGCCTTCCTTTTTGTTTAAACAGAAAATGGGGAATGGTGTAGGAGTTCCTTCTGTTTATGTGTTGCTTTCATTGGCTAATGAATAAAGAACATGATTTGGGCTTAATAGGGAAGAACTTAGGTAGGCAGAGTAGACAGAACTGAATGCTGGGAAGAAGAGCAGAGTAGCAGAATGCCATGGATCTCCTGTCTGACACAGACACTGGTTAGAATCCTGCAGGTAGGCCACAGTCATGTGGCAATACACAGATTAACAGAAATATATTAAATTAAGATGTAAGAATTAGCCAATAAGAAGTTAGAGCTAATGGGCCAGGCAATGTTTAATTGAATACAGTTTCTGTGTGATTATTTCAGGTATAAGCTAGCTGTATGGCCGAGATGACAAGCAGCTTGCTCTTCCTGTTACAATAAAGTGAGTTTGTGCCATTTGTCCTTTTATTTCATGGGATAGTTTGAGGAGTCTTAGGTTAGTTCATTAAATGTCTGGCAAAATTAAGCAGCCAATCTATCTGTGATTCAGGTTGTCTTTAGTTGAGACACTTTCTTATTACCTCAATCTTCATATTTGTTGTGTATCTATTTTTATATAGCCTTGTTTTAATTTTGATAAACAATGTGTATGTAGAAAATTTCCCATTTCTTTTCTATTTTCAAATTTATTTAAGTGTATGTGGCCAAACTATTCCCTAACAGTCTTCAAAATTTTGGGAGACTCTGTTATAATGTCTCTCCTCTAAAGTCTACTTTTAGTAATGGCATGCTCTCTCTTTGTGCTGCTACTTTAGCTAAAGGCTTGTCAGTTTTATTTGTCTTTCCATGAGAAATCTTTGTTTGATTTATTATTTGTACAAATCTCATTTGCATTAAGTTGATATCTTTTTTTTCTTCTCTTCTCTTCTTTTCTATTTTTTTTCCTGGGCATTATTTCTCTACATATTCTAAATTTGACTTGGTTTGGTTTTTTTTTTTGTTTCTAGGACCCAGAGATACATTATACTAGTCATTAAACATATTTATGGTAAAAAAGATTAAAAATTTTTTTAAAAAGTCAGATGGTAGTGGTGCATGTCTTTAATCCTAGCACTCGGGAGGCAGAGATAAGTAGATCTTTGTGAGTACTAGGCCAGCCTGGTCTACAAGAGCTAGTTCCAGGACAAGCTTCTAAGTTACAGAGAAACCCTGTCTCAAAAATCAAAAGAATGCCTTTTTAATGTAGACATTAACTTTCTTTTTAGAACTGATTTTGTTGTATCCTACTCCTGGTATGTTGTGTTTTCATTATCATTAAATTTTAGGAACTTTTAAATTTAACTCATTGATCATGGAATAATTGGTTCAGGTCCATGAGTTGTATATTTTTTTCAGGTTATGTTACTATCACTTCTTGTTTTGGTCCATTGTGATTATCTAGAATATAGACATTATTTCAAATTTCCAAGATGAATTAGAGAAATTTCTGTGGCCTTCTGAAAAGGATGGGTATTCTCAAGTATTGGGGTTGAATAGCCAGGAGATACCTACTAAATCCATTTGGTTTATAACATCAATTAACTATTATATTTGTTATTTTTTCTGGTTTGACTGAACTGTAAATCATGGGAATGGACTGTTAAAGTCACCCATGAACATCATGTTTGAGGTCAGCCTGTGCCTTTACATTTAGCTGTGTTTATTTTATGAAAGTGCCATGCTGTGGGACTTGCTCTTGTACACTATAAAGATATGTCACTCATATTAGTTTAATAAAATGCTGATTGGTCAGTAGCCAGGCATGAAGTATAGGTGGGGCAACCAGACAAGAAGAATTCTGGGAATAGGAAAGGCAGAGAGTCAATCATCATCCAGAAGCAGAGGAAGCTAGATAAGCTTGCCTTCCTGAGAAGAGTTGCTAAGCCAAATGGCTAAACACAGAGAATTATGGGTTAATTTAAGTTGTAAGAGCTAGTTAATAATAAGACTGAGCTAATAGGCCAAACAGTTCATAGTTAATATAAGCCTCTCTGTGTTTCTTTGGGACTAAGTATTTGTAGGATGGAGTAGGACAGAAACTTCCATTTATAGTGCTAATGAGCAGCATGTGTACATTGAATGCTATTTTAACTTCTTAGTGGACTTCTATCTTAATCATTGCAAAGTAGCATTGTTTATCTCTTCTGACTTTGATTTGATGTCTAAATTGTCAGAGTCTATTATGGCTACACCTGTTTTTGTTCTGTCCCTGTAGTTGGGACACCCTTTTTCTGTCACCCAGAGAAACATCCAAGGCATGTGCTTCTTAGAGGCAACAAATAGGAGGCATCGTTGCTTTTAATCCAATATATTATTTTTTGTGATTAAATTGAGAATTGAGGGCATTAGCTTTCAGCATTATTGCTGAAAAGCACATAGCAATTTGTATAATTTTGTTATTTATATTAGTTGGTACCTTCCAAATCCTCATTTGCTTTGTTTAATCATCTATATGTTTTGATCTCCCTCTTCAAAGCATAAAGTTCCTTCAAGTAGCTTCTGTATTAATAGATTAGTGATCATATAAATTCCTTTAATTCATGTTTATTAATGAACCTTTTCTTTCTTTTTATTCACAATGAATCTTTTCTAGTGATGTAGTGACTGGGTTTGGTAGATATCATCTTTCAGAGATTGATTGCATCATCCCATACCCTCCTAGCTTTTAGACTTTCAGTTGGGACCTCTGTTATTATGATATATTTGCCTTTGTACCTGACTTGGAACTTGTCTTTCTGGATCCCATGAGTCTATATCTTTTGTTCTTCATGTTTAATTTTATTACAGTGATAGTCCTTTCAAGTTAACTATTTGAGTTCTAATGTCTCTTGTTACTGGGATAATCATTTCTTTCCACAGATTTGGAAAATTGTCTGATTTGACTTTATTGATTATACACTCTGTGCCCATTGATTGTAGAGCTGTCTTTTTGCCCATTATTTATAAATTGGATTTTCTAATATGATACTTTCTCATTTTATTTTTATTGTTATCTGAATGCACTGTCCTCTTCCTTGTCTTCCAACACTGGTATTCTGCCTTCTACTTAGTTTATTCTCTGTCTCATAATTTTATTTAAGGGCTTCCTTCCTTCCTTCATCTCTCCCTCCCTCCCTTTCTTCCTTCCTTCCTGTCTTCTTATTTACCTTGTAGTTTCTTTGTACATATATTATGGCTGCCAGGTTTGTGTTTTTATAGGAATTCTGTGTGTGCAAATGTGTGTCTCTGCATCTGCATGCATTTCTTGTGCTTTTTCCTCAGCTCTTTTTTTCTGTCTGTTTTGTCCTATTCTGATTTGTTTTGTTTTATTTTAATGTATTATACTGTATTGCATTATTATTCCTTAGATTGTGTTTTCTAATGTGAGACAGAATATGGATATGAAAAGAGCCTTCTCTTTCATAAGAAAGATGCTGATTGGACTCATGAATCACTAACCGAAGTCAGTGAGATTGTTTAACTAAATGTGTTCAAGTTTGGTTCCTGACATAATAAAAGTAAATTTGTAGTGATGGCACTGGAGGAAGAACTGAATTGCTGAGAACTTCCTTGGCTTTCCCTGTGATGTATGAAGAAAAAACATAGTTTCTTCTCTAAGACCAGGAATATGTTTGGCAGAGCTGGTAGTAGCCTTGGGTTGGAGCCTGGGGGGAGCTACAAATTCAGATCTTGAGATCCCAGCTCTTCTTACCATAGGGGGCTATGATTATCAGTCCCAAGACCATCTGTAATGATCATGAGATATCCTGTGTTCCATTTGTGTAACACTGGCTTATTGGCTTCCTGATGACTTCATACCATTGTATGAGTTTCTGTTGGCTCTGTCCATTTCCTCCCTGAAAATAGTATGTAAGATGTTATACTTAGTAAGCTTGCTTGACACAAAGCATAACTTGTACAGAACCTCCTGAGCCCTCCTGTTCTATCTTGGATACTATACACTGTCATCCCAGACCCCCTAGACTTTCTTTCTCATATCTGTCATTGAAGAACAACCTGCTTTTCTGGTCACTGCATGCCCTGTCTCTTGTCTTTGTGCAAAGCAATAATTAAGTCTTTTTCACTGAAAGCAACCATGAAAAGGGAGTGAAGCAAGAAGATAACTCTAAAAGGTTGTCTATTATGTTGTAGTTTTTCTGACATTCAGGATGTTTGTGGCTGTAGTGGAATTAAAAACTTTTGTTTTGAGTTATAATTTCTACCCCAAAATGAACATGACTTTTTTTCTACCTGTTTAAAATTTCATTTTTCTTATTCTAAATAAAGTCTCACTTTAATTTTTATTTTTTTATTCACTACCCACAGGTTACTACTTCAACTATCTAAGCAATAGACCCCACATATCCAGAGGCTACTACTGCAGCTTTTGGAGAGACACTGGATCCCCAGGACAGCTGCATTTGCTGTCCTTCCTGTTTCCACCATCTGAGGGTGCAAAGCTACCCTCAGGGTTAGAGGTATTCACATCTGAGAGTAAAAGCTTCATTTACTAGATTCAAAAATCCTCAATGTTCAGAGCTTTTAATTTTTTTTCCTGATTCCAAATTTCCTTTTACTCAAACATTTACTATTGCCACTATTGTCCTCAAGTTGTGTCTTTGATGCTAATACCTTTGTAAAACTAGTTTGCAAAAGTTAACTCATGAATATTCTTAGATTAGTAAAATAAAGCAAATTAAAAAAGCATATCCCTGAATGACATTTTAATAATGATTATCTAAATGATGTCCCATGACTCTGGTGCTTCTGCTATTCTTCATATATTTTTTTTTTTATATTTCAAGTATTTGTACTTTCAGAAAAAAAAAAACTGTAGTGAAGAGGTGAGCAGGCCTGCTTTTCATCCCACCCAGCTCCCGCACAGCTAGCTTTTCACCCAAAATAACAACACACAAATTGTATTCCTTTAAACACTGCTTGACCCATTAGCTCTAGCCTCTTACTGGCTAATTCTCACATCTTGATTAACCCATTTCTAATAATGTGTGTAGCACCACAAGGTGGTGGCTTACCGGGAAAAATTCAGCATGTCTGACGTGGTGGCTGGCTTCATGGTGACTGTCTCAGAGAGGAGAGGCATGGCTTCTGACTAACTTCCCTTCTTTTCAGCATTCTGTTATGTCTACTCCTCCTATCTAAATTCTGCCCTATCAAAAAGCCAAGGCAGTTTCTTTATTAACCAATGAGAGTCCTCCATCAAAAACACAAAGAAACAATAGTAACAACAAAGCAAACGTAAGGACTTGTAGTTCATATACATGTTTTAAGGGATTGTTTTTAAAAAGCCTTGAGTAAAATGTATACCATTGAGACCTTTCTGTGAGCTATTCTTAAGAAATTGGTCTTCTTATTACAGATCCAGACAGGGACCTACCTTCCCTGTGATCTCTTACAGAAGTAGTGCTGACTTATTCACCAGCCTTAAGCTCACCTCTTAGGCTCCCAGCTTCCCTTTGTAAAGTGTGGATAATAGCCTTTCTTGGGGACATACAATCACAAAGTAGCTTAGGTTTTTTAAGTGCTTCAGTTGAGTCTGGGTCTTAATACTTTTAATATTGGGCATTGTCTAAGGCAATAATGAGGATGGTAATTATTCTTCCTCAGTGCTTTGCTGACATGGTAGCAGAAAGAACTTCTTTATAATGCATGTGACTAAGATTTGTAAAGGAGGCAGAATAGCTTGATGACTGAGAGCAAGCAAGTTTGAAAAGAAAACCCAAGTAGAGGAGCTGAGCGTCCTTTCCTAGGAGTTACCAGAGTATCCTTTAGAAACCCTATTGGTTTATTTGTTTGGGGGTTAATTGAGGGCTAAGGAATCTAGTGTGACAAAAAATATCTCAGGAAATATTACCTCCAATATGAGCTGAATGGGAGAAGACACACCAGCAAATTGAGCAATCATTTGAATCAAAGCCTCTCTCTCCTCTGGTATTGTCAGCAGCAGCAGGAGACACAGAGGGCCCAATACAGCCACCAGCAGCCCACGTAAGGCTGGGTCCTCTGCTGTCACACAAAAAAATTTAGGAAGAGGCAGAATGGGCCAAAGCTGGGGAGCTTACAAAGCATATAGACAGTCACACAGCAGACCACAATGTGCAAGAAGTAGATACAGGTTGCTCCAGAGCATGCACACACATGTGCATATGCGTGTGCGTGTGCGTGTGTGTGTGTGGGTGTGTGTGGGTGTGTAAGAGAGAGAGATTCATCACCATAAGAATGTAATTTACAACAAGGCTAAGCAAGCAGAGTTTAAAATATAAGGACAGTTTACGAATTTAAATTAAAAAATCTGAATGAATCTACTTTTTTTTAAAGAATTCTTTTTTATCAATGGAATTAAAAGGTACATTGTTTAGAATTAAGGATGAGGGTATAGTATGTACATGGTGAAACCCAAAGAGATGGCCCTAGATAAGTATAGTTCAGTGTGTGTTTGTTTCAGTGTTTTTGTTTGTTTTATTTTTGTTTCGGTGGTGGTTTTGCTTGGAGTATTTTGTTGTTTGTTTCACGGAGATATTCTGAGGAAAATGCACATTGTCTCTGTATAGAATTTTGACTTTATCTGCTGTATTCAAATTTCTGGAATCTCAGTTAGTAAGGAGAGCAAACAATGTCCCAGAATGAAGGATTCCTTTCCCACCTCTCACCCCTTGTTTTTTTGTGTCTTTATAGCCTCAACAGCAAATGAACAGGGAAATGCCCTTTGCTAAGCATCTCTCTACTGATCAAGGAAACATATTTCTTAAATATAATATAATTGTGTTTATGTAATGGTAGGGCTCATGATTTCTGAGGTTTCAGAAATAATAGGCTAAGCTAAAATAGTGATTAAAACCAAAAAATTTTGAAATAACTTCTAGAAGACACTGTTACCAACTTTTATTTTTATAAATCACTTTATTGTAGCAAATTAAAATACATTACAAGAAAAAATGTGATCTTTAAATTATCAAAAGTGTCAGCAAGAAAAATGACATTCTGGAACCATGGGTGAACATGCAACATTTTTCTTAAGGGTAGAAAAGGCTTTCCTAAGTATTGACGAAAGGCCTGGCTAATTGATTAAGAAAATAAGTTGTGTCTTGAATTTCTTTTGAGGAACACAAAGTTCAGAATCAGTAGTGAACATGTGTTTTGTGTTGAGTTCATGTCAATGTGATTCGATCCAGGCCTCATATCCCCAAATGTCCTGTTGCTAACAACACCAGACTGGGAAGAAAAGAGGGAGTCAAGAAGATCTGTGTTTCAAAAGTAAACTGCTTTAAGTAGTAACCTAGCTTGTGCCCTGAAGTGATACCATGTCCATGCATTGGTCCTTGTCCCTCTTAATGTCACAAGGGACTCCATTTTCACTGAGAAGTTACAGTGGAGGTACAAGGCTTGTCAGAAGCAATTTTTCTAACATAGGTTGTCAACACATAGACCTTGACCCTGAGATCTAGCCAGAAACTGACCCAAAAGCTTTACATACTTCCTTGCATAGGTGAAAGTTCTATGACCTATGACCCTATGTTATGGGCTGGCTTGCAAAACTTTTGACCCCAATTTTTCTCTTGTGAACTTTAACTAAAATCTCCCGTGAGGGAGTTTTTCCAGTTTTGTGATTTTCTTGACATCACTTCATTTGCTTTGTTATTTTAATCAAAAGTGAGTATAAACATGGCTTCTTTTCATATTTGTTAAATGGATTATGGGGTTTTAAAATAAGTACCTACATTTTTCACAACTCACAGATCTGTAATTCCATTGTAAGAGAGATGCAGGTAGTCAAATAATGTTTCCCTAGGTTTGAAAACATTTGCTGTTATTTTCTAGCCCCTTGGCCCCATGGACACTGGTGAGAGCTGGAGCTCATCCTCCCTGCCCTGTGGACATGCGTGAGAGCTGGAGCTCATCCTCCCTGCCCTGTGGACACTGGTGAGAGCTGGAGCTCATCCTCCCTGTCTCATGGACACTGGTGAGTGCTGGAGCTCATCTTCCCTGTCTCATGGACACTGGTGAGAGCTGGAGCTCATCCTCCCTGCCCTGTGGACATGTGTGAGAGCTGGAACTCATCCTCCCTGTCTCATGGACAGGGGTGAGTGCTGGAGCTCATCCTCTCTGTCTCATGGATACTGGTGAGTGCTGGAGCTCATCCTCCCTGTCTCATGGACACTGGTGAGAGCTGGAGCTCATCCTCCCTGTCTCATGGACACTGGTGAGTGCTGGAGCTCATCTTCCCCGACCCGTAGACACTGGTGAGTGCTGGACCTCATCCTCCCTGTCTCATGAACACAGGTGAGTTCTAGAGCTCATCGTCCCCGACACTGGTGAGTGCTGGACCTCATACTCCCTGTCTCATGAACACAGGTGAGTGCTAGAGCTTACACACTGTCCAGTATCGGCTCACTCCTTTCCTTCGGGATCCAGAGATGGAACTCAACTGCCATACTATATATCAAGTGTATTTACCCAAGTGTATACAGCTATCCACTGAGATATCTCACCAGCCCTGTTTCCCCTCTTTTCTTTGCAGCATTATATTAACCACCAAAATAAAATGAAAGTGTAAGTCATGGGAGTGTTAAGTTTCATTCCAATATTTCTTTATATTCTTGTGCTGACTTGTTAGGCTATGATAAGTGATCTTTTGGCCAGTTGGAAGTAAACCAGATGGTACTATGCCCTCTCAGAGAAGGTCTCCCACACATAGTTCGTCCTTCCTGGAAATACCTTCCTAGATACACTCAGAGGTTTGTTTAAGTTGGTTCTAAATCCACTCCAGCTGACAACCAAGTTTAGCCATCACAGCAAGTTTCTGTGATAAGGACACATCAGATTTTGCCTCCCTTTTTTTATTCCTGTGTTTATTTGAACTGTTAGACTATTTTTTATTGTTTTTATTGAGCTATATATTTTTCTCCACTCCTCTCCATATCTCTCCCCTCCCCTTCAACCCTCTCCCATAGTCCCCATGCTACCAATTTACTCTGGAGATCTTGTCTTTTTCTACTTCCCATGTAGATTAGATCCATGTATGTCTCTCTTAGGGTTTTATTTGTTGTCTAGGTTCTCTGGGAGTGTGGATTGTAGGCTGGTTTTCTTTGCTTTGTGTCTAAAAGCCATTTATAAGTATATATATATATATATATATATATATATATATATATATATATATTGTCTTTTGGGTCTGGGTTACCTCACTCAATATGATGTTTTCTAGAGCCATATATTTGCCCACAAATTTTAAGATGTCGTTATTTTTTTCTGCTGTATAGTACTTCATTGTGAAAATGTATCACATTTTCTTTATCCATTCTTTGGTCAAGGGGCATTTAGGTTGTTTTCAGGTTCTTGATATAACAAACAGTACTGCTATGAACATAGTTGAGCACATGTCCTTATGGTATGATTGAGCATCCTTTAGGTATATACCCAAAAGTGGTATTGCTGGACCTGGAGGAAGGTTGCTTCCTAATTTACTGAGAAATCGCCATACTGATATTCAAAGGGACTGTACCAGCTTGCATTCCTTGGCTCCCTTAATTAAGATATATGCTTCCCTGCTCCCATATCCACCCTTTCTATATCCCAAACATCCCCTTCCCCCAAGCACTCCCCATCCTCCCCTTCACACTTTTCTCTCCCCATCTCCTCTTTCCCCCATCCCACCCCATCCCCAAGTTCCCAATTTTTGCCCTACAATCTTGTCTACTTCCAATATCCAGGAGGATAACTATATGTTTTTCTTTGGGTTCACCTTCCTATTATCTTTTCTAGGATCACGAATTATAGGCTTGATTTCCTTTAATTATGGCTAGAAACTGATTATGAGTGAATCCCATGTTCATCTTTGTGGGTCTGGGTTACCTCACTTAGAATAGTGTTTTCTATTTCCATTCATTTACATCAAAATTCAAGATAACATTGTTTTTTATCTCTGAGTAGTACTCTAATATGTATATATTCCACAGTTTCTTCATCCATTCTTCCACTGAAGGGCATCTAGGTTGTTTCCAGGTTCTAGCTATTACAAATAATGCTGCTATGAACATAGTTGAACAAATGCTTTTGTAATATGATAGGGCATCTCTTGAGTATATTTCCAAGAGTGGAATTGCTGGGTCCTGGGGTAGGTTGATCCCGAATTTCCTGAGAAACTGCCACACTGCTTTCCAAAATGTTTGCACAAGTTTGCAATCCCACCAGCAATGCATGTGTGTACCCCTTACCCCACAACCTCTCCAGCAAAGGCTATCATTGGTGTTTTGGATTTTAGCCAATCTGACAGGTGTAAGATGGTATCTCAACGTTGTTTTGATTTGCATTTCCCAGATAACTAAAAAGGTTGAGCATGACCTTAAGTGTCTTTTGGCCATTTGAACTTCTTCTGTTGAGAATTCTCTGTTCAGTTCAGAGCCCCATTTTTTAAATGGGTTAATTAGCATTTTAAAGTCTAGTCTCTTGAGTTACTCATATATTTTAGAGATCAGACCTTTGTCAGTTGCAGGGTTGGTGAAGATCTTTTCCCAGTCAGTAGGCTGCCTTTGTGTCTTAGTGACAGTGTCCTTTGCTTTACAGAAGCTGCTCAGCTTCAGGAGGTCCCATTTATTCAATGTTGCCCTTAATGTCTGTGCTGTTGGGGTTATATGTAGGAAACTGTCTCCTGTGCCCATATGTTGTAGAGTACTTCCCACTTTCTCCTCTATCAGGTTCAGTGTGTTCTGATTAATGGATTGATTTAATCCATTTGGACTTGAGTTTTGTGCATGGTGATAGATATGGATCTACTTTCATTCTTCTACAAGTTGACATCCAGTTATGTCAGCACTATTTGTTGAAGATGCCCTCTTTCTTCCATTGTGTACTTTTAGCTCCTTTATCATAAATCAGGTGTTCATAGGTTTATGGGTTAAGATCCAAGTCTTCTATTCGATTCCATTGGTCAGCTTCTCTGTTTTTATGCCAATACCAAGCTGTTATCAATACTGTAGCTCTGTAATAGAGTTTGAAGTCAGGGATGGTAATGCCTCCAGAAGTTCCTTTATTGTATAAGATTGTTTTGGCTATCCTGGGTTTCTTGTTTTTCCATATAAAGTTGATTATTGTCCTCTCAAGATCTTTGAAGAATTTTGTTGGGACCTTGATGGGGATTGCATTGAATCTATATATTGCTTTTGGTAGAATTGCCACTTTCACTATGTTGATCCTCCCAATCCACGAGCAAGGGAGAGCCTGTAGTGAGAGGAGCAGCGGGCTGCATTTCTGCCTGGCTCCCGTGGCGCCCGACTAGCTTTATCCCGAAATAATTACACGGAAACTGTATTCTTTTAAACACTGCCTGGCCCATTATTTTCAGCCTCTTACTCACATCTTGATTAACCCATATCTAATAATCTGTGTAGCACCACGAAGTGGTGCCTTACCGTTTAGTTTCTAGCATACATCCATCTTGGGCTGGAGCTTCATCGCATCTCTCTCTCTTAGGAGAGGTATGGCAGTCTGCCTCAGAGAAGAGAGGCGTAGCATCTGACTGAGACATCTACCTCACTTTCTTCTTCCTGTTCTGTCTACTCCGCCCACCTAAGGGCTGGCCAATCAAATGGGCCAGTTTCTTTATTTGCCAATGGGAAGCCTCCATCAAGAGCCTTCAATTTTCTGGTATCCTCTTCAATTTCTTCCTTCAAAGACTTAAAGTTCTTGTCAAATAAATACTTCACTTCCTTGGTTAGAGTTACCCCAAGATATTTTATGCTATTTGTGGCTATCGTGAAAGGTGATACTTCTCTGATTTCCCTCTCTGCTTCCTTATTCTTTGTGTATAGGAGGGCAACTGATTTTTTGGAGTTGATCTTGTAACTTGCTGATGGAGGACTTTCATTGGTTAATTAATAAAGAAACTGCTTGGCCCAATAGGATAGAAAATTAGGTAAGTGGAGTAAACAGAACAGAATGCTGGGTAGAAGGCAGTGGGGAGACGCTTCAGGCAGTCACCATAGTGAGTCGCCATGCTTCTCCTCTCTGAGACAGATGCAGGTTAAGATCTCCTGGTAAGCGACCACCTCGTGGTGCTACACAGATTACTAAATATGGGTTAAAGCAAGATGTGAGAAATTAGCCAATAAGAGGCTGAACCTAATGGGCCAGGCAGTGTTTAAAAGAATACAGTTTCCGTGTAATTATTTTGGGTAAAGCTAGCCAGGTGGGGGGGGGGGGACGGACACAGCCCCACCGCTCCTTCTACATCTTGCCACATTACTGAAGGAGTTTATCAGCTGTAGGAGTTCTTTGGTAGAGTTTCTGGGATTGCTATGTACACTATCATATCATCTGCATATAACGAAAGTTTAACTTCTTCCTTTCCAATTCGAATCCCCTTGATCCCCTTATGTTTTCTTATTGCTATTGCTAGAACTTCAAGCACTATATTGAAGAGATAAGGAGAGAGTAGACAGCCTTGTCGTGTTCCTGAATTTAGTGGGATGGCCTTGAGTTTCTCTCCATTTAATTTGATGTTAGCTGTCGGCTTGCTGTAAATAGCCTTTATTTTATTTAGAAATGAGTCTTGTATCCCTAATCTCTCCAAGTACTTTATCATAAAGGGGTGTTGAATTTTGTCAAATGCTTTTTCAGCATCTAATGAGATGATCATATGGTTTTTTTTATTTCAGTTTATTTATATGATGGATTACATTGATAGATTTTTGTATGTTGAACCAGCCCTGCATCTCTGGGATGAAGCCTACTTGATCGTAGTGGATAAACCGAATGCAAGAACACATTAGAAATATTATATATATATATATATATATATATATATATATATATATACACATATATGGTTAAAAGCTTCCTTTTTATTTAGACAGAAGAGGGGAAATGACGTAGGATTCCCCTCTATACGCTATGAATATATTTTATTACCAGTGGCTAATAAAGAGCCTGTTACAGCCAATGGCTTAGCAGAGTACAGCCAGGTGGGAAATGTGAACAAAGATACATGTTGTTGCCAAAGAAGAATGATGCTGAAACTGTATTAGTAAGCCACAGTCACATGTTGATGCATATATTCATAGAAATGGGTTAATGTAAGATGTAAGAGCTAGCTGTGAATATGCCTAAGCTATTAATCAAACAGTGTTGTATTGTAATTATTATAGTTTCTGTGTGATTCGGGTCTGGGTTGTCAGGAAATGAACTGGCAGTCTCTGCTTATAGACTAATACAGAGAAAATTTTAATGGATGGGATCACACTTTGACCAGTACTACTTAGTTATACATATCTCTTCCCTCTATTTAAATCTAAACCTCTAAAGATGGATATGGGAAGCTTTCCAGGACCACTCTGGTTCATCTTCCCAATGTGGTCACATTAAATAGATAGCTACCTACTTGTTGTTTTTCACTTGCTCTTTAGCTTGTGTATTAAGGATGTGAGTCTCACCCTAGTTTCTTTGGATTCTCAGGCAAAAAATGATTCTGGGTAACCAATGCAATTCTGAACCAAAAGAAAAATGCTGGAGGTATCATATCACATGGAGTTGTGCTATACATTCATAGCAAGTGAAAAATATGTTACCAGTACAAAAAATAATAGGGCACTCAGATATAATCCAGACAGATCCAGCCACTTGACATTTTACAAAGTCGTCAAAATATACAGTAGAGAAAAGATAGATTCTTTAATAAAGAGTACTGGGAATAATGGATCAACACATGTAGAATCAAACCAGGTTCATGTCTCTTCCCTGTACAAAGTACAAATGGGTCAACCATTAAAAAAATACTTTATTTAGTTATTCGTGTGTGTGTGTGAGTGTGTGTGTGTGTGTGTGTCACTGTGAGATTGTATGGAGATCGCAGGACAGCTCACAGGAGTCAGTTCTTTCTATAATGTGGTTCCTGAGGATTGAACTTATGTCATCAGCTTCCTGGCAGGACTTTTATCCACTGAGACATCTCTCAACTCTGAAGCTGTTAGAAGACATGAAGTAAAGAAAAACTTTAAGGTCTAGGCATCGACATGGACTTTCTGGACAGGTTTCCAATAGCTGGGAAACAACTCTGATAATTGACAAATAAAACCTCATGTAATTAATAAGCTGGATCAAAAAGGTGGCAGTAAAATCTAGTGAACAGATTTCAGAATGGGAGTAAACTCTTTGCTAGCATGTGTCTGACAGGACTGGTGTACTTTTACCAGAAACATTTACTGTTTCTAACTGGGCTTTCTTTACAGAGTGCCTACTGCAGTAACTCTACTCTTTAAGAAGCATTGTTTAGAAACAATTAATACTGAATAACACTAAAATTTACATTTAAAACCTTGATTTAGTTTATCTGTTTTTTGTTGTTTTGTTTTGAGGTAGGTGGTGGTCTCATGGTAGCTGAGACTGGTCTCAAATGCTCAGAGTCCATCAGTTGAGCTTGGGGAGAACTGGTGGTGACTGAGGCTTCCTTTTAGCCATTGCACAATGCCTCTTGGCTCCATACCCACATTCCATACAGGGATAAAGGTCAGGACTGGCACCGTACAGACTCAAGACAAAGATTCGGAAGGCAAAAGTCCTGATTTATGACTTTGTGGTCAGTAAAGAGGTGCATCAGACACAGGGAGCCCTTTCAAGGGGAAATAATAGGGGAAGTGAGGCAGGAAGCAGACAGAAAGAGGCCTTGCAGGACTTGCACAAATGCTGGCAAATTAGCATATGAGTAAAATAAGTTGTCAAGGGGAAGAAGGTTGGAAGCACCAGATAGAGGTGAGGGCAGCTTTGCACCATGCGCAGGGACAGTGGCTATAGGAGCGAGCGACTGATTCTTATTGCATCAGTCAGTCTGCTCCAGAGAGGAAAAACCTTCTCGAGCAACCCAAGAGACTCCAGATACTTATGTTAACGTTTACAATTGGTTTTTAGTGTTTTCTACAGAGATGACACAAAGACAGCACAAAACAGCCAGGGGTGATGACTATAGGCACAGGGGTAAGATAAGTCTTGTGGCTAGCCTTACCTCTTAGGGACAATACATTTTTGCTAAACAAATAAATAGAGGATTCTGCAAGGCAACTCTTGCTGTAGGAGCCAGGGTATTGGTAGAGCTATCTTTAGGACAGTAGAAAAATAGAATGTGCCCTCTCCACGAAGAAATCAATTTAGAGAGGATGTCTCACCTTCCCTAGGAAGGACAGGACTTCAGTGCCAATTGTTAAAGGAAATTTTGGGGAGTCTGAACAAAGTCACCACACGATAGCAAGGAAATAGGACTATGCCCCCCCCCCCCCGGGGGTTCTCAGTCTCATTAAGAAAAGAATTTAAGAACTGACTAAAACAGAAACTCAAGAATAATTTTATTCTGGGGCTATAAGATGGAAATCTTGACAGCTGCCTGGAGGAGGAAGATGTAAAAGAGAAATAGAGAGAACCATGTTATCTGAGCTAAGCTGGCATTGAAGTCAATGTCATGGCACACAGAGCAGAAAGGAGAGCTTCAAAGATAGAATAAGAAAGCCTAGAGTACCAGGAAAGGCATAGTTATGGTTTGTTCAACATCTACAGGAAAGAAACAAGAAAATAAAGGAGGAATCCCATCTTTTGAGTCAGAACTCAGAAAGGTGGGCAGTCCCATTAGAATTTCTGCAGTGGCTCTACTGTGGGCAGGGCTTGGAACTCAGGGAAATAAAAGCATATCATCTTAATATGTAAATTATTTTTTATTTTATAATTTATGCGAATTTATTATTTTATAATAAAGGTGAATTATTCTCCTATCTATTTTGCATTGCTCAAGATGGATGCCTTTCTGAGAGACTGATTGTCCCTTAGTTAGGTGCTTGCTCTGCCAAACTAGAACGTTAGGTCTACTCAAAGATTCCACTCTCTTGACCAGCAGGAAATAGTTTCCCTGTCATGGGATAATGGGTCTTTGCTGTTCCTCTAATGTGCTGATGGCTGTCTTTGAAGATCGAGGTTGTCTGATACTTCCTACCATTGAAAACCCATGCAAGAGAAGCAGCTGACCAAGACACCTTAGGGATCACCTGGCATGTAAAAATGTCAACTTCCCCACAGTACTGTGGCATTATCTCTTCCTCAGTAACTCAGGACTTAGTATGAAGCGTGAATCGGATGCCAGGCCGCTTAACTGATTCAAACGTCAGCTGCAGTGAGATTGGAATGCTGGAGGTCCAGGACCAAATTTCCATATAGCTCCTTGATAGAAATTCCTTGCCTTTCTCTGTGTGTGACCTAACATGGGTGACTGTTAGGTGACTGTTTGTGATGTTCAAAGCACTGGCTGCCACCGACCAAAAGGCTAAGAATGTGGTCAGGCTTGTGAGGCTATAGCAGATATTTTCCCACTCTTCTGAATCCCACCTATCTGAGTTTCCACCAAGGTGATTTCCAAAAACTTCATTGAACTGTTACCATGTTGGAGTGTGGAACTCAGGGTAACCGGGGTCTGTAAATATAATATTTGAAATATTAGTGTTACAAATATTAGCCAACTATAAATCATCTCAATGGGAAGAGATGGTGAAGTCTGAAATCAAATGTGAGTGACTATGGATTGAAAAAACAGCTGGATTGGCCTTTCTCTTGGCCTTGAAGGAAGTTCAGTGTGGGGTGTGGTTTCTTCAGAAGCTTTTCTTCATGTAGCTAAAAGACTAGCAAACTGCAAATCTACAGCATTGTCAGCGGACTGGGACTGACTGCAGGAGGGGTCTAATTCCACTGCTTCAGAAGAATACACTGCCCAGTGAAGATACTGACTGACTGAGAATAGCAGACTCAGAGGAATGGAGATAAAAAATTATTAATGAGTTATGGTCTGTGTTATCGGCAAAGACAGAAAATATTTCACTAACTCTTATAGTCACATGCATTTTGGCAAAACAGATTAAAATTTAAATTTTTAAAAGACGCTTAAAAAGACAAAGACATGTACAATCTCTCCCCATAAAAATTCCCCAGGAATTGGAACTAAGTTGCTGTCTTTCCTCCACTTAGTACAGAGGACAAGACACATCTTCTGAGACAAAAACCGACAGTTGTATTTTACTCACATGCTTCCGTTTTAAGTTGACATAGAGGCTTAGCCACACAAATTCACATGACTCAGTAAGTGTTCTTTCCCTTCTGAGTCTCCACAGCCTTAAGAACATCCTGAAGAGAAGATTGCACACACCTGCAAACTGTTAGAGACTGAAAATATGTTTTAAAAGATGAAAAAAAGAAAATGGTATCTTGACTTCTTTCATGCAGAGATAATTCCTACTTATATACCTACCAACTGGTTGCCGGACAATAACTGCAGATGTCTCCAAAGAGACACTTGTGTCCCTCAGTCTGACTATAGGTCTATTCAAACAATGGACTCCAAGAAATGGGAATTTTCCCAGGAATCTCTTTTCTGGGTTTATCGCAGAAGACTCAATGAAGCAACGTGTCTATCTGGTTTATTTTCCTTCTGTGTTTTGCCTTAATTTGGGATTATAATGAAAAGCAAAATTGGTCTGTAGAGTGGTAGGACGAGGACTTTTCTGTTGGGGACAACCCAGGAGCCCCTGTCGTAGAGGTTCAGTCTGATTAGATTGGGAGACAGAAAGGGCCCTGCAGCATTGCTGCATCCTCTGGTCCTCATGTGCCTACAGACCCCGATGTCTGTAGTCCCTAAACTGGGAAGATGTATGGCCATGATGCTGCTGCTGTCCTAGTGTGGAGCAGAAAGGCTACAATATGTAGGTTATGGTTTTACATATTGCTTGGCAAGGGACATTGTGCCCAGATATCCATCTGTCAGGATTCATTATTACTTTCCCTGGAAGATGCTACTTGCCAATAGCTGATTCCAATTGATGATTGCACCGTCTAGAAACAGCTATACTCTGATGCCTGCTTTTGGTTCCTCAGGCTTGTTTCAGTGACGTGTGTGTGTGTGTGTGTGTGTGTGTGTGTGTGTGTGTGTTGTGTGTGTGTGTGTAGTCATGCACAAGAGAGAACCCTCCAAGCAAATTCCCTACATATTACATATTTTGAAAAAGTGTCAATGTCTCCTAGGTTATCTCAAGAAATAAGTTCTATCATTCATTCCCAACAGGTACACATGAGATTCAAAGAAGATAATATCAATTTATACTTGTAAATTCAAAAATCTCTAAGGAGATAAATACTAAAAAGTAGTTTTACATTGTAAAAGTATGCACCAATAGCTGTGTCATGATATATGCATTAAGATGTGGAGAGAGAAGGAAGAAGGGGAAATTGGGGAGAGCTTGGGGAAATGGGATTGTTGGGATGGAGGAAGGGTGGATATGGGAGCAGGGAAGTAGATATCTTAATTAAGGGAGCCATTTTAGGGTTGGCAAGAGACTTGACTCTAGAGGGGTTCCCACGTGTCCAAGGAGATGTTCCCAGCTTGTTCTTTGGGCAGCAGAGGAGAGGGTCCCTGAACTGGCCTTACCCTATAGCCACACTGATGAATATCTTGGATATCACCATAGATCCTTCATCTGGTGACAGATGGAGATAGAGGCAGAGCCCCACATTGGAGCACTGGACTGAGCTCCCAAGGTCCAAATGAGGAGCAGAAGCAGGGAGAACATGAGCAAGGAAGTCAGGACTGCAAGGGGGTGCATCCACCCACTGAGACAGTAGGACTGACCTAATGGGAGCTCACCAAGGCCAGCTGTGTGGAGCATGTGATCAAACCGGACTCTCTGAAAGTGGCTGACAATGAGGGCTGACTGAGAAGCCAAGGACAATGGCACTGGGTTTTGATTCTACTGAATGGACGGGATTTGTGGGAGCCTAGTCTGTTTGGATGCTCACCTTCCTAGACCTGGATGGATGGGGGAGGACCTTGGACTTCCCACAGAGCAAGGGACTGGAGAGGGAGGGGAAGCTGGGGGAAGGGGAGAGAAGTGGGAGGAGGTGGAAAGGGAGGGGAAGCTGGGGGAAGGGGAGGGAAGTGGGAGGAGGTGGAAATTTTTAATAAAAAAATAAATAACGTTAGCTTATTCTTACAAAAAGAAATAAAAATCCTGTAAGATAAAGTCAAATTATTAATAAATGTATAAAAGAGAAAAAAGAAAAAAAAAGAATTCTTGCTATGTTGGCATACATTTTTTTTTTCAGTCTACTGTCCTTCCAAGCATTTCTTTTCCTTTTTCTTTTTTTTGTGTGTGACTTTTTTTTACTTTTATAGAAAATGAATTTTTCCCTCACATAAAATGTCCTACCTATTGTTTTTCCTCCCTCTACTCCTCCTAGGTTCTCCCCAACTCCAATCCTGTTACAGCCCACCCTCTTTTTGTCTCTTATTAAGAAATAAACAGGCTTCAATTGATAATAATAAAATAAGACAAAACAAAAACTAACACATCAAACTTGTACAAAACAAGCAAAGAACTCAAGAGAAGGCACAAGTAAAAGAGACACACTCATTTACATACTCAAGGATCCTATAAGAACATGATGCTGAATTCATAATATAAACACAGAGGAGCGGTATGGTAAAAAAAAAAAGAGGGATAAAATTTTAAAAAAATTTAAAAAAAAATCTTATTTTTTAAATAAGATAAAAAGGAAGAGCCCTGAGATGGCATTATGAAACAAGGAGCCTCCAAAGATGCCATTGAGGTCACTTTTTTGTTGGGCATCTACTACACTTAAAGTGTAGGCCATGCAGCCTACACTTAAAAATAGTTTCTTTTCCCAGCGATACTCCTTTAGTGACAACTAAATTTCCATCTGCAAGTGGCTGTCAATTGGATACTGCTTCTGAGTTATGGATGGAGGCATCTGCCCACTTCTCCTTTCAGTTGTTCTAGGACCCCATCTGGTGTAGACTTGCAGGCCCTGTGCATGCAGCCTCAAGGGCTATGAGTTCATATGTAGTTTGAACATGCTGATTTGAAGGGCCCCTTTTTTTCTTGGTGTCCATCATCCTTTCTAGCTCTTACACTCTTTCTGCCTCCTCTTCTGCAGGGTTTCCTGAGTATCTGATTTGATGGAGACATAGCATTTGGGGCTGAGTGTCCCATGGTCTCTCACTCTTCTGCACCTTGTATAGCTGTGAATCTGCGTTTGTTCCTGATGCTGCAGGAGGAAGCTTCTCTGATGATGGCTAAGCAAGGAACTGATCTGCTTCCCTGGCTGGAGTGCCAAGCAATTGTTATAAACCACTCATGCAGCAGTTACTACATGATGAAGGTGAGCCCTTGTGTGTGTGTGTGTGTGTGTGTGTGTGTGTGTGTGCGTGTGATCATAGATTTTTAATGACTTATGTTAATTGTGATATGTAAAACTGACTATTTTTTTAGAGTTGATTTTTACCTTTTTTGTATTTTTTATTGTTTTTATTGAACTATATTTTTTACTCCACTTCTCTCCTTTCCACCCATTCCCTTCTACCCTCTCCTGTGACCCCCACACTACCAGTTTATTCAGGAAATCTTTTCTTTTTCTCTTTCCTACGTAGATCCATATATGTCTCTCTTAGGATCCTCTTTGTTTTCTAGATTATCTGGTGTTGTGGACTGTAGGTTGTTTTTTTTCTGTTTTATGTCTAGAAGCCACTTATGAGTGAGTATATATGATATTTGCTTCTTTGGGTCTGGGTTACCTCACTCAATATATTTTTTTCTAGATCCATTCAATTGCCTGCAAATTTCAAGATGTCATTATTTTTTAGCCGCTTTGTAGCACTCCATTATATACCACATTTTCTTTATCTATTCTTTGGTTGAGGGGCATCTAGGTTGTTTCCAGGTTCTGGCTATTAGAAATAATGCTGCTGGGAATGTAGTTGAGCACATGTCCTTGTATTGTGATTGAGCATTCTCTGGGTATATACCCAACAGAAGTATTGCTGGATCTTGAGATAGATTGTTTCCTAATTTTCTGAGAAATCACCATTCTAATTTCCAAAGTGGCTGTACAAGTTTGCATTCCCACCAGCAGTGGAGGAGTGTTCCCCTTACTCTACATCCTCTCTAGCTTTCATCAGTGTTTTTGATCTTGGCCATTCTTATTGGTGTAAGATGGAATCTCAGAGTTGTTTTTATTTGCGTTTCTCTGATGGCTAAGGATGTTGAGCATTTCCTTAAGTGTCTTCAGCATTCGTTTGTTAAGAGTTCTCTGTTTAGGTCTGTACCCCATTTTTTTACTGGATTATTTGTTCGGTTGATGACCAATTTCTTGAGTTCTTTGTATATTTTGGAGATCAGCCCTATGTCTGATGTGGGGTTGGTGAAGAACTTTTCCCAATCTTTAGGTTGCTGTTTTGTCTTTTTGATCATGTCCTTTGCCTTACATAAACTTGTCAGTTTCAGGAGGTTTGATTTATTAATTGTTTCTCTCAGTGTGTGTGCTATTGGGATTATATTTAGAAAGTGGTTTCTTGTGCCAGTGTGTTCAAGTGTACTTCCCACTTTCTCTTTTATGAGGGTCAGTGTGCTTGACTTTATGTTGAGTTCTTTGATCCATTTGGACTTGAGTTTTGTGCATGGCTACAGATATGTATTTATTGTCATTCTTCTATATGTTGATATCCAGTTATGCTAGCACCGTCTGTTGGATATGCTTTCTTTTTTCCAATTTTTACTTTTAGCTTCTTTGCTAATTGACTGTTTTTAAACCAAAGACAAATTAATTGTATTGAAGTTAAACCAATGACACTTCATAAATAATCCCAACCCTCTTCTTAGTATAGTTGTTTGATTTTATGGCAAAAATTTCCAAATATTAATTTATTCTTATTCTTTAAGAATATTGTCTTTGCTATAGCTATAACCTGAATATTTGTGCTCTGTTGATAAAATTTCTTCCCAGGAGAAACTCCTCCTCCTCCTAGTATCTCAAGGACAAACCAAAGTGTGCTCCCACCAATTTTCACTATGGGAATCAATGAGTTTATTTGACCTCTTCATAGAGAGCACAGGTAAGGGGCTACCTACTGGTGTGTGGGTGCTCCTTCCCCAATAGGCCATACATGAAAAGTCTTTACATAGCAGGGATAAGTGCCTCCCTACAGCTTCACAGATGGTACTCCTGCTTCCTATAGTTGTCCTCATTTATATATTCCAGTCCTTCTTCCACGTCATTTGCAGTTAAGACATAGGTGGAAGGGAGCAGCTAGAAACTCAAGTGAGGGTTTTATGACTCTCCCCCTAGTCCAAAGGGGGTATAAACTGTCAACAAACCCTCCTCAGATAATGCTTTTGCAAGGAGGCACAGCTGAACTCCTCAAGATGATAATTGCTTTGCTTAGGGGATAGTCAGAAGATACTTCCATAAAATTAATATATTGAAATAGAAACTAAAATGATGGTATTGGGAGGTAGAACCTTTCTTTTGAGAGACAATTGGGTCATGTGATCAAAGCCTTTGTTGTAGAATGATTAATAAAACCCAGAGTCAGACATTGGGGTTCAACCTGAAGGTCAGAAAGCAAAACAGCCAGCCACTGGCTCTTCTACCTCAGTCCAAAATGGCAATCCTGCCTTCAGGAATCTCAGAATGAGACTGTGTGTAAGATCTGTCTCCTCCCATTTTATATTCCTCTCTAGTGTTGGGATTAAAACTGCCTGGTTTCTATGGCAAACTAGCAGGACTAGCGGGATTAAAGGTGTGTGTCATCATTGCCTGGTTCTGTAAAACTGATTAGTGTGGCTGTTTTTACTCTCTCATCTTCAGGTAAGCTTTATTCATTAAAATACAAATGACTATCACTACATTTTGTGAATTAAATTCATGCGTCGTAAGTTTGAAAATGAGCATCCTATAACCAAAGGATTTACTGACTCAGGACAGTTGCCTATGTTTGGGAAAACCTGGGTTATATAATATTTTCCAGTTCTATACAGGGTATACACTAAGACTGTCTCAAAAGACTGAATAAAGTTATTGGCAGCTGGCTTTTTGTGGTTGTCTTATATCATAGCATTCTATCCTGGTCTCACACATATTACAGCATATAGGAAGATTATGTATACACTTTGATTTATTGTTTGAGGATTTCTTGGTTGTATACAATTCGTTTTGATTAAATCCACTCCTAATCCCTTTCCTCCAATACTTCACAGACACTTCCCTGTGTTCCCTCTCAAGTTCAGTGGGTTCTACTTGTATACACATGAGTGTAAAGCCTTCTACAGGAGCACGAGTGACCTAACCAGAGTGGTATATTTGGTGGACATTTGTTGCTTTCATCTCCAATATCTTATCTTATATTGACATCAGATGTTACTCGTATTTTGCTTTGAGTTTTTTCCCTCATGCTTTCTTTCCTTTGTTTTCTTCTGCTGTTCCCCCCCCCCCCCCTTTTTTACTTGGAAGCATCCCAATTTAAAAAAAAATTCAAAATTTGTGTGTGTGTGTGTGTGTGTGAGAGAGAGAGAGAGAGAGAGAGAGAGAGAGAGTGAATGAGCGTGTGAGAGACAGATTGCCTAGCTGTCCAAGGAGGACAGAAGAAAGCATGTCAAATAATGGAAACCAAAATGTGAGCAAGGCATCTAACTAGGCTCAGTGGGGAGAGAATAGTTGAGTTCAGTTTGATGAAGGATCTGGAATATTAGTGGAAAGTAGGTTCAAAAAGTAGGGAACCAGATTGTGGCAGCCTCTGGGATGTGGATTTGAGAACATCCAGTTGGTATGCTCATGTATTCAAGTTTCTAGAGAGGAGTTGTCAAGGCACTTCAGCAATACTATCCAAACAGTGACCTCTACAGCACAGTCAAGGGGAAAAAGCTAGAACACAGTGTCCCCCTTATGTGCTGTGGGTAACATTGTTAGTGAGGGGGGAAGTAGGATAAGAATGGACAATTCAAAGCTAAGACTTTGACAAACAAGGAGTATTCCAAGCACAAATACTGATGAAACTAACCCTTTGGAGGAAAATGAGAATATTGAAACCTGTTGAATTTATGTGCCCGAATATCCAAGTTAAAATTTTTAACTATTGAATATAGTGAAAAATATAATTATAGTTTTATAGCAATTCTACTATTTGCTCTATTTTCTATTTGTTTGTTTGGTGTTTTTATTTTATTTTGTTTTTTCTTTTTGGAACCAGATCTTATGCTAGCACCTAAACACATTCCATAGAATAACATGATTCTTTTGCTCTCTGTGTTAGGCAATACCTGGAGCAAATTCAAGTTTCACTTTACAAATAATTAGTGGATGAAATAAAGTCTTTATCTTCTACAAAAAGTGATTCTGCTTTGGATATTATTTTCAAATAATAGATAAACCATTCTTAATAAGGATATTGTTAAAAGTGAACTAGAAGGAGGGCTTAGGATATAGCTCAGTTGGTAGACCACCTTCCTGCAGAAGACACTGAGTTCAAAATTTCCCGAATCACCGAAACAGGGTGTGTGTCACACTGGCACACACCTGTATTATCTGCACTTGGGAGGTAGAAGCAGGAGGATCAGAATTCCAAGGCCATCCTTGTCCATTTAATATGTTTGAGGCCAGTCTGGGATACATGAGACACTGAATTTAAAAGAAAAAATATTTAAAAAGCTTCAAACTTGGTAAAATTGATTATTTCTTTTTAAATTTAATTTTGCTGCAAGTATTTTTATAAAGCCTTGACTTTGAAAGATCCATAGCTACTATGCAGTCACAAGCATTAGGAGTATTTTATCCTAATTAAGGGAGCCATCTTAGAATTATTAAGAGACTTGACTCTAGAGGGGTTTCCAGGTATCCAGGGAGATGCCCCCAGCTAGTTCCGTGGGCAGCTGAGGAGAGGGAGTCGGAAAAGGCCAGATCCTATAGCCATACTGATGAATATCTTGCATATCACCATAGAACCTTTATCTGCCGATGGATGAAGATAGGGACAGAGCCCCACATTGGAGCACCAGACTGAGCTCCCAAGGTCCTGACGAGGGGCAGAAAAAGGGAGAACATGAGAAAGAAAGTCAGGACCGTGAGGGAACCTTCATCTGGCGAAGGATGGAGATAGAGACAGAGCCACACATTGGTGCACCGCACTGAGCTCCCAAGGTCCAAATCCTCGAGGAGCAGAAAGAGGGAAAACATGAGCAAGGAAGTCTGGACTGCGAGGAGTGCTCCCACCCACTGAGATGGTGGGGCTGATCCATTTGGAGCTTACCAAGCCCAGCTGGACTGGGACTGAAAAAGCATAGGATAAATCCGGACTCCCTGAACATGTTGGACAATGAGGGCTGCTGAGAAGCCAAGGACAATGACACTGGATTTGGATCCTATTACGCATACTGCTTTTGGGGGGGGGGGGCTGGCCTGTTTGGATGCTCACCTTCCTGGACCTGGATGGAGCGGGGAGGAACTTGGACTTCCCACAGGGCAGGGAACCCTTACTGCTCTCTGGACAGAAGAGGGAGGGGGAGGGGTGGGGGAGGAGGTAAATGGAAGGCAGGGAGGAGGCAGAAATTTTTAATAAAAAAAGATTATAGGAATATTTTATAAACCCTGCCACCTGATAATTTTAAATTTCATGTACCAAGTTCTCTCCTCAGATGCACAGTTTGTTACTCTGACTGAAATGGAGGAATGTGTTGGTTTCTCTGAAGGCAAAATATGGAATTACATTTGCAAAGGTATTTACATTTCATGAGGCATGTTTCATTGAAAACTTGGACATTTAAATTGGTAAGGATTATCTGTAATAAAGTATTTGAAACTGATGCTATTTATAAATAACTGGAAAAAGAAAAATAATATTTCACTGCAAGTTGCTGCTTTCAGATATCAGTTTTCATTTCCCATAAAAAGATATAGAGCTGCAGAATTACAAACCTCCACATTCCGCCACTGAGTGAGCCTTAAAGAACACTGTAATTTTGCGCATAAAATATTTCTTGCAGCATATGACAACACTGGAGCTCTGGGAGGCTAGTAGGGAATAGGAAAGGAGGTAGTAAGAGGAAAGGGTGTGTGTGGAAACGGCTGAACACACAGGCTTCCAAGTTAAAGTAGCCAAATGGTTTGCAAGCTCACCTATATTATCTCTTCTCTAACTGTTCCTTTTCTAAAAGTCACTGCGGCTACCTCCTGATGTCGACTTTGGTCCCTTCCCTAGATATTAGTGTAGAATACATGTGACAGAACTCTGCAGGAGTGACTGCTTATTGAGCATTTATCTATGCTAGGAACCAGACTGAAGAGAAGCCTCACATGAAAATGTGTTTAGTTCTGTTGGGGATAGTCAATGACTTAGTTTGTCTGTTTTAGCATAGAAAGCATTTACATTCATAACTAGCTAAAGAGTACATGCACTAAGATGTTCCACAGTGTTAAATTGACAGAACAGTAAAACTAACCTCACTGTGTCAGGGTGCACACCTGTTACACCACTACTTGGGAAGAACAAGTAGGAGGATCCAGAGTGAAGCAAGGCAGGGCTACAGGTAACACTGTTTCTAAAATCCAAATAAGTAAATAAGTAAAGTAGGTAATGAATCTGAGCATGCATCGCTCATGGCTTTTAGTGGTACATAGGGTGATAGAAGATTTTTTGAACAAAATTTTGCCTTATGTGCTATATATTATTTTTCTCTTAACTAAAAATGTAAGTAGTTGATATATATATATATATATATATATATATATATATATATATTGTACATGATGATCAGGGTAGCAAACATATACCACAAAAAATTGCCATTTTGGGGGATAACATTTAAATTTTACTTTTTTTGAAATACACAGTTTATCATTGCAGGCACAATTCCTTACCATTCCATACAGCATAAGCCACTATGCTTAGCAGCCAAACTACACATTTTACCTGAGAACATAAATCACTTAACATTTGAGACTTGATTCCTGATAGGTAGTGGCCTACCCTTGTCATAATATTAAAATAGTTGTCATTCACCTTTGTTCTTCTTATGGCTTCATTGTCTGTGTATAGCCTGGTGTTTTTTGATTCCATTTTAATTTTCTTCTTCTTTTCATGTGTCTGTGTTAGCGGTGCATTCCATATTTTCACAGTGGCAACCACCATCCTTTCATGTCTAGACATAGAATTCACTTAGACATCCCCTTAATGCAGGCCTAGTGGCAGTGAATTTTCTTAGCTTCCCTTGCTTGAGGAAAGCGATTTCTCCTTCATGTCCAGAGAGTAGCTGTGCTGGGCCAAGATCTTAATGGTCCACTTCCCTTTCTTTCAACACCCTAGATATACCATTTCATTCTCTTTTGGAACAGACAGTCTAAGAAACTTACTGGTATACTGATCAGTCCCCAGTGTCTAGTTGCTGTAATAACATAACCTGACAGAAGCCACTTAAGAGGGAAAGGCTTTATTCTGCACACAGATGCAGTATATAGTTCGTTGTGGTGGGAAAGTGAAACATGCAGGAACTAGAAAATGTCTGGTTTCATTCATCCACAATTAGGAACAAAGTGAGGAATGCTTGTGCAGAGTTCACCTCTTTCTATGAAGTCTAGGACTCAAGGCCAGGGAACCTTCTATGATGGGTCTAGTGAACATAATCTTCCCAGACATCACAAGAGCTAAGTAATCTCACACATGTGTTATTGAAGGCCCATCCTCTAGGTGATTCTAGCACATGTCAGCTTGAAAACATGAACAACTACACCTAATATGTGAGCTGATTTTAGAATTCTCTCTCTTTTGATTTTGGAGAGGACCTCTTTGATTTGAATCTAATTGATAGTCTGTGAGTGTCATGGATCTGGATGCCCATCTCACTCCCTCAAGACTTGGGAAGTTTTCTGTTATCATTTCATTAAATTGATGTGGGATTCCCCTCTGTATGCTGTGAATATGTTTTATTGCCATTGGTTAATAAAGAAGCTGTTTCGGTCAATGACAGCAGACATCTGAACAGAGATATATAAAGAGAGTAGGTGGAGTCAAGGAGATGACATGTAGCTGCTGAAGGAGAATGACACCACCAGACCTTTACTGGTAGACCACAGCTGTGTGGTCATACATAGATTGATAGAAATGGGTTAACTGAAAATGTAAGAGAAAACTAGAAAGATGCCAAAGCTATTGGTCAAACAATGATGTAATTAATAGTTTCCATGTGATTATTTGGCTCTGGGTGACCGGGAAACATATGAGCAATCCCTGTCTACACAATTTCTTTCTCCAGTTCTTCTGTGAAATTTTGGTAGTGTAAATATTTGGTAACTCAATTATTACCCATGGATGTCACAGGCTTTCTCCCCTTTTTGCCATCCCCACAAAAACTTTCATCTCTGATGGATTTCTCATTCTGGTCTTGAACTCTCTTCCAAATTTCATTGTCTATATTCTCTTGTCACTTGCTGAACTTCCTTAAGATTTATTGTTTTGATTATCTTTCCAGGAGGTTTGTAAATTTTCTCCTTGGGGTTTTTGTTACTGAAGAATCACTATTTTGCATCACTCTTTGATATTTTATATTTCTGCGTACCTGGACTGATATCTCTGCATTTAGGATTACAGTTGTCCTTCTCATTCTTTGTTCTTTTTTCCCCCTATAGAGACTTTTATTCTGTGTATGGACATGTGCTACTGTGTTGGCTATGTATGGTGTGCTTTGATTTTTAATGGGTTTTATGATTATTTTTGTTTTTTTAACTATGCTATACTATATCATATCATATACTATATCAGTGATGTGTATTTGCTATAGGTCTATTTGCTATTAGTGGTCTAGGCTATAGTTGCTTGTCACTACAGTTCTATGGTATGATTTTTATGGGGCTGGGGTGAGGTTGCTATCTATTGGTTGATGGGCTAGCTGTGGGTGCTCCTGCAGGGAGAATGAGTGTGTGTGTGTGTGTGTGTGTGTGTGTGTAACATTACATACATGTATAAACTTATCAAAGAATAAAAATAATTTGAAACATTATTACATAAGTGAAAAGATATTCTATGGCTTTCATGCTAATGTAAGGTGAATTTGAATCATCCCTCCCCTTCCTCCTCCAACTCCTCCACTGTCCCCTCTCTAATTAATAGCCTCTTCTTATATGTATATAATTATCTACTATTGTTGAGCTATTTGTGTGAGTTTAGGATTTCGGTCTTGTCCCTGAAATACAACACCAACAACAAAAGGAACAAAAACAGAACCTAAACATGGTTCTCCCTCACATAGCAGTATTGACTACCTGTGGTACCTCATTTAGGACTGGGTCCTTGTTGTGAGTTGACTGATGTAGTTTTTGTACATCCTGTGCAGGCATCCATGCTGTTGAGAGTTCATGGGAACAATACTGTTGTTCTGTCTAAAAGAAACTATCAGAAAGTAGTTGTTTTGGTTCTTAGGATCTTATACTCAGTCCACTCCCTTTCCTGCTATGTTCCTGAGTCTTAGGTAAAGGTTATAAATATCTCCTTTAGAGTTTGGCATCACTTTCTCTCCACATTCGACAGGTGTTGGCTCTTAGTCTTCATCTATTGCAGAAAGAAGCTTCCTTGATAAGATGTGGTATGCACTTACCTATAGGTATATGGGTGAGTATTTCACAGCCTGCAGTTGGAAACAGTCTTACTTTAGAAACATAGTAGTAGTAGGCTCTCCTCTAGGGTTTATGATATATCTCAGACATGAATTTCCTCTAACTGAGTGGGCTTTAAGTTTAATTAGACAGCTATTGGTTACCCTTATAATGCAATTGCCACTAGTGCATCATTGAGGATATCTTTCTGCTTTAACTTGTGAGCATTTCAGTGGGTAGGACAATTGATACTTTTTCTCCTTTGGCCACATGAATGGCACATCCCAACACTATGAGAGCTCCCAGGGAGGAAATTTTGTATACCCATTCCAGCTTGATTCTTTCAAATCTGTAACCAAAATGTGTGCTATCACCAGCAATAGGGTGTCACCTTCATGGTTTGGTAGGTGATCAAGAGCAATGCCAATAGCCTATACTGTTTTGGATATCTCTTTGACACCACTGAGCAACAACTTGAATGGAGGCATTACCTTCTGTAGCACTGTGCTTCTCTTAGATAGTCCTTAACTTCTATGTTATGCATTATCCTGCCATGTGGGGGGTAACTGCATTGAAAATATCATCTGTCTGTCTGTCGTTTTTCTGCTTACGTGTGTGTCTATCTCTGTGTGTTTTATGTACATTTGAAGTACTCATTAAAAACATAGGATACCAAAACTTACAGACATTGTTATCTTAAACTCAACCTCTGAGGCTAATCCAAAAAATATTGTTCTCAATAGGTAACTAGTTTTTTACAAATAACCAGTGTTTATTTGAACTAGAAACAACAAAGGTAAATTATAGTTAATGATCTTTAAGCAATATTATTCTGCTATGACCTTTCACTATCTATGGTGATGGAATCAGCTACTTCCCTGTCCAGTAATAAGTTGGTATCTGAAATTTCAAGCTGCTAAACACAAGAAGAAACCAATGGCAAAAGAGGACTTGTATTGCCTAGTTCCATAAGGACTGTATCATTGGCTATGGTTGTGTCCTTTAATGGAGTTTTCACTAAAACATCTGCACTCAACTATGGTTTTTATTTCACACAACATTTCTAAAGGAAAAGTTGGTCTTGCCTCTGTGCTATGTAACCAATAAGACAATGCTGTATTGTATCTACATGGCTTTAGATGGTTCTGTACGTGGAATCACACTTTGACCAGTCTGTTTATTAAAATATTCCTTGCCCTCTATGTAAGCCTAAATTTATGCCAGGATCCTGAATATGAACTTAGTGGAGTTATTGTTTCCATTTATTCTTCTTCCTAACGTAGTCACGTTGAATAGAATCTTTCATTGTCTCTTTTAATAGGTGTTCTACTATGTTTTGCTTTCTATTACTGTGATAAAACATTCTGACCAAAAGAAACTAGGGAGGAAAAGATTGTTTGGCTTATCTTTCCCATTTTGGCCCATCACTGAAGAAAGTCAGGGCAAGAACTCAAGGCAGGAAACTGGAAACAGGGACTGAAGCAGTGACCATAGCAAAACACTGCTTTCTCCTTGTAGCTTGTTCAGCTTGAATTTTTTTTTTTTTAAATACAACCCAGGATCACCTGACCCAGGGATAGCATCATTCACAGTGGGGTGGAAGCTCCTACACCAATCATTAATCAAGAAAATGTCCCACAGACTTCCTACAGACCAACTGATGGGGACATTTCCTCAATTTAAGTTTCCCATTTCTCTAGTGTGTCAAGTTGACAGATAATCAGGGTAACTGGTCTGTCGAGGATTGATGGCCCAGTCTTCTTGAATGGGATGCAAGAGCCCAAGCTCTGACTGGAATAACTCTGGTGACAGGATTTTGCAGTCAAAAGTCTTACAAAGTATAATCACTTTCCAGAGGACACCCCTCCATAAATATCCCTTAAATACTTATGGCCAACTTTCAGCTTGAACTAGAGCGTACTATTTGGTCGCTCATTATTAGTTCAGCACTAGACACAAACACACAACCACTAAGATTCAAAGTGGTCTGGTCTCAGCTGTGGTCAGCAGAAGGCTATTTTGGAGATGCTAAGGCTGATGCAAGGCCCATTTCGTTCTGTATTTGAGGAGACTCCAGACACCCTTGCCAAAGGCAGAGATGGTGTGAGGAGGGCTAGTGTGGCCACAGTCTCATCCGCAGGGCGCAGGGCGGGAGGCTCCGGGGACCCGGGGTTTGGGGCTCCCAGCCGCCACCGCCAACTTTGGGCCAATCAGCATGTCCCGGTGTCCCGGGCGCCCAGCCGCTCTGGCCGCGCCTGCCCGGGCCGAGGAGGGGCCAGGCCGCGGGGAGCGAAGCTGGGAGGTGGGGATTCTGGGAGCAGAGCTCATTTCCTCCTCCCGGCCGCCCCTGGCCTGCATCCCATCTCCACGTGCGGCGCCCGGGGCGCACGGCCGAGCGGCGGAGGATGCTGGGCATGTACGTACCAGACAGGTTCGCCCTGAAGTCGTCCCGGGTCCAGGACGGGATGGGGCTCTACACGGCCCGCCGCGTGCGCAAGGTGGGTGAGCGGCCCGCGCAGGCCGCGCCACGTCCCAGGGCCTGCGGGGAGTGCGGGCCTGCAGGGAGCGGGCGGTCTGGCCGCCGTCCGCGGCTGCAGCGTGAGGCTTGCTCGTTCCGCCGTTTCCCGGAGCCCCTCGCCAGGCGGCCTCTGCCTTCATAACAGTCGGTGTGATCTTACCCCTCACTTCATGTGCAGATGGGCCCGAGCAACCTGGAGCACAGTACAGGCCCAGGAATCTCAGAGAGATCTTTCGCACTGAGGTGATAATCTGAATCTTAGGCCTATTTGCTTTGCGTTTTTTAATTTTATTTTTGACATTGGATCATCTTCCAGAGCTTCAGAGGCGTGTGCAGTTAGGGCAAGCGCAGGCTGCCCCTGTGTGATGACGCACTACAGATGTTGCAGAGATGTAGAAGACAGGATACTAAGCACTCCGAATCTTGACTTACAACCTTAGAACTTGGTGGGTTGAGCTATGGTGGGTTAGTAGATGTGAAACGAACCAGAGGAGGCAGGACAGAAGCACCCAGAGTAAGCAGGGTCAAGGTTCACTGAGCAGAGCCCATGCTTGGTACTTTATCCATATGTGTCATTTGTCTTTACCAGCTCAACACACTCTGGAGCCAACTCTTAGTTCTCATTTAACAGGTAAGCAGAGGATTTCTAAAGTTAGACATCCTGCTGAGCTAATGCATTACACTTCAAACCCATGGTTTCTGAATAGAAGGTGTACGGTCTTTTTAGAACACTCTGTTACGGAACAACATGCCTTATAACCCTGCAACTGACACGTTCCCAGCTTCACCCCCTACCCCCCACCCCGGTCCTGCTCCACCGCTGTCCAGGCTTTGCTTTGATACTTAGGAAAACAGAGGTTCAGAGGATACCTCTGGAGACCCCAGTCTCCGCCTCTGACACTAAGACCAAAGACTAGTAGACAGTGCTCGGTTCACAGCCTGACCCACAAGAAGTTTCCAGAGCCCGATGGAAAAAAAGAAAACCAAAACAAATATTAACATTTTATGGGTGGCTGTTTGGGAGAATGTTCAAATGTAAACACACAAAACGCAGGAGTTAATACTTCATTTAATTTTGCAATGAGTTGGAGAGATCTTGCCAAATGACCAAATGTTGAAATCAACAGTCTTTCAAAGCCAAATACACCCATCATCAAATGACTCCCTTGTACTGTTGACAGTCTACTTCTGTTTTAGTCTTATAGCCTGAAAAAAAAAGGTGAATGAAAAAAAGGTGGACTTTTCATTAAGGTTTCTGGTATAACTATAATTAGGAACTGTTTCCTGCTCATGAATAGTAGGACACAAGTCATTTGTTCAAAAGTAAGAGTTATTTCATAGTTTTTGTCTTGATTACTCAGGTCTGTTTTAGTAGTTGGACAGTGCCTTTGCTTTTGATGTTTCCATGTGTTGGTGGAGTACTGCTTGGTGAGGGATGGAATATCTCGAGTCATAATATGGCAGCATTGGTAGGCACTCATCTTATGGTGCTCATGGAACTTTTACCGAACACAGACTTTTCACCTAGGTTGCTTCTAGCATGCTGACCACGCAGAACACTGCTTTCAATAATCTAGACTACTTTTGACAGAGTTGTCATTCTGAGATATCCAATCACAATGGTCACTGGTGACTTTTAGTCGACTTCTGCTTTTTCCTCCCATAAATACGGGGGGACAAAACTGAAGCCACACAACAGATTTTAGCTGACTTGTAAGATCAGGCTGAATGTTCTTACATGCCTTTCCCGTTTCACTGTGTCTCAACTTTTATTTTCCAAGTCACTCATGTAAGTCTTACCTGACCACACATATTTCAGGAGGTCTGAGAAGGTAACAGTCGTGATTGGAGCTGTGTTAAGGACCGCCTTTAAAAATGCTCATGTTCTTCTAAACAGATTTTGGGATTTACCACGTGGGAGCATGTGTTGACAATTATAGACGTTGTATCATTCTTTTATAGCAGGTGTGCTTGTGTAATATGCCTGTTTTACAACATAATTGAAATTCAAGTTATCTGTTGATTTAAAATTTAGAGACTAGAGTCCAGAATTGGTTTGGGGAATCTTCTAAGAAATGTCCTATTTGTACATTCCACAGGTATATTTGGAATTCCTTTTGCAAAGGGACCTCATACTTCTCTAGACTCACCCCTTTGTGAAGCATTTCCTTCCTTCATAATGACTATTGGAGTGACAGTTTCATCATGTCCTGGTACTATAATGATACACCCCTTGTAAATGTACTGATCAGTGTTTAATTTTGTTTGCAGGTAGCATTGATTCTTGATTGTTTAACAGATATACATTAAAGCTTGGTTGTGTTCCTTTAACCTGTGGAAGAGAAACTGTGTTTTGGAGTAGGAAAGAGTAGATACTAATATGTTCCAAACAATAACATTTTAAAGAACGTCATAAGTGCTCTAGTTGACACATTATTGTGGTAAAACTGAGCATACCTGAGTTGGTACATTATCCTGTAAAGGTGAGTACACGTGAGGTGGCACATTATTCTGGTGAAGATGAGCTCACCTGAGGTGGCACATTATCCTGGTAAAAGTGAGCTCACCCAAGGCCTAGAGATGTACACTTGCCTCTCAGGTTCCCATGCTTCCCACTGTACCAGCTGTCAACTCCCTGTTTTTTATAAGTTAGACACTTGTTTCTGATGAAAAATATTAATGAAAATAATTTTAATGCCCAGTTTGTAAAAATAGAACGAAAATTTAAAAAGTAAAGGAAAGTTGAAAGTGTGCAGTTTAGAAGAAAATACACCATGATCAAAACCAAACTAACCAACCAACAACAAAACCCAAAGAGAAAAGAAAAGCAAGCAGAATGATTCTCATGTTCATATAGAAAGACTAGATTTTGTGTAATAATGTATTTTGCTAATTAGTTTTAGAAGGTAACCCCTTTAAGACCAATGGATTTTTATCTGGCTGAAACTGGTAACTCACCGATCTGGAAATAGAATCACTGCAGTGACACTATCTCCCTGTTTATATAGTCAGGTCTCGCCATGGGGACCCATCAGGGCCTTATGTTTACTGCTCTTACAGATTTTTCAAGGTACACCATAAATCAACTTAAACTGACATTTTCTAAACTTTGTATTTGATTTTGTGACGATAACAGCTACTAATAATTAAATATCTTGTTTATAACTTAATAGAGTTTAACTAATGAAATCTTTATGAAGCTGTTGCAATAGGAACTGTCCTTACTACTGGAGACAGAGGGTGAATGACAGAGATAGCAGTCAAGAATGCTTTTCTCAGTTCTTACTTAGGCCCTGTGGCAAACCCTGCTTCATAGGTGACAGAACTGATGCTGGAGAACGCTCTGTCCCACACTAGTGTGGTTTACAGAATCTGAACTCAGGTCCTTCTATACATGAATTGGGCATTTCTAATGTAAAATTTGAACTGTTCCAAAATTGTATCATTTTGAGTCTGTATGATACCAGACATGGAACATACTACATATAGCCAGGCATACTAATGGTTGCATGAAATTATCTTCAGACAATGTGTAAAGTGTATTTGAAATGTATGAATTCTCTATTTAGATTAGGGTTTTATCTCCACTTATTTATATATTTATCTGTTTATATATCTGTAGCTACATAGTAACCTTCCCTTAAATCTGGAAACTAGAACACTTTTTGCCTTTCACAGTTAAGATCAGGAATAGTCAGTGTGTACTCTTTCTGTCAAAGAGGTGTTTTCCCCTGTAATGATAAAATGTTAAGTTTACAAATGCAGATTTAAATACACTCAAACAAAAATTATTTTACAAAAATAGGAAGAGAATATGTGCAGTCCTGAACAGTTCTCAGTCAGCAGTAGCCCTGTAGGTAATTTTGCTATTTTGAGTTTTGCTATAATTATTTCACCAGTGGTCTTTATTACTAGACCATGTTAATTGTGTAAAATAATGGGTTTCATTGTGTTTTTTCTATCAATGGATACCATATACTTTGACCTCATTCAATCTCGTGGTCCTCTCTTGTCCCCCATCTTCCCCAAGTGTTCTTTCATTTTCCCAAATAAATCTGCCTGTACTTCAATGTCTTAGTCTTTTTAAATCTATATTTGGCATATTAGAGAAAGCATGTGATGCTCATCTTTCTGAGTTTGTCTTGTTTCTTGCAGCACGATGGTTTCCACTTCCATCAATTTGCCTACAGATTGCATAATTTAAATGTGCATAACTGAATGAGACTCCATTGTGTGTTACGTGTATAGTTACTTAATTAATTAATATGTGACATTTTCTTCTGTGTATCTGTTTATGGGTACCCAGGCTGATGCTATAACTTGGCTACTATGAACAGCTCTTTTATGATGGTTGAATAATTCCATATTGCAGTTAATTTTAATTTAATATAATTGCATTAATATTTGTTTATGCCTTATTCTACATAGTCATTCAAGCACTCTAGCCACACTATAGGCTGAGAGCTGTACTAGATACTTAGCTAGAGTAGTAAAGAAAACGAATATTCTGGCTCTTGTGGAGCTTGCTTTATCTAGTAGTTCAATTGTATACTGTGTTAGAACATGATAAGTACTATAGAAAAAAGAGTAGGGCTAGGTGTGGTTGGCTGGTACATAAATGAAAAATGAGAGGAATTAGGTAGCCTAGTAATTTCAACTAAAGTGAGATTTGAGCAATGTTTTGAAGGATAGTAGGCAACCAGCCAAATATATTGCCATGAGAAGAATATTCTTGCCAAGGGAGCAAGCCAGTCCGAGGTCCTGACACAGGCAGGCTTGATTTGCCTATTGGTTTCCAAGGAGACCAGTAGGCATTCCAGGACTGAGCTAGTGGTAAGTCTTAAAATACCTCAAGGATGTAGGGCTTAACAAAGAGAGGGTACTTGGAGAAGAATCATATTTCCTAGAGCATTTTGTGCAACTGAAGACTGACATTAATCTGAGCATTTTGGAGACCTCCAGAGGTGGGTCATGTTTATCAAGGATTACTCTGACTGCAGCATTGAGCATAGTCTGTTATGGAAAAACAGTGTAAACAGAGACTTCCTAGGATTTTCTTTCTGTAATCCGTGGGCAGTAATGAGGTTCAGACTAAGTGTCAAATTTGAAGGCTGAGGGTACAGGGTATGGTAGAATGTCAAAGAACAAGAATGATCAAGGCAGTTTCCAGGGCTTAGCCAGAAATCCTGAAAGGATTGAATTGTTAGTCAGTAACTGACATAGGGAGTTTGCGTGGATCAAGTTTGAAGAGATGGATGGTTGTGGAGCAGCAGATGCTCAACTTCAGGTTTGTTTTTAAGATGCCTGTTAGATAACTGGGGCATGTCAGGCATCACCATGAAATATATACTCACAATTCCTTCCCCCATCTTTATTTGTCATTTATTTTATATATAAACGTTACAGTTACAATTTTCTCCTTTGGCTCACCAATTATATTTTAAACAGTAAAAATAAACATTTGTGATTAATATTTATAGTTTTGGGTTTTCTTTGTTTTGGGGATAAAACATCATGAACAAAATCGACTTATGGAAGGAATTTATTTTGGCCTACAGTTCCAAAGATAGAGTCCATAATGGTGGCAGGCAACCTGAACAGGAGACTTAGAGACACACCCAGAAAGCAGAGAAAGTGGAATAAGACTCTATATTCTCAAAACCTTCCCCCGTCATGTACTTTCTACAGCAAATCTACACCTTTTATAGGTTCTGCCATCTCCTCAAACAGTGCCACTAGCTGGAGACCATATATTCAAATACCAAGCCTATAGGTGGTATTTTTAATTCAAACTATCATATTCCACTCCCTGGCTGTATAGGCTCATGACCATCTCATGATGCAAAACTCATTTAACTCATTGTCAGATATCATATACTATTAACAGTCTCAACATTGTTCAACAAGCGCAAAGCCTCAAGTTTCTTCTGGAACTCAAAGCATCTTCTTAAGTGTGGATACCTGTTAAATAAAACAAGTTACATATGTCCAACATACAATGGCAGAGAATATAAGTTCCTATTATAAAAAAGAATAATGAGGGTATAATGAGAAAATACTGGACCAAAACAAGACCAAAAGGCAGTAGAACAAACACCAAATCCTGTAGCTCCAAGTCCACTGTCTAAGACTTCAGTTTCAATGTGGTTAGATAGCTCTATCCCCTCCAGCTCTGCTGCCTGCAGTATACATCTCTTTTTGAGCTGATTCCACTCCCAGTGTGTAGCTCTTGATAGATATCTCATGGCTCTATCATTGACAACATGTTATCTCTATGGAAACTCAGGCTTAAACTTCATGCCTTTATGCAATGGCATCTTAGGGCCTCCTGTGTTCTCAGGACCTTCTTGAAGTGGCTTTACCCTTGTTATACATTACCTAGTCTTAGCAGCTCTTTGAAACCACAGAGACAGAATCCCCGACTCCTTACTCTTGCATTTTGTATGTCTCCAAAGCCATTCACCCATACGTAACAATGCCATGTCGAGTTGCCTGTTTGGGGTAGACATTAGCCCTCCCCTTACACCTTCTGTTAGTAGTAGCCATGATATGTTGAAGCAGTTGCTTTCTGGGAGTAAGCAACCTTTTAGTCCTTTTCCTTTCACCAATTAGAGACTCAATTGGATGGGGTTTTGACCTGAGGCCACCTTTCCCTTTGTTCTAATGTAGAGCAAGTCTCTCCTCAATGGTCCTAATCTCTTTTAACAACTACAGCCTCTTTTCCAGCACATGCAGTGGGCACCATAAATCTTCCTAGGGCTATTTTTTCTCTCTAAACTGTATTTGGTATTCTTCTTCTCTACTTGATCTTTTCATTGTAGACTTGAGTAAGCATGACCAGTAATAATCATGTCACTGACTCATTAGCATATTGTCTTGAAATGCCCTCCACCAAAGAAATTAGTCCTTTCAGATTTAACCCTGGGCAAGTTTTCCAGGCATGGGCAGAGAGCATGCATATTCTTTACTAAAATATCAGAGATGGCCTCCAGTCAAGGTGTTTCAGAGGAAACCTCATGAGGCAGGCCACCACTGTATGCATTACTCTAGTACCACCATCGTTCTCTGTTACTAGAGCGTGTCTGTCTCTGATCCCAGTGCTCAACTGTTATTCCAGCTCTAAGTTCCAGAGTATTTTTCCTGTTTCATTTTAATCAATGGACTTTTTGCAGTTTATCTTATTAAACCAGGTATGCAATGCAATATTCCTTTTGAATCTGTGTATGAAAGCTGCTATCCTTATACCTTGAATTGTTTAAATGACTTTCAATGTTTTTTGTTTGTTTTTATATTTAGTGAACATTTTCTCAAGGTCTTATTTGATTGTTTATATTGGTTGGTGATTTGTGTTTTACAGATAACATTCTAAGTTAGCTGCTGGAAATTTTGCCAGCTCTATTGATTTATCTCTAAAGTTCAGAGAGTTTATTAGAGTTTGTCTAGGCTCTGCTGCCACCTTGCCCGGAGTGAATTACTCTTATGTCACCTAGCAAAAGAGTGAATGATTCCGATGTTCACCTAGCATGGGAGTGACTCTGATGTCATTTAACATAGAAGTGAGTGCCTCCAAGTTCACCTAATACAAATGAATTCCTCTGACATCACCTAGCAAGGGAGTATTTCACATTACCTAGCATGGAGGTGACTCTGATTTCATGATACAAGAGTGAGTGCTGAGGTCGCCTAGCATGACAGTGCCTCTGAAGTCACTTGGTGTGGTAATGAATGAGACCATTTGATCTACAGAGGGAGATTTATCTTCAGCTTTCGAAACCGTCTTCCCAATTACTGTCTTTCAACCTACTTTTTAAATATCCTCTGAACTATATAGATTGGAGCTGCCCTTGAACTATTCTCCAGAAATCTTACTCATACCTCTTTGTTTTCCTTTGAGATATGTCTTTAATTTGATTCCTCTTTCTCCCCATGTTTCAATACATTTTCTAAAAATATCCAATTGTGAAATTATGTTTTTTAATTATTAAAAGTTTTCATTAATGGTGATGGGGAGATGGATAAATGGATAAAGTGCTAGAAAAGTGGAATTCAGATCTTCAAGGCCTGCATACAAAAGCTGGGGACTTTGCCATTCACTTGTCATCCAGAGTCCGGGAGACTGGGGATAGGGGTCCATGGAGCAAGCAGGCAGTGGGACTAGACAAATCGGTGAGCTCTGAATTCCCTGAGAGACCTTCACTAAATAAAGTGGAAAACAGTTGAGGAAGACACCCATTGTCAACCTCTTCACAGAATGAAAGGCCATTCACAGAATGGCCTTCACAGACATGCACACACACATATGTGCTCTCACACAAGTATACCCATACACGTGGGAATGTGCATACATACATGCACCCACACTACAAACAAATCCTCATTGAAGTTTTTATTTAAAAAAGTCTTTTGAGTTGCTGTATTTCAATGTCTTTAAGTTTCATTAGAAAATCCATGCATAATCTTTTTATTTATTATAATTAGTTTTCTTATTTGCTGTGCAGGATGCGGGCAGGCCATCAAGCATACAAAGTAGGTCCTCACTCATTTGCTGTATCTCTAGCCCTTAGTATTTCTGCATCTGTGGGTTCCATCTGCAGAAATACTGGTTTGCCTTTCTTTTCTTCAACCCCTGACTTGGGTCTTATTTTTTTCACTTTGATTTCACTGTCTCTAGCAAGTGGACCTTGTTCATTTAGACCATTTTTGTCCGTTCTGCAGGTGGCAGTAAGCTGTTGAGTCCCATCAATCAACTCTTTGGCCTCTGTGGATTTTCCTGCACATCAAGGGCAATGCCTACTGCATGTCTGGCTTTGAAGTTCTTTTCCTAACTCTTTAGTTTTCAGTGACTAGCCCAGGCCTTCTTACTACCTGTTTTCTTGCTTGTTAGCCTCATGCTGGCTCTTTCTGATTTTAGGCCTCACGGTTATATGTTGCTCATAGATATTAATATCAGTTGTTTTGCTGAGAAAATCAAGTATGTAAGGAAGGGGAGCAGAAAAAAATACACTGCTTTCTGCTGTGACATTTCTCTATACTTCTGCCTATATCTATAACTGTCTGTCTGTGTATCTGTGTATCATCTCTGTGTACCTCCACCATCCCTTATTCATAACTCTGTATTGCTCCTTTCACTAGTATTTTATATGATACACTTACAGTGCAGAATGAAGAGTTATGGACATCATAGCATTTCTTTCCCTGATGCCTACCATAGCAACTGTGAATAGTAGTCGTGCCTAGATTCCAGGTGGGGAGAAAGAGATAATAATGGAGCCATTGGATAGACTTTGCAGTTTACTTCAATTCAATTAAGAATTTCTGAGGTAGTCCCACAGGATGTCTTCATTTAGGTCATTAGTTCTCTCACCCAGGTAGATTTTTTTAACCTGGTTACATTAATATTCATAACAAGGCCAAAGTTATAATAGTAAAATGAACTGATTTAGGGGGCGTTTAGACTCTGTCTTACATTCACAAGGAGAGAAGAATGGGCGATCTTTCCATTGAACTCTTTAGAAACACATCTAATATACAGGTGGAGGCATAATTATGTTATAAAAGCATATTTGTGCACAGTACTTTAACAGTGATACATAATCATGTTCTAAAGGAGACTTTAAACTCCTGTGAAAAAAACTATCATTATTTCATATATACATGCTTCAAGTTCAGATTTGTTCTGAAGTTATAGTTTACATCTTCACATATGTGTTTATTTGTGAACTAGATAACACACAGTACTTCAAATATTATTTTAATTTTGACAAAACAGTAATTTCCCAATGTCTTTTGATACCAGCCCGTATTCACTTTACTCCAGTTGTCTCTAATTTTATTTTTAATAACTGCTTATTTGTGAACTAAGATCTTATCAGGGACCACATACTCTTTCTGAATAATTTTTTAGGGTGAAAAGCTTACTTCCCAGCTCCAAAGAGCTGGACTTGGCCCACCACCCACAACACACCTAGTTACAGAGGGGTGATGGGGTAAAGCAGAGAGAGAAGGTTCTTCACATTAGGAAGAGGAACTAATTAGGGGGTGTAAATGACACAAGGCTGTCTCGGCCTGCTGCCATGGGGTTTAGGTTTAAGCTGAGGGGAGGAAACATGCATAATGGTACCATCATAGTGAGGTGTGGTCCTAAAGTTTGTTATTCTCTAGGTCAAATCTGTCCTGCAAGGTCATCCTTTAGACCGTTACCTTGTTTTCTGTTAATCCCTGAGGTGCATCCTCATCCAGTGACAAGTTTCCCTCTTCTTGGAGTTTAAAGTGAGTTGAGACAAAAGTTAAGGACCATAGCGTCCCTCTTTGCTTTCTGCCAAAGAAAGTACAAACACAAAGCCAAGACAGAGAAGCTGGGCTTTCTTTATGGTTTTAGTTATCTTGTAAACCCAAGAGAGAAACAGGACTTTTTAGTAAAAGCAGCTTCTCAGTGTCTGCTTCAATACTACAATGGCTGTATCTATTCTGTCACACACACACATACCTGGATGGACAGGTATGTAAGGTTGGAGGCCATCTTGGGGTACATGAGACCACATCTTAAAACATATGTACACACATGAACAAATATAATTGCCCCTTACTATTACATATGTCTTGATAAGTTTCCACACATTTAGGGACCAAGCCTCACAACTGACACAGCAAGGTCTATCTACACCTCACAGTTGGTACACTCAGAATCTACACCTCACAATCAGTATACTCAGAGTCTACACCTCCCAGTTGGTACACTCACAGTCTATACCTCACAGTTGTACACTCACAGTCTATACCTCATAGTCGATACACTCAGAGTCTACACCTCACAGTTGGTACACTCACAGTCTCTACCTCACAGTTGGTACACTCAGAGTCCACACCTCACAATCAGTACACTCAGAATCCACACCTCATAGTCGATACACTCAGAGTCTAAACCTCACAGTTGATACACTCATATTCCTCACCTCACAGTTGGTACACTCAGAGTCCACACCTCACAGTCGGTACACTCAGAATCTATACCTCACAGTCGGTACACTCAGAGTCCACACCTCAAAGTTGTTACACTTAGAGTCTACACCTCAAAGTTGGTACACTCAGAGTCTACACCTCACAGTTGGTACAATCAGAGTCTACACCTCACAGTCAGTACACTCAGAGCCTGCACCTTACAGTCTACACCTCACAGTGGGTACACTCAGAGTCTATACCTCACAGTCGATACACTTCAGAATCTATGCCACACAGGTGACAGATCAAAACTTCATGTTATCCACTTGATCTTTTTCCTCATGGTTTATAAGGCCTCTACTCATGATTTTCATCAGGGTATCCATCAAAATTCTGTCCTCTACATTCGGTTTCCAGAGACTGGTTTTAACAAAGTGTAGGACTCAGCATTTGTAACAACCGCCCTAGTGATTCTCATGCAGTAGACTTCCAAACACACATTTTGATACTACCTGTTCAAAGTATGACCACCAGGCTGCTGCAAAGATTGACAGGCAAATTTAAATTTTATTTATGAACAGTCTTCCTCTGAGATTGGTAAGCTATTTCTTTCTTGTGCAAAATAGGATGGATTTATGATTTTTATGGAAACCAGGTGATGTTCTGGTTGGTGGGCTTGTCTCTCAAGTCAGGCAACACTCGTGCTTTTCATTTCAACCCCTGCCAAAGGCTGTGAGGAGGATGGATGCGTAGAGTACAGTCTTCAGATGTTGTCAGAATTTGAAAGTGGAGTGGTTTAACCCTTTTATGTTGGCTTCTCTATTGTGTATTGACACTTTTAGACTAAAGCAGATTAAACTATATTTAAAAAACATGGAAACATTTTGTATTAGCTTTGTAGTTTGTTTACATAGTTAATATTTTATAAAGTGAAGATGTGGATGAAAAGGATTCCAGGTGATAAACTGATTTATTTTAGTAGCTGATTGTTACATTGATGATTTTTGCTCTATAGGGTGAAAAATTTGGACCCTTTGCTGGAGAGAAGCGAATGCCTGAAGACTTGGATGAAAATATGGACTACCGACTGATGTGGGAGGTAAGGTATGGTTGTTAAACCTCAGGGATTGTTCCCCTTTGTATGGTACTATAGTATGATACTGAAGTAAGGCCATTGAATCAATATTGGTCTTAGTTGAGTTTTATGTCCTGAAATGTCTTATTGCTTTATTGTTTTAATGATTTATTTTTTAAACTGTGTGTGTGTGTGTGTGTGTGTGTGTGTGTACATGTGAGTACAGGAGGCTGTAGAGTCCAGAAGAGGGCGTTAGATCCTCTGGAGCTGGAGTTACAGGTGGGGATAAACAACCTGACCCTTGGCAGAGCAGCATGGGCTGTGGTATCATCTTGCCAGACCTGGAACGTCTTCATGAAGGTTAACATTAAAAATGTTAGACTGCTGCAATAGTCTTCTACACAATTCTTTTAGAGCTCTGAAATTTAACTATTGTCCCGCAAAATGGTAAAGGACATTTGGATTTCAAAGTGAATATGCACTGAATTTAGAATTGGATTTTTGTAAAGGAAATTGGGCTTTTCTTTAACCTTTATTTCTGATTGCAGTTCTAGTGGTATAGAAGTAACTTTGCATTCTTTGTTTAATGCATACTTCACACTTAAGCTACACTTACCTTTAGATACACATGTAAGAACTAAGATGCTGTAAACTGCCTTTACCATATAAATTTTCTTTTCTGTGGGATTTGCATATGTGAGTGTGCATTATTTATCATGCAGATTTCATATCCTAGTTTCAATTACTTTTTGGCTTGTATTGATTAGAAGAAGGGTCTAAGGATTAGAACTAGGGAATTAGAGGCTTGGAGACAATTGAAAGGGAAATTCGAAGACCTCAGCAGCAAGAATTCTATTAGGTGGGCACGAACTGAAGCTTGTGCAGATGGGTTGAAAGGTAGAGGTTGCAAGTCAAAAAATGTGTTTTTGTTTTGTGTTGGTTTGCTTTTGAGATAGGGTTTCATGCATCTAAGGCTGCCTTGGAAGACATAAAAAGATTTATTTCAAGGTTTAAGTCATGCAGTTGTGAGAATCTGAAATGTGTAGTGCTGTTGTTTGAATGAGAATGACCCCCATTGGATCAGATGTTTGAATACTTGGTTCCAGGTTGGTGCCACTGTTTGGGTAGGTTTAGGAGGTGTGTTCTCCTGAAGGAAGTCTTACTTATAGCGGAATTTAAGCTTTCAAAAGCCATGTACTATTTCTAGTTTTCTCTCTACTTCCAGCTTGTTGTACAAGATGTGAGATCTTAGTGGTTTCTGTTACTAAGTCTGCCATATACTGCCAAGATTCCCTGCCATGATATACTCTTTCCCTCTGGAACTGTAAGCCCCTCCACCCCAAACCCTTCTTTCTGTCAGTTGCCTTGATCATGGTGTTGCATTACAGCAATAGAAAAGTAACTAACACAGAAGGTGAGGCCAACAGGCTGGAAACTCGGATGAAGGCTAATGATATGTCTATGGCTGTGTGCTTTTGCAAACCTGCCATCATTCTCTTAAAGCCATGGTCCAATGAGAGTCCCACATATTATGATGGGTAATCTCTTTGATTTAAAGTGAACTTAATGTACAGAATATCAAGGTTAGTCTTTGGTTCATTCATGTAGTACTGCAACTTAGCTGTTGACATATAAATCCATCATAACATGTTGTCTGCAATCAAAGCATACATATAAGCATCCTACTATTACTGACAGTGTTGGTGATGTTGCAGTTGTGAGAAAAAGAATTCTAAAAGGTTTCTGTAGTACAAGAGTCAGGAGCAGAAACTAGCAGTGGCCTATACTGTAATCCAAGTGGAAAATGTTACTGATGCTGTACTTATTTAGCATACTGTTTTAATTGCTTATTTTTAGGAACCTAAGATGTTTTTACGGCTTCTACCATGTTTCCATAAGCAGTTCATTCTTTTGCCATAAGATTTTCAGAAATTAAATGTTATGTGACAAAGGGGCCCCAGCCCGCCACTCAAGGAAAAGCCTATAAATTCTTAAAAATGGTAATATTTAACAAGTTGCTAATGGCTTTTGCTATTTGTTGTCTGGAAATTTTTGTGGTGAAACCAGTGTTCTATATAACAAGTGCGTTATGAAGCCGATACTGACTGTAATTTTTCTCTGGAAAGGAAATTATGAGAAATAAAGTATAGGGCTTTGTTTCTCCATTATATGTGACGTTTTGGCAGCAGATCATTGACTCCTATAACCTTTGGTGTCTTTACTATTTTGCTTTAACACACTAGCACCCCCAGTGCTGCTTACTTAGTGTTACTCTGCCACTCATGGAACTTGATGTATTTTGATGCTTGTTGATGTTAAGAGTCACATGGTGGCTGATATATCATCTTTACTTTACTTTGTAGTTAATGCTTTGAATGAGGTATAGTTTGGAAGGTGTAAAGGGTAAAGCACTGGTTGCTTCAGGTTATCCCAGGGAAGTTGTACTTAGTCCTCTCCTCATTCTTTCCTTACCTCCTTTTCTCTCCCTTCTCCCTTTGTCATTATTAAATTTATTTGTCAATAGTTTTATACTGTATATAATATATTCTGGTCACACTTATCTGTTAGCTCTCTTATTCCCTTTCAACTCCATTCTCCCTTCTCCCTCTCTCCAAGTTCCCATCCTACTTCCTAATCTTTTTGAGTATAACCATGGCTGCCCGAGTAGGAATGGGTCTTGGCGTTATCCACAGGTGTATGAATAGCTCACCACGGGTCATGTCACTGAGACACTGACTTCTCTCGCCCAGCAGTCCTCACCTACTATTAGCTCTCCTAGATGGGCCTGGGCCCTTGAGCCCCTCCTCCACTTATGACTGGATACTGATGGACTGTCTTGTGTAATCTCTGTGCAGGCAACAATAGCTGCTGTGAATTTGTGACTGACACAGCCTTGCCATGCCCTTAAGACAGAGCTTCATTGCCCACTTCCCATTGACTATATTCTTTCTACCCCTTCTTTTACAATGTGCCTTAAAAACTGATTTGGGTGTCTCATTTAAGGCCAAGAATTCTCCAGTCACTTGTTTTTAGCCCTGCCTTGATCAATCATAAATATCTGCATAACTGCTGTTCACTGGAAATACTAGCGTCTTTGATTAAGACAAAGCAGTGCTAGTGTGGGGCATAAACATGAATATCTAGAAAGGATCTTGACAACATGTCCATTTAGTTTACTAAAGTAGTAATTTCATCTCTAGGGCCTGTGATCCCAAATATTAGTCTTTGACCAGATCCACAGTACTGGACATGAATTCCTTCCAGTGAAGCAGACCGCTGATTCAATCAACAACCAACTGGTTATCTCCATAGCAGTGTACCACTATTACACCAGGAAGCACAGTTTGCTGGGAAAGTGGATATTACATCATGCTATGTCCAAAGCTGAGAAAGACCATTGCTGACTTTCCTCCTTGAGATGCCAGCATAGCAACTGCTGGCACTATGAAAGCTAACCAGCAGGGAGGAAGCTTCCAGTATAGTTCCAGCATCGTTTTACTGTTTTGTAACCAAGATGCATGTGTTTTCATCAGAAGGCTCTTACTGATCAGTTCTGATGGTCAGCTTAGAGGAATGGTACTAGCTTCTCTTACTTTGGGATACCATGAGATTTTCTGGCCAATAATTCCTATGGAGATATCCCACACCCGACACTGGGATTAATAACACATGGCTTCTGAGATTGGCTTTATGTACTTACTTATGCATGGTGCTTCTGTTGAGGCTACTGCCTTTCCCCTTCCCTCCAATTTCCTTCTCTCCCCCTTTCCCTTCATCTCCCCTTCTCTACCTTCTCTCCTCCCCTCCCCTTCTCTCTTTTTCTTGTCCTCATCTGGTATTCATTTGGATTGCCAGCTAGTTCCTACTTTTCCAGTTGTGTTGTTGGCTGGAGGAGGAATTTTTGTCAGTGATAGATCTTCTGAGGGAACATTAAAAAACAAAAACATGCAAACAACCAAAGAGAAACATAAGCAGAGAACACCTTTTGAACCTCATAGCTTCCCTGCTCTCCCTAGTGTAATCCTCTCCATGTTTATGGTGCATGAGCTGCATCAGAACCTGGAGTTACACTTGACAGAGACTTTTACTCCTTAAGGGTTGACGATGCCAGCATCCAGACAGAACAGAGTCTCTTCTGGAATCCTTGATTATTCTCAAAGGGAGATAAAAGAATAATTTTCCCATCAGGTGAAATCAACCAGTCAACCAGTTATTGAAAATATGTCTAATATTTATGCTGTTCCTGGTAACCACCATGCTGCTCCTGGACCATCCATCCTACTTATTTTGTAGTTATGACATATGAACCAGGTGCTGATGAGAATATCTAGAAATAATACCCTAACAAGACACCATGAGACACAGTTCTTTCTCAATTTATATTTTATTGTGCTTATGGTGTTGATGATGCTCATGGACAAGAAAGATGCCCCGGTGGTAATTTTATATCAAAGCATTGGAGGCATTACTCATTTTGCCTACTGACACATATCAGTTTCTAGCAGCATGCACAGTAAGTACGTAAACAGATTTTGTGAGCCATGGGGAATGCTGGCATTGCTGGAAGCTCTTCTTCCCTCTTGGGATACAACTTGAGATTTAAGATGTCCACTGCTTCTGAGCATTTCCTTGAATTTCAGACTTTTGCTGTATTGGCTACCAGGATTTGAACTTCTTTCTGTCATTAATGCTTATTGAAGGCTTCTGATTTTTGCATTTATTTTAAGTAAAGTGTATCCCCACAAGAATGTTGCTTTCCTTGGGCTTTAGGCCAGCTGTCAGACCTGGGGTTATAGCCAGTGCTTGACCACAGATGTTTCCCTTGAACAGTTTGGTGGTATGTGCCCAGTTGTCTGCATTGTAGCCTTTCCTGCACTTAATTAGGGGTTCTTTTGCCAGGTGGTTTAGAGTTATGACTACATTTCCTTTCATTTTATTTTCTTAGACTCATCCTTAAGACTAAAACACATCATGTGCTATTGCCAAAGCTCTTGGTAGTGCTTTTTAAAATCTCCACCATTCATTTCTATGATACATTTTTAGATACTTCATACCACAGTTCAGTCTCTCTCTCTAGCACATACCTTGACACAGTTTGCGTATTTCACTTCCTCTTGCCCTTGAGCATTATGCAGATGTTCTGAAGCAGGCATTGTAGCATCCACCATGTTTGTCTTTCCAATAGCTCAGATATGCTGGCTTTGGGGTTTCCCTCCCTTTCCAAAAGACATCTGGCGGTACATGCAGGAGTTTGGTGTCAAAATGCTTCTGCTGAGTCCTTAAAGCTTTATATCTTGCTTGGGCGTTTCCAGCACTACTTACTCTTGAGGTTTGCATCTGTGCTGAGATCACACAGGGCTCTGTGTGTCCCTCTCCTCTCTGTGCTCCACTCACACTGTGCTCATGTTTGCCCCCAGCCTTCCGAACCACTTACCATACAGTCGAGTGTCTAGTGGTGATTCCTTATGCACAGAACAGGGGTAATCTTGGTCCGTAACCTCATGTGGGCCCTCTAGGGAAGGAATACTTTCATTGTGTACCCAATCCACAGCTCATGTCCAGATTTACCAGAATCAGGTGAGAAAGAAAGAGTCAAGTGAGATATGCACATTCTGAGTGTTATTTTATAGGGAAAAAAAATCTCTTTTACTTAGATTCAGATTAATTTTTTGTTATTATATCATCATACTTAATAAATGTGTCAATTCACGAAACATTAGAAACAAAGCAAATAGACCTTAAACATCTGTAGTGAGGAGCTGCAGGCGGCCTGCTTTTCATCCCGCCTGGCTCCTGCATGGTTAGCTTTACATGCAAAATAATTACACGGAAACTGTATTCTTTTAAACACTGCCTGACCCATTAGTTTCAGCCTCTTACTCACATCTTGACTAACCCATATCTAATAATCTGTGTAACACCACGGATAGTGTCTTACCGGGAAAGATTCAGCATGTCTGACCTGGCGGCTGGCTTCATCGCATCTGTCACCCCGAGGAGAGGCACAGCAGTCTGGCTCAGAGAGAAGAGGCATGGCGATTTATTAACTTCCCTTCCCAGCATTCTGTTCTGTCTACTCCGCCCACCTAAGGGCTGGCCAATCAAATGAGCAAGGCAGTTTTTTATTAGTCAATGAAATCAACTCAAGCAGAAGACTCTCCCACATCAAACATCAATTTTGAAAAAGTACCACTCTTATAAAGAATCAGTCCAGCTATAAAACAGTTATGTACAAAGTGCTATGAAGCAATCTGCTTTACCTGTGGGTGACTGAGTAGCCAGAGGAGGAGAAATCCTGCCCCCTGCCTGCTGGCTGAGAGGTGAGTAATAGTGAGAAGAGAGGAAGAAAATTTCATCACCATGTTGGGAAGAAGGGGATGTAAAGGTCCCATGATCACGAGTTCATCCTCCTTTTACTGATATGAACTTTAGACTTAGACAGAGGAAGAATAGGGGCAGGCGCAAGAAGTATCCATAGTTGACAGTCTTGGTCATGGTGTACTTTTGCCCACCATTGTCTCAGCTCAGGTCATTGCAAGATGGTCCCTTAAATTGTTAAGCTGTCAATCATGTCATCCCTGAGAGTACCCATCTGTTTCTATGTTCTGTTCCAGCATGTAGTCTGCCAAATTAGAGGGCTGTTATCACCTTGGGGTGGTCTGTTCCTGGCATCAAAGATGACTATGGGTTTAAGACACTTCAGCCTAAAATGCAAAAGAGACAGGTTAGGTAGACAGGCACTCTAGTGCTTTTCCTGGCATGAAGGAATAGAGGACAGTGCCAACAACAGGAGACAGAAGTGAAGAGTTCTCACTGTTACCCATGGGTCACTGGTTTTTTGTTCTGTTTTTAGAAAATTCAGCCTTCCAGTAAGGACTCTTAAAATTTGACATTCTCTTATTTTTTCAAATCCATTGCCTGAAGGAGCATGGAGGAAAACCTTTCTATTCTTAAGCCTAAGGTCATTGGAATTGCCAGAGTCATTAATAATTACCATATCTACCACCCATATATTATAAAATGCAGCATGTTAAACTGCTTTAATTTTACTTATTTTAGTCTGCAGAAAAGAGTATTATTTTATTATTATTATTGAGTAAATAATGTTTTCAAAATATTCTTGTTCAAATATTTGAGGTTTTTGTACAGATTGCTGACTTGCTATAGTTATCGCATTGATTTGGAATAATAGTGCTCACCTGGTGATGTGAGCCCCATTTTATAACTGATGGGCTTCCTATTTTAACAGTACAGATTGCTTTTGGAACTTCATTCTCAGCCTCTAGTTAGCACCACTCACAATGAGGGTGGTCCCTACTTGGTCTTTTCTCTTTCTCATTGATTCTGCTCTATGAGGAGCACAGAGGAGCCAGATGAAGAGGAAAATTTCTACACTATCAATGAGCAGGTAATAACTTTGAAGTATGCGGCTCCAGAAAAGTTTACTTAGAGCATGTGACTGAGCCCTGGCTCAGAGGGCAAATGCAGTACTATTTCTTACATCTTGATCTTAGAACCATCTGTGGCAAGGAATAAACCTGCAGAGTGAATTCTGAGTGTGTTCCCTAACCATCTTCCCAGAGACTCAGTCACAGGCTATAACTTGATGGAGGGCAGCAAGAGAAGGGAGGATGCTCTGTTATTGTGTCCTTATTCTTCAGGAACTACACTCGGAAAGCCAGATCCTTGACAACACTTCAGAAAAGAATTTCAAGACAGAGGGAAGCATCAGAGCATTCATTAAGATAAGGGAGAGAACATACTTTAGAGCGAAGCATGGGCATTCAGACAAAGGACATTCTTAGATGCCTCCGTAGTGGCTGTGTGGCTTTTAAAGTTATCATGTTCAAAGGATAAGATTTGCAACAAGACTTCAAGATTAATTCAGCAAGTTTTAAAATTAAGTAAAAACAAAGCAAAACAAACAAGCAAAAAGAAAAAAAAACCCAAACAAAACAACAAAAAACAAGTGGCATACTCACCCAGAAGAACAGTGAGTAAGATCATTCTTAAAGAATGTCTTGTTATGCATGAAATGGTTTGGTGGTTTTAGGAGATACTTTCATTGACTTTAGGGATGAGCAAGCATGCCAATACTGTTAAATGCAAAGCCACGAACATTCTGGCTCTGTGTAAGCAAGCATAGTTAGTTGATTTGAATGTCTCTGACATGTGTTTTGGAAGATGAACGCTACTTCTTATTATCATCTCTGTTAAAATTTTAGACTCATTGACTATCCCATCCTTCCCACATCCCCTTAATAGAGATGAGAAAACATCCTAATCATAAGTGGTACTATTGCCTGGTCCTGGTCCTGCAATGCAGGGAAAAAGAGGGGACAAACTCATTTCTCACTTCTTGACAGTGGACATAATGTACCCACTTGTCTCAGGTCCTTGCTGCTTGGACTTCCCTACCATGATGGTCTGGAACCTTGAACTGAGAGCCAAAACAGCTCTTCCTGTTGTAAGTTCTTCTGTAAGTTGCTTTTGGCAGGGCATTTGAACACAGCAACAAGGCTAACAGCCATACAGTGATGTACTTAATTAGAGAGGGCACTTGGACAGAGAAGGAATGATGGGATGGACTCTGTTTCCAATCCCAAAGAGATGACATATTCTATTGTCTAGCTATGATGTTTACTCTTAGGTCTTTGCATAGTAGATCTAAAATATAAATATCCTTGAATAAACATTTATTTCATATTTAGTATTTAAGACCTCAAATAAATATATAATCTGTGCTTGTTATTTGAGCATTTTTAGAAAATATGTGATTTATCAGTTAAGAACACAACTTGATTGCCTTATTGCTTGCTCATGTTGTAGACATATTTCCTTGCTCATGAAGAGAGGATTTTACTGAAATTCAGTCTGTAAAGATGCCGCCTGGTTGGATATTGAAGTAGACATTTTATTTGTATCTTCTTTTCATTGACCGTGTCTGCTGGTTACAGCTGCTCTGCTGTTGGGAATTTGACTCAGTACCAGTTTCCCAATGTGTTTTAGGTTTTGGTAAAAAATGTTTTCAACTGTTTGAAATCTTTTATTTTTTTATTGTTTATAGAAATCCTTTTAGGTGTTTGGAACAAAGGAGGTTCCGTATGAAATGTTTTCCTTTTGCAGATGGTAACATTTTTAGGTTCCAAATGGAACCACTTAGTGGACACATTAATGGAAAAATACCACCTATGAAGCCTTCAGAATGCTAGAGCTGGTGACACAAATGTTGTAGTGTAGGACAGCCCCCCTGACACTGGTTTCTCAGCTAGAGACACAGGCCAGCAAATATAGGTGCCTTCTGTACAGTTTGTGTCAGCTGAGACTGTACTTTGTCTACTTTTCCCACATTGGGTCCTAAGTATATCCTTTTTCTGGCCATCAAGCTAATCCTTACATAGGATCAGAAGAGTATTGAAGTGGCTGCACTGTATGATTGAAACAAATAAGTAAGCAGGTTTCTTTGTTTGGGGAGTACTGTCTGTGATCATTGTGATCTGATCCTGACTGAAAACACAGCAGGCGTTTTATCTGACAGAAGCAGTTGTTTACTGTTACAAACAACTTCAACTTGTTAAATAACAGAGAAGATCATGATGCCAAGACAAAACAAAACAAAATAAAACAGAAACACAAAAAAACAAAACAAAACAAAACCCTCAAAAACTCAGTTGTTGAGGCTACCATAGGGATGAGACTGTCAATCAGCTCAGGGATGATAGTCAATTTCTACCAATCTCATTTTCCCGTAGTCTCACTGCTGGCAGCTGCCATGGAGGATTTTATCTTCATGTTAATATACTACATGACATGCTTATCTGAGCAGTTTCCTAAGCACACTAAGGCATTATGGTAAAAACTTAGTTAACTCCATATGAAATGGTTTAGACAAAGCATTTCAGATCTGACAGATGAATGTATGCATTTATGAAAATAAGCACTTTAGAACTATAGTAAAATTGAGGGATTGGTGTCAGTTTTACTGTTTACTGCATAAGTAAAAACAAAAGAGCTTAATAAAATTAGTAGCTATTAGATTTTCTAAATGGTTTTAGATTTCCAGTTATATATTATAAAAGAGCATGGACTTTAAGAAAGTATGGTGGTAGGAGGATATATTCATTAGCTTTGTTCTTGTGTTAGTTACTCTTTTTTTTGAATTAGTTACTTTTCTATTGCTGTGATAAAACACCATGACCAAAGTACCTTGTAGAAGGAAAGGTATATTTGAGCTTACAGTTTAAGTTCCATCATGCAGTAAAGCGTGGCAGCAGGTGGACCTAGGGGCTGAAACAGCAAGTGGAGATGTTACATCTTACACTTTAAGCACAAAGGACTGAGCAGACATGAAATGGCAGGAGTCTTTGCACTCTTAAAGCCTTGCCCTAAGCATCCCTGAAAAGCAGCATCAACTGGGGACCAAGCAATCAAAATGCCTGCCACTATGGGGACTATCTTATTTAAATCACCACATCTTCTCCTTGCCCCCCATTGTATCATGGCCACATCATAATGCACAATGCATGTAGTCCAACTTTTCAAGTCCTTATCGTTTTTCAGTCTCAACACTGTTTAAAGGTTCAGAGTCTCCGTGAGACTCAAGACAATCACTTAATTGTAATCTCTTCTAAAATATAAAACGAGATTACATACATCCAACTTATAATGGTATTGAATATACATTGCCATTACTGATAGATGATGCACTGAAATTGGATTTCTTAGTTGAATATTTTTCATTGATAGCATGGGTCATAATGAACCTTGGTATATTAAAATTGAGAGTTATATGTATGTATGTATATATATATATATGTTTTCTATAACACACAATATGTATATGTCCTTTTTCCACTTTACCCTGAATCAATACGCCACATTTTTTTTTAAAATAAATTTCTCTAAACTTACACTTTATAACTTGAGTTTGTGCCCTGATTTTCCTTCATGACAGACTGGGAATGGGATGTTTAAGTCAACTAAACCTTTTCCTTCTCCAGGTTGCTTTTGATCATGGGGCTTATTATAGTAATGGAAACCTAGTTAGGACAATAATCTCACATCATGTCTGACCAGGAAGAAGAAAGAGCAGGCTGGTACGAGGAGACAATAGTACCTTTAAAGGCTGACCATTAGTGCCTACTTCTGCTAGCAAGGCCCCTCTTAGAACTTCTGTAACCTCTCTAAACAGCTCTGACAAACAGGTACAAGCATTCAAATTTTGAGCTTTTGGAAACACTTTAGTTTCAAACCATAACACACACCATTGTGAAGGCTCATCATAGGCAAAAGACTAAAACACTTTTTTGATCTTTTAAAGAGATACTGACTTTGAGACATCCATTGGTAGAGCACGGCTTCGACTCATGTGATCATTGGTGGAACATAAGCAAGAAAGGTTGGCATATTGTGTGACAGCTGACATTGAGTTCCTTGTTCCAGAACTTGCTGGGAAGTGGACTGGGCTGAGCAGGGACCAGTGTAGGGCTGTGTGTATAAGGGTTGGGAGGTAGGTGGGATGCTGGAAAGACTCTCGAATTTACATTTTGTGGCTTGTGGAGTTCTTTTTGACCCTACTTCCCAAGCTGATGGGTGTGTGAATTCATTAGGAAGAGATAGGACTGGATTCTGCTCTCTCATATCCTGCAGTGGGTTGATGTATGCTGTTCTTTGCTTACATCTACAAAACTAATTCTAGAGAGCTGCCAAGGCTTTTGTTTATGATAACATTTTAAACAAGTTTCATGGTAACCATGACTTTGTACAACATGTTTAAGTCCTCTGTGAGATTCTGCATGTATTCATTGGGGTAAGAATAGGGGCAAATTTGCATGTTGCTGCTGGGCTGCTCAAGGCTTCCTTCGGGTTCACTATGGTACCCTTTAACTTAACACTTTATTTCAACTATTATCTTCTTTTTCTTCCCTTTTCTCTTCCTCATCTCTTTTTCTGACCAAAAAAATCACTCTATCCTGGACTAATACATGTGCACGTGTGTGCACACACAGACACACAGTTACACAAAAGTGTATACACGTGTACATATACATGCACCTACACATGCATAAACATGAGTGCACACACATACACATGCTTACATACATTTACTCATACATGTAAAAACACACACAGCACATGTGTATACACATGCATATATATACTCATACACATACTCATAAACATATACACCTGCAAACACTTGTCCACAAGCACATATTATACACATATACATGCATGCACTTATATGCACATACTCTCACACACATATACAACAAACACATGCCACATACACAGATGTACACACATGGATACATATGTATACACCTACATTCAGATACACACCTATAGGAATGTACATGTACTACATAGGCACACACATACATATGTACATACGCATACACAGATACAGTACACTACACATACTGCTTCAACGTAATTTAAAATTTTTATTAATATCCCATTTCATGTAAATGAGCTAAATTTGGGGCTCCAAGGAAAGGAGAAAAGCGTCCTTGTAATTTGGTACTTTAGACTGTAGAAATCAATAATACTTTAACACATTTTGCAAAACAAGTGTGATTTTAATTATAAGATTTCAGACTATATAACTTGCTATAGAAACCATGCTATGACAAATGTTTTGTTAATAAATTTAGAATTAATTTTATATTCATACATTATTTCTTTGAATTTAATTTCATTACTACTTTCTTGATATTAATGCCAGTAAATATATTTTATTTGGATAGATGTACTTTTGAAATTGAAACACCTTTTTTTTCAGGGTTAAGTCAATTTTTCTAAAATAATCTAGATTTATCTATTTTTATAAGCAATTGATAGCTAATCATTTCATGGTAGCTGATTTAATTATTGGAAAATGATAAGTGGCTTTTGAACAACTTGTTTTTCTCATGTATGTATGTATTTATGAGGTATGTATGTAAGTGTTATGTTCAAGCTCAGCATATTGGGCATGGTAGGTAAGCATTCTTTTTACCACTACACTACATAGTTAGTCACAAAATTTTTAATTATGAATTTTGTAAAATCTAAAGATACAGCATTTCTTACAAAAACTAGTGTATTTATTGGTATTAGCTTTACATATTAAATATATGTGTATTTAAAAACTGTAAAATGTAGAATCTCATTAATTTTATATAAACTGTATGTTGAAATATTTTTGTAGATATTTTGGTGTGGGTATATTGAAGTGGCTCATGTGGCTCATCTTTCGCGTCTGTTGGACAGCATGAACAGGGTGTAGAAAACAGCTTGTCTAGTTCTTGAGAACTGGCTCATGGCAGAGGTGGAGAGAAGTGTCACTCATTGGTGGAGAAAGTGGACATTAATTAGTTTATTTCTATATATCTTACCTTTAAAATTGTTATATATTATAGCACCTTATCTTAGCTTTCAGATTGGAGAGGTACTTTCCTGTGTATAGTGCTTATTTGGCATGCACAGACCAGCAGGTTTGGTCCCCTGCACAGCATACAACGGGGCAGAATGGAGCACAGCTGGAATCCTAGTTCCAGCACTTGAGAGATGGAGACAGAGGATAGGAAGGTTAAGGTCGCCATTAGTTAAGTAGTGAGTTTGAGACCATCCCCAGCTTTCTTGTGATCCTATCTTAAAAAAAAAAAGGGAAGGATAAGAAAAGCTTTGGTTTGTGTGTTTTAATTGTTACATTATTGTTCAGAGCATTTTAGATTTACATAGAAATTGAACAGTAATTAAGATTCCCATGTTCTCTTTCCTTCTCTCCAATTCTTTTATTATAAACATCTTTCCTTAGTTTTGAACTTTTGTTTTAATTGATGAGATCATATGGATCCATTATATTACAGTCTGTTGTTTACATTGGAGTTTATTCTGTGCTTTCATTCTTTAAGTATGTAGACTAGATCCCCAACTCCCCAAATCCTCTGTGTGTTGTCTGTTCCTGCTCCTATGCTCTGTTTTAGTTGCTGACAGCCACCATTCCTTTGTTTGTTTGTTTGTTTTTGTTTTTGAAACAGGGTTTCTCTGTAGCTTTGGAGCCTATCCTAGAACCAGCTCTTGTAGACCAGGTTGGTCTCCAACTCACAGAGATCCACCTGCCTCTGCCTCCCGAGTGCTGGGGTTAAAGGCATGCACCATCACTGCCTAGCCAATCCATTTTAAAAATCTAGAATGCCATATATTTGGAATCATGTAATATATAGCCATTTCAGATGATAAACTTCCCTTAAAATTTGTATATTTAAACTTCTTCAATTTTAAAGCTTTTAAGCTCATTTAATTTTATTACTGAATATTAGTTTTTATATTCCACAGTATGTTTAGTCACTGATTGATTATCTTGATTGGATATTATGAACACAATTGCTGTTGACACTTATGGGCAGGATTTTGTGTAGACACTCATGTTCAGCTAATTTGGATAATTGCCAAGTAGCATGACTGTCATGCAATGATAGCTTTTACAGTTTGTTTAGAATCTGCTAAAATACCTTACAGACCCTGTGCCATTTGGGTCCATCCAGCAGAGAATGAACATTTCTGTCACTCCATTTCCCTCTCAGCATCTGTTGGTTGGAAGTATGGCATCTCTCCCTGTTTTAATTTACAGTCTCCGAATGCTGTATGATGCTGAACATTCTTCTTGTCGTTGCTTACCATCTGCATGTTGCTCATGTTACTGGTTGTGCTGTCTTACTCTCTTTTGCCCATTTAAACTATCGGATTGTTTTCTGTAGGCTTTGGATACCTGTAGTCATTTTCTATCAATCTGTGGATGGTCTTTTCATTTTCTTTGTAATATTTCTCATGGAATGCTTGTTTTAATTTTAATGAAATCTTAGTTATCAAATGTTTTTCATATGGATCACTGCTTTTGGTTTTGTATCTTTACAATCAATATCAAACACAAGGATACTTAGGATTTTCTCTATTAATTTCTCAGAATTCGTCTTAGGCTTATGTTGTGTGAAAACATGATGACCAAAAGCAGTTAGGGGGGAAAGGGCTTACTTACACGTTTGCAGCTTGGCTTACACGTCTACATCTTAGTCCATTACTGAAGGAAATCAGGACAGGATCCTAGAGGCGGGGCTGATGTAGACGCCTTGGAGGGATGCTGCTTACTGACTTGCTTCCCCTGGCTTACTCAGCCTGCTTTCTTATAGAACTCAGGTCCACAAACTCAGAGGGGCCACCACCCACAATGGAATGGGCCCTCCTGCACTGAATCTCTAATTAAGAAAATGCTCTACAGGATTGCTTATGACCTGATCTTATGGAAGCATTTTCTCTATCAAGGTTCCCTCTTGTCAGATGACTTTAGTTTGTGTCAAGTTGACATAAAACTAAACAGCAGAGTTTTATAGTTTAGATTTTAAAAGTTAAGGACCTATAGAGCGATTCATATTGCAAAGATAGTTTTGTGAGAGGTATAGGTAAATCTGTGTGTAGACATGTTTTTAAAATACCAGCGTTGAGTTCTTCTGGCTCTACTCTATAGGGAAGCTGTCCTCTTACCATTGAATCACTCTCGCTCATTTGCCAGTACACTTTCCGTCATCACCATCATTATTTTTATTATTATGAAAACCCTCTCCGATTGCCTTTTAATCTAGCTCTTTCAGCATTTGAGGTTTCCCACCAAGGTCTTTGATCCATTTGAAGGTGACTGTGCAGGGTCATAGATACAGGTCTCATTTCATTCTACATGTGTACATCCAGTTTTCCCAGCATCATTTGTTAGTGATGCTGTGTTTCCTCCACTATGTGTTTTCAGTATCTTTGTAAAATATCAGGTGGTTTTAATTACATCTGTCAACTGGATCTTCTATTCTGTTCTTTAGTTACCAGTCCAAGGCTCCCTGGTGGTCTTAGGACCTAGGGGAGAACAGAGGCTAGGGTGTCAAACAGCTGTGAGTAAGCACTAGCAAAGAACCCCTTGAAAGTCTGCTTCAGGCCAGCTTGTTTATTCGGGTAACAGGCTACTGTATATATTGCTTGAAAACAAAGGAACAAACAAAATACAACTAATTTGTGCACTCAGGTCAGATTGAGGGGAGGCAGACATTTCAGTTCACATACCAAAGAATACTGCTCTGGGGAAAGTGCAGGGGAGGGAGCAGAGATGTAACAGCAGCAGAGGAGGTATGTCCCTTGTTTATTAGCTAACAGGCTATCTGCAAAATAGCTTGTGTTGGCATAAACTTGCCTGCATGGATGAAAAGCCTTACTGATTTTTAAAATGACCTCTTGTCCCTATGAAATGGATCTAGGTTTTCAACCAGAGTGAGGAACCCTGGCTCCTACCATAAACCTCCAAAAGATTTTGGGGTGCAGGCAACTGTCAATTTGTTTGATTCTGTAATTCCACACTGTTCCATTGTTCTACGTTTATATTTAAGCCAGTACCATGCTGTTTTTGTTACTTTAGCTGTGCAGTATAGCTTGAAATCTGCATGTGATTTCTCCAGCTTTATTCTTTTTATTCCAGATTTTTTGTGTCTATCTGGCATCTTTTGTGATTTCATATGGGATTCAGCCTTGAGCTTTCTCTCTCTCTTCCTCCTCCTCCTCTTCCTCCTCCTCTTCTCTCTCTCTCTCTCTCTCTCTCTCTCTCTCTCTGTGTCTCTCTCTTTCTGAAAAGAATGTCATCAAGGTTTTATTTGGGGCTGCATTGAATCTGTAGTATCTGTAGTTTGCTTTTGGTTATGATAGTCTTTTTAAAACAATCTATTCAACTAATTCTTGAGCTCAGGGGGTCTTTCTATGTCTACTGATTTCCTCATTTTCTTTTCTTCTCGGAGAATTAAAAATTTCACTGTAAAAGACTTTCATCTCCTTGATTCGATCTATTGCTAAGTGATTTGGTTTGCTTGTTTATTTGTGTTTTGAGGCTATTGTGAATGGGAGTGTTTATATGATTTGTTTCTCAGCATGCTTGCTTTTGTTTAGAAAATAGCTACTGGTTTTTGTAAAGTGATTTTGTATCTTGCCATTTTGCAAAAAGTGTTAATCATTTCTAGATGTTTTCTTCTGGAATCTTTGGGATATCTTACATATAATATTATATCATCTGCAAATAGAGCTTGTCTTCTTTTCCTACTTGCAGTCATTTAATTTTCTTTTCTTATTGCTGTAGCTAGGCTTTCAGACACCGTTTGAAGAGGAGTGGAGGTAGTGAAAGCCCTGCCTCATTCCAAGCTTTTCTCCACTTATGATGTTGGCTGTAGACCTATCATAAGTAGCCTTTTTTATGTTGAGTTATAGTCCTTCTGGTCATTTTTTCTTTAGGTCTTTCATTATGCATCCTTGGTGGATTTTGTCAAATGCCTTTTCAGCATCTTTTAAGATTATCATATGATTTTTGTCTTTACATCTGTTTATATGTTTTACTGCATTTATTGACATATACATGCTAAACCATCCCATTATCATGGCAGGTGTCTTTTTGATATATGCTTGTATTTGTTTGCAAGTATTTTGTTGAAAATATTTGCATATATGATCATTGGGGATATTGGTCTAATCTCTTTGTTGTTGTTATGTCTTGAGTATGCTTTGTTATTAGAGTAATATTGGCTTTATAGGAGTTTAGAAATGCTTCATTAATGTTTTTTAAATAATTACAGAAATATTACTTGTAGTTCTTTCAAAGTCTGAAAGAATTCTATTGTGTATTTATGTATAGACCTGGGCTTTGTTTATTCAGTAGACTTTTTATTACTGTTTTAATATTCTTATTTTTATGGATCTTTAAATTGTTGATCTCTTCTTGGTTTAATTTGGTAGTGCAGCTAGGTATAGAAATTCATTTTTTTTCTTTTAGGTTTTCTTGCTTAATGAAAGGAAAGTTTTTAAAGTTTTCGCTTCTGATTTTCTGAATATCTTTGGTGTCCATTGTAATTTTTCCCTACTTTTCTCTAATTTTATTAATTTATGTCTTGTTTTCATTCAGTTAATTCAGCAAAGTATTGTCAATTGTTTATTTTTCAAGGAAGCAGGCCTTAGATTCAGGGATTCTTTGTATATTATTTCTTGGTGTTTTTTGTTTGTTTGCTTTTTATGTGCAGGCATCATCAATTCTGCCCTAGAGTTTTTTTTTTTTTTTATTTTCCCATCTACTGAAGTTGTGTCTGGTTTGTTCTTATTTTCTCAAAATCGTGAGGTGCATTACTAAGCTATGTATTTGTGGCTTTTCTAATTTTTTAATGTAGGCATTTAGTATTATAAATTTCCCTCTTAGTATGGATTAATGTGTCCCAGAGGATTTGCTATATTGTATTTTAATTTTCTTTTCTTTCCAGGATTTTAAGGAAATTTCTTATTTAGCTCATTCATCATTGAATAGTGGGATATTTAATCTCTATGAGTGTGTGTTTAAAAATTCTTTTGTTCTTTTTAAAAAATATTTATTTATTTATTATGTATACAATATTCTGTCTGTGTTTATGTCTACAGGCCAGAAGAGGGCACCAGACCTCATTACAGATGGTTATGAGCCACCATGTGGTGGCTGGGAATTGAACTCAGGACCTTTGGAAGAGCAGGCAATGCTCTTAACTGCTGAGCCATCTCTCCAGCCCCAATTCTTTTGTTCTGATTTTGAGTTTTATTGCTTTGCAGTCAGAGAGAATACATGTGATTATTTCTATGTTTTTTTTGTTTGTTTGTCTTATTTTTATAATCATGTTGTTTCCCCAAACATGGACTATTTTAGGTAAACAGGCTGCTGAGTAGAATGTGTACTCTTTGGTGTTTGGGTACAATATTATGTAGCTATCTGATAGGATCTACATTGTTCTCACATTAAAGAATTAAAGAAAAATATAATTTTTGGAGTAGCTGAATCTGAGAATGAGCCCAAATTTGAATTCTCCAGTTCTTTTCTGGTGTCTGACATGTGCCTGTTGTTTGTGGTTTGTCTGTTGTCTGTGTCTGATGTCTGTCTCTCCCTGTTGCCTGTGTGTGTTTTCTTACTCTAACAGAGGGCTCTTCTCTGTATTTATTGAACATCTCAGAAAACGTGGTATGGGAAAGGAATGAAGATCACTTTTATTTATTTTTTTAAAGACACCTTTAACAGAGATTTTACTAGAGAAGTCATTTTCCTGACCCCAGCTGATCCAGAATAGCATTCAGAACTGTACACAGCTGTCACCAAATCATAACCACATGTTGCTTTTAAATATCTATCAAATATTTATTGTTTAAAGCTGCTTTTAGAGTATTCCTTGCTGGCTGTTTTCAGCAAATGATTACCACAACACATACACACATTCATTATTCTGGTTGAGGGACATGGAAAAATTTGTAACTTACGATGTGCATTTAGCATAGGTTGTAAAAGCTGATTACTTGGGAAATTGAAGATTGGGCACATTCTTTTCTTAAAGGTGGGGTAAGCTTAGACTGAGTACAGTAGGTCAGCAGATTAAATACATTGTTTTAAATGATCTCAGGGCACATTTTTAACTTATTGCAAAGTGTGGCAAAAGTTCAGTCTCCTCCAAGTCAAGAGAGATTTTCAGTGAAAATTTGTTCAGTGAATGAAGTCAACTAATTCTGATGTTTGTCTGTCCATAGAGACAGTGGGTATTAAAATCACCTGTTAACACTGGAAGGGAGTTAATATGTGTCTTTATGTTGGTATTATGCTTTTCATGCAATTGAGTGCATCAGAGTTTGTTGTATGTATGTTTAGGACTGTTATGTCTTCTTGGTTAATTGTTCTTTTGATCAGACTGATGTATCATGTATCTCTTCAGATTAACTTTGGTATGCAGTTTGTTTTATCAGATATTTAGATAGAGATGCCTACTTGTTTCCTATTCCCGTTTGCTTGGAAACTTTCTCATTACAGCGTGGTTCCTGTCCTTGAATATAAAATGTGTCTTTATAGAAAAAAATGTTTCACTTAATCTATTCAGTTAACCTTTGTCTTTTGATTAGGGAATCTAGGCCATTAATATTTAAAATTATTAGTGCAAGGTGTGAACAGATTACTTCATTGTGTACATCTCTGTTATTTGTATTTTTAGTTTTATTCTGTATTTCAGTTATCCTATCTTTGCTTGTTTCCTTTCTGTATTTTCTTGGCTCTGCTTATACCTCTTATACCTGTGTTCAGTCCAAAGTATTGTTTCCAGTGGACATGAATCTGTTAGCCTGTTTGTATCTGGAAAGCTTTCTTTCTCCTTCAGCTCTGGCATGTAGAGTTGCTTTGCAAGGTAGTTTGCATTGGCATCTGTGGTCTTTCAGGATTTGGAGTGTATTGCTCACAGATATTCTGCTTGTAAAGTTTCCATTGGGAAGCCATCTGTTATTCTGAAGGACTTTCCTTTATATATCATTTGCGTATTTTCTCTTGTAGCTGTCAATACCCTTCTTCGTTCTTTATACTTAGTGTTATAGCTACAGTATTCTATAGGGAGTATTATTCCTGGTCCTGTCTATAAACATAATGTACAGTAACTTAACAATTACATTTATTTGTTTATTTTTCACATAGTGTATTATCCTTGCTTATGGCTAGCCTGGAATTCTTTCTGTAGACTGACAGAGATTCACTTGCCTCTGCTCCTTGAGTACTGGGTACCCCTTGAGTACATGTGCTACTACGCTTGGTCTAGCAGTTTATTTACAGAGGACTTGAAGTTGACTTGTAGAAGTGAGCCTGTTATTTGTTTGGTTTTTCAAATGGTGGGAGGAAAATTTTCTAAAATTGTGTGAAGAGTTCTAACATCTGGTGTGGATGATGTTATCTCAACAACACAAGTGTGTGTATGAGGAACACACTGAATTTTCTAGAAGTGGATGCTTTGTATGTTTGTACATGGCACTGTAGCCTGGGTGTAGTTTTCTGCATTTGGCTAGTTTTTCCTGGAATCAATGTGCCAAGAAGAAATGAAATATTTCAGTTATATTGAGACCAATTGACTTTTCTAAAAAAGCAATATAGCAGAATGAATTCTATAACATTGAAATTTTGATAGCTTTTTTTTTTTGCTTTATAAAGTAGTGTTTTACAAAAAACAGCTTGAATTTAATTATTTGCTGTCCTAGTATGGCACATGCTTTTAAGTAGTTGTTCTTTTTATTTTGTTTTATTTTTTTCCCATTTTACTAAAAATAGATTTTTTTCTCAAACGATATATCTTGAATACAGTTTCCCCTCCCTCTGTTCTTCCCATTTCTTCCTCACCTTCTTACCTAACTGAATCCATTCTCTTTCTGTCTCTCATTAAAAAAGAGCAGGCTTCTAAGAGATAACTATCAAACAGAACAAAATAAACTAGAGTAAGGTGAACAAAACCATCACATTGAAGCTGGACAAGGTAAAGCAACAGAAGGGAAAGAGTAAATTAAGAGAAGCCAGCTGTTCTTACCCAACACTGAGCTGCTTTGTTCCCCAGGCAGTAGCTTTGCACTTTTGTATGCCTTGTGCCTTGTGTTTGGCTTTTACTGACTCTTTCATAATCCATATTGCTTCTTCCATATCTTACTTTCCCCTTGCCCCTAGATTAGTCGTATCTTCATCATTTCTTTTGAGTTCTAACTTTGACTTGATCTTTTTGTTCACCCATTTTTCTCATGGACACTGAGTTGAGAACTTGGTTAACGTCTATTCTAAAGTGGCCTGTTCCTCATAAAACAGTTAGTGTTCTCTAGCTGTTTCTTAGGGACAGGTTAAGTGACAACTTCAGGGGTGTCCTTGCAGGTATTTGAAGAGCCCTACACCTCAGTTCACCAACTATTAGCTCAGACCTAAAGGGGCCACTGGGCTCTTTTTGGGTTCAGCCTCATAGCCAGTACAGTGCTCTAGGGAAACACCACCACTCAATTGGAGCTGGATTAAAAATTAAATTCTGTTTTTAAGTAAGCTGTGCTTACATGGTCTCAGTTTTTGCTTCCTAGGATGGCCTGTATGTAGGGCTCTGGCTAGCTAATAAGTAAATGGGAAAAATTGGTCACATGCCTTAGATTATGTCTTTGAACCAGGCAGCCTACGTTAGATGTCCTAGCCACTAGAGAGGATTTATTTGGTTACTCTCAATATTTCCATGGGAAGAAAACAGTGTCCATCTGTTGCCTAACAGAGAAAACATCTTGTTTCCAGCCCAGAGAAGTGCCCTGCCTCACAGGCCTGACTTAGCATGCAAGTGTACTCCCAGCTTCCTATGCATACATCTGCAAAATGCTTCAGCAGCAGTAGGGTAGCTATAGTCTTAAGCCCAGGATAAAGGCCCAGATAACTAAAAAAAGACATAAACAGTAGCCTGCAGGTACTGGCCTCAGTCTGCCTAGAGTGTCAGTGTTGTCAAGAGAAAGAATCTCAACCTTTCTGGCATCAAGTGTGCAAATGATGCACACACATATATGCAAGTCAGACACTTACAAATAAAATAGGGTGGATAATCCCATAAAAATTTAGAAGACAAGCCTGCTTTTTTCTCCCTGCTCAGCATTTCTGACAAGGACCATGAAAATCTAGTTGGCTATATTAGCTATATGACAGACTGAATGTTGGAGAAGGACAGGTTTTTCTCGTCTTTTTAAAACTTGTGGTAAATAATCAGTGACATTGATTGATTGACTGATCTGAGACAGGGTTTTACTTTATATCCATAGATGGCTTGGAAATTACCATGTAAACCAGGCTGTCCTCAAATTCAAAGAGATCTGCCTGCATCTGACACCTGAGTGCTGGGATTAAAGGTGTGTTCCAAAATTTACTCTTGTAATTGTACAGTTTTATCTATTATCTATCTATCTATCTATCTATCTATCTATCTATCTATCTATCTATTTATCTATCTATCTATGTACTTTTTTGTGGTGGGAAATCCAGCTCAGGACTCAGTCCTCAACCCTATGCACTTACTGTATAGTTCAGTGTAATTATAAAGATATTTACATTGTTGTGAAATATATCTCCTTAACTTTTCTTGTTATAAATCTAGCACTCTGTACCATTAAATTTCTCACAATTTTCCTGTCTCCATTTCTTGGTAACCACCATTCTACTTTCAAGTTGTAAGGCTTAGATTTGGTATTTCAAATAAGTGAAATCAGACAGTATTTCTTTGTCTGTGTTTTTGTGTGTATTTAAATAATCAGCTTTGATGGAGGTGGTTCTTCTATCTATGTGTTAATTTCATTGGTTAATAAAGAAACTGCCTTGGCCTTTAATAGGACAGAAAATTAGGTAGGTGGAGTAGACAGAACAGAATTGTGGGAGAAAGAAAGCAGAGTCAGGCAGACGCCTCAGGCAGTCGCCATGCCTCTCCTCTTTGAGACAGACGCAGGTTAAGATCTCTCCTGATAAGCCACCACCTCGTGGTGCTACACACATTAATAGAAATGGGTTAATCAAGATGTGAGAATTAGCCAGTAAGAGGCTAGAGCTAATGGGCCAAGCAGTGTTTAAATGAATACAGTTTGTGTGTTGTTATTTTAGGTGTAAAGCTAGCTGGGCGGGAGCCGGGACGAAAAGCAGGCCTGCTCATCTCATCACTACACAGCTTCTTTCCATAACTGTGATTTCAGGGTTCAGTGTGTTGTATCATGTGATGGAAATTCCTTCCTAATGAAGGCTAAATAATAGTTCATTGTGAATACGTATCACAGTTTCAGTACCCATTTATCTACTAGTAGGTATTGGGGTTACTTCTACTTCTTGGCTATTCTGATGTGCCTGTAGATATCCCTCTGATTTCAAGTCTTCTTGGGTTTATACACAGAAAAAGTTCTATTTTTGATTTTCTAAGGGATCTCTGTATTGTTTTCCAACCCATCAACAATATTTAAAAGTTCCACTTTCTACATTCCCTCACTGATGTTGCTACTTATTTGTTTTTGTTTTAGTTGTAGCATCTTAGCAGATGTGAGGTAAGAGTAATATGTATATACTTTAAATTTTATTGCATTTTAAAAAGTGTGTGACTGCATGCATGTGGGTGCAGCACTGATGTGCTGCAGTACTTGAGTGGAGGTCAGAGGAGAATTTGTGAGACTAGAATTTTGAGTCCCAGGAGTTGAATTCAAGTCATCAGGCTTGGCAGCAGGTGTCTTTATTTGCTGAGCCATCTCACAGGCTGGAAAGATTTTGAGATATTTGCTAACGTCACAGGGTTTTAATAACTAGCATAATAGACCAAAGACAAATGCTGAAATGCAACATGGGTAAGGTTGAGTTAGGAGGAAGGGCAATTTAGATTTGATACTGATTATATGCAAATGATTTCAGGGTATACTTGATTTATGTGGCCATTTTCATTACTGGTATTATTTGACAGCCAGAACAAAACCCCAGACTGTAACAGAAGGAGGAGGAGGAGGAAGAGGAGAAGGAGGAGGAGAAGGAGGAGGGGGGGGAGGGGGAAGGAGAGGGGGAGGGGGAGGAGGAGGTCTGTGAATGGGAGAGAATTAGGCTCCAGCATACTGTGTATCAGCCATCTCCCATTGGTAGTGCTAGTTATAGACTTAGAAATTGGGGGAGAGCTGGCATTGCAACCTCATTAGCCATAGGAGAGGATCTGAAGCTTTGACCTGTCACTCCGCGAGGAGACTTGAAGAACAGAAGCAACAGTAGTTATAATCCTGTGGTTGTCTGTGATGTTGTGTGGGAAATGCTGAGACTTAACTCTTAGGCAGACTTGAAACGAAACAAAACGCTGTGAGTGCAATGAGAGAAGTGTGTTTCTGATCAACATAAGGAAAACCTTTTTGGGAGAGAGAAGCATCCCCCATTGAACCTGCAGCTTTGCAGTCTGTCAAGGAAGTGTTTGTACAAAGGCCTGATGCTAACAGGCTCCAGCAAAAAAGGATGCTCCTCTAGCAGGCAGAACCTGGCAAGACAGCCCACGTGCAGACTACCTCCCCACTATCCATTCATACCCGTCTGAGAAAGCAGACAATGATTTCTATACACAAACAGCCTAGGGCAGTGTAGTAGCTGACTTTGCTTGTGGAGCACAACTACCCAGATGTTACATGGAATAAATCTTTTCCTTAGGAAGAACCTAGTGTTTGTTTCTCTTAATGAAAAGGTGGGTGGTACTCTTTTTCCATATTGCACAAGGGCCATGTGGAAGCCCTGCCCTTTTGTTCTCTTTGTTCCTCGGCACTTCCTGTGCCTCTGTTCTTCATCCTTGTTCCTTTGTCTCTATCATGTTACTTGGGATTTTCTGCCCCTGTGTTCTGTCCGTCAGCACTTCCTACTGATACGCTGATGCTTCATTGAATCTATCCCACCTATACGTTGTTGGTTTTGCCTTTACTTGGCCTGTGGCCTTCTCATTGCTTGCTCTTTCCTCATTGCTGGGAAAATCACTGGCATTGTTTTCAACATTTGTCATGTCTGCTCCTGCCTGTTCTCAAGAATTCTGAGCTCTTTCACAGCACTGACTCCATATTGTTGATCTTTGATTTCTTTGTGCAAGAAACCGATCTTTATTGAATGAAACAAATTTTTTTTTATAATAATAATTTTTTTTTATTTTTTTTATTTTTATTTTTTTCACATTTAAAAAATTTCCATCTCCTTCCCCCCTCCTCCCCCTTCCCTCCCCTCCTCCTCCCCCTTCCCTCCCCCCCTTTCTCCCCCTTCCCTCCCCTCCCCTCCACCCACACCTCCCCTCCCTCCCCCTCAAGGCCAAGGAGCCATCAGAGTTCCCCACTCCATGCCAAGACCAAGGTCCTCCCAACTCCCCCCCCCCCCCCCGGTCCAGGAAGGTGATCGACCAAGCTGAGAAGGCTCCCACAGAGCCCGTCCATGCAGAAGAACCAGAGCCCAGCACCATTGTCTTTTGCTTCTCAGTCAGCCCCCTTTGTATCCTATTGCTTATTATAAGTCTTGGAGATGTGTAGTAATTTGGGGGCTTGTAGAAGAGCCCACTGTATGCATTTCTTTCCATTAGAGTCCTGGATGTGATTAGACCATGCATGGGAAATAAAATGAGAGACAAGGTGCCTTTTCCCTTCTCACTTTTCCCTGGTTTGCCCCTTTTCACACTTCCTTTCCCGACCGCTCCCCTTTTCCTATTTCAGAAGCTTGTCTTCTTTTTCCTTCCTCTCCTCACCCCTGATTCTTATATCTTTTGTCTTTCTATTACTGTTATTTTTAAACTCTGCACTTTCTTTTTCTATTTCTTACACTCACAACTTGGAAGGTTGTTTTTAATACTATGCCCTGTGCTTAGATGAGGTTAATGCATCCCTGCGCTTAGATGAGTTTTGGTTTGTGCACTTTTCTGTGTCTCAGTAGTTCTCTTTCTGGTTATTCTGCACTTGTTTTAGTCTCTTGGTGTTGGCCATTGTTGGCTGCTTAGTATTAGAGTAACACAGATGCTTTTGTGTTCTGTTTACTTTGTATTTTTGTGTTCATCAAGGTGTTTTATCATTTTCCTTGGTATTGTATTAAACAAGTGTTGTAGGCTAAAAGTCTCCTTGAGGGCACCGCTGATTTTGTTCATGGGAGTCGAGCTTGCTTCCTTTTGGCCTGTGTTATTATAAACTGCATCTCTGATCTACATGTTACACTAAAAAGTGAGTCAAGGGGCTCAGGAGTTAAGAATTTTCCACAAAGTTATTAATATTATTTACTGCAACTCTAAAGCACCAACACCCATATAAGCCTCTAGCGCATAGATGAAGTTTTCCAGGGAGGGCCTTATGTTTGCTTGAAACTACCTAAGACTCTTTGTTTGCTTTGCATGTAAAGAAGATTAATGGTCATGAACTTGAATAAATTTCATTTAATGGCTTGGCCTATAATTTATTCACTGTATGATAAATGACTGCTCTAAATTAATTTTGTTCTCTGAAGAATTTTTAGAAAAGCTTAGATTATTAATATTTTGATGTATGTTTTTGCTGTTTTTTAACTTTTGATTTAATGAGCCATAGTTTTAACAATATCTTCCCTTCTGTCAGACCCCAGAGGAAGATTGAAATTCACATATGTTCTTTTGTCTGTAGTTGGCTAGACTTGTATTTTCTTACTCTTAGATAATTCAAAATTCAGGGGAGGGCTTTGGTGACTTGACTGGGTCTACCAGATTGTCTCTAGTTTGTATGCTAATTTGGTTATTGCCCTTGATCTGAAAAGTGCAGGGGAGACTGCAGATCTCAGCACTGCGTGGTCTCTTTTTATCTACTGGCTCCACACTTGGGCATCAGAGGTGTGGGAGTAAATAGTTCTCATGAAGAGAATCTTGGAAACAGTGGTGCTGATCAGCCTTATGGAAACTGCATCCATGCTGTCTTGCAAGCTCAGCCCATTCTGCATCTCTGTTCTCAGGCAGACTAGCGTGCTTTTTTTTTTAAAAAAAAAATTTATTGCTTTATAAATAATACCATTCAAAAATTTCATTTCCCCTCTCTTCCCATTTCCTTCCTGCTGCTCCCCCACTCACCCTCTCCACTCCTCCTCCAGTCCTAAGAGAGGGCAGGGTACCCTGCCCTATGGGAAGGGGAGAGGAGGAGAGAGAAGGGAGAAGGGGAGTATTGAGGAGAGCTTGGGGGAGTGGGATGGTTGAGATGTAGGAAGGGCGGATATGGGAGCAGGGAAGAAGATATCTTAATTAAGGGAGCCATTTTAGGGTTGGCAAGAGGCTTTGCTCTAGAGGGGTTATCAGGTGTCCACAAGAATGTCCCCGGCTAGGTCCTTGGGCAGCAGAGGAGAGGGTGCCTGAACTGGCCTTGTCCCATAGTCACACTGATGACTATCTTGAATATCACCATAGAACATGCTTTTCTTTAACTCAGTGGCATTGCGCTTTCTCTCAGTGCCAGTGTGTAGCACCTGCTGTCACCCTCAGACGTTTATCTTCTCTTGCTGAAGTGGGAGAACTCCACTGGTTTGTCCAATTATTTATGTTAGCTTCTAGTTCCATAGGCTCTCTTCAGGAATTAATTAAATCCAAAGAGCAAGTGATATGAAGCAAGAGATATGAAGCACTGTTATGTCTGTATTACCTTTATAAAAGTCACTTTAGGAGTCAGCTTTAAAAACACCTGCTTTAAGGAATTCTGGTGTTCTGGAGGAACATCTTCAGTTTAAGTAAATTCAAAAGCCCCAAATCTTTAGCTATTACTCCAGGAAAATTGAGTAGAGTGACCGTATGTGGATCAAACAGCAGATGTCAGAGTCAGGAAGGTCCATTGGTGAAAGCAAGGTATTTTCGGTTCTCATGAAAACAGGCTGTGGTTTGAAGCTGTTTTCTCTTGAAGAGTGCATCCCCACAACCCTGTCACGCAGTGAGCGTGTGTGAAGGCTGAAGTAGTGAGAAAAGTTTGCTGGCCATTCCTGTTTCATATAAGGCTTTTTGTATATGCATGCACAACCAGGCTTTTAGTATATGTGAAGGACAGCTTTTTCACCAATAAAGTGAGTTAGGTCTGGACAAAGAAAGTGTTTTGTCACTTAGCAATTTTAGGGGAGTTATTTTAAAGGGTGGATAGTTGTAACATGAGAAGCATGCCCTTATGGAAAACCTTAGCTTTAAAAGTATACTTTAAAGCTCCAAACTGAAGTCACATAATACTCTTGAGCATCAAGTTCCCTGACTTCTCTTTATTGTATTCTGCGTCTATAATTTGTGTTTATTGCGTATCAAGGTGATGAAGCTGTAGAAAATATTTCAGTTAGTAGAGTCTTTACTGTTGAGTTTCTGATGTGACTAGATATAACCATGGAAGTATTTAGGTAGCTTTTCTGTAAGTAGAGAAATACCACCCATTTCAGTACTTAGTGTCTGGAGACAGCTGATAAATGGGAAGTGGAGAATGTGACTTAATTATTTTCAAATTAGGAAGAATTGATTGTAATCTAAGAGTTAGCATTAACATATATAGTGAGTACATAACAATTCTCTCTTCTTCCCTTCCCCTTTCCATCATCAATTTCCTTACATTAAACATGCTTATATTGATTTTTAAAGGCAATTACACTATTTTTATATAAACAGCAATATTGGGAGATTACAAGCCATCAGTTAGTATCTCATAAAGTGAAAGAAGCAAGACCTCAGCCCCACAGCTTCAGTAAGCTGAAGGTGGGCCACTAGCTGGGGTGAATGTGGAGTAGAACTTTTCAGACTCTCCCTAACAACATCTTGATAAACCATTCTAGACTTGTGACCTAATAGATACCAGGTAAGTGTATTATTTTATGCTAATGTGTAGATATTAAGATTGTTATATTATCAGGATAGCAAACAGAAAACTTGGTTCCAGGAGTGGGATATTCATTTTCAATTATTGCCTTAAAAATTACCATGAATGCAGTAGCTTGAGAAACTACCTTTTTATTTTCTTAGGGTTCTGAAGAGGAGAAGCCCAGGTGTAACTCTGCTTTCAGCTCTCACCAAGCCAGGCTAGATCTAGGAGTTGGCAGGCCTGAGTTCATTGTTTTAAAAGTATATGTATTTGTGTGTATGTTTGAATTCTTACATGTAAATGTGTGTCCCATGTGAGTGCATGTTGCCTGTAAAATCTGGAAGAGGCTATTGGCTGAGGTGGAGCTGGAGTTACAGATGGTTGTGAGCTGGTCCTGTGGGTGCTGGGAATGAACCTGTGCTGTCTTTAAGCACAGCACCTTCTCTAGCGGGTCATCTCTCAATCCCCAGGCCTGGGTTCTCAACCTGTGGGTTGTGACCCCTTTTGGGGGAGTTGAATGACCTTATCAAAAGGGTCACCTAAGACCTTCCGAAAACACAGATATTCACATTATTATTCAACAGTTATGAATTAGCATTGAAATTGCAGATATGAAGTAGCAATGAAAATAATTATATGGTTGGGGTCACCAGATTATGAACAACTGTATTAAATGGTTGGAGCTTTAGGAAGATTGAGAACCATTGACCTAGACTCTAAGGCTGAGGTCCTCTCTTAATTGCTGGCTACTGGCCAGAGTCATCTTTCAATGCTTAGTTTCCTTAGTGACACTTTTCAAACGACCTTTGGGATCCGGTGTCTCAGCTTTGGAGAAACTCCCTTATGTTGAATCCTTCTTATGTTCACACTCTGACTTCACTCCTTATAAGAAAGTGAGCATTCTACAGTTTAACAAGCAAACAAAAACAAAAATAAACTCTTAATTATTCTATGTTCCTTTTCATAACATAACATGGCCGTAGAAAGAATCCCTTTTCTACTTACATTTCAGTCTCAGATGCTGGCAGTTATGCAGGGGTGGGCATTATAAATAGTTATTCTTAGAACTCTCTTCACTAGTTGGCAGCAGGTGGCAGGGTGGCACACATACTAAGGTAGTGTAACGAAGATAATGGCTTATAATTGGATGAGCATGCTTCAAGCCCTGGCTCCAGGAATAGCTTTGAAGGGTTTTTGTTTTTTGTTTTTGTTTTCCCCAAGATATTCACTCAGTTTGTCCCTCAGTTTTCAGAGCACCTGCCCTTATAGAACAGTTTCGAGAACTAAAAAGATTCTATTTTATACTGTGTTACTGTGTGCTTGGCACATAATAAACACTCCATAACTATTAATTGTTATTGCTGTTATTTGTTCTTCAAAGCAGAATTCTTTCCTGGCATGTCTCAGTTCTCATGTAATGAACTTGACTGTTGAATCCAAAGCACATGTTCAGTAAAAACAACAAATGTTAAACAAAAGGAGATTTCATCACTGTGGAATCCTATTCTTGAGCATCTGTTTGGCTCATGCATTCTTCTGCCACAGGTGGACCCTTGTGCTCTTACTTGGCTGGGGCCAGGTGTGTGTGTGTGTGTGTGTGTGTGTGTGTGTGTCTGAGTTTATGTTGGAAATGAAGTGGGAGGAAGGGAGAGAGACCTGAGGTGAGAAGGCAAGTCAGCCTGTGAAGAAAGCAGAGGGTGGTCTTTAAACAGATAGTGGTGTGAGAGACTGGGCAGTTATGAAAGTATTGTTAAGAGTATATTTGAGAATATGTTTAAGTCAATGTGGAAAGAATAAAAGAGTTATGAAAAGGCAATTTATTAAAACATGCCTCCAAACCAAGAACCTTTTTTTGACAAAAAAAATGTTGAAGGTGGAAGTCCTGGTGGAGGTGAGGTAGGTCAGACTGGAGTAGTCTGACCCTGGAAGTCCTGTTGGTCGGTCTTGTTCAAGAAAAGGTGAGAGGATTTCCTAGCATGACTCCTGGGACCCAAGTCTCACTGTTCTTTACATAAGATTCTTTACAGTGTTGTCAGAACAATGCATTGGCGGACTGTAAGAGAAAGATGCAGATGGAGTCTAGAGAAACACAATGCCAGCTTTCATCTGCCATCCTTCTGTGGTGTCACCAGCAGTGAAAATGGAAGCCACACCTGTGCCATGTTTCTTTGTCAAGAAACCAAGTGTAGGTTTTACTGGGTGTGTAGACACCTTTGGGGGCTTTTCACAATGTCCTCTCTGCTCTGGGATTTATGTTTCTCTTTGCTCCAGCACATGAACTGTTTGCATTTTATAGCCAGATGTATTACATGCTTTTAATGATGGCAGTTCATATGTATTCAACTTTATATTTCTCAGAACAATATTTTACAGGCTCAAACAAGGTTTCATATTTCCTTAATCATACTCAAAATGCTAATTAAGTAAAAGAACCATGTTTAAAAATTTCTTCTAAAGCTTTTCCTGGCACATCTTAAAGTTACCAATGTTAGGTTCAATGAACACTCAGTACTAATAAGGGATACAACTTTTCTATTATTTTAGCATATAATTTTGATTATTAGATGATTATAATAACTGGTAATTGGGGCATAGGTACGTTCATTTCTAAGATCATAATGCATTTTCCAGAACTGACACACAGTAAGAATTAGTATATCTTAGCTCTAACTGTCTCCCTTCTGCTCCCGCCATCCAAACCTGTACCTTGCTTCTGCCTCTGTGCTGCTACTCGTGGGGTCCACTGCACCCAGCTGGACCTGTCTTATAAAGAGTCTTTTCAGTCAAGATCACTTAACAGGGTGATGAGCTACAATGTAAACCCATACCCCTGCTTCCTGAATGCCTCACTTTCTGCACTGATACTCTTTTGGTGTTTAGAAGCACGCAAACCTCAGAATCTTTTGAAAACCATGAAGGGAAACATGCTCTGTGCTTGGAAACTATAAATCATCAGCTTGCTTATGACAGTGCTCATGGTCTCCGGGTGTTTTGGTCTTTGGGTTTAAATTTGGTAACTGAGATGTCAGATTTCACTCCAGAATCTCTTGCTTTTCAGTACTTGTAAAGTATCTTGACATTGGACTAATTAAGCTCTGAAGGCAGGGTATATGGTTTCCTTCAGCTAAAAAATTGCAGAGAAGTGCTTGAAATTTAAATCAAAAGATAACATTTTATACATTAAAGGCATGCATGCTGTCAGTCTCAGCATTCTGAACCACTGTTCTGAAAAGCCTCGCTAATTACACACGTCTTCTCTGGGAAGTCGTGAGCTGACTGAAGGACATAATGATGAATCAATTGTTTTAGAGGGTTTTTTTTTCCTTTGGGACAGGGTTTCTCTGTAACATTGGAGCCTTGGAACTAGCTCTTGTAGATCAGGCTGGCCTTGAACTCACAGTCATCTGCCTGGCACCACCGCCTGGTCAGATTCTTACCTTTCTACTCACCTGTGAAGATTCTCACTAACTGAGCTGAATTTTTGTGTGTTTGTCTTCCTCTGAGATAAGCTGATTTGGAAGATGAAGTGAGTTGTGGCTTTCCTTTGCTGGTCTTAGATCTGAAAGAAGGTGCATACCTGTGATAGCAAATATGGACATATTTTTTCTTCCTCTTGGACACTTGAAAAGCAAAATAATTATTGAACAGGAGCTGGAAACAGTAGCATTGCCATTTGGGTACAGTCTTCAATGATGGAGGAGCCAGGCACAGAGAGATGTGAAACAGCCCGATTTTGTCTTCTACTTTTCATAGGGTGTCTTTCCCTTTGACTTTAGGCAACTGCTTTGTGTTGCTAGTGTAGGAAAGCTGGATAAATCTTGAACTGAGATGATTTCAATATGAAATGTTGACGTCATTATGGGCCTGCTTTGTAGAAACTGTCTTAAGTGGGGCAGTAATAAGTTGTTTCACTTCCTTGAAATTTTAAGTAAAAGGCGTTGGGAGACTAGTTTTGTGCTTTGGCTGCGAAGCATACAAGCTGTTGGGATATGGAATAAGAGGTGTTTTTAGTTTTCTTTGTTAGATGTCAAAAATGTTGAATATATAACCTCAGGGCTCATTATCAAATTAAGACAGTTAAATGGATACTTTAATAGTAGCTATCTGCCTAGGGTGCCTTGACTGCCTTGTGCTGAAAGAGCAAGGATGTCTCCTTCAGAGGGTGTGTCATCAAGTGAACTGTGAGAGGGACAAGAAGATGCAGTCTTATGAGCAGGTAATGCAACAATGTGACAAGGGCAGGAAGATGCAGTCTTAGGAATAGGTAATGCAGTGGTTTCACAGGAGCTGCAGACTGCAGGGCAACGCAAAGCTCAGTAATGGGTCAAGAAGGGATGCTTAACAGTCTGTGAGTGCAGGTAATTGCAATAAGATGGGCATTGACTCTGCTACCAAACAAAGGTAGGTTTTCAAATATAAATATTTGGGCAGTGTACAGTAATTTCTTACCATTATTTTTGTTATGAGATTATAAATAACAGTAAGTATAAATTGTTTAATTAAAAATAATACATTTCAGAAGAATTTCAATAAGAAGTTGTGTATTTCTCTTAAGATAGAATATTGTATAAGGATAAATCAGCTGAAAAATGTGTCCGTCTGGTGAACCAAAAATGAAAGCAGGTTGCTAATACTAAGTGGGTTAATTTCTTTTTCTACCTTTGTGATAAAATACCCTAACAAAAGCAACTTAATGAGGCAGGCCTTTGTTTGTCTCCCATTTTAGAGTATAGTCCATTATGACTGGCAAGATGTTGCTGGTCACATGGCATCCACAGTCAGGAACAGAGAGCGATGGATGCATGTTGTTGCTCAGGTTTCTTTCCCCACTTCTATAGTCCAGGATCCCAGCCCAGGAAATGGTACCACCCACAGTGCAGTTTCTCACTGCAGTTAACGTAATCAGTATAATTTTTGATAGTCATGCCCAGAAGCAGTCTTTCAGATAATTGTAGATTCTATCAAGTTGACAGTTAATACTAATCATTATATTGACTGAAAATAGTTGGAGCCTAGGGTCCTGAGACGAAACTGGAATAAAAAGAACAGTCCTACTCCTTAAATTTGCTTATTATAGTAAACCTGAGAAAGTTTTGTTAAGGTCTGTCCTCTTTGCATTGAGTTCAAATGTCAAGCACATCTGATCACATTATAAAATACAGAGTAATGGATGTATTACTGAGGCTCCCATGACTAAGTCCCTGACTAGGCCCCCCTTCAAGCTGAGATGGCATTGACAAGCACATGTTCCCATGTTCTTTTACTCATTGATAGGTTATTTGGATTTTAGCAATAGTTAGGATTTTAAATTATAGTTTCTTTAAGAAAATATTATTTTCAGCTATGTAGCAGGATGTCTACTTGCTGCGAGTTATTTTAAAACTGTAGATGGTATTGAAGGGAAGGATTTTATGCCACACATCTACAGTTGTTACTGTGTTAAATGAAACTTCTCTTTGAGTGGTAGGTATACAGTGTGTTTTAAACCCAGCAGAACATTATTGCTGCTGGTTATTTTTTTATTTATTTATTTGTATTCTCCTTGGGGCAGTGAGGCTTGAAGCAGGGAGGCAGAACAAATTTCAGTACCAGTTTGGTTTTTGTTTTGTTAGAATTATAACTAATTCTCACAATACTGACCTAAGTATTTAAGAGACACACAAGGCTTTTAGCAGTTAAAATACTGAAAATTAAATTTCTGCTTTCTAGCGATCATTGCAAATCTCTTTAGAGATACTGTAAGGATTATTGAAAATTGTTTGGCTTTGGAAAGCAACAGCTCTTTGAACAACAGCAGATATCAGGCAATAGGAACAGGCTAGCTGATTTTTTTTTCTTCTCTACAATATATGTGAGAAACTTGAAATTTCACCCTTTTTTTTGCCATCATCCAACAGATGAGTTTTAAATAGAATTTTGGGTGGAAATTATTGAACGTACCCTGTGGGGACTGTGTAGGTGGCTTCTCGGGCTGTATGTTTGTGGGTGGCTTGTCATCTGCCAGTTGATCCCAATGTCGATCACTTTCTCAGGTGTGCTTATCACATCCTCTTCAGCCTTTCTCCTCTTCCTTGTGTACGTCAAGCTCATTTTCAAAACTCAGAGCTTTCTGCTGCTTTTACTTGCTGCTCTGTTTGGAAATCATTCTCCAGCTGCTTGTCCCCTTTAGAGCACTTGAGTTAGAGCCACCTCATCAAAAATGCTTACCTGGCCTTTCCTCTATGACTTACTTTTCTAGAGTCTGCTTGATTTTTCTTCATGGTCTTCATAGTAATATGAAGTTTCATTCTATGTTTGTTTACTCTGAAGTGCTGTGAGCTCAGAGACTTAGTCTGTTTTGTTTGTTGAAACATTCTTAGTCCTGGGCAATACAGGACTCAGCAGAAGTTTGTTGAATAAATGTGTAGATGTGCCATGAAAGATACATGTCCCATGCATTTGGTGTTCTTGGATGTTTCTCTTACCTCATTTGTATTTCTAGTGCATTTCTAGATTTTACATTTGTGTCATGTGAGTTGCATACCATTCATTTTTGTATATCCTCTGCTGGATTAAATATTTATTTTAGGTGTACATCCTCTGCTGGATTAAAATATTTATTTTATTTTAGGGGTATGGTTGTTTTTGCTTACATTATGTCTATATATCACTTGTGTCCATTGCCCAAAGAGGCTAGAAGAGGGTGTCACATCTGTACAAGGGGAATTATAGGGGGTTGTTAGCCACTATGTGGGTGCTGAGAATTGGATCTGCATTCGCTGAAATCTTTCCATCTCTTCTCTGCTGGATTTCAGCTATACATATACACAAGTGGAGGTTGCTGTCTGTATGTTGTTAAAGATGGCCAGCATAACCAATAATGGAGGATGGAGACAGTAGATTCCAAGTGTTTTGAGTTCAAGAGCATTCAATGGACTGATTCATTCTTTTCCCCTCTTTCGCCCCTTTCTTCCTTCCTTCCTTCCTTCCTTCCTTCCTTCTTTCCTTCCTTCTTTCCTTTCTTCTTTCCTTCTTTCTTCTTTCCTTCCATCTGTTGCGTCTTTCTCTATTAAAATATTATGTTTGACCTGCAAGATTTATGGCTAGAGACTAAGTAAAATGCAATAAATAAAAAATATTGTTCCAAAAAATTCATGAGTACATTGTTTAAAAGACAAAATGGAGTCTGTTTTCTTTATCCCATGAGCTGTCACACCTCCTAGTTGGATCAGTCAGTTCCCCCTTCTTCAGATAATTCTCTAAACAGATGGAAAGAGAATTGAAAGAGATTGCCTTGACTCCGCTTATCTCACTTGGGAGGTAGTGCTGCTCTCTTCCATGGAGACACAAGATGGATTGATTGTGTTATGATTGTCTCCTGAACAACTGTGATTGTCACGTGTATATTCAAATACACCTGCAAAAAAGGACACAGAAAACATGATATGTCTCTGAGATTTGAGAACAGTTGTGAGTCATGTAGACATCTGCCAAATTAAATAGTAGTCTTTTTTTATACATATGTTTAAGTCATGAGTGCTGTTAGTTTAAACTTATTCAATGCTTATCAATAAAAAGATGTATACATCAGGAAAAATGTCGTATTCCAGCCTTGGTAAATTTAGTATGATTAATATGATTTTTTTTTGTTTGTTTTGTTTTAGGTTCGTGGGAGCAAGGGAGAAGTTCTGTACATTTTGGATGCTACCAACCCGAGACACTCCAACTGGCTTCGCTTTGTTCATGAGGCACCATCTCAGGAGCGGAAGAACCTGGCTGCCATTCAAGTGAGCTTGTTGGCTTTGTATTTGTACAGTGCACCATAAGAATAATAAATTAATTTATGGCTCTACTCTGTGTTATCAGCTTATTTCCCCGTGATCAGCTTCAAACAACAGTACCTAAGTCTTAAAAACAGAGAAAATTATCATAGTCTTCATATGTAGGAAAAAGCAACTGAACTGTCAGCTAAAACCAGATCACTGGCTTTATGGGAATTCTTGGAGGAAATGATTTACATGGTTTGATACTGTGCTTGGCAAAGCTTGCCTTCAAATACTTTTATTTTCTTAAGCAATTTTTTTTTTTGGTTTGCTAGCTGCTCTGGCTCTTTGTACTCTGCTATTGATTATTCTTTGAGAAAGGCCCACAGTCCAACTGAGGCCCATGGGGATCATGTGTTTTTGAGACTTTTTCAGATAAACAGATCTGGTGGGATACATTTAAGTATCTCTCTGTGCAGATCTTTTAGAAACATTTGGCTCATGAAATAGTAGACATTGGCAAATGCAAAATCTGCAGAGAGGATGTCTCAATTTGAATCCAAGAACCTAAAGCTCCTGTAGAGCTAGGAAGGCTGCTTTGAACAAGCTGAAGACATGGTGTTTCTCTTATGGTGACCAAGCAGTGTTGCAGCGTTGTGTTCTCTTCAGATCTTCAACTGATTGGATGAAGTCCACTCATATTGTGGTAGTTAGTATTCCTTAATTAAGCCCACTGATTCAGATTTTACTCTCATCTGAAACTGTTTTCATAAAAACACACAGCATATGGTTTAATCAGCTGTCAGCCACTACATGCCCAGTTGGCCGATCCATAAAAACAATTCCACAAGTAGGATCACATCTTGCTGAATTCTGTGTCATTGTATAGCAGTATACTGCCACACAAAACATTTGGTGCCTGTACAGACTATGAGGTGAACTTAGGAATTGTCCAATGGCAATACAGGCAAAAGGAAAAGAGGCAATTATAGAGTGAGCCTATAAATAAAAGACCAGTCAGAAAAACCAAGAGAAGTAAGGCACACCATGGGGTGATGATAAACTGACTCATCCCATGCAAAGCTTCCTTTTCTGACTCTGAACTGCAGAAGTCAAGAAGCCATGGCTGACAGAAACGAGAAGGGAAGGAAGATAACCGGGCAAACTGTCTATACTCTTCTGTGTGTGACATTTGCTTATAGAAATTTATTGTTTGCTTTATCCTAAACCAGCTGTGGTGAGGGGAAAATCCACAGCACTAAGTTTAATTTCATGAAAAAATACAGTCATCTGGTGTTCAATTTCCTATCCTCAGCTAAACAATTTCTCCTTTAATATGAGGGTTAGGAAAGCTGTATTTCCCTGTATGGACACATAGAATTGACTCTAATAGGGTCCCGAATGAGAGTGTCCCAGACACTCAGTGGCCACTTGCCTTCCCCCATGGGAGCAGTATCCCTTTCCTTGAGAGAGTTTAGGAGTCTGTGAAAGAAAGAAAATGGTTGCCGTTGTGTTTCCTCCACACATAACTGATGACTTAAGAAGGGCATCAAGGTAAGGGCAGGATTAGAATATGACAAGAGCCTCTGAGAAACGTCACCATTGATTTAATTAGGGTCTAAATCTGTTCAGAGGCCACTGCAAGGATATTGTTGAGGAAGCAAAGACACTAGCTTCTTTTCTTTTAGTATTGCTTTGCCCTTTCTTAGTGGGAATGGATGTACCATTACTTGGTTTTGTCAAGGTATACATAAGAACCTTATTAGCTCCCTTGAGGTAACAGCTTTCTCACTTGAACAGTAGCTGTAGTAACCTGTTGAGGCTTCAAGATCACATTTGAGTAAGGGTCAAAGAGCATAATAGTTAGGTCTCATGACTGAAAACAAAGCCAGACTTCTAATTGGCAAGAATGCTCTCCTGAGAGTTGCATTCCAGAAACTCTGAGTGGTAAGACACGAGCGTAATGTTTCCTGCATTACATTATGAATCACTTGCATTCCAAGTTGCATCTGAAATTTCGGGTATTCAGGAAATTTTTTATTTGAGCTGTATGCCCTAGGAGTAGAGTAAATGAGAAACATTTGTGGTTATGTGGCTTGCTTGGTGGAAAACGTCAATACTTGGTCCAATTTTTTTTGGACAAGGGATTAAGAATTTCAGGTCTGTTTTAGCAAATGATTGGAACTCCTTCATGGAAGCTCAATTATATTTGTAGGTTTGCGATTTATTTGATTTTTGGAAATTTGCTTTGGAAATGATGATTAAATAGCTAAATTGCCGAAGAAGGATCCAGGGAGCAAATATTTCTTCCCACGTGAACCCTTTGCAGAATAATCAGTTGAATTGTGTATTTAAACTTTGGAAACGTTTCCAACTTAGACTAGAAAGTTCTGAATATGAAAGATGTGTCTGTAAGTGATGTGGAAGCCCTCTTAAACATCTGAAGAGCGGTGACTCTTCTCAGAGTTACTTTTGTGCCTCTAAATGATACATGTGTATAGTATTTGATAAAGTATGGTAAGTCAGTGTTTTATAGGCTTATAAAAACCTTTGTTCTGATTTTTAAATAGAGAACCATTTAGTTAAAATTACTCAGCTAAAATAGTGAGTTACGCTATTTGGAAAAGAAACTGAATTTTTTGTATTTTTCAAGGTACCATACTTCATGCTCCTCTGTATCCCATCTTTTGAGGTCTTTGTTGTATTTTTCAAAATTGGAGGTACATTTGATGGTGAGTTTTGGATTATTGATTGTGGTTGTCACTGAGATAGTAAGAAGATATAAACGGAGTAATTGAATGAATTTACTAACTGAATACTAGAATTAGGTATATTTTCTGCTTTGTCAATAGATGTTGGGATTTTTAGGGAAGTTTCTATTCAGAGAAAACCACTACTCCAATATATTGTAGCTTCTCAGAAAGTGATCCAAGATAAAAACATGAAGGCCTACATTTCATCAGTGAATTACAAAGTATTCAAATGACTCTTTGTCATTTATTTTACCCAATGTATATTGTGAAGGTTCTGCAGTCTACTGATTCACAAATCTGAAGGACAGGAGTGGCCTTAGAACGCTGATCTGGTCATCTTGATTATCTTTGTCATCAGTTGAACTCTGACATGATTTAAAAAGACAGCTTAGCAACAGAGCAATGGACAAAGAGGCTCCTATGTAGTTGTGGGGTTGGCTGTAGAGGTTCGTGACATTGGGAAACTACAGAGTCCAGGCAAAGAGCGTGTGTACAAGATTTGAGTGTGAACTTCCTTTTAACCAAGAGCTTTGTAGTTGATGTTCATAGACAGCTTGACAGTGGCTATGTCTGTCATTTGATTGATTTGTGCTACAGCCCTTCACACTGTCTTATGTTTAATTAATTGGGCATTTGTCTGACTGACATGCCTATGGCTTCTCCAGCTGGCTTGAGATGGTCATATTTAATAGCCTGGCATGAACAAAGATAATAGCAGTAATGTATTCTGGCTTCCTTCCCTGATGTCAGTTGAGGTCCTTGAGATGGGTCTTTACACATTTTCTATGGTATCGTCTTTCCATTCAGAGGCAAGAACAGAAAGGGCATAGTCATTTTTACTGACGGTTATTCCAGTTCTTCCCCAGCTGGGCTGTGAGAACTTCCCCCAACTCCATTCAGTTCCCATTTCTATATTTTGGAATAAAATACAATTTCATAGATCTTACCTTTTCCTTTATATTTTAAAATTGTATATTATTAAGTACATATTCATTTATAGTGATATCTTTGCCTATACTATGTTTCAGCTCATAAAAATTCTAATGCTATGTATATAATGTTGACATAGAATCATTCTTTGAAACACTTTGCTCCTTAATATAGGGTTTAGCTCATTATTAAAACCCATATGGTAGCCTCATGATAATTTTTACTCTCAGGAAGTCCATTTGTGAGTGTAACCAAAGCAGAGAAGCACACAGAAGTGATTTTCCATAAATTATATACATCAAATTATTATTAAACCTTACCACATTTATCAGTTTTTTGCTTCAGTGCATCCCAAGATCAAATACATCTCTCTATGTTATTGTTGAAAATAAATGAACGAAAATCCTGTACTAGATTGGTGAACAAACCTAAAGCCACACTACGTGATGTTCAAATGGCAGAACAATGTTAGAACCCTGTTGGCCCCTTAGTCTGCCGATATCTCTATGTGCAGTATCTGCCAGTTCCAGAAATTCCACACTTTATTATACTTTTGCTATTTTTTTAAATCTCAGAAATAGTAATGTTCTTTATTTAAAGCCAGGAAATAGTTTTCATAGCCAATTCCTTTAAATCTAGTGTTGGATAGAAATCTTGGGCATGATGGGGCTGGAGTTGTTGCTCATTTGGCAAAGTGAGTGCCTGAAACCCTTAAGGCTGTGGCTTCTTCCCCCATCACTGTGTAAATTAGATGTAGTGGAACAGGCTTATAATCCTAGGATTTAGGAGATGGAGGAAGGAGGGCCAGAATTAAAGATCATCCCCGGTAATCTAGAACATGTGAGGGCATTTTAGACTACCCATGTGAGATACTGTCAGGAATAGCAATTCCTAGGGATATTGGAAGAATTGAACTTAGTAGCTAGGTTACCCCAGTTTATAATATTTGAACTTATTAGATGAGGTAATCTTAAAACATTCGATTTCCACCAAGTCGTATTCTTATGGTACATACCCTGTCACATTGGGTTTAATAATAAAGATGGCACTGATGCTAAGAACTAGTTAATGGGAATGTGTATATGATAGGCACGGTGCTTTCCATTTTGCATGTATCATGTGCTTTAATCCTAATAGCTTTTCCCAAATGCTGGTACGACTCGAGCTCAGGTTGCCAGGGTATGGGAGTGTGGGAAGAAGACTTTGTTATGTGTACTGTGTCATCCACTTTTATTATTTGAATTCTTCCGGTAGAGAGATGGGGTAAACATATAGTCAGGTTTTATCTGGAAGACTTGGTGGAATTCTTGTACATTTTAGAGCCTTGTTTTACATAGGCTTTCAATGTTTTATTTTCAAAAGGCCCCGGGGCACCTGCAAGGCACATGCTGTGTCCCTGAGCTGCTCCATGAGTGCTGTGACATGTGCAGCTCTACAGGCCTGAGCGGTGGCCGATTTCCCATCTGCGAGACTTACAGGAAACCATAGCTGAGAAGCTGCGTGAGACTTATGGCACTGATTAGGGAGCACGTCAGTTAAGATGACATCACTGTGCAGACTATAAGTTGTCTGTTTTAATGTTTGAAAATACACTACAGTTTAAACTAATCTTTAAATGCATGTCCGGGAGGGGAGAGGATGGAAGGGGAGCAGAGAAGAATATATAGCTCAGTAAAATCAATAAAAATAATAAAAAAAAATGCATCCTCCTATTTTGATTGTTAAGAAAGGGGATACAAATAATAGTCCTTTATCTTGACCTTGTGATGTCACACATCACATTACATTACAAAGACACCTGCTCTCTCTCCTTTCTCCAGGCTTAGAGAATGGACCCATCTGCTTTTAGAAGCAGGATTTTCTGCCTCCGGGTGTAAGTGAAACTTATTGATGCCCTTGTCTCCAGGCATGTTTGCCTCTCCTTCCTCCTGCTACATCCACTTCTTTAACTCCAATGTGCTGTTCTCCCCATGCTCCCCTGACTTCTTCCACCTTCTGTAGTTAGATTTTCCTCAGGTCCCAGTGGACTGTGCCATGAAACCACTGGATGTTTCTCTACATCCTTTGAATAAATTATGCAGTAACTTCCAGTGCCATTACCCATTTCTGTCTTCAGACACTCTTTTTCTTACATCCCCCATCCTCTCAGCTACTCTTTACTAATCCGTTTTAAAGCTAAGTCATTCAGAACTGTTGTTGACCATTGAATTACTTAGAATTTGTTAAGAATGGAAAATTGAGCCACAACCCATTTTTGTAGCTCCTTGTGTTTTCCTAAGTGATGTTATTGCTTTTTGCTGTCTTATTAGTTTAAAACAAGGATGCATATGGTAGAGTGCTCGACCTTGGACTATATAATCTCAAGCACAACTGTGTGTTATGTGAAATATACCATTTAGGCACAGTGTTTCAGCACTTGATCCAAGCTGGAATCCGGCCTTGGCTGGGGCCTTGGTGTACTTCTTGAATCCATCTCTACTGCCTATATTCTATTTCTCTCTTGATGGCAGAAGCAGTGTGAACCAGTGCCTCACTGTCCTACCTCCAGACTTTCCTACTTTGAGGGACTGGCAGTGCCACCTGGAATTAGAAGCCAGAATACACTTTTTTTGAAGTCGTTCTGGTCAGAAATTTGATCACAGCAGTAAGAAAGGTAACTAATTTAGGAAAAGAGGAGGTGGGAAGAAGGAGACACATGTGTTTAGGTAACTCTAATAAGATGTGGAACAGTAAATATATTGGGAATGATAATATATAATTAAAGTACAATCCATTCTCTGATGGAGTTTAGCACAAATCAAGGATTCAGATAAATAAATTCAGATGTAGTAAGAGAGAGGATTGAGCAGCCTGGGACCTGTGGTTCAGGGCTCTGGTGTGGTTATGTAGCTGAAACACTTCTTTCTTAATGTGATATAAACCATTATATGATCAGTTATAGAAAGCTAACACTATTGGGAAGCCATGCAATTTACATTTCAAACATTTTCTTCATCAAATTTTTGATTCACAACCAAAACCTTTTTCATCCTCAGTATAGTTTCTCACAAAATTTTCTACTGTATCCTAATATAATGTAACAAGCAGAGAATCACCTTCTGCCTGAGATGAACATCCCAGCGTCACTTAGCTCCGTTCACACCCAGGAGCCACGCTGTGGGGCTAGAAGAAGTGAGTGTGCAGGGCAGTGCAGTCTGTCTTCGCCTATGTATCTACAAAACCGCTCCTCAAGCTTCCAATTCTTATAGCACTCTTTTCTTCTAAAGTTTTTTGGTCTTAGACAAATTATTAAAATTTAATAATTTAATGTGCATTAAATTTTTTTCATTAAAAAATGAAGTATAGTTTTATTTATTTATTTTATTTTTCTTCTAGCAGAGCCGTGGTTTGTTTCTTTTGCTTTTAATTCACAACAGTCTCAGTGAGTATCAGGGAAGGATGTCTGTATTTGCTTAGGATCTACAACTGGTGCCACTTTGTTCACAGGCTTGGCTTGTAAGACTGCATCCGTTCTTCTGGACAGTGTGAACTGTTCCCTGCTGTGCAGTGGCTCAACAGCCATGATTCTAAAGGATACAGAGTCTCTGCACTTGTGCCTACATAGTGTTATCTGAATGTGAAGTTGATTTTTCTGCCTTTTTCATTACTATTAACACAACTTGTCCTTTTCTCACCTCATGTCGATTCTTGCTTTGTTTGTTGTTTATTTTCAGGACAAGGTCTTGCCCGTAGCCCAGGCTTGCCTCTAACTCAAGATGCTTCTTTGATGCATCAACTCCCTATGCACACCAAGTGCTGGTAAAAGAGGTGCACATTATGGCAGCTGCTTGTTTTGTCTTTATTTATTATAGATAAGGTGTTGCTTTGTAGCTGAGGCTGTTCTTGAATTTCTGATGTTTCCTACTACCCTATGAGCACTAGGGTTACGGTATTACTATCATGTCTGGAAAAAGCTCTAGTAGTTTATAGTTATAAAGTCTTACTCCTGTTTGCATGAGTATAGCTGCCAGGTTGAACGCTTTACCCACGTGGTATCCACAGGGAAAGATTTCACTGCAGCTGTGTGCTTTCCTGGCAGAAAGAGCATTACTTAGGCTCAGTGAGGACGTTCGCAGCTTTTTCCTGCATGTGTCTCATGGTATTACCACTGGAATCCCATGTGTCAGTAGGTGTCATTTGCTCGGATATAATTACAGGGGAGAGAGTTCAAGGGCCTTCACAGTCACATGGCAGCTTGTAGTAGTTAGATTAAAATACTTTACTGATAATAGTATAGCTCATCTTTAACATATTTTGTTGTCAGATTAATGTTGTAGATATATGTTATTAATTTTACTGTAGAATGTTTTCCTAATGTTTCTCATCTTTAGACATGGTGTTTATATGCAGCTTGAGACTTATTCAGAGGGTTAGGAAAGAGGGACTAAGTGAGATGATAGCAGGTATCAAATTCTTGTTATCGTATTAGTTTTCTTTCCTTTCATCTTTTGTCTTTTCATGCACATAACTATTGAGTAGTAGTTCAACAACCTCCCCACCCTAGGGTAAAGCATGCATTCGTAAGCTGATTTTCTTGTGCTTGGATTATGGCATGATCACTTTAGCTGGATGGTGTGGATTTTTACGGCTTACTGCCTTTGCAATTGAATAATTGTGCCTTTGCCAAGTGTACCATCATGGTTTCCCTTGATCTACACGTGGACAGCAGCCTGCCAGTAAGTAAACAAGAAGCGAGTTATGTCACAGACAGATGCAGCTGAAGTACCAAGCACCTGTCCCTCGTCTGGAGTTATGTTTATTTGTACACAGTGGGGATTAATATTTTCCTTTGAGAGAAGGTAGAGTTACTTTTGCTGTTTCCAAATAGCGCAAATGACCTTAGGTGCATGAGTTCATTAAGTCCACTCCAGTTGAGACCTGGTGCTTGAGTAGGGATGATAGGAAAATTGTCAGGAAAGGCTGAGTATTTTTGCCGTTGAAAGGAGGTAGAGGATTTCAAAGAATGAGTCTTTTTAAAAGATGTATTTATTTACTTATTTAATTTTTTTTGTGTGTGCATGCATGTATGCATATGCATGCTATATGCATGTTGATACCTGAGGAGGCCAGAAAAGAGACTATTAGATTCCCTGGGGCTGGAGTTCCAGGCAATCATGAGCTGCCTGATATGGGTGCTGGCAGTTGAATTCGAGCCCTTTGAAAAAGCATCAACTACTTATCCACTGAACCATATTTCCAGCCCTGAAAATTAGATTTCTCTCCTAAACTTCCGGGAATGAGTCTGTCCATTAGTTGATAGACTCAGAAAGAACTCAACAGGAGGCAATTTGAGTTAATTTGGTTATAATCACTGCCACAGTATAGTAGGCATTATGAAAGAATTCATCAAATGATGGCTTAAATTACTCAGTAATTTTGGAGAAGAGGACTCTAAATCTTAAAGGGTTGCATATTCTAGCTTCTCATTTCATCCTGGTTTGATTGTGTTCTTAGTTTATGTCAATCTTTCCTAAGTTGGACAAAGTTTGAGAGCCAAAGTTTTATGAGCACGTTTTCTTCTGCTCCATTGACTTAACATTCTGTCACTTGTGACCAACAGCTCAAGCCTAACAAAGGAGGAGGTAAGTCCAACATCAGTGCTTTGTAGCTGAAATAGAGGCCCTGGGTGATAAGGAGCCTTGCTCAATTGACAGTCTAGGACCAGGAAGGTAAAGGTAGAAGAGCTGCTTCTAGACTCCTCTGTAAACATTATTCCCATAAAGCACACACGAGTGCCTACTCTATAGAGTATCTTAAGGCTAATTGCTGGAAGTTAAACACCTCCTGACCATGAGGTCAAGGTCACATAGTCTACAGAAAAATGTAAGCTCTGTAGATAAGTCATCTTCTACAAGAGTTACCCCTCCACTTTGGCTGGAGATACTAAATGATTCAGCCCATTTATTAAACAATAGTAATTGGCTTTAAAATGATGAATTGACCATCTTCTTGGGTTTATGTGTGAAAGTTCAAATGCAAATTTATGTGTGTAGGGAACATGTTGAGTCAAAACAACAACAAAACTAGCTGTTCTTTTGTTGTTGTTAATTGCAAAACCTTAAGAATTCTAAATGAGGACAGCATCTACAGACTTTGGGATAAATTTTGACCCTTTGACTCATCCTCAACACTTCGATGCTCATTTTCCATATACAGTCTGTCAAGATTTATTGGGAGTTTGACTGCTTCTCACTGCCTCCACGGTTCTAGTATATAGTCCTTACTAGTAGACTCATCAGTGGATTGTTGTAAGAGCCATTCTTCAAATAAAGGAAAATACAGCTTCCCTCTGTCACCCTAAGCATTTTACTGCTTACTTTTTATAAAATATTGAACAACTTCTATGAGAATTGCTAATACTTGATGACTGCTCAGAGGAAATCAACTTTTTAGGAAATTCATATAGCACATTAGAAATTTTTGAATCATGTGAGTTAAATGTAAAATTTATAGAAATAAATTGTCAGAAAGTTCTCACTTGAAGGGAAGCAAGTTTATATGGAAAATCCCAAATTAAAAGGATTTATATGAATTTAGTAGATCAGATAGGCTAAACTGACAGTCTAGGAGCAGCAGAGTAAAGGTAGAAGAGCTGCCCCTAGACTCCTATATAAGCATTATTCCCATGAAGCACACCATGATGCCGCATGTGTCTAGGAAAGAGCAGAGAAGTTGGGTCTCTTCATAGACTCATCAGCTATGTGACCAATAGCTCAACTTCTACAAACATTAGTGTCCTCTTCTGTAAAGTGGCTATATTAATAAATATATAAATGCTTTACAGCATACATTTTTTATATTTTAATAAATATAATTAGAATATATTAATACATACTGTTCCATGGGATTACTGGAAAGATTAAAAGTGTTAATATCTACAAGATTATTAACGTGCCACCCCATCATATGCTTAATAACCAGGAATGTTAGCTATTGGTTTATTTGTTTAATGTATTTGTAATTATGTGTATTGGTGCTTGTGTTTGTGTGGAGTATGTGCATGTGCATGCATGTACCCACAGAAGTGAGAAGAGGGCATGGAATTCTTTCGAGCAGGAATTACACACAGTTGTGAAGCCGCTCATATAGGTGCTTGGAAACTAATTACAGTACTCGGTGACAGAAGTATATGTGTTAAACCACAGAGCCATCTCCCTGCTATTATAGTCTTAACATAAATTTGAAAGCTAGTGGTTAAAATATTCACTCTTTTCTTTTTTTAATAAATAAATTTATTTATTTATTTTTATTTTTTGGTTTTTCGAGACAGGGTTTCTCTGCAGCTTTTTTAGAGCCTGTCCTGGAACTAGCTCTTGTAGACCAGGCTGGCCTCGAACTCACAGAGATCCGCCTGCCTCCGCCTCCCGAGTGCTGGGATTAAAGGCGTGCGCCACCACTGCCCAGCATAATAAATAAATTTATTAAACATCAAAATACATATGTTCATCGATATTCTGAAGATAAAAAAGTTAAGTGTGTTAATAATCACCATTTTACTTTTCAGAATGATTTTTTATATTTATTTATTTTTTTTAGTATATTAAAAATTTCTGCCTCCTCCCTGCCTCCCATTTACCTCCCCCTCCCCCCTCCACCCCCCCTCCCTCTCCTGTCTGAAGAGCAGTAAAGGTTCTTTGTTCTGTGGGAAGTCCAAGTTCCTCCCCCATCCATCCAGGTCTAGGAAGGTGAGCATCCAAAAAGGCTAGCCCCCCGCCCCAAAGCCAGTATGTGTAGTAGGATCAAAATCTAGTGCCATTGTCCTTGGCTTCTCAGCAGCCCTCATTGTCGGCCATATTCAGGGAGTCTGGTTTTATCCCGTGCTTTTTCAGTCTCAGTCCAGCTGGCCTTGGTGAGCTCCTATTAGATCAGCTCCACCATCTCGGTGGGTGGGAGCATCCCTCGCATTCCTGACTTCCTTGCTCATGTTCTCCCTCCTTCTGCTCCTCATTTGGACCTTGGGTGCTCAGTCCGGTACACCAATGTGGGTCTCAGTCTCTATCTCCATCCATCGCCAGATGAAGCTTCTATGGTGATATGCAAGATATTCATCAATATGGCTATAGGAAAGGGCCATTTCAGGCTCCCTCTCCTCAGCTGCCCAAGGAACTAGCTGGGGGCATCTCCCTGGATACCTGGGAACCCCTCTAGAGTCAAGTCTCTTGACAACCCTAAAATGCCTCCCTTAATTAAGATATATACTTCCCTGCTCCCATATCCATCCTTCCTGTATCCCAACCATCCCATTCACCCAAGCTCTCCCCATCCTCCCCTTTACACATTTCTCTCCCCATCTTCCCTTACCCCCATCCCACCCCACCCCCATGTTCCCAGTTTTTGCCCGGCAATCTTGACTACTTCCAATCTCCAGGAGGATAACTATCTGTTTTGCTTTGGGTTCACCTTCTTATTTATCTTCTCTAGGATCACTAATTATAGGCTTGATGACATTTATTTATGGCTAGAAACCAATTATGAGTGAGTACATCTCATGTTCATCTCTTTGGGTCTTGGTTACCTCACTCAGAATAGTGTTTTCTATTTCCATCCATTTGCATGCAAAATTCAAGATGTCATTTTTTTTTTTTTAATCGCTGGGTAGTACTCTAACATGTATATATTCCACACTTTCTTCATCCATTCTTCCACTGAAGGGCATCTAGGTTGTTTCCAGGTTCTGGCTATTACAAATAATGCTGATATGAACATAGTTGAACAAATGCTTTTGTAGTATGATAGGGCATCTCTTGGGTATATTCCCTAGAGTGGAATTGCTGGGTCCTAGGGTAGGTTGATCCCCGATTTCCTGAGAAACCTCCACACTGCTTTCCAAAGCAGTTGCACAATTTTGGCATTCCCACCAGCAATGGATGAGTGTACCCCTTACTCCACATCCTCTCCAGCAAAGGCTATCATTGGTGTTTTTGATTTTAGCCAATCTGACAGGTGTAAAATGGTATCTCAAATTTGTTTTGATTTGCATTTCCCTGATCACTAAGGAGGTTGAGCATTACCTTAAGTGTCTTTTGGCCATTTGAACTTCTTCTGTTGAGAGTTCTCTGTTCAGTTCAGTGCCACATTTTTTAAATTGGTTAATTAGCATTCTAAAGTCTAGTCTCTTGAGTTCCTTATATATTTTGGAGACCAGACCTTTGTCTGTTGCGGGGTTGGTGAAGATCTTTTCCCAGTCAGGAGGCTGCCTTTTTGTCTTAGTGACAGTATCCTTTTGCTTTACAGAAGCTGCTCAGCTTCAGGAGGTCCCATTTATTCAATGTTGCCCTTAATGTCTGTGCTGCTGGGGTTATACGTAGGAAGCGGTCTCCTGTGCCCATATGTTGTAGAGTACTTCCCACTTTCTCCTCTATCAAGCTCAGTGTGTTCAGATTAATATTGAGGTCTTTAATCCATTTGGACTTGAGTTTTGTGCATGGTGATAGATATGGATCTACTTTCATTCTTCTACAGGTTGACATCCAGTTATGCCAGCACCATTTGTTGAAGATGCCTTCTTTCTTCCATTGTGTACTTTTAGCTCCTTTATCAAAAATCAGGTGTTCATAGGTTTATGGGTTAAGATCCGGGTCTTCTGTTCGATTCCATTGGTCAGCTTCTCTGTTTTTATGCCAATACCAAGCTGTTTTCAATACTGTAGCTCTGTAATAGAGTTTGAAGTCAGGGATGGTAATGCCTCCAGAAGTTCCTTTATTGTATAAGATTTTTTTGACTATCCTGGGTTTCTTGTTTTTCCATATAAAGTTGATTATTGTCCTCTCAAGATCTGTGAAGAATTTTGATGGGACCTTGATGGGGTTGCATTGAATCTATAGATTGCTTTTCTAGAATTGCCATTTTTACTATGTTGATCCTCCCAATCCAAGTCAAGGGGGATCCTTCCATTTTCTGGTATCCTCTTCAATTTCTTTCTTCAAAGACTTAAAGTCCTTGTCAAATAGATCCTTTACTTCCTTGGTTAGAGTTACCCCAAGATATTTTATGCTATTTGTGGCTATCGTGAAAGGTGATACTTCTCTGATTTCCCTTTCTGCTTCCTTATCCTTTGTGCATAGGAGGGCAACTGATTTTTTGGAGTTGATCTTGTATCCTGCCATGTTACTGAAGGAGTTTATCAGCTGTACGAGTTCTTTGGTGGAGTTTTTGGGGTCGCATGTGTACACTATCATATCATCTGAAAGTAACAAAAGTTTAACTTCTTTCCAATTAGAATCCCCTTGATCCCCTTATGTTGTCTTATTGCTATTGTTAGAACTTCAAGCACTATATTGAAGAAATAGGGAGAGAGTGGACAGCCTGTTTCAACAAATCAAGGTTGCTTTGGCAAGGCTATCTTTATTAATCTTTTCTTGACTAAGTTACTCTTAGCCAAAAATTGAATCTGTTTCCATTCTCCCCCAACCAGACCTCTGAAGCACCTAGCATTCGATAATTTCTGCTCACCAGTTAGCATACTAGCTAACGTGCTGCTATGGCTTGGTTTCTTCTGACTTCTGCTAACCTAGACCTGAGGTGATCAGTCACATGGTTTGCCTTCAACTGAGAAATCTCTCACGGCGTGAAGTTTTCAGTGTTAACAGTTGGAGAGTTCTAGGCAAGACAGATGGCAGGTAGACCTAACCAGATACTCAGGATGCTCTCCAGGGTCATATTCTCAACTAGGTTTTCCTATCATGGATACTAGTTGGGTCCACCCTCTACCTGGCAGTCTCCTGGCCCAAAGAAGAAGTGAACTATCCTAGTTTGCATCATCTTATGATGATAAACTCAGAGCAAACACAACTTCTAGGAAGGAAGGGCATTTTTTGGTTTACATTTTACGTCATGGAGTGGGGCAGAAGCTTAAGGCCAAACCTGAAGGGAGGAACTGAGGCAGAGGTCATGGAGATGCTGCATATTAGCTTACTTCTGATAGCTTGTTCAGCCTTCTTTCTTTTACAACCCAGCACAACCTGCCAAAGGTGTGACACTGCCCACTGTGGATGGAGCCCTCCCACATCAACCATTAATAAAGAAACATATCCCACAGTTTTGCCGGCAGACCAATCTGATGGGAGCACTTTCTCAATAGAAGTTCCCTTTCCATATGGTTCTGGTTTGTGTCATGTTGACATAGACTAGAAGCACAGGAACTCTTAACATTCAGAACCAGTTATGTTCCCAAGTATCTTGATAAACTCTCAGAATCTGAATCCACTTCTTTTTCTGGTCCCCAGCAGCATAAATGAAGGGACCCTCTTTTATGCAGTCCCCAGTACGCTTCTGAAAAAGAATGAAGAAAACCCTGCCTTAGAGTAATTATGAAGAAGCCTCTCAACTCCCCACATCTTTTGAGAAACAGTTTATCTTCAGCCAAAAATGCTTTTATAGTAGAACAAAATAAAGTCCTGTTTTCATCTGTTCTACTATGAAAGTAACAGAAGAAAATTACAAAACCCTTGGATTGTCTGCCTTTAGAAATGAGCCCTCATTTATACACAAGTCTCTTACTATTTTAGACATTGCCTTAGCTAGGGTCAAATATTGCTGTCATAGGCACCATGACCAGAAACAACTTGGGGAAGAAAGGATTTATTTGCTGTATGTTTCCATATCACTGTGCATTATTGAAGGAATCAGGAGAGGAATTCAGACGGGTACAAATCTGGAGACATGAGCTGATGCAGTAGCCCTGGAAGAGTGGTATGTAGTGATGAGATGAGCAGGCCTGCTTTTCATCCTGCCCGGCTCCCACTCGGCTAGCTTTACACCCGAAATAACAACACACAAACTGTATTCATTTAAACACTACCTAGCCCATTAGCTCTAGCCTTTTACTGACTAACTCTCACATCTTGCTTAACCCATATTTAATAATCTGTGAAGCACCACAAAGTGGTGGTTTACCAGGAAAGATTCAGCATGTCTGACCTGGTAGCTGGCTTCATGGTGACTCTCTCAGAGAGGAGAGGCATGGCGTCTACATCACTGCCTTCTACCCAGCATTCTGTTCTGTTTACTCCACCTACCTAATTTTCTGTCCTATCAAAGGGCCAAGGCAGTTTCTTTATTAACCAATGAAAGTAACACATAATAGACAGATGACCTTCCTCCATCAGTGGTGCTTACTGACTTGCTCCTTGTGGCTTTCTCAGCCTGCTTTCTTATAGAACTCAAGACCACCTGCTCTAGAGTGGCCCTACCCACCATGATCTGAGCCTTCCCATATTAACTGCTAGTTAAGAAAATACTCTACAATTTTGCCTGCAGTCTGATCTTACAGAGGCATTTTCTCAATTAAGATAATCTCCTCTCAGATAAAATTAGCCAGCACAGACATGCTGGTCTAGATATCTATAGTTATATAATATCTATCTTCATTTCTGTCTTTCTATACTAATAAAGGTTGATAAATCTTTAAAAAACAGTTGTTAGAAATTTAACTTTTTTTTAACTGGTTGGGCATTTAGGATTTTGTAACATTCTGGTATTATAGATAGTTTATAGGAGAAGCAATTTGCCAAATGTCAGGTGCAAGTAAAATCAAGCAAAATGAGAAGAGACACTAACAAAAAACATTCAAAGCTATGAACAGTAATGGAAGAGATCATAGTTAAAATTGCTTGCTATATGATATATCAATTAGCTTGCAAAAGCTAATGGTTTGGGAATATTTTTGAGGAGAGTATGGTCTTGAAGAAATTTATAAATTTCTGGCCCTATAACCTGAAACCTTAGGCAAGGCATAAACTGTCTTAGCACTCAGCTAGAGTCCCAAGAAAGTGAACTCTCAAAATATAAATAGCAGGTAAGATTCCTGCATGGAGGGACTATGTTGATGAGACTAAGCCCTGAGCAGAAATAATAAGTATAATAAAGAGAAAGTTGAGGGTCAGAATGTCAGAAGAGGCCTACTAATAATAGGAAGTTGGTGTTGAGTCTCAGTGCATTACAGCCATACTCATTTTCTAAAATAGATTTTTATTCTTCATGTGAGTATGTCTGGCTGAGTGTGAGCATGTGCTTATATGTGTGCAAGTGCCTGTGGGGACAAAGCTATTGGGTCCTCTGGATCTGGTGTTCCAGGCAGTTGTTAGCTGCTGAGTAGTCTCTCTATTCCCTAGATCTGTGCCCCTTCCATCCTTCCCACTGCAGTGCAAGAGATGATAAGGCACTGAGTGAGCCTGCAGGTTAGGAAAACAGCTCCACAAGGCTCCAGAAATAGTGATATGGCAGGTTCTGACAGAGCTTGGAAAGGGAATAAATCCATGATAAAAATTTCAGGAATTGGGATGACATTAAAAATTAGTACAGTGTAGCTATTAGGTTCGTTTTGTTCCAGATGTTAATTTTCTGGTTAGTTGTCATTTGTGACCTGTGGTCAGGCACTATGTAGTAAGGAACATGTGGTGGAAGCAGAAGAAGGGACTGGGAGGTCCCTTTGAGGGCAATACCCCAATCAACTTCCTATGACTCGATTGTGCCTTGTAAAGGCTCCACCCTCCTGATAGCATCACATGCTAGAGATCAACCCTTTATGTGGTGGACATTCAAGATCCCAAGGAAATTAGGAGGGTGGTCTTAACAACATGGTCGCAAACACATAGGAGGAGACTCTAGGCCTTGGTAATTGTGTGAATGGAGAAGGGTTTTCCCATTCCTTACACTGCTGTGTGTTAATGCCTTTAACTGCATTTCTTTTATATTATAAGGTGGCTGAGCACATCAGGTTGTGAAAGGCTGCCACTGCTTTTTATTAAAAATCTAGTGAATATTAAACCCGATTTCATTATAGAGCCTCCCAATAAACATGCATCCCTTAAAGTTATAGTTTAATATAGTGTTATCTTATTTTAAAATCAAAGATTATTTATTGCTATACCAACTATCACAAAATGACTGATGTACCAGAAAGCAGTTTCAATTAGCTTTTATGCTTATAGATCAGATAAGCACAGAGATTTATGGTTCTGTCCGAGTCTTCATAAGGCAAGTCTTCAAGTGCTTGGAGAAACTGAGACTGGGAAGGTCTGGTTTTGATTTAGTCTCTTCTATCAATTGTGACTGTGTCTTTTTGTTTCTTATTTGTGTCACATCAAGAGGAGTAGTTTATAAAGATTGCTTCAGTTTTCCTAATTAGAAATACCTATGTTCTGGAGGTATGGACGATCTGAAATATGGTCTTATCAAATGTTACTAACACAAATTGAATCTTTGTGTTTTCTCTCTTCTGTTTTGGTGAATAATGATAATCATTTCTGTTTTTCTCCAGGGAACTCTTTAAATGTATATTTGGATTTTTAAATTACAAATATACTTAAAAACAAAAATTGGGACTCAGTGGTGTACTCTTAAAGTCTTAGCAATTGGGAAAAAGGGCCAGGAGAACTGGACAGTGAGACCTTTCTCAAATTCTGTGCTTTTTATCTTTATTGTCAATATGACAGGATATTCAGCACCATGGAAAGACCCCCTCTGCACATGTCTGTGATGATACCATGAGAAAGATTTACCTGAGTCCCATGGGAGGATCCACCTTGAATGTGGGCAGGCACCAACTTAATAGTCTGGGTCCCCAGATTTAATAAAAACAGGACACGGAGCTGAGTACAGTATTCTATCTCTGTCTGCTTCCTGACTGCAGCTGCAACGTGACCAGAGCAATGACTTCCTGGACTATGATGGATCAAACTCTCAAACTGTCAGAACAAACCCTCTATCCTTAAGTTGCTTTAGTTACAGCAGGGCAGGGGAATGGGGGAGGTAGTTGGGAGCTCAACAATTCCGTAAGGAGTAGCTCCTCCCCAGTCCTAAAAATACATGTAGTTTTTTTTTTTTAAATAGTTTCTGAGTTTTCTGTTTGTGTTTGCTGTACCTTTGCATCTAAACCAGCAGTTCTCAAATTGTGGGTTGCAACCTCTTTGTGTGTAGGGGTCTAACAAGCCTTTTACAGGGGTCCCTTATAGTCAATGGGAAACACATGCATTTATTTATATTACAACTTATAACAGTAACAAAATTATAGTTATAAAATAGCAACAAAAATAATTTTATGGTTGGGGGCACCACAACATGAGGAGCTGAGTTAAAGGGTCACAGCATTAGGAAGGTTGAGAACTATTGGTCTAAACCGCCATTGCAATGCCCCCCCCCCCTTACCACACACATATACCCACACATACTTCTTTCTCTCTGGGCACTTTAACTTAAGAACATAACATGTTGTCATACTAATGAAGGCTTCATTCTATACTTTGTACTCTATTGAATTTTATTCCTCAGTCAAACTTATTTTCCTTGCTCTTTCCTCATTTTGCCCATGAGGAGGTTTCAATAAATTCATTTTGTGTTTCTTCTGTTTATCTTCACTAGACAAATTAGAAACTGTCTGGGGGATGTTTCTCAGCTATGTGAGAAAATCTACTCTGGGTGCTTGCTCCTGGGAGAGCAGGCCTTGAAGCCCCAGGACTGGCTTCCAGGAAGATTAGCCTAAGGCCAAGGGAGGCATTCTGTAGCAATTTCATTCCAAGGAAAAAAATTGTCTGGGAATTTCTTAGGTTCTGCTGTGTTCCTCTCTGTGTGTCTGCTACTGGTTGGGGGATCCTCTAGAGGAGTTATCTTTTCAGCTATTACTGATTTCTGCCTGCTAGAATTTCCTTTAAAAACACAAAAGGTATGCTGTGGTTGCCTATGTTCTCCTCTGCTTTCATTCATTACCATAGGATTAGCGAGGCCAAAGAAGTGAGGTAGATAGGATCACTCAGTTGGTACCATAAATGTCTAGTGTCTTTGGAATTTCCTTTCTGCTCTTTAGAAATTCTTTCTGAAAAGAATTTTATATTCTCTCTATTTTGTGTCAGAATTTATTTTTTCTCTTCTAATTTTATATATAATCTTAATCAGAATGAAACACTAATGTATGCTTATATATTTGTAAATACAATTGATATGAAGTTACTCATCTTGGTAATTTGTATTTTGATCGCCATGTGACTTGAATATTTTTTAACATCCAGATCAACTCGAGATGAAGAAGTAGTTGTAACTTTTCGTGGGCCCATGATCCTCAATTATTTCATTATAGTATTTATTTGTTTGCATGTGTGTTTCGAGACAAGTTCACTTGGAGCCTAAGCTGACCTTGAACCTACTTTGTATCTGAGCCTAACCTCAAACCCCTGATTATCCAGTTTCCACTTCCAAGGTGCTGATAGGGGTGCATCATCAATACCCCATACTCAGTTAATACATCTTAAAACAACTTCTAGATTGCCATTAGAAGCTAATAGTGCCTTAACATTTTTAAATTGTCTTTCAGGAAGGAGAAAATATTTTCTACTTAGCAGTTGATGATATAGAAACTGATACTGAGCTTCTGATTGGTTACCTGGACAGTGATGTGGAGGCAGAGGAGGAGGAGCAACAAACTCTGACCTTGACCAAAGAAGGCAAAGTTGACCACTCCAAGGGACAGTCAGCAGCTGGAAGCAAAGGTATTAAATGCATCTTCATTTGGTGGTCTGAATGGAGAAACATTGAAGAGGAAGATAGTTTGAATTACTTGAATTATGCTTGGATTGGTGTTATTAAAATAGCTTTTGTCAAAACTGTTTTTCTCTTCTGAATAGCAGAAAAATAGTGTTTGGGGTTGAGTAATGATTGTCCTAGAGGATGACCAAGGTGGGGGAGGCAACTCTGGTTCTTGTCACTGTGGTAGCAAAGTGATGGGCTGTCTACTCCTGCACCAGCTCTGCCAATCATCACTTTAAAACCCTGGGCCAGTAAGGAGGTCGCTCAGACTCTGAGCGTTTAATTTCATGCACGCCTGAGGAGGTTAGATGTGCAGGGAGGCCCCCCTGTATCCTGGAGAAATGGTCCCTGGGCTCTGTCTTGTGAGATTCTCTCAGAATTTGGACCTTCTGGCAATCTATTTGTATTATGGTCACAGGAGTGTGCAGGATTGCTAATTTGTCCTAGATTGGGGAGCAGTGATTTCAAGTGACCATAGGTGAAACCCGCATTCTAGGGACAGATGGCCGTGGGTTGTCGACTACTGTGAAAGAGACAGGTATTGCTGGGCATAATTCTTGGCCCCTGGAGAAAATTTGAGGGAAATGGCAATAGTGCTGTTGCAGCACTCTGTGTCTTTGTCCATTTGGTCTGTAGTGCATGCTTTTAAACAGTCTGAAAGTTCTTGTAGAGAGTTCTGTGCTCTAGGACATTCAAGGTTCGGTACCAACACATTTGGTATCTGATTTCGGTCTTGTTTGCAAAAGTGAAACATACAGAAAAACAAAACAAAACAAAAAAACAAAACCCCAGCAAAAGAGACAAAGATGTCACCCACATATTTGCCATTGTAGAGCTTGATTGCATGAATGTGGCACCTTAAGTATGCAAATGACTTGTAATTAGAGGTGGGAGAAAGAGCAGCATGGGAAGTGCACATAAGGTACGATCACAGACGTTGCTCTTCACAGACTGAACACATGTCTCTTTAGCATGCCACAACTGTGTCTTCAGGGTGGCATTATTGATTATTTTATTTTTTCATATTTAATACATTTAAATTCTCATTTTATTGGAAGATCACTCAAAATATACAACCTAAATGGCATCCTGAATACCTTGGGCAGAGCTCTTCCAGTCATGTGAAGCGGGGCTGCCTCACCCACAGCACCAGCCCTAGTTCACACTGTTTCCATGAATTGCCTTATTTCCAGTATGTGTGAGATTCCCCTTTGGCAATTCAAGATAGTTTATGTCTGTTGCATGTTTCTCCTTGTCAAGTGCGGAGTGAACTGGAGAGGATCCATTTTCCAGGAAAAGTTTTTCATTGCAATCAGCATTTATTATCATTTTGATTTGAAATATTAACATTGGAAGGGAAACTGGAAATTGAATTTGATTTTTTTTTTTGCTTCTGTAAAACATAGTAAAATGATTTTTAAATAGTTTTTTCTTATAATATTTTTCTTCTGTTCAGCGTGGGCAATGCTTACTTACATTTGTTAGAGAAAATAAAAATTGACTTTAGTTGATAGAACTAGTTTGATATTGAAATGAGAGCCAAAGCTGGTTCCTGGCATGTGAAGTTCAGTGTTGTGATGTTGCGCAGGTCACCTGGACTGTGAAGAGGACTATGCCTGTCCACAGTGTGAATCGAGCTTCTCCAGTGAGGAGATCCTTACTGAGCACCGGCAGACCTTGCACCAGAAGCCCACAGGGGAGAAAGAGTTCAAATGCCAGAGCTGCGGGAAGAAGTTCCCCGTGAGGCAGGCCTTGCAGAGACAGTGCGTATGCTCAGGGTGTTTCAGTTTGTGAACAGTCACTCAGACTGTTCGCTTTGCTTTACCCTGCTCTGAATATGTCTGTCTCTGCATGCAAAGTGTGTGAGCATGTACCCATGTGTGTTTGTGAGCATGTACGTGTGTAAGCATGTACTCATACATGTTTGGGAAAGAGGAGGGCAGCCTACTTTGGCATGAGTTCATCTTTTCTGAGATATGCAGTTAAATATCATTTATGCTAGCTCTTCTCTGATTGATACTTACCTTTAAATATTACACTTAATGGTTTACTGTTCTGAAATTTACATATGCACAAGTTAGCCAGAGCATTGAGGTTATTTACCAAGTGTCACTTACTTGCTCTCTTATTTGTTTTAAAAATGTTTAAGTAATGACCACTTCAGTGTAGGGACAATGAATGGATGGGAAACATCATCTATTTCATAGCCACTTGGAAGAACAGTTTGAAGCTGAATAAGGCAGAGTGTGACAGTTGGGTAAATTACATGAGGTTACCTTTTACCTTATCTTAGTCAGTTATGTTTACAACATTAGCCTCTATTTAACATTTTGTAAGATCAGAGTTATCAAAACCAAGAGAATGTACAGAGGCTATAAAGTTCTGCACTTAGCAGACACTCACCTTACATGACTAAAACATTTTCCATACTTAATGTTCACTTTTCATTTTGTTAAATTCCAAATTATGCCATTTTATTTCCATCTATCTGTCTGTCTGTCTATCTATCATCTATATATAGATATTACATTTCTATGTATTATATATATATCAACTTTTGCTCATGAAATTTGAAAATAATTTTATTTATATGTAACAAATCTATAGAAAAAAAGAAACCTTTAGGATGGATTAAACATTTAGAGATTTTATTAACTTCTTCTAAAAATGCCATGCAAGAGTTCTGTCCTTTTTAATAAGTTAACTTTAGCTTGTATTCTATTCAAATTTATGTATATTTTAAGGCATTGAACTATATCTTAGAGCTAAGTAAGGTGCCATTACAAATGTAGAAGACTAAGGGAAAGGTGGCAGAAGAGGATGGGACCATAACTTGGTGCTTTGGCTTCCTTTCCCTCCCTTCTCAGTGTTCGCCACTGCACAGCCAGAAGCAGCCTGAATGGTTCTCCAGAGTGTTCAGTGTTGTATTTGCAATTCTGTCAGTTCATCACTGGGAGTTAATGCCCAGTTATAAAGAGGCTTTTATGAATGTGCAGATCATCTTTGAATGCATAATTTCATACCTGGAGTTAGTCAGCATTATACTAAGAAAACTGAAGAATTTAAGTACTTCTTTCTTACCTACATAATTAATGCATAAAGTGATCTCGAGACTCCTGCAGGAAGCATGTCCTAGGAGGCATGGGTGATAGAAGCCTGCTGTGATGTTTAAAGTCTGTAGGTATATCGTTATCACTTCTGCTCCCCTTGCTACTTGTCTTTTAGTTTTGAGCAGCACCAGAAGGCTTGCCGAGGGGATGCCAGGTTTGTGTGCAAAGCCGACAGCTGTGGGAAGAGGCTGAAAAGCAAGGAGGCTCTGAAAAGGCACCAGGAAAATGTCCACACTGGTGAGGAGCATTGGACAGTCCGTACTAACTGGGCTCCCTCTCCCCAGGCTGTGGGATCTCTTCTTAATTCTCCTTTGGGAGGAGGCGTCCCATTGTGCGCATCTGACTTGTTTGTGTTTCACTGAACACTGAGCACTGTTTTCAGAGTTGTCTGAATTAATCGTCACTGTAACCAAGCTCTCACTTAGCTGCTCTTCACTCAGTGTATTGTGTGATCTCTTCGTTAGTTTAGCCTTTAAATTTCATTTTTTTCTACATTGTGAAATTGATCATTTGTAGTTACACTTTGAAACTATGAAGCGATGTACTTCTGCCTTAGGACTTTGAAAGGAACATTCAGTACCGTTAGTGCTTGCATTTCTTCTATGTTAGAGAAAATTCCTAGCTATATTTTAGAACGGGGTTGAAAATACTTGAATTTTCAGCAAAAACTTGCTTTACTCCTTATAATTGCTAGCCAAACAGTAAAACAAAGATAACATTTGATTGTCACTTAGGGTTTTGTCCTTGGTATTTTCGCGACCATGGTGAATATAGTTTGGGTTGTGATATCTGTTTGACTGTGGGGCCTTTTCCCTTCTTTGCTGTCTGTTTGGTAAAGGAGTTTGAGACCCAAGGACATCATCATGTCATTCTGTGCATGTACGTTTCTTACATATTAGCTTGTATCCATCACTTCCGGGAAGTGAGCAGAATTGCACCTTTGGATCAGGAGGAGACTCTTTTCCCCTTCTTGTTTATCCTTAAAATTAGGTGAAAAAAGTGACTGATACCCGAGATCAAGACCTCTGTTGCCTAAAAATAACTGACTTTAAGAATAAGGAGACAGGGGGTTAGCGTGGTGTGCCTGATGGCCTCATGTCATCGCTGACGGGGCCGGTGTAGTGGGAGCCGTGAACAGTGTTCCCATAGCAGAAGGTGAAGCTTTGTAATCTAACCTTCAGGGCACGCCAGTCATCAAGACTTCTCAGCGTTGTTTTGTGGCTTGCTTTTTGAAGAACATATGGCTGGTATATGGAAAATGACTTCCCCCATTGAATTTAAATATACGGGTGCTCTTCAAATGATGGCAGAAGCAGGCATAACTTTTTGATAGATTTGCCTTCATTTTTTTTTCCTAATGCTGTTTTGGCTAAAATGCTGTTCTTAATTTTCTGCATCTTTGTCTGCAATGTATTTTAACCAAACTTTTATGTCAGTATAAAGTCATCTTTGCTGAACTAAGTAAAAAGCCAGATGGATGCTACAACTCTGAAAACTTTTCCATCGTCATAACTAGGCATATGGTCTTCCTGCTGTGCTTATAGTGTAATTTTTGAGTCTTCTTGTAATTGGCCTTGGGTTGCTTACTATTGCAGCTTTGGGGCATTTGTGGCAATTTTCAGGAAACAATTTATGCATGAAGATTTTGTTTCATCATCATTATGCCGTGTTGCAGGTCATGATACGATGTGAAAGCTTCTGTACTTCAGCTAAGGTCTCCATGTGCACCTCTCATTTGCTTGGGCACATGATTTCAGTTTCTCATCCTCAGGCTCTCTTAGGCTTCTCCCCTTTTCTGTAAAGTATGGATAATGGGAGAGTACTTCCTATTATAGCAAGGAGAGCAACACTCAGGCATGAGTGTTGAGGATTCCATAGAGAAGCAGGGGTAGTTGATAAACTAGGCAACCTTGTTACTTCTATAATTACTGGTGGTGAAGCATACCTCTGTGCATGCACTGTAGAAGGTAAATGAAGAGAAGCTGAATATTTAAACATGGATCAAACTTCCTTTTTGTAGAAATAGTAGCATATGGTGGGTAGGTTTGGAGGTAAGCGTGGTTATATAGCTTCCTTTGACCGTCGCTTGCTTCTGTGATTGTCACTGTGATTTGTTGCTGTTGTTTGTTTTGTTTTCCTGGTGCTGATGATTTAACCCGAGTGCCCCCGATAAACACCACTGAATTTTGTCACCATATCCCCAGCCTTCCTGAAAGTTACAAACCATGTATACATGAATATAGGAGGCTAAAAGTCTATTGACTCTATGGTTTTTAACACAAAAGGGTATTTATGAGAAATAACATTTTTCTGTATTCTCACGAACTGTTTCTGTATTTCTTTTTATGAATCCAGTATTCCAGTTGTAAGATAAAAAAGATGTGAGAAAGCGAGAGGAGAGAGAGTAGGGTGGGACACTGGTGCTGAAGCAGAGGCAGGAGCGGGAGGAGAAAGCGAAATGAAGTGGTTGAGATGTCAGCCTCTCCTCTCCTTTCCACTCCTTTTACCAGGCTTATGGGAAGACCAGGGCCTGGTCTCAACAGAGGTGTCCTAGGGCTTAATGAGCTATGCCAGGAAGGTGAACCATATAAGCAATGGGAGTTAGAAAATAATAATAAACAAGTACATGCAGGCTAATGTTCATTTTGTTGTGGGCAGAGTTTGTATTTTGAATCTCTGTTGTAAACTCCAAACAATTTTTTTTGACTGTGTAGTGTATAGAGTTCTTTGAACAGGTTAAAGTTACCTGCTGTTACTATGAGTATCCTGTTATCTTGAAAAGCAGGTTGAAAATTCCTACCTATCTTTTAATAAACATTTAGTTTCCTTTCATAACCATAGTCATACAATATAATCAAATGACACAGTGATCTTAGTTTCGCTGTCTCAGATGCATGTCACTGAGGTTGGAGTGAGAATGGATACGGTTTCTTTCACTTTGTTTAGGTGATGTGATGGACACAGGGTACTGCAGTGTGTTAGATTATTTACTTTGGGAGTTTTCAAATCAATCATTTAAAATTGTGAAACATCATTTTGAAGTCATTTGTGATGGTGCAACTAATACAGTTCTGACAATGCATTTTGAAATTCTTAAGTCACTGTGAAGTTTGAAATATGAAATGACCCCTTTAATCATTGTAAAAGAAGATGAAATTTAGTCTTGGTTTGATTTTCTAACAGTGTCGATTGCCAATATAATATATTATTGTGGTTGATTCTGTATTATACTACCTATTAATACTTACTTAGTAAGGCATGAGCATAGATTCTCCAGGAATATATTGCTGAAAGAATAGTCTGTGAATAGCAGTGAAGGGAATCCATTTGACGAAAGGTAAAGGAGATGGAAAATCAGTGTTGGAATTAATACGTTCACTTTTCCTTCTTAAAGCACATTTGATTTATTTTCATTTTGTTCTGACTTCTGTGGACTTTTGTTTTCTAAAGACTATCTTAACAGATGGAATAGTGAATGGTTTATTTGGCATATGTAGAAGCTGATGATCTGGGGACTTCCAAGTTTAGAAAGAAAGACTTGAGCATATCAGCAGAGACTTCTGAATCGTGATGGTGAAGTCCTGTAGCGGGACTGCTGGGTCGACCTCAGCTAACCTGTGATGGTGTTTTGTCCCTGTCTTAGGTGATCCTAGGAGAAAGCTCATATGCTCAGTGTGCAATAGAAGGTGCACTTCAGTGTCCAGCCTGCAGGAGCACAGGAAGGTGGGTAAGAGTCTGTGGGATGCCATATGCACTTGACTGATTTTGTACTAAGACAGAAATGAGCCAGGGACAGTGGGCAGGGGAGTGAACTGAGAATAGATGTGTCATTCAGAGTTAGCTGACAGATTCTTCAATGCCAGGAGTCATGTCTAGCTGATTCCCACAGAACACCCACCGTGTCTTCACGATTTTTCAGTTGATGTTCTCAGGAAACATAAATCAGTGATTTAAAACATACATTTTTGTGCTAAGAATTGGCATTTTTTATTAAAATGGATACATATTGTAGTTTAGTTTGGTACAAAATTAATTTAAAAGCTATTTATGTCACAAATAGAATCCACACTATCTCCTGATTTAACATGTTAAATATTTAGTATATCTAAGAAACTGGAAATTTTTCAGTTACTTGATATCCAGAGAAAAGGAGATATTGCTGATAAGTGTAAAATTTCACTTTTCTTGTGATTTGTAAAATGCCTTTTGTGTATTTGTATGTAGATTTATTACATAGTAATTTGGAAGGATTTATAGCTCATATTATTTTTCATCTGCTAGTCCATGAAATGTCCCTGGATTTGCATTATGACTTATGAGATAGTTACTGTCATATTTACATGAGTGAAGTTGACTCTTGGATTTAGAGGGATTTTGTTTTTATCATCTTCAGGAGAAATAATGGATTACAAATAAAGACCCAGTTTATTTTTCTGTCAGTAATTATACATGTAACATTAGGCTGAATTTCTCATTTCTGAAAAGGGATATTGAATTGACTAGAATTTTTTTGTTCCTTCTTTTATTTTTACAGTATTCAGCTGGTGATTTTATGGGGCTGTTTGAAGATGTAATATGCCTCCTGAATTTGGGTGTCATTCTTTTGCACAGCCAGGCTATTCTATCCAGTAGCATTTGGATTTTAGTCTGTGTGCTGACTTCGCAGAATGCAAGTCTAGATACTTTTCTTCTAGCTCTGCCCCATATGTATGTGTGTATACTTTTGAGTGCAGACAAGCACATGCCATGCACACATATGGAGACTAGGGCAGATGGTCTCTGTTGTTGGTCCTCACTCTCTGCCTTGTTGGAGACAGACTTTTTCTCTGATGCATATACCAGATTGTCTGGCTCCTGAGCTCCTGAGGGACCTCCTTTCTCTCCCTTTTGTGTCATCACAGGAAACCTGGGGTAGCAGACATGCTTTTATTTGGGTTCTTGTAATTTGAACTTAGTACTTGATGCTTGCATAGAGGATGCTTTACCTACTGAGTCTCTCAAGGTCCTGTAGGTCCCTTTTTCTCTCTTATTCATCTTAGGATGTGGAGAATGGAGACTTACTCTGAGGCAAAAATATTAAATATGTTATAGTATATATTTCTAAACACCCCTGTTTGAAAATGAATGATTTATTTCCTGGGTCTATTTAATCTTAGATGATGATGTTTAAGATATTTTAACAGAGTGCTTTAGCAAACTTAGTCATGGGACCCATTTCTGAATAATGCGTTATTTTCCATTTGTTAATAATGTAAAGACTTACTGCATAAAAGAATAACTTGGTAGAAAAAGGTATACCTGTTGGTAGAATACAGAAAGTACAGCTGTGCCTTCAAGTTATGAACATTTTAATAAATAATTTTAATAAATCATTAGTTCAAGTAGACTTCCCTGTCTCTATTGTAGAGTAGCCCCTCAAAGCCCTTCTCTGTACAAGGGGGACTTTAGTAAGTTCAAAAATGTCAGTCATTTTAGTTGGCCAGCTCTAATGTCTAATAGAGTATAGTTGCAGTATTTTCCCATAACAGTAGATGGTGCTTTATGACAATACTAAATTACAGCATAGTATAGTCTTTTATAATACAGTATACTATCCTGTATTATAATAAAGTACATTATGACTTTTATTTCAAGTTATTTATTTGGGAATTCAAGTAGTAAATTATCATCCTAAAAATCAGCATGGAAAATTGGAAATTGAACAAAACAAGTTTTCTTAATATTAGGTATAATTAAATAGTATTTTCTATCATTTGTTAAATTTTATTAGAAGTTTTGAAAATATCACTTAATTTTCCACTATAAATAATATAGTTCATTCAAAAAAGCTCTTATGTGTAGTAAATGCTGAAATTTGTCTATTTCATTAGTTTAACCATGAAAAATGTACCAAAAAACTACAAGAGTTAAAAATTGAATAAATAAGAGTATTTTGCAATATTTTATTTATTGGTTATTTTAGGCATAAATTTTAAGAACATTTTATATAGTAATACAGTTTGAGTAATACAAATAAAGTCTTCACTTCTATATGACACAGAAGGTTTGTCATTTTAAACTATCTTGCCAGCCGGGCGGTGGTGGCGCACGCCTTTAATCCCAGCACTCGGGAGGCAGAGGCAGGCGGATCTCTGTGAGTTCGAGACCAGCCTGGTCTACAAGAGCTAGTTCCAGGACAGGCTCCAAAGCTGCAGAGAAACCCTGTCTCGAAAAAACAAACAAAAAAAAAAAACAAAAAAACAAAAAAAAACTATCTTGCCATCATTATAAAATTATATATTATGTGTTTTTACATGCAGTGCTTAAGAATGTGAATTTGCACCTACAAGCTTTAAATAATCATTACGTATCTGTCCTTATTTCGTCACCTTGCCTGTTTAGCCTAATCCGCCACAGGTGTTTGATAGGGAGAGGCTGCCTGACCTTCCTCTGTGCTGTGTTGCACTCTGTTTCTAGTCTCCTACCAATAGCTGCACAGGCTCCACCCTGCCATCTGTCCCTGATCAGAACTGGGTGTGGATGAATTCCGCAAATGTAGAAGTCAGGCCCCAGAGGATCGATGTCTGTCATGGCTGCCTGCTTTTCTGGCTTTTCCCAGTTCTCGCAGTGCATTCAGTCTCACTAAAGAGTAGAGTAGTTAGGGGAAGACTTCAAGCTCAGATCTGCCATGGCATAGAATAAGAGCAGCTGCCAGGCCTGGGATCTATTGACCTTTCTCCCTCCAGCCTTTCTTCCTTCCACTCTTCCTGGCAAGGCCACTTAGATCCCAAGACAGCCTCGTCATCCACTGTGTGCTATATCAGTCATGGTGATCTTTTTCTCGGTGACATCCAATTATTCTGCAGTGACAAACACAGTCTTGGCTGTCTGAGGAAGGATTTGTTTGCCTAGGGTTAATGATTGTACCTTCAGCAGAACCAGCCTTGAATCCTACCCCAGTAGTCTGAAGTCCTTGCTCATTGGGTGGGTGGCCAGCGTTTCCAAGGAAGGCTTCATGCAGTCTGCTGCTTAGAGCTGAACACCTTCCTCATGATGGTAAAGTGGGCTTCTGTTTTCCAGACCAAATATTTTATGGCTTGAGATAGAAAGACTTCATCTCTAGTTACTATATCAGCACTATAGTTCCTAGTTATAACATTTGCATTAGTTTGTGTGCTAAAGCTGTGTTCTGTAGTGGGGAGCAGTGGGCCAGCTTCTTGCCGCCCGGCTCCTGGCCACCTGGCTACCTTATGCCCCGAAATAACAACACACAAATTGTATTCTTTTAAACACTTCCTGACCCATTAATTTCAGCCTCTTACTCACATCTTGCTTTAACCCATATCTAATAATCTGTGTAACACCACGAATGGTGTCTTACCAGGAAAGATTCAGCATGTCTGATCTGGCGGCTGGCTTCATCGCATCTCTCCCTGAAGAAAGGCACTGCAGTCTGCCCCAGAGAGGAGAGGCGGGGCAACTGTCTGAGCCATCTACTTCACTTCCTTTTTCCTGTTCTGTCTACTCCACCTATCTAAATTTTGCCCTATCAAAAAGCCAAGGCAGTTTGTTTATTAGCCAATGAGAATCCTCCATCAGTGTTCTGAATACATTTTTCAAGATCTGTTTTCTCCATCTATATTTAGAATATATAACATGCCATGAGATACACATATGCAGTAGAATTGTCAGAATAATGAAACAATTTCACATTCACATCTCACGTTTTTATTTAGTCCCCTACCCCATGTCAGAGCTCCTGTGATCTATTCCTTTAACTAAGAATTCCTGACCACAACATTATAAATATTCTACTATTGGCCATATTGCTTAGGTTTAATGTTAGGTCTTTAGACTCAATCATTGTATTTATGGGCTATTTTATGTGGCCCATCATTTTTATTATGGTTCTCTGGTCATGTGAGACTTCATTGTGAACTTAGTGACTTTAGATCAACTTCCTACTAACCTTTCACTGTGATTGACAGTTTCTTTTGTACTCTTACATTTAAACTGCTAACGACAGCTGAAAGAGGAATATTTTATCTGCAGGTAACATATACCTTCCCCTCTAAATTTTATGTATAACACAAGTTAATATTTGTTAGTTGTGATCATTTTTTTACAGTTTGTATGTTTACTACATACAAATAGGACAGCTATACGGCATGCTTTACTGGGACCATTTTCTTTTAGTGATGTGTCAGCTACACAGTTTGGCATGGCATTTCCACTGTACATGAAGCCAACTTAGGGTAGTGTGGGCCCAGCACTAACAGCTGTTCACATGTTTACATGTTTGCTTCAGATCTATAGAATTCATTACTTATTAAGGTTTGGTTTAACTGTCGATTTAATATTTTTCAGATCCATGAAATATTTGATTGTCAAGAATGTATGAAAAAGTTTATTTCTGCTAATCAGCTGAAACGTCACATGATCACCCACTCAGGTGAACTATGTACTTCTTTTTTCATATATATGCTGTTTTTTGGTCCTTGGTTGTTCGATTTTTTTTTTTGCAAGATGGGTTTCTGTTATGGAATTTGTTCTGTAGACCAGAGAGACCTCAAACTCAGAACTCAGAGATCTGCCTGCCTCTGCCTCCTGAGTGCTGGTATTAAAGGTATGTACCACCACTGCCTGACAATGTACTTCTTGCAAATATTGAAATCATTGCAAAAGAATTACTTCATCTTGTTCAAGAACCAGAAAAGGAGTAATCAGAACCCTGGCTATAAGTTCTAGCCTAGTCATAGTATCTCTAAGTTCTTAATTGTCTAGTTAGAAAGCAAAGGTTGTTTGACTACAGGATGTGCAAGGCCTACAGAAATCACTGTTTAATTTAGGACTTCGGTTTCTTTAGGTTTCTTTATTTTTTATCTGTGGCATGGCACTCTGGCACCTGAGAAAAGAACTGTGAAGATGAAATGAGGTCATTTATGTAATATTCTAGCATTGTGTCTGGCATTTAGTGGAGATTCAACAATTATTGTTTTTATTATGTTTCAAGATACTTTGGAATTCTCGATATGGTATTCATAAAACAAAGAAATATATAGGTTTATGAGAAACATTTCATAAGATGGATGCTCATTAAACCATTTAATGAGTATTTGGCTTTTTTTTCACTTATGAAGACACTAAAATGTATTGAGAAGAATTTTTGCCTTAAGCTATCCTTTTAAAGAACGTAGGAAGGTTATAGTTTGAGGATATTGAAATACATCTTTTGAACATCCTCGTGGTTTGGAGGACAAATAAGTGTTCGTGAGTTAAGATCAGTGATTGAAACTGTTGGCTTTCTGGTGTGCTCTGTGTGATTTGCGCAGGATCGTTTGCTTGGTTGTTAACACTGATGCCCAGTCCAAGGATGTGTGTGTTTTAACCTGCTAAATGCTTGGCTTCTGCTGAAGATGGGAAGTTCTGCCACAGAGGGCTGCCTGGTGCTCTGTGATTACTTCTGTCTCTGACAGATCTCTCAGCATCGAGGACGTGATTGAAACACACGCTTTTATCTTTTTCATACAGAAATAGAATTTGTGCTTTGAATTCAAACTTTTTTATTTCAAAGGTTTAACTTTCAGTATATGTCTATAGAAGAGTAAGCATTTTCATTTTCATTTGTGAATATGCATGTCTAATAGAATTTGCATGTCTAACATAGATGAACTGCATGAAAGGCTCTTTTGGGGGGTACGTGTCTGACTAAGCCTTAGTTTGTTTATGCATAAGAAATAATTGCAGGAAAGCATGCTTCCTTCCCCTTGGCACTTGACTTTCATATCAGTGTGAGATTGTCTCCACTCATTTTTCACAGAAAAGCGACCTTATAAATGTGAGATCTGTAACAAATCATTCAAGAGGCTTGATCAAGTGGGCGCCCACAAAGTAATCCACAGTGAAGATAAACCCTATCAGTGCAAGCTTTGTGGAAAGGGATTTGCTCACAGAAATGTTTACAAGAACCACAAGAAGGTAAAGATGCTTATTAACTTGTTAGCTACTGATTAGCTGTTAGGATTTCAGTTGGTCTCTTAGCCAGAATTTGGCTGGGCCATGCAACATGAAGTGAATAGGGTGGTTAGAGGTGACCCTGCTTCTGCCTTTTCAAGACTCATGTAGACCACTGGCCTCTTTGGCTTTTCTTCTTATCTCCATCCTCTGAAAATTGCTCTCAGGAAAATGTCCTTCTGTAACTGAATCCTTTAAATAACTTAAACTTCTAATCAGCTCCAGTGATCCCAAGGTTGTAGTCATTGCTGTTTCTATGCTCCTTCTTCTTTCTGTGTTTCATATCCCCCTTTTCCTGGGTTTCTTGTAGTGGTCTTTGCTGGGTCTGTTCATTTCTCTCAATGTGTTTTAGATTTTGTGTTAGCTTCCTATAGCCATCAGTACCTGAGACAATTTACTTATCAAAACGGTTTATTGGGCTTGGTTTAATGGCTTGCATCCATAGTTGCCTGGATCTGTTGCTTGCTTTTATACTCAAAGTAAAACATATTCTCGCAGGGGTGAGCACACTACAAGAATGAAGGTGAAGCTTCCCTCACTGTGGCCAAGAAGCCAAGGGGTAATGAGTGAAAATGGGGGATGATCTCCAATACAGGGCATTCTTCCAAGTGATGTGACATCTTTCACAAACCTGCACCACCTAAAGGATCCACTACCTTACAGTAAGCACTTCCAGAGAGGTCCCACGCTGTTCAACATGTGAGTCTTTTGAGAGACAGCTAAGTTCTCACCCGTATTTGCCACCACCCCCACTTGAGGACATTGTTGGCTTTGGATGGCCTCTTTGTGCTCTCTCTCTGGAAGATGCCCACTGCATCCGGGACTTGGTGCTGCCAATGCTAAGCTGACAAAATCCAAGAAATTTACTTCCTTGAAACATTTCGGCAGTGCATTTATCAGTCCCCCTTATCCCAACCAAGAATGACTTTTTATTCTTTGACCCAGGTAATTTCCCTTTTGTAGTTTTTTCATTCTGTCCAGGATAGAAACGCAATGAACTTGAGGTCCTAGCTAGAGCATAAGACAACAAATGGAGATCAAGGGGATACAAATTAGAAAAGAAGAAGTCAAACTCTCACTATTTGCTGATGATATGATAGTTTACATATGTGATCTCAAAAGTTCTACCAGGGAACTGTTACAACTAATAAACACCTTCAGTGATGTAACAGGATGCAATATTAACTCAAAAAAATCAGTAACCCTCCTTTTTACAGGTGATTAATCGACTGAGAAAGAAGTCAGAGGAACATTACCTTCATAGTAGCCATATAGAATATAAAATATCTCAGAGTAACTCTAACCAAACAAGTACCTGTATGATAAGAACTTTAAATCTTTGAAGAAAGGAATTAAAGAAGACTCCAAAAATGGAAAGATTTCCCATGCTCATGGGTAGGTAGAATTTGCATAGTAAAAATGTCAATCTTACCAAAAGCATTGTACATCAACACAATGCCCAGCAAAATTCCAGCAAAAATTCCACAGACCTCAAAAGAACAAACTCAACTTCATGTGGGAAAACAAAACCCAGGGTAGCCAAAACAATCCTGTACAATAAAGGAACTTCTGGAGGTATCAGTATTTCTGATTTCCAACTCTACGATAGAGCTACAGTAATGAAAACAGCCTGATAATATCAAAGAAAAAAAAACCACAGACAGGAGAACCAGTGGAAATGAATTAAAAACCTGGATATCAATCCACACAGCTATGAATACTTGATTTTTGACAAAGAAGCTAAACATATAAAATAGAAAAAGGAAAGAAAACTCAAGAAATAGTACTGGCATAACTAGATATCAACATGTAGAAGAATAAAAATAGATCCATATTTATCACCACACACAACACTCAAGTCCAGATGGATCAAAGACCTCAACATAAAACCAACCACACTGAACCTTATAGAAGAGAAAGTGGAAAGTACATTTAAGCACATTGGCACAGGAGACCACTTCCTAAATATGGCCCCAGTAGTGCAGACACTGAGAGAAACAATTAATAAATGGGACCTCCTGAAATTGAGGAGCTTTTGTAAGGCAAAGGACACTGTCAACAAGACAAAATTGCAGCCTACATAATGAGCAAAAATCTTCACCAACCCCATATTGGAAATAGGACTAATCTCCAAATTATACAAAGAACTCAAGAAACTTGACATCAAAAGAACCAAATAATCCAATAAAAATGGGGTACAGACATAAACAGAGAACTCACAACAAGCATATCTCAAAGGGTTGAAAGACATTTAAGGAAGTGCTCAACATCCTTAGTCACCAGAGAAATGCAAATCAAAACAACTCTGAGGTTCCATCTTACACTTGTAAGAATGGCCAAAGTTAAAAACAACTGATGACAGCTTATGCTGGAGAGGATGTGAAGTAAGGGGAACACTTCTCCATTGCTGATGGCTGTGCAAACTTGTACAGCTGCTTTGGAAATGAGTATGGCGATTTCTCAGAAAATTAGGAAACAATCTATCTCAAAACTCAGCAATACCACTTTGAGGTATATACCCAGAGGATGTACAATCATACCACAAGGACATGTGCTCACCTATGTTCACAGAAGCATTGTTTGTAATAACCTAAACCAGGAAACAACCTAGTTGCTCCTCAACCAAAAATCGAATAAAGAAAATGTGGTACATTTATACAATGGAGTACTACACAGCGGTAAAAAAATAATGACATCTTGAAATTTGAAGGCAATTGGATGGATCTAGAAAAAAACCATACTGAGTGAGGTAACCCACACCAAGAAAGACAAATATAATATGTACTCACTCATAAGTGGTTTATAGATATAAAACAAAGAAAAACCAGCCTACAATTCACAACCCCAGAGAACCTCTACAACAATGAGCACTCTAAGAGAGACGTACATGATTCTACATAGGAATAAGAAAAAGACAAGATCTCCTGAAGAAATTAGGAGTGGGGAGAAAGGGAGGAGAGCAAAGAAAAATGTATAGCTTAATAAAAACAATAAAAGAAATGGGACTTTAAATCAATACAAAATTCTAAGAAGAAAAAAAAAAGAAATGTAATTATCCAACACTCCTTCTTCAGTCTTGGGTCTTTTATAAATGTAGAAAACATATCATAACTGTTTTTCCTGTCTGTTGTTTCATTATGTTTGTACCCATTCACCTTTTTGATTTTCTTACAGTGCTAAGCGTCATATTCAGGGCGTGCCCATGCGTGGCAAGTGCTCTACCACTGAGCTCCATGCCCCTCACCTACATGCCTTCGTAGAAGGTTTCAGTGTCCTGATAGTTCTCTTTTCTTTTGACCACTTTTATACTCATCTAATCAGGCTTTTGATGCTTCGCACTTGTCACACTGTCCTACCAGGTTAAACATCCAAAAGCGTAACTGCTATATCACTCTTCTACTCTCCAGTGATGTGAATTCCAAATGCCACCCACATTATAGTGCATATATAGCTTCTGTCGATCAGAGTTCTCTTTACCATCAACCCAGTCTACTTCTTAAGCGTATCTTCAATGCTTTGCATTAAGCATACCTAAAACAATTTCATACGTGCTTTCTCATGTTCAAATGCTTTTATCAGCGCAGGAGCAATGGCTCAGCAGTTAAGAGCACTACCTGCTTTTCCAGAGGTCTTGATTTCAGTTCCCAGAACCTGCATGGCAATACACAACCATTTATAACTTCAATTTCAGGGTATTGGATGCCCTTTACTGCTGTCCTCAGGCACCAGGCATATGTGGCACATAGATATACACACAGGCAAGCTACTTATTTACATAAAATAATAATAAAAAATTCAAAAACTACTTCTGTGGATGGTGCAGGTGTGGTGGGAGTGTTGGGGGTATATGTGTGTGGGGTGTCATGTGGGGGGATATTCATTTGTGGTTTGTGTGTATGTGTGAACATAATGCCTATATGTGCGAGTGTGAACCATAGTGCATGTGTAAAGGTCAGAGGTACTTGGTTCTCTCCTTCCACTGCAGGCTCCTGGGTTCCAGTTCAGGCTGTCAGGCTTAGGCAGCAAAGGCTTCCGCTGCTCCGACACCATGACATTAGATACTTGCTTGTCTTCTACATGCTCTTTAGCTTCTTTATCTTCAGGTTATATGCTCTTAGTTCTTCTCTGGGTTTTTGTTCACATTTCCACACTATACTTTTCCTTTAGTTCTTCTTTTAAAGCATGTTAGCTTTAATTTTACTATATTTATTTTGTACATGATTCATGTTCAGATTCAGAAAATATGTCACATAGAAATTTATGTGAAAACATACGTGATATCAGAAATGCTTCTTTATATATTTTAAGGAAACACTTCACTATATTTTTAAAGGGAATTTTAAAAATAATATTTAGTAGGCATTGAAGTGACTTCATTATTTACAATGTGCTTCAAGAAACAGCTATCTCTTTTGAAAGCATTAAAAATGACACTGATTTTAGTTTCTGTCCAAGAAGAACAAGAAGTGGCAGATATATCAAGAGCTGAACAGGGCCTGGTGTTTTAGTTTGTCTCTGCCTGGTTTCTTGCTTTGTACCCTCACACTTAACTCAAGGCCTGCATTCAGGGCAGGGCTGTAGTCATTACATGACTGTATAAAGTATCTGGCTAGTTTCCTGTTCAGTCTCTGGAACCCTCTTAATCCTTTCTTTGATGAAACTGATCTGCCCACATTTATGAGTTTTTCACAGTTTGGCTTATGTTATATGCCATATGGGAATTTGGCAGAGGATCTTTGCACTATTCCTCATACTTTTCACCCATAAATCATATGAAAGTAATAATGGTGTCTTAGGGAGGACAGAAACCATGATGGTTGTGATTTCCAAAGTGGAAAACATTCTCAATCCTCTGCCCCCGACACATGTGTTTCTGTGTTGTGATCCTAGTGTGTCTTGGTGTGGTTATGTGAAAATGCCTAGAATATTCAAGAATCATATGAAAAACTAAGTCAACCTTGCTCCATAAGTATTTAGGGATGGTCATTTAGGAAACTATATAATAATGGTAGACTATCAGAACAAGAAAATCATTAAGAGTTAGTCTGATCTCCATCATGAAGCATGCCCAAATGTTCTTTTACGTAAATAAAATATTCCTTTGGATTTTTTGCATTTGTCATCTATGCATTTCACCATATCCATTTATTTCTCTCATTTTGGATGGATTGTACTTCTTTATGAGGCATTGCTAACAGTTTCACCGTCAGTCCTAAAGATTCAGCTGTTAGTTTTTTGTTTGTCTGTTTGCTTGTTTTTTATTTCCTCATCCTCTCTATACTCAGTTTATCTGATTCAGATTAGTGCTAAAATGTCTGGCTAAAATAAGAGTCATCTGTCTTGGTCCAGTTAGATTTGTGTTATTGGAATCATAGTTGGTCAGATATTTCAGAACTATAAGAGACAATAACTGTGAGTTAATCATCTTTCTCCATCTGTTACTTGTCAGACTTATTGCAAAGCAAAACTCTGAAGAAAATCTATGGTGATCCCCTCCTCTTGTGATATGGATGTCTAAGTGGAGCAAATTGTCTTATTTTATCAAGCCGGCTTGATGATGGAAGTGAGTCCATGAGAGTTTTCAAAGCCCCAAGGAAGTCTTTGTGAGTTTCTTGGCATCAGATGTGTGCCTACTCATTAAAACTCCCTTGTGTGATTTGTCAGGGATGGAGCCATAGAAGTGTATGTAGGAATCTAGTCACAACTTCTGGAAAAATTCTGTTGGGCTCCTGTAGTCAGGTTCCATTGATTTGTAGTCAAACTCTGAGCAATGGCACTTTCTTAGCCTTCAGTCCTATTTACAAGGACATGAATCATTTCAAAGTAGAACCTGGAGCTTAAGTTTGAGAGTGACTTAATAAAATAAAGACTTGCGCACATAATGTATTAATTTTTTTACTGTTTATTACATTTATTTGTTTTGTTACTGTATTAGAGTATGTATGCCATGTTAGGGGACAGCTTGCTGCTACTTGTCTCTTTCTTCTACCCTTGGCAATTCCTGCCTTTACCTGCTGAGCCTTCTTGATAGTTCCTAATTAGTTTTGTTATTTAAAAAATGTGTCTTGGGTCATGGTCCTATCATTTGAAAGACACTGCCGTTCAAACATTGCTGTGGTAAATTGTTGTTAGACCTGAAAGAAAAATATAAGTTTATCTTTAACAGATCATAAATTCATTTACAAAATTAGAGCACAAGGAGTAAACTTAATACAAGAAAAAAATTCTTAAAGCTTTGTCAAGAAAGTATTAATGTGGGGACTGAATGACAGGCACTCAGTAAATACATCCTAGCTGCCCTGTCTTGTCTTTTCAGCCAGGTAGCTGTTCTTCAGGCCTTCTCAAGCAACTCCTGTTTCCTGGGATGGTAGTGACTGCAGTTTGGAGATGCTTACAGTTATGAGTGCCAGGCGGGAATTGAGATATAGTGTCCAACAGGGACTCATCATCAGCTGGGGTTCAGTGGTCACTGAAAACCCCTGTCTGTTAACGTTGATGGTACTGTTCTTAAGTGGGTGAGGAAATAGCAATGTGAAGCTTGCTTTTCAATTAATTATTTTCATGATGGAAGCACATTGGACACAATTTGTACAGATTGGCAGTGTACATTATGATCCTTTAATTATGCATACACTGTGAAATGATTACCACAGTCAAAGTAGTCAACATTTCTGTCACCTGATATAACATATCCATCATCTGATATGGTTTTCTGTTTCTGAGCCAGGCCGTGGTGGCTCACGCCTTTAATCCCAGCACTCGGGAGGCAGAGGCAGGTGGATCTCTGTGAGTTCAAGGCCAGCCTGGTCTACAAGAGCTAGTTCCAGGACAGGCTCTAAAAAAGCTGCAGAGAAACCCTGTCTCGAAAAACCAAAAAAAAAAAAAGGTTTTCTGTTTCTGTTTGATATAATAAAAACATGTCCACTTGGAATGGGACTGATGGAACATGCTACCAAATCGGACTCTCTGAAAGTGGCTGATGGTGGAGGCTGACCGAGGAGCCAAGGACAATGGCAATGGGCTTGGTCTCTACAACATGGACGGGCTCTGTGTGAGCCTTGTCGGTTTGGTTGCTCACCTTCCTGGACCTGGAGGGAGTTGGGAGGACCTTGGACTCAACATAGTGTAGAGAACCCTGATGGCTCTTTGGCCTGGAGAGGGAGGGAGTGGGGGTATGGGTGGAGGGGAGGGGAGGGAAGGGGGAGGAGGAGGGGAGGAGATGGCAATTTTTAATAAAAAATAAATAAACTGGAAACAAACAAAAAAATGTTAGATCTATTCTTTTGATTTTACACATTCTCACTACAGAAAGTAAACCAAAGCATTATTATCTGTGAGATGATAGTGTGTTAATTAACCACTGTACAAATGTCATAATGTCATGTTGTGTGATATACACATATGTAATTTTTATCAAAGAAAATTAAAAGTTAACAATGTATACTTTTAGCAATTATAAGTATATAGTACTGTATAACAGTCAACTTATCATACATCTCCAAAGTTACTCATTGTAATTCAAACTGTGTGTCTTTGTGCCAGCATCATCCCATTTTCCTCCCCTTTGTTCCCCTTTCTTCCAGCCATGCTTTTGTCAACGACCATAAACCCTCTGCTTCATGAATTTGACATTTTCAGATTCTACACCATAATTTTCTTTCCATGGCTTATTTTATTTTACATAATGACCTAATCTTTCTGAACTTTTCCTTACTATGTTGAATATTTGGATTATAGCACACTGGGAAGTCAGTGATGCCCTTTTATCCTTGGACCTTTGTCGAGAAACTCCTTATCTTTGCTTTCTCACTAGGTACCTGCCCTAACCTTTTTGCAAACACAAGAGAGAAATTTTGGAAGAAAATACAAGCACATTATTCCTTTGTGATCTAATTTAAAACTTTTCTTGCTACTTTTTCTTTTCTTAGTAGACATCTCTTGAGAATTAAACCTTAGATCACTTATGAATGTATGGTGGTCAATTATATAGCATGGATTGTATTTACTCTCATTACCCCTCCAAAAATCAGCAAATACACACACACACACACACACACACACACACATACACACACACACACACACCACAATCCCAGTATTTTCCTGGGTGATATCCTTTTGCATTATTATCAACAAATTATTGTACATAGTTCTTTTTTCTAAAAAAGTATTAAATACTACATGTCAGCCACTATATTACTATATGTGAAGATCTGTAATCCTGATAATCTGAGAAGATTTTGTTGACAGAATTAAACACAATCTTATCCTTTACATCAAAGCTTTGACATACTTTTGGCCCCAGTTTTTGAAGAGTTTGAATATAGAAAACCAGAGATGAAAAGCTTGGCTATTCGATGCTTTCATGAAGAACTTGTCTCCAGTATTTCCTCCTTTTTTCTGTGTGGAGTGAGCTATTTGTTGCTTTACTGAACTGAAACTGAACTTGTCAACAGAGCACTAGCTTTAGTGTATTTTTCTGAGGAGGAGAAATCCTTTTAAAGAAGCTAGTTGTACAAATGACTGTATAAATTTAACCTACAAACCTTGAAGACATCTAGATCAAACAGTGGTGCAGCTTCGGGTTTTCTATGTAGCACACTGGGTGAGTGTGCCGTGATGAGAGGTTTGAGTCTATCTAACAAACTCCTTTCCTCTCTTCCCTTTTTTATTTTTCTACATTCATTCTATATTTAATTAGTTTTTTCTCATTTTTGTTTGTTCTTTGAGAATTTCCCAGAATATAGTTTGATCATATTCATCCCCATCACCCAGATCCTCCAGAGTGAACCCTCATTCTTCCCTACACCCAACTTTACATCCTCTTTTATCTCTAAACCATCAAGTAACTTTGTGCTGCCCACATTCTCTTTGATGTGTGACCTTCTACTGATGTGCAATTGACTTACCAGGGGCCACATCTGTAGAGTAAACAGACCCTCCCTCTTCCACCAACTATCAACTGCCAATAACTCCTTAGCTAGGGGTGGGACTTAATGCCCACCTCCCATCTCTGTGTTGTAATGTTGTCTGGCTTGAACATGTGTAGGCCTTGTACAAGCTGTCGTAACTGCTGTGAGTTCACACGTGCCCTGCTGTGCCTGGAAAACAGTTTCCTTGTTGTCACACTGCTTCTGCTCTTAGAGTCTTTCCACCACCTCTGAAATGGTCCCAGAGCCTTAGGAGAAGAGGGTATGATGAAGATTTCATTGGTTTTATTGTATGGTGTGTTTTCCAGAGATAAAATACCATCAGCAATAAATACTATTATTATAGGACAGTACAGACTGTTGAGAGTAAATTTTAGCTGTGAATGGCCCTGATGAAAATTTTATTTTGGTACTGTGAAATTAACATTTGATCTATGTGACTATAATTCTTCAGTATTTCACTGTATGTTGTGCTACCTTCCTGAGGTATTTTTGAGAATTTTAATGGATGTTATGGACAATGCAACACTTTTCTTATGTCTTCTCTATATCTTTAATCAGAGTTGGATTTGTTCCATAAAAACTTAAGTATCTAAAAAGATAATTCATACTATTTATTCATGGCAACTTTATCCATTACATTAGCAGATGCTGGTGACATCAGTGCCTTGGCAGTTGGAAGAAATATTATGAGCTCAAGGATCAATTATTAAATCAGTGAGAAATCTAATGATAAAATACCTTTCAAGAAGTTGAAATTCATTTGATACTTGTAAAACATCTCATGAACACAAATTCTGTATCTACATGTGAGCACTGGACACTCTTAGTTCTTACATGACTTGGGGTCTTTCTGTTAGTCAAACATATTAATTCACTGCTAATGTTTATAATTTATAACATCCTAATACAGAGGTCATGTTGGGATCTTTTTCATAAAAGAATTTATCTGGTTATTGTCATAGTAGTTTATTATTTAAAATATGCTAATCTGTGATTACCACATATATCTATTATTGTTATTGTCCCAGATGTTGAAAAAATGATTGATGATAGAATATAGTACTTTTGGAAGGATAGAGAAATTATTTGCTCAAATTTTAAAGCTCTAAAACAAAGTAGCTTTTGCAGTATAGTAAATAGCAGTATCTACCTAGTATGTAAAGTTTAAATACTAAAGAAAGAAACAAGAATGCAAGCATGCCATCAAATTCTCCTACTTTCCTGTGAAAACTCTCCTCAGCAGAGACTTTAGAGCATCTTTCCAGACTCCATTGTGTGTGAGTGAATGTGTATAGCCAAATGGTATTCTATAATGATGCGACACTCTAAAAGTTATGTGTGATTTTCCTTTTAAATAAAGTAAAGTAAAGTAAAAAATAAATGTAATTTATTTAACTATACTTAGTTAGCCCATTTATATCTTTTTTTAACCGTTCAAGAGTTTCCTGTTTTGCTTTTTCTCTTCTTAAAACTTTCAGATGTATTTTGTAAAGGTAGTTGGTCAGTCACAGGGATGTACAGTGTGCCACAAGGGAATCCAGAGAGTTTACCTTCCTAGTCACAGTTTGTGAGCTTGCCTTACTCTTCATTTTCTAGCAAACACTAAGTAGTATCTATTTTCTTCATGTGTGACACCGTCAAGGACAATAGCTACTGTTTTTAATTTGTCATTCTTTGAATTTGTCATTAATTATATATCAATTGTATATGTAGCACGGATACCTTCTATGTTAATTCTATTCAGTTTAATCTAGGTTTGAAATATTTTGCTGCCTATGAGTTTCTTTAAAAGTCACTTGAACCCAATGAGTGTCATCTAAACAGGTGTCCTCTCTTCGCTTCTTATTTTACGGGTCTGCAGGCCATGCTTGCTTCCTTCCTCTCTCACATCCAAGTTCATGCCCGAGGCCTGTTTCTTCTTGTAAGATACTAGATGTCTTACTTTTCTTATCCAAGGCTACTTCTGCAGACTTATCAACTCGTCTGACTTATTACTACAGATTCTCAAAGCAACACAGTCTTAGACATGCTAGTCACCTGCCCAAACCCTTTAGAGGCCTTCTGTCTCTCGGAATAATTGAAAACACTTTAGGCTGACCTGGCCTTCATGATTGGTCTCTTCTCTTTTTCTTTATCCTTGCATGTTTCTGCATCTTCCCACTTCTCTGCCTCATTCCTATCACTCCAGCCACATGGGCAGAAACATAGATGTTTGTCCTGGGTAGTTGTGATTGTTGCCAACTTGAAGCAGAAAGCTGTGTTCACCAGTACATGATCCCCATGAGACGTGTCTATTCGCTTTCTCTCAGTAGAGGCCTTCAGTGGATTCAATGAGCATGGCCCTCACTGAAACTGCAGTCACTGCTGAATAAGAGGTAGCTTACTAGGTAGGACCTGCAGTTGGTGTAGCCTCCTGAAGCCATCCAGAGGGCTCTGGGTAGTGTATGTCTGAGTTGCCTGTGCTTCTGTAGGCAACCCCAGTAATAATCACACTGAGTTACCAAAACCTTTCTGTGTTCTGTGATTACCCTCCATATGGGAATATAGACATTTCTTTATATATCTTTAGGAATAGAAAAACAATCTGACCTCGCTCCCAGTCCCTGTGTTTGTCACTCGGGTCCTTGTGCTTTGTTCCCTCAGAGCAGACTTTTCTCAAACATCACCTCAGCCAGGATTCTCTTGGCCACCTATTTAAAATCTGTTCTCTGAAACACTATCTGTGCTCCTCTTTATTTTCCTCTATAGCATGAGTTACTTCCTAATGTAGGTTGTGTGTTTATCACACATACAGGATAAAAGCCTTGTGATGCAGCAGCTTTTGTGGATTTTGTTCTCCCTGTATTCTCAGTCTGAAATAGGATGAACTCCTAAAAGCAAAATGCATACTATAGACCTGATACAAAACACCCTCCAAATGGAAGTGCAGGTGTCATCTAAGGGTTTTCTTTTGGAGTTTTCCATTTTCTTATTACTGTGCCATCAAACCCTAAATTAGTATTGTTATTTGGTGTTACAGATACTGTCTTTGGTAATTGGAAAACACTTTTACTTTACAATATTGAATTTATATTTAAATCAAAATATCTAGTTTTCCATCATACTTAGAAAACCTTTTCCCATTCAATTATTATTTAAAATTTAGAACATTTTCTTCTATGAGATTTGAGGCTTTATTCTTCACTTTAAAAAATAGGTGAAGCCAGATGTGGTGGCATGCATCTGTAATATCAGCATTTATTAGGTAAGAGGAAGCTCAAAGCCAGCCTGAGCTGCATAGCAAGAGTGTCTCAGAAAAGTAATGTGAATAAAAATACTAAATCCATATAGCCTCTCTCCTCCTGTAGGAAGTGAAGGGCCCACCTTTAGTTGCATCAGAACCCTTTGATAAATATTCCACGCTTCTCTTGCCAGTTTGGAATGTCGTGTCCATAGTGCCATTCATATTATATAATGGAAGAAATGTTCTTCTACTATATTTTTTATCTAGAATTTCTATGTCTGAATAACACATTTAAATATCTTAAATTTATGCTGACTTTTTTTCTACCCTTTATGTTCCTGACAGTGGAAACAGTCTTGATATATGTGCAGTTTTACTCTCTGTGATACTACTTCTCAGACTTGAATACTGACATGCCCATCAAATTGTGAACGTCCCTGTCAATGGGATGGGAATAAAGTGGCTTTCTTCAGTTGTCCCATGCTTTTTGTACCAATACCATAGAACCTATCACATTTATAGCCTATTTTGTTGTAATGAATGGATATCGTTGGACTTTTGAGAATTTTAAAAATGCATTTGTGAACCTTATTCAGTTTTGCCATCTGAGTCTGGAGAGATGACTCAGCAGTTAGAGATTACTTGCTGTTCCTGCAAAGACCTGGATTCAGTTTTCAGCACCCACATAAACATTCCAGTTCCAGGAGATTCAATACCCTGCTGTGCCCTCTGCATACATGAGGTGTACAGGTGGTACACATACAAGCAAAATGTACATACACACAAAATAAAATTTAAAAATATTTATAAATAAATAAACTTTGTCATCCACAGTATAGAGTAAGACTTTATTTATGGTTTGTGCCAAATTGGTTTAAAGTTCTGTGTGATCATTTCAATGCCTATTGGTTTGTCGTGTTCCATAGACCTTTATAACATGTGCATCTTTTGCAAGTCTTTAGTTATTTTTTCATGTTACAATCATGACTGTAATATTATTCTAATCAAGAACATGGCTCTTGGAATTCATCAATCCCTGTATAGTATTTACCATGACATTGGATACAAATTAATTATTTAATGAATGCTGCCTCGGGTTAACCATATGAGTCCACGCTCTTTTAATTTAAACACCAAGCAGACCTGAGGATTAAATCAGTGAGATTTTAGGGAAAGGGTAGAGACCATGTGCCTGTGAACTGTTTCCCTTGCCTATATGGAAAGTGAGCAAGCCTGACAAATGCTCCATAGGGCTAACTGTACACCAGACAAACTATACAGCATGTTGGTCTACAAAGTAGATCTTACAAAATATACATTTGTGTTTACATTAGCAATTCAAGATAGGAGTAACAATTTCCTTTGCTATTTATTGAATTTCTAAGGAATTTGAGAGTTTGACAGAACAAGTATTTTCTTCCTGTGAATGCATATGGTTGGTTATGTTTTCCCTCCGTAGTAGAGAGCTATAGGAAGAAGCAAGATGTTGTCTGCATTCTGTAATGATGAGCTCATTCTTCTGCTGACTCTGTCTTTCTTCTGCAGACTCACTCTGAGGAGCGGCCATTTCAATGTGACGAATGCAAAGCTTTGTTCCGCACCCCATTTTCTCTGCAAAGACACCTGTTGATCCACAACAGTAAGTCCCAGTTCGGGCAGCTGAGGACAGATGAAGTTACTTCCTACTGTGTTCTTAGACCCTTTCAGAATGTAGACATTACAGAAGTGCACTGTGAATTTTTAGATAATCTGTTTAAAGCATACAGAAGACAGATTGCCCTGTGTTCCTACAGTACCATTAATCATTTTATGAGATACTTTACTTTACATCGCCTCTTGCCAGTATTTATGGTTTGTATGGAAAAAGATACCCCACACTCAGTACGCTGTGAACATTGTTTAGAAACACAGACTTTTATTCCCTTTTAACTATGATGATTAAGGAAACTTGGCTGCCTCTGTAACAGGAAATTATGTTGCAGGTCAGGGTTTTATTAGCTTGCAGGCTTAAAGTTGGAATGGATCAGAGTGCACATCTAATCCAGAACCTTTTTAAGGAGAAATTGAGAATATTCTCTATTGAGTCTGACAAGAGCACAGTCATTAAAGTAGGGGATTGTAGACATTGCATCCAGCTGTCTGATAGGCAAGCACCTTTCCTACTTCATGTAAAATTTCTGATTTCTCTACTTTTTTTGGGGGGGGAAGTAAATTTTTATTATGTTCTACGTAGACACACATCTTTTTTTAAAAAAATGTACATGTAAAGTTCTACTGCTGCTTAAATATTAAATTCAAAATACAAGGCATTGTGATGGTTGGTTGTACAGAATGGTGACAGAAGAAAGGTTTCTCCACTCAAGTTAGGGTCTAATATGAAAAATAATAAGGGTATTAAGGTGTTATACATGTTGGTGATGGTCTTAAGGAAGAAAGCTGCTTCCTGTCGGAAAAGACCAGACTATAGTTCCAGTCCAGGTTAGTCGCCATACAGCTCTGCAGAGTGCTTAGCCCAACTTTCCGTTTCCTTATACAGAACAACTTTGTCATTAAAGAAATTTGTTGCACAACAGAAGGAATTATTATGCGAGAGGGCTTAAGAGCTGGATGGATTTTGGAATAAACATTTAGACGAGTGAACTTCATTGAAGACGTGTGGCTGAATTTGACTTGATGCTAAAAAAAAATTTCATGGGCAAAATTAAATTTTATTTCACATAACAGCAATGAATTTGTAGCATCAGAAATCTGATACTTTTGATGTCACCCACTTGGTTCTCAGCAGCTTTAGAGGAAGGACTGAAGTGGCTATGAGACTGTGCTGTGTGCTCTGTAGTGGGAATGATAATGGGCAGCACTAGAAGAGGCTTTCAGAAGCTGCACTTGGTGCTGGGCTAAAAAGTCAACCTCCAGAATTTAGGGCACTAAGTGAGCAATGTAAGGGGCAGACATGCAACAGTGAAGTTAAAACAGCAGGAAAACAAGACGCAGAGAGAACAAAGTCCTAGGTCTTGTTTCACACAGTGTTAACAGTACAGCTAGTTGCACTTCAGAGATGTGAAGGCTGTTATTACACACACATATCTTTACCATAGACTAAAATATAAACAATTTCTACTTACTTTGGAAGTTATTTCTCTTCTCCTGTACACTAAAAACCAAAAGGCAGGTCCCTGGCTAGTTTGTAGGTGTTAACCTTAGGGAAAAGTTCTGATAGAATTAAGACACAGAATCAGATAGAAGTAGCATATCAGAATTAGGGAATTCTGTTATTTTATCGCAAAAAAAATCTGAAATCCTGTATTTGTGGAGTGACTGTTGTTGTCTTCTAAGGTGAAAGGACTTTCAAGTGCCATCACTGTGATGCCACATTTAAAAGGAAGGACACACTAAATGTTCATGTCCAAGTGGTCCATGAAAGACACAAGAAGTACCGATGTGAGCTGTGCAGTAAGGCCTTCGTTACGCCGTCAGTGCTCAGGAGCCATAAGAAAGTAAGTGCAAACTTCATCAAGACAGAATGCATTGTAGGGTTAAGAATTATGACAGTTTTATTTTAATTTATGACATGCTCATAGACAAGGACAAATATATATTATATTTGCTATTCAAGAAATACCTGCCGGGCGGTGGTGGCACACGCCTTTAATCCCAGCACTTGGGAGGCAGAGGCAGGCGGATCTCTGTGAGTTCGAGACCAGCCTGGTCTACAAGAGCTAGGTCCAGGACAGGCTCTAAAAAAGCTGCAGAGAAACCCTGTCTCGAAAAACCAAAAGAAAAGAAAAAAAAAAAAAAGAAATACCTGTTTCCTTTGTTTTTTCAGAATAGGCATTTTCTTATAAAATAGAACCTCAAAGTTCTATGTTTATTTTATGTAATCTTTAGCCTTACTGATAGGTATGCTTGGAAAGTATTCAGTAAGACTCTCTGATTTTAATCATTTTCACTCAATGTAGATTGTTTCTTCTGAAAATATGAATGACACCTGTGGTAGGTTATTGTTGTTTGTTTGGTTTTTTTGTTTTGCTTTTTTTTTTTCAGGCAGTGTTTTTCTGTGTTACTCTAGCTGTCCTGAAATTCAGTCTCTAGATCGAGCAGGCTTCAAACTCATAGAGATCCACCTGCCTTTGCCTGCTGAGTGCTGAAGTTAAGGCATGTGCCACTACCACTTGGCTGGGTTGTTTTTATAGAACTAATTCAAGTGTTTACTAGAAAGTGTAGGAAACTAGGGATTTCCTAGTATAGAATGGGGTTTGACACATACTGATTCCGTTCATATGAAATAGTTTCATTTGTGATTTCAGGATTATCTTTTTGATTATACTAATTAGATCAATATATCAAGCAAATTTAGTTTACTTTTGTATTTCATAAATAAATATACAACATTATAATAAATAGCACAGCTATTTTAGGAAGGACTCAATTAAATTTCCAAAGTTGGTGGTGCCAACAGGTGGCAAATAAAATCTGTTCACTTCAGTGTGGACAGGAAGCATGAAGGGAAAGTACAGGAAAAGCCAGGGCAAGATCTATTCCAAGGGCACACCCCTTAATGACGCATTTCAGCCTGACCCCACCTCCTATCGTTCCCCCACCTACTAATAAAGCAATCATCCCTAGTTTGGATCAGAGGCTTTATAATGCGATGGTATGTAGAAATGCCATTGAACGCCCCCATTGAGGTCGTTATCACCAATCTCCCCAGCTACTCTTAAAATAACTATCTTTTTTTCTTCAGTCTTTTTTATTGATATTTATTGAGCTCTACATTTTTCTCTGCTCCCCACAATGCCTCTCCCCCCCCCTCCAGCCCTCCCCCAAGGTCCCCATGCTCTCAATTTACTCAGGAGATTTTGTCTTTTTCTACTTTCTACTTCCCATGTAGATTAGATCTATGTAAGTCTCGCTTAGTGTCCTCATTGTTGTCTAAGTTCTCTGGGATTGTGGTTTGTAGGCTAGCTGTCTTTGCTTTATGTTTAAAAACCACCTATGAGTGAGTACATGTGATAATTGTTTTTCTGTGTCTGGGTTACCTCACTCAAAATAATGTTTTCTATCACCACCCATTTTCCTGCAAACTTCAAGATGCCTTTTTTTCTGCTGTGTAGTAATCCATTGTGTAAATGTACCACATTTTCCGTATCCATTCTTCAGTCAAGGGGCATTTAGGTTGTTTCCAAGTTCTGGCTATGACTAACAATGCTGCTATGAACATAGTTGAGCACATGTCCTTGTGGCAAGATTGAGCATTCTTTGGATATATACTCAAAAGTGCTATTACTGGGTCTTGAAGAAGGTTGTTTCCTAGTTTTCTGAAAAGTCGCCACATTGACCTCCATAGGGGTTGTAGTACCAGCTTGCATTCCCACCAGCAATGCAGAAGTGTTCCCTTTTCTCCACAACCGCTCCAGCATAAGTTGTCATCAGTGTTTTTGATCTTGGCCATTCTTACAGGTGTAAGATGGAATCTCAGAGTTGTTTTGATTTGAATTTCTCTGATGACTAAGGATGTTGAACATTTCCTTAAGTGTCTTTCAGCCATTTTAGATTCCTCTGTGGAGAGTTCTCTGTTTAGTCTGTTTAGGTCTATACTCCTTTTTTTTTTTTTTTTAATTAGAACAGACACTACCTGCTTTTACTAATTTTCAGGCTACTTTCAGAAAATATTCTCAAAACAATACTATGAAGACCATGAAGGTAGATACTTGAAGAAATTGCTTCCTCCTGATTCCTCAGCCATCAGCTTTTTTTTTTTTTTTTTTTCGGTTTAAATTTGAAAACCCTGTGACTTCACATATTGCTCAGACTCCTCATTCACTGGAATGATAGGATTTCTTTCTTTTTTATGTTGGTAGACAAAACTAGTCTCCTGTTGAATACATGAGGCCTTATCATACTCTCCCAACCCCTCCTTCTGGAGCTGTCAGAAGTTTAGTTTGGCAATTTTCATTTGTTGTTTGTTTATTTATTTATTTTACAGTGATTAAACCCAGAGCCTCTTGCATGGTAGGCAAGTATCCTAGCATTGAGTTATAGTCCCAGCCCTAGTCCCTGGCATCTTTAAACTGTGTGTGCAGGCGCTCCTTCTCTTTTTCTAGTATGATTATTTTGTGCCTAGATGATACATATGTGGAGGACAGAATTTCTGTTTCCAATTGACTGCTCAATTGACACCTGCTGATTTTCTAGGCCAAACTAGATGTATACATGCTCTTTATTTTGTAGTAAAATCTGTCCAGACAAACATAGTCTAGGTAACAAATGACTTTCTTGAGATTAATTCTGCCTTTCAGAATGAAATATGCCCAAAGAATGTAGAAAAGGATTCAAAGGAAATTTTCTTGGCAACAGTCAAGGGCAACTCCAGCCCTGTTTTGATTATCTGGGTTTCCTCCATACACTGGCTTTACATAACTTAATCACGTTTAGTTAGACAGGGATTCCATAAAGGCTTAAGCGGTAAACTGCAGAATTATTTTTAAATTAACGCTAATGCATGCTTCTAAGGGATTTTGAACCCATGGGATTATCCATGATAAATTGCTTAAAGTTGCATTGTGACATTAAATCATTTTAATGAAACATAATCCTGGAATATATAGATTTACTTTTGTCAGAAGTACTTAATCATCTTTACCAAAATCTTTGCGTTTATCATCAACCATTTTTATTCCTGTTTAGACACACACAGGAGAAAAGGAGAAAGTCTGCCCATATTGTGGCCAGAAATTCGCCAGCAGTGGGACCCTGAGAGTTCACATCCGGAGCCACACAGGTATGGGGCTGGAAACACTGGAAGTGAGTGTCAGAACAGAGAGCACTGTTGTCACAAACCCAGTTCTCCTTCTTCAGAGGATCATCCAAACTAGTTCTGCACTTGAGAAGAGTTTCAGTAGCAGAATTTGCCCCCAAAATAAATAGATCACTCAAGAAGAGTAAACACTTTAATTTTTAGTTGAGATGTGAGTGTGACATTCAGGGTCCTTTTGAGCAGGGTAGGTGTTATCAACCTCACTGTCCACAGCAGACAGGCCTCCTCTTTATCCATCACATACCAAATGTTGCCTTTTTGAATATGAAAAGTGTCTGCTTTTCTGATTGACTTTTGTAGAGTTTTATTTTACATATGAGGGATCTGTGGTATCAGCTGATGCTTAAGAGCCCCTGACATTTTTTTCTTACTTTTCCTCTGCAGTTTCTCCAGTGAAAAGGTGACCACTGGGTGATGGTGAATAGCTAAATATTCCTGAAAAGAGCTTACAGTTTACCAACTGGCTAGACTAAATGATTTTTACACTCTTTCTGCTTTGTGTGAATGGAATTGTCTTTCCACTAAGCAGAATGCATTTATTTTGAATTATGTAGTTGAAGCTTTCTGTACAAGGGCCATAATATGTGACTTTAAAAATAGTATTTCCCACACTCAGCATAGTGTCTAGAGTAGCAACTGTTTTGGGAATGAAGAATTGCTAGTTTAAGTAGATCAAAGAATTGACACTGTGACATTATAGACACATGAAGGAAGGGACATTAGAGCATAATTTGTATATTTTGTAGACAAAGCTGAAAGACATGCCTTTAACATAGGACCTTAGAATATTTACTCATATGCTTGTAAATGATCCACATAACCAGTGACAAACCCAGCACAATGTTCAAAGACTGGACACCAGGTTCTTTATATGTCTGAGAAGTTATCTAGGGAAGTCAAGGCTTTTAGGACAAAGTTCAAGGTGGTTAAAAGATGAGAGAAGGCAAAGGAAATGAGCAGCAGAGGGCTGCTCAGGAAGCTGGTATCCTAACACACAGTGACTGCAGCTGCCTGCGCTGTGCTGATTGCCCTCTGACAGCAAGTCATGATGACTAGGGAACCGCTCTCCAATGGGGTAGTGTGGATGTCCTTGGCCATCCCTTCCTATTGTGTAAGAGGGACCATATCGAATTGGGTCTGATAAAGACAGTAGAGAAATAAACTGTCTTCTCTGTGCCAATCATTCTCAGTAGATGTTGCTGTGACACACTGAGAAAATTATTTTAGTTTGCACATCGGCATAGATTTTCTGTGTGTTGTTTGTAGATAGAAAGACAGCAGGCTATCTATATAGCCAGAGAAAAACCTTCTAGTAAATAACCCCTGAGACATGTTTGCATGATTGTATCAAGCTGGTATCATGTGTTTAAAAGCAGAGACTTTAAGGCAGAGGTTTCAGCATGGAAAAGATAGACTCATTCAAATGTAGCCTAAAGATTCCTAATGATTCCATCCTTGTGCATTTTAATGTGCTTTCATCTTAACTTTGCTTGTAGGAAGAGTGCCCAGTAGAAAAGCATACATTATTTGTGCTACACATTGCTCTTAATGTTTTAAGTATTATCTTTTTGAAATCCAAGAATTTTATTTGATAAAAATGTCAAATATGTCATGTTTATCCTTTTTGTAGTAATGTTTCATATTATGTTTATTATAAAGAGCATCCTAAAATCTGAATCATGTTGCATTAGATGCAATTTATTGTATATCTTACTCTGTACCAAACTGAAGCATGGTGATCCTATGTATACACTTGTATAAACAGATTTTTGTGCATATGTAGGGGAAGGAAAAGGAGTAGACTGTGTGCGTGTGTGTGTGTCCACAAATAGCCATGTAACTATTTGTTTTGGTGGGCATTTTCTTATCACCGCATTTTTCTATTTAAAAACAGACCTGTTTCGTAGTCCCATCCCTGACCCTGCTTTATGTATCTGAGTTACAAGTCTGTTCAGTGATAACCTCCTGCAGAGTAGCTGGAGCAGTGCTGCAGAACTGAGGCTATCTGGCTGGAGACTGAAAGCTGGGCTTCTGCAGCAATCTGGACATGGGTTTCTTTTTTTTAATTTTTATTATTAAAAATTTCCGCCTCCTCCCCACCTCCCATTTCCTTCCACCTCCCCTCACTCCCCTCCCCATCCCTCTCCAGTCCAAAGAGCAATCAGGGTTCCCTGCCCTGTGGGAAGTCCAAGGTCCTTCCCACTCCATCCAGGTCCAGGAAGGTGCGCATATAAACAGACTAGGCTCCCTCAAAGCCAGTACATGCAGTAGGATCAAAACCCAGTGCCATTGTCCTTGGCTTCTCAGTCAGCCCTCATTGTCTGCCATGTTCAGAGTCCAGTTTGATCCTATGCTTTTTCAGTCCCGGTCCAGCTGGCCTTGGTGAGCTCCCATTAGATCAGCCCCACCGTCTCAGTGGGTGGGCGCACCCCTTGCAGTCCTGACTTTCTTGCTCATGTTCTCCCTCCTTCAGTTCCTCATTTGGGCCTTGGGAGCTCAGTCCTGCACTCCAATGTGGGTCTCTGTCTCTATCTCCATCCATCGCCAGATGAAGCTTCTATGGTGATATGCAAGATATTCATCAGTATGGCTATAGGAAAGGGCCATTTCAGGCTCCCTCTCCTCAGCTGCCCAAGGAACTAGCTGGGGACATCTCCATGGATACCTGGAAACCCCTCTAGAGTCAAGTCTCTTGTCAACCCTAAAATGGCTCCCTTAATTAAGATATCTTCTTCCCTGCTCCCCTATCCACCCTTCCTCCATCCTAACCATCCCATTACTCCAGGCTCTCCCCATCCTCCCCTCCTCACTTTTCTCTCCCAATCTCCTCATCTCCCCTTACCCTCACCCCACCCCCACCCCCAAGATCCCAATTTTTGCCTGGCAATCTAGTCTACTTCCAATATCCAGGAGGATAACTAAATGTTTTTCTTTGGGTTCACCTTCTTATTTAGCTTTTCTAGGATCACGAATTATAGACTCACTGACCTTTACTTATGTCTAGAATCCACTAATGAGTGAGTACATACCAAATCAACAGAAGTTCAAATGGCCAAAAGACACTTAAGGTCATGCTCAACCTCCTTAGTGATCAGGGAAATGCAAATCAAAACAAATTTGAGATACCATTTTACACCTGTCAGAATGGCTAAAATCAAAAACACCAATGATAGCCTTTGCTGGAGAGGATGTGGAGTAAGGGGTACACTCATCCATTGCTGGTGGGAATGCAAACTTGTGCAACCACTTTGGAAATCAGTGTGGCGGTTTCTCAGGAAATTCGGGATCAACCTACCCCAGGATCCAGCAATACCACTCTTGGGAATATACCCAAGAGATGCCCTATCATATTACAAAAGCATTTGTTCAACTATGTTCATAGCAGCATTATTTGTAATAGCCAGAACCTGGAAACAACCTAGATGCCCTTCAATGGAAGAATGTATAAAGAAAGTGTGGAATATATACACATTAGAGTACTACTCAGCGGTAAAAAACAATGACATCTTGAACTTTGCATGCAAACGGATAGAAATAGAAAACACTATTCTGAGTGAGGTAACCCAGACCCAAAAAGATGAATTTGGACATGGATTTCTCTTCCAAGTGTGAATAACAGGATTTTATCCCATCCTCAAATGCGGAACGTCAACTTACCCCCGAGAGCTGACACTAGGCCACTGAGGACACAGCTTCTGTCGGTACTTTGTGTTCTGACAGAAGAGCAACAGATCTCTTACTATTTCTGTTTTGCCATATTATCTTTTTTTCTGCCTTTATTTTATTTTCCTTTGTGAAAAGACTTCATTAATTCCCCTTTTAATGCTGTTTTGCAATTTCTAGTTGCCCTCTAGCATGCCAGTAATAAAGAATCCCATGTTGTTTATGGAATAGTCAGTGAAATGTCAACACCTCCGAGTGAGATGTGCTTGAGACCATCAGGCAGGGCACAGTTCTGCGCACACAGTGCTTTGCTGAGCAGTGTACACACTGCTGCTGCAGCACCTTGCTCCCGACTCTCAGGGACCTTAGGGAACACTCGTTTCTATCCATAGCTGTTGACCACGTTACCAATTTAAGCAGTGTGTCTTAATAGAAAATGTAAAACTACTTCTTTTGTTGAAAGTGACATAGGAAATTTTTCCAGGTTAACATGTTTTTATAGGAAGTAACTGTGCTTTCCAAACAGAAGGCATTAGTGAGAATGAAGTCATCGACTTGACTCTGGATTCTGAGGAGAAAGCTAGATATTCATATCTGTTTCTTCATTCATCCTGCGATAGGTAATTGGTGTTTCAGAATGTGCAGAAATCCTGCAGAGTATTTTAATAGTCTTGATCAAATGATTTGAGGTATTATTTGCTACTATACTAAAAATCAAGAAGCAGACTTTGGATAAGGATTGCTGTCATGTGCAACCTAAAGTTCTTTTCGTGACCCCTTTCTGTTCTATCACTTTAAAATCCATCCATCTGTGTTGTGTTAGGAGTAAACCTTTCACCCATGAAGGATTCTATAACAGGATGCACAGGTCATTTGGGAAACATCCACTCACTGAGTCCTGAATATCTTCACATTTGTTTATGCCATTGCTGAGTTCATCCGCCTGCCCGTTCAGAGCTCTCTGCTTGTCTGGTTCACTTTTGATATTTCGTAAGGATTACTGCTGCACTGTCATGGTTACATCCTTTCTTTACTGTGTATTAAAACTATTCTCCAAACGCCGTTTTCTAATACCTAGGCTTTGTCACTTGTTCTTTTGCATTATAGAAGAAGAATGTTTCGTGACAAAAGCAGCAAACACAGCTTTCGGGGGTCTTCGAGACCAGTGTCATATGCATTGCAAGAGTTTTCCATTCAGTTTCCATGCTAAAAAGATGTTATTGACAGTTAGGTTTAATAAAATAAATCACTTTGTGTTGATATTCTCCAGTGGGAACATCATGCATTTCTAGTGTATGAGACTGTGATGAATGTTGTGAGTAGTATAGAGTTTGAGGTCATTGCTCTGACCTATATCACTAAACCTGCAGTTTTCCCGCCGCTGTAACTGCACCATTCATGTACATGTCAACATAGTTAAAAGGAAGGTTATAGAAAAGCATTATATGGAAAGTGTTTTTGACCTTGTATGGAATGGTTTCAGGATCCCTGGGAATGCACAGGCTATATTTTGGTATTTTGAGAACTAAAACTTTAGTTGGGCATCCCAATTCATAATAAACATCTAAGGCAAAGTAAATGTGTATATGTGTGTGTGGGGGGGGGGGGGGGGCTCATGCAGAGAAACCAGAAGAGGCCTGCAAATGAGAACCCAGCCAACAGGCCATTCTGTACAAACTGAGAACTTTTCGCTAACCAGATTGATATTGCCTCCATTCATTGTTTAACCTTTCTTGGGAATACATTCTCCACATGTTGCTGTTGCTGAAACGTGCAAATGTCCCTTCTGGTTCCTTTGTTGCAACCAGCTTGTTAGAAGGAGGTTTACCAGATCTGATTCCTGCTGTATCTGTTTGTTGTTAGGCTGCCCATGTTGTGTTTATAGAAAAATATTATGTTTCCAACTTGGGCATAGGTGTTACTGTATTTTAGAACCTTACTCTAAAATGTTCCAGTGGGTGACAAAAGCTAGAGCTTTGCCAAAGGGCTATCATAGTAATTCTTGACTGATGTTTAAAATCATGTAATAGGGGCTTTGGTCTTCTGAATTCTATTTGGCTTTAAAAAACTCTCTGCTGTGGCAGCTGCCCTGCTGAGTAAAAGCAGGCTGCAGTGTGTTTCCCACTATACTCTGCCTTCTTCTGTTCTAATGTTGGCATCAGCCTAACTGAAAGAAAAGCTAAATTGAATCCAAATTCTGCTCAAAATTATACTTTTGAGCAAAGTAGTTATCCTCTTTAACCCTTATTTTACCTCAGAGGTTCTTAATGAAGAATAAATGAAGTCTCGTGTGTAAGGTACTTGGTATGGTTTGCATGAGATAGTCGATTATTGTGAGAAGGGCACAGTGAAGCAGGAAGCAAGGTTTATTTGGGGAAATTCAAAACTGCCATGGCTGTCCTGCAGGAGACAGAGAAAATAGCTAAAGGAAGTGTGCAAGCCAGAATAGCTTCAGAGCTAGCATGGGGATTTTGACATGTGTTGCTGGGGAACTAGATGCCCCATTGCTGGACGTGTTTTGCTGTAGGGAAGATAAGAGAAGGCTTGGCTCTTCCTGACAGATAGAGCCCTGCTTTACAAGTTCCCAAGGAATGATTATCTTAGGGTTTTGTTTATCGAAGAACCATCTTTCTGTTTACCTAGTCAGAATAGTCCAGATTGTCATTTGTGCCATTATAGCACTGCCATTTTGGGGGCCCATTTGAACCTGAGATTTATCATAAGCATTATCTTGAAAATTCTGTTGTTATCCTGGCACCAAAATTAGGATTTTTTTTTCCAAAGTCACAGAAGCTTTACTCATTAATATTCAGTGGCAAAACTTAGTGAATACTATTTTATTTTTTATATTATTATTTTATTTAGGTTATCTTTTTACAGCAGTTTACTGAGAATTTTCTAGGAAATAATTGATAGTTGGACTTTTGAATATACTGTAGTGCAGTGAGATTTTTATGGAGTAAATAGCCATTTTAATCTTTTTTTCCATATATTAAAGAAGTTAACATGTCTGTAGGTCAGTGATAAGATGACTCCCAGAACTCCAGACAATAACTAATTATCACTGACCTACAGAGGATCCACTAGTAATGAGGCACATAAAAACAAACCCGGTTCTAAGAAAATCAATACAGGAGAATCTGCCTTCATATCCAAAAAATGATTCTGTCACCAGACTACCTACGAGGTGCTGAAGAACAACAACTGTCATATGTAAGGAAGAAATGAAGAGAGGCTCCAGACCCCATTGATAAAAACAACTGTCATATGTAAGGAAGAAATGGAGAGAGGCTCCAGACCCCATTGATAAAAACAAGTTTTTCTTTGGGTCATAAAAAAGAATGGACTTTATAAATAAGTAAGGGTCAGTTGGGGTGGCATAAGAACCAAACGAAGTTAACTTTTTCCCCTGTCTTTTCCACATTCCCACTACCATGATTCTACAGAACCAGGGTAAAGTCTAAGAGCCTTACTGTTTTGTTTGTTTGGTTTGTTTTTTTATATGAATTTGGAAAACATTAGTTTTATTAAAACTTGCATCTACCTTTAAAGTCATTCATTCTTTGTAATTTGGTGATTAGAACCAGTAAATGACAAGTCCTAGCATCTGCTTTTGCAGGTTTCAAAAGTGAAATTTTGAATGCCTGAAGCCTCTTACTGGAGGGCGGGCTTAGCCAAAAGCAATGATTCATATGGTTACAGGCCTTCACATGGTTCACTAGGAACTAAGCAAAGATTGGAACTCTTTCTAGCATATCACATTGCTGACCTTTTTATTTCTTATTTTTTTGCCTGAACTCGAATTTTACTGTTGTTTTTAAACTTGCATACATGCTATTTGATGGTATTTTCCTCTTAATATATTAACTGGTTGAGAATAGTGATCTTAGCTGGAATGTGCAGGTCTTCAGTCTGTTACCTGTGGCCAAACACTCCATGTATGAAAACCTTTCCCATCTCAAAATCATCTCTGATAGCTTATTATTTAATATCTGGTTCATACTTGGTATAGGGTCATCGAGTCAGGTCAGAGTCTTCAAATTCATTTTATTGTCTGTCTGTGGGATCTTTACCAAGCAGCTTCACCTATAATTTATCTCCACTGAAAAACTGGGCAATAGGCCCAGTAGTGGGGTGCTTTTGAAAGAAGAGATGTAGCTGCATGTGAAGGTTATTGTATAGTTCAGCGTGGTCAAGCTGTGATGGTGGTGTGCTTTGGTTTGTATTTCTGCAGTGCTCAGACTCACTGTAGTGGTGCACTCTTGAGCCCTCTACTTCTAAGTCATCTTGCTTGTCTCTCCATACACTGTCTCTGCAGATAGAGATAATGTCTAGGCTACAGACGAGGGTTTGCTGTCAAATGGGTGCTGACCTGGGGTGACTGAAGAGTAATATTCAATTCCTTGCTGTCACTGTTAGTGAAGGTGAACATTTAAGTCTGTGTCTGGTGGGCAGTCCTGTAATTTATCTTCCAGTTTTCTCTGAGGGGACCAGAGAGATGGCACTCTGCGGGTCAGCGGAAATGGTGGAGCACATTCCGTGAGTCTGTGGCTTCTCTGGGTCAGTGAAAGCTGAGGCTCACTCAGCAAGGGAATCCACAGACTGTGACATGAATTCCATTAGTTCATAAATTATAAGAGAAATTCTGGGAGTTTCTTTGTTCTTGTTGTTGTTGTTTTTTTTTAAGATTTAGGCCAAGAGGTTAATTATGTGCCTAGAGTTAACTTTCCCTGTTACTAGATAGCGGCTGTGTTGGACATTCTGCCCTGGCTTCTGTGCACACTATTATTTGAATGGGGTAATAAATCACTGTCTTTGGAAAGTTATTTTTTTGTTTTTTTTTTTTTTGCTTTTTGTTTTTTTTGTTTTTTCACTTTTTAAAATAAATTGAAACTTTTTTCTCATTTTACATACCAGTCTCAGTTATCTCTCTTCCCTCCTCCCATTTCCCCACCCTTCACCCACCGCAGCCCCCACCCATTCCTCAGAAAGGGTCAGGCTTCCCATGGGGAGTTAACAAAGTCTGGTAAATACATCACTTTCAGGCAGGACCAAGGCATTTCCCATATATCTAGGCTGAACAAGGTATCCCTCCAAAGAAAATAGGCTCCAAAAAGCCAGTTCAAGCACTAGGGATAAATCCTGGTCCCACTGCTAGTGGCCCCACAGCTTAGAATTAAAGGATTGTTGTATTATAGTTGGATTAGATTTGGATTCAGCCATGTGTGATATAAGATAATAATGGCCAATAAATACTGAATACATGGAACTTAAATTGTCCTTCATATCTTTATAGGCATTAAATGACTTTATCTGCCGAGAAGGAATTTATTCAACTTTGTTTTCCTAAGTGATTCTTTACTGCTTGGTCCCCATCAGAAGTTGACTTTATTTTGACTTTCAATTATTGTATCTTTATATTTTCTTTTAAAAACTTTTTAAACCCCTAATTTTTAAAGGTTTATTTACATATGTATGCATATGCATGTGTCTCCATGTATCTGTGAGTGTATGCACATCTGTGGGCAAGTATTCATGTCTGGATTCACAGGGATCCGAAGAGGGCTTCAGAATCCTGAGAGCTGGAGTTAGAGGATTCACACCATGTCCTGCTCATCATTTGATTGCTGGGTCTCAGAATTGTTTAATAAGTGCTCTTAGCCACTGAAACTTCTCCCCATCCCTAACCCCTAATTTTAGGCCCACATAATAGCATTTATTAAGTCAAGATTTGCTATAGGTTGGAATAACAGGCCTGGGGGGGATAAAGGAGTTACAAATTTGCCTAGAATATGGTTTGTGAATCACCACCAAGTAAGTTAGTAATAGTTGCAGAGAGTTGTGGGGATCATCTGCAATATTCTACCATTTCTGTAAGTCGCATTTTTACCCTTCCTTCCTCCCTCTCTCCCTTCCTCCCTTCCTCCCTTTCTCCATTTTCTTTCTTCATACTGGCTTCCTGAAAACTTGCAGTGTTGTAGGCTCACCATGTTTGATCAACACTGCCACAAAGCTCCATCTATTTTGCATCATTAGATAATATCATCACCATAGCTGCATTTAATTTAAGCTGCAAACATCGCTTTTGGTTTGGATGACCATGATTGTACGAAAGTTTCATCTGTGTTGTAAGTGTGTGCATCACTGAACTACTCCCCAGCCCTGTCTTTCTTTGGGGTATGTTGTAGCTGTAAATGTAATTCCTTTCATGTTTCTCTGCCATTCTTATAATTACTCCCAGGAAGAGATCCCGTGTTCTTTTTCTGTAGTTCCTGGACTCTGCTTCAGAGTTCAGGGAGGTTTTATAGCTTATCTAGATTTATAGGAGAAATTAATTATGAGTTTCTTACTGCTCAAAAGTTATATGCTTTGGATTCTTCCTTTCTGGCACTATCTGTGTGTGGCACCTGAGCTTTTGCTGCTTCCCCCTCCACTACTGCTGTGGTGCTCATAAATGCCATTTTAAAGAAAACTGCTTGAAATTTTTCAAGATGAAAAATGACCAGGTGAAAAGATGAAGGATTTGCTTACCAATAACTGACTTCTAAAAACCAAGGCAAGCCAGTGTCTAGGGACACTACTGTTCACTGTCTGTCATTGTCACAGGTAGAACTTTGAAACTTGCTGTGCAGCTCTCTGCTCTCCTCGGGAGTCGCTGGGCTTCTGCAGCACTCACTCTGGGCTGCATTAGCCCATCTCCTCCTTTCAGTCCAGTCCAGGAAAGGGGCCTTTCACATTTTGCTTGAACAGACACTCTGTGTGGGGTTAGGTCATGTCTCCTTCTTCCCTGGTCAGGGTTAAACTTACTCATTAGTTCTTCTCCTCCTCCTCTTCTTTATTGTATTTCCTACCTCGTTTTTACCCGTATTGTTTTTGTAAGTTGGTAAATTGGGGTTTTGATTCACCTCTGCTATTACTGCCCCAGAATTTTCAGTAGTAAGTACACAGGGCTCTTTCTTCTTCCACTGAATATCACTTGCTTCATTGACAGAAGAAGGATCCAGCTTTGAGAAGGTTCTCTAAAACAAAACACATCTTTTAAGGAAGAAAATGCAGGGAGGTGGGCTTTTTGGTTTTGTTTTATTTCTTTATTTTTGATCAAGTTCTATCTGACTTGCTTCAGGTGGCACGGTATTTAAGCAGTAAAGGTCTTATATGGCTTTAACATTTTGTTACTCACTTTAATACAGTGTCTTTGTAACCATTGAGGAGTAAATGTGAGGCCCAGGACTTTGCTGTCTTTCCTTCAGATGTGTCCTTTGAGTTGTTAGGTCCAGTGCTATTCTAGCAAGATTTGATTAATGGGGACACTCTAAGATTAACAAGGTGGGCCTCAGTGAAGTCAATGGGGAGTCATGGTTCTTAGGCTAAAGGATAGAAGAAAGGTTTTCAGTTCACAGGAAGGTGTTAGGAATGAGCTCCACAGTCCCCCACTTTTCAGTGCTGCATGTCTCCTCTCAGAGCTGTTCCTCTAATTTATTAGCTGCTCTGTAAATGGAAGGGATTGAATGCAGTGTTGGAAAAGTGATTGGGTCGTACTTCCAAAACTAGATTTTTTTTTGTTTTAACAATGATTCAGTATGCTGTTTTATAACCATTCCCTTAGTCTTCAAAAGTAAAATGATCCCGTACTTTGATACTTCTGGAAGACAGATGTGATGTATGTAGCACACCGACTCCAAACTTGTCCAGGTGGAGCCATCTCAGCAGGATTTTTTTTTCCTCCAAAAATGTTATACCCTTGAAAAGTTTGCTTTTTCACATAGAAAGTATTGTCATCTTCAATTTCTTTATTTTATAAATTTAAGTAGAAAGTAAAACTGTATATATAACTTATGAATCTTTGTATACTGCTTCATTTAATTATTCAACCTTATTTACGCTGGAGTTCGTAAAAATACATGACTTTGATTTTACTGTTTTAGGTTGGGTTTTCTTTGTGGGTTAACTTTTTATCTTTTTAAATATTTATGAGGGTTATAAAGTTTGGCATAATGTTTTCATTTTTACTATATGAAATGACAAAATAAAGAATTTAAAATCATTAAAATGTACTTCTGGAAAGCATCCAATCTTAACTTATCCAAAAATCTCTTCAAACTTGTGTATATCCACTGTACATTAAGCTTTCCTTTGTTTATTAAAATCACTAGAAAGCACAGTAATTGTACTTACAAAAGTTGTGGTAAAATATAATAATAAAATTTATTGTCATAATCATTGTTTACATTACATTTGTGGTTAATTGAGATCATCACTTAATACATATAGTAGCATGAACAAAATTTTATTCTCAGTCTCCTAATAGAAAGGTTAGATTGACTTCTTGAGTTAAATACATGGGCAGTTTAAGAATATAAAGATTGAGCCAGGCGGTGGCAGCGCACGCCTTTAATCCCAGCACTCGGGAGCCAGAGGCAGGCGGATCTCTGAGTTCAAGGCCAGCCTGGTCTACAAGAGCTAGTTCCAGGACAGGCTCTAGAAACTACAGGGAAACCCTGTCTCGAAAAACCCAAATATATATATATATATATATATATATATATATATATATATATATATATAAAGATTGAAATAACTTGAAATATTTTACTTAACCAATTTTATGTTATTTAAACATAAATCTTTGGGAAAGTGTTGGATCTTTTGAGAAAGTGGCACAGTATATGGTGGGTATTCAGTGATTTCCTCGCTATAGGAACCTTTTATCATTAAGATGCATGCTACTTTCCTTCCTTCCACAGTTTTATTTTTTTATGAGTCTAATGCTTTATTAGGTCATTAATGCTTTGATACTTGGGTATGATTGAGTCCTAAGGTCTTTTATTAAGATTATTTTACATAGAACAATGCCACTGCAAAAAAAAAGTAAATAATCTTACTGCTTTTAACAGCCGGCATTTGTCATCAACAGGCGTTTATGCTGTGGTAGGTTCAAGGTGACTTGATAGGGTCTGCCTGTATCAGATCAAGGGGCTCCGTATGGCTTCCTTTCATTCTACCAGATGCCCTTGAAAGTCTCTTTCCAAGCTTCACCAGACACATTTATAGGCTCATAGGTTGATTTCCTCTCAGTTGTGCCTGCAGTGAGAATTTGGAGACCCTTACTTCAAAGCCAGGAGCTCAAATTCTTCTAATTGAAAGGTAAAGAATTATCAAAAAGATGTGTTTAGATTGGAGAGACTCCATTCATTTACTGACTTCCCTTTCTCCATTGCCTATAGCTGAAGATCATCACCTGCCTGCTTCCTTGCCTGCAGATTTTTTTAAGCATTTTTTTGATTAGATTTGTCTTGGCATATTTTTATCTCTTTGTAGTTTGTTTCCTAAAGTCCAAGGCATAAACTTGAACATGTTGTTAAAAAGATATAAATCTATTGAAAATTAATAAATTAGTTTCATGGTGTAACCACTTTGTGACACATTTAAAATTAACCTTTTGTAATTACCATCATGTTTCTGTTTATTCCTTGATGTGTCCAAGGAAAACACAGTAGCTTTTCATTTCATTCAGTGTGAGAACATCATTTAAAGATGCACAATCATTTGTATTAGTTAAATGGAAAATGCTTTGTTACATGTGTCCAATTGAATATGATTTATGTTATTATGCTTATAAAGTCCATTCATAGCTGAATCTTTCAGTGGGTGTGTCTTTCAGAACTCAGTTTAGTATATATCCATATTCCCTTTAACTTTGGACTTGTTGTAAATATACCTTCCTAATCTGTCCCTTATTTTTTTCAGATAAATTTTGATGAACAATTGAATGCTTAAATATGCCAACCTGAAGGGTCTGTTATCTATTGTCAGAACAGCTTTTGCTGTAGTTTCAGAGTTTGGACCACTTAGCACAGAACACTATCTGTGTCATCTAGCAAAGGAATTAAGAGTGGGTTGCGGTTGGGATTCTACCATTGGACAGCTGTATTGTCTTGGAAAATCACTAATCCTTTCTCTGCCCTATTTCTCTCATTCATAAACTAGATATTTGAATAATTAGATCATAGTATTATTGTAAGTGAATATTGGTTTTATATATATGTATATATATATACGCTGTATATATATATATATGCTGTATATATATACAGCATTCTGTGTGTGTATGTGCGTGTGCTTGCTTGTAGAGACTAGTGATTTACGTTGCGTGTCTTCCTCTATCACTCTGCATCCTATTTTTTGAGGGAGTCTCACTGAACCTGGAGTTCACAGATCTGGGTGTCCTATCTCTGCTTCCCAAGCTGCTGTGGGATTCTCATCTCATGTCTTCATGTGGGATTTTGCTTCAGTGGATCCCGGCTCATGTCTTCATGCTTGCACATGAGGTATTTCACTCGCTGAGCCATCTCCCAGCTCACAGATCAGTACCTGAGAATAGAGCTCTAAATTCCAGCTATTGTTTCTAACTGCACTTGATGAGGTGGGTTTTTTGTTTTGTTTTGTTATTTTGTTTTTTGCTAACTTTAAGATTAAATTCTTTTCATGTGGATATTGTGGTTATTCTAACCAAAATGAATATCTAAATTTTTCTGAGATAATAGATAATAACAATGCTTTAAAATTGATTCATTTTATATTTCATAGAGTATAACTTAAGCATGTTCAAATAAGGAAGAAAGGTTCATATTGTTAACAGTTAACCAAAACTGAAGGCTAGTGCTTGTTCAAAGCATGATATTTTGATATACACACAAAAACGTGCCTTTCAGTCATATTCTCCATAATAAAGTTTGATCTATAATTTGAATAAAACATAAGAGTAGTCATTTGTCTTTAATATACAAACAAGGCAAAGACTAATCATTATTAACATGTTGATTGTCAGGTGTCTTCAATTTCATACTGTGTGGACAGCAGGTGCTGTTTATCGTGGAGGCTATGATAGGCAGGAATGACTTCAGAGAGTCATGAACATAGCAGATTATTGGGGACAACCTGATTGATTTGTCAACCATATACTCTAGTTTTCCAAAAGTTTATCAAAGCCTGTTAGTGTACATTAAGGGTGGATAGAAAAATAGGGAAAGAAGAAGCACGGGCAAGGACGATAATCACAGAAAGGTCTCATTACTTTTATCAATTATTTCCTCAAAAGAGCAGTTTTGTATCCAGTGGCATGGGTAACAGGCATTACTCCATCCACCCTCTGTAATCCACAGTCATTTTTCAAGAGTTACCAGACATCCTCATCTGAGCTGCTGCTACTGCTGTTGCAGTGGGGCCACTGTGCATCTGTTCTTCCCTGGTCATCCTGTCAGAGTTCACTTAGGGGGCTTGTCCTACTCTGGCCCAAGGAGGAGAAAGGACATACTGTAGCATGACATCTGGCTACTTGAGCCAGATTCCTGGTTCTGACAAGTTCTGTACTACTATACATGGCCTCTGTTCTTCCATTGATCGCAGCTGGCTCTTCAAAGGGTCCACATCTCCATCCTTAATATACTTGATTAGAATAAAGAAAAAACTCAGGACATACACTAGGAGGGGGAGCATAATTGCCCACCCCCAGGACAAGTTTAACTTTTTTTTTGCCTGTACCATTTTGTCATTTCTGTCCTCTGTGAACTCAGCTACAAAGCCTTCCAAAAGTTGACTAGCATAGCATTTGGATTTTTTTCTATTTCCCACTACCCAGGAACACTGAATTGATATACATATTACAACATCAGTCTTTAAGTGGCCTGAAGAGATCTGTGAAGATGAACAACAACAACAAAAATCCCACACTAGCTTGGTGTAGGAGGATCTTCTGTCTATGTGTTGCTTTCATTGTTTGAATAAAGAAATTGCTTTGGCCTTTTGATAGGGCAGCACTTAGGTAGAAGGAGTAGACAGAACTGAATGCTGGCAAGAAGGGCAGACGGAGAGCAGTCATGGAACTGCCAGGTCAGACATGCTGAATCTTTTCTGGTAAGCCACAACCTCGTGGTGACTTACAGTTTATTAGAAATGGGTTGAATCAAGATGTGAGAGTTAGCCAATAAGAGGCTAGAACTAATGGGCCAGGCAGTGATTTAATTAATACAATTTCTGTGTGATTATTTCTGGTGTAAGCTAGCAGGGCAACTGGGACAAAACAAGGGGCCCCTCGCTCCATACTACACTAGCTCAGAATTGAGTGTAATAAAAGGTTATTTATTTATGAGTAGACTCACAGATCAAAGTCCTCTCCTCGAATAGAGAACAGAAACCAAATCCAGCAGCCAGAAGAGAGTGGGCGCACACTTTATGTCAGCATTTATAGTATAAGAGGCCATGCCCAAGTGGGTGGGTAACTTAAAGGCTACTGGCTGAAAGAGTTCCTACAGCAGATCTGTTCATTGGATTAACATTTTATATTCATGCTGGTCTAAAACACCTAGGTCTCCAGAGCCTCTTATGCATCATAAAACCATGTGCCATCATTGGTATCAGCAAAGATACTAAAGATCTGAAATTGTCCTGAGGTCCCTGTTGAATCAACCTCTTAAAAATGATGATTTTTTATTTTAAGTATATGGGCAGTCTACTTTCATATATACTGGGTGTGTTTTTGATGCCCATAGTGGTTAGAAAATGTAGAATCTCCTAGAAATGGAAATAAAGATAACTATAAGTCACCATGTAGGTATAGAGAACTGTACCTGGGTCCTCTGCAAGGACAGCAAATGTTCTTAATTTCTAAGCCATCTCTTTAGCCCTCAACCTCTTTAAACTTATTTGCAAACAGCTCTATCTGGCCTAGTGAGATGCTTATCAATCACTTCTTCTCATTCTCCTTTACCTCAGTAATGCCCAGCCTTCTGTTGTTTTCCAGCCCCTGGTATGCATGCAGCCTTCAGCAGGAGATAAAGAAGCGCACTTAATGGTTCAAATTCTGTTTCCCTTCATATTGCCCCAGGTTACACAACCTTTGTTTCAAGGAGAAATGGGTAATTATGTTACATCTCCATTTCCAGGGCACCCTTGGACTTGGAAGCAGGGCATCCACCTCTGCTTCACAGCACTACAAATGTGTCTGTAAATGGCTTTTATTTCTCATTTAATTAAAGTCTTCCTCAATTCAAGCAGGTCAGTTGCTATTTCTCAGTTATCATAGTTTCCTGTGTTGAGCCTTTTTAAAGTCCCTGTCTACACGTTGAAGCATAGATTTCCTTTCTTCTCCATTACTGGGTTATGGATCTATGGACTGTCTTCCAGGACTTTTACCACCATCTTTTGCTCTTCACTGTCTAGTTTGAGGATCCAAGCAATGGTTTTGGGCACATCCCTTATATCCTGCCAGCTGTAATAAAGGAGAGCCAACATATCTGTTTCATCCTCCCCCCTTTGCATTTTTACTGTTCTCAGAAGCTGATACAGAGAATGTAATCTGTATGCCCTTTTCTTGTTGTAATTCTCCATACACAATAATCTCTTAATTACTCATTCTGAAGTCACCACAGCCCATTTAAAATACTGCCCCAGATGTCCTACTATTGGGAATTAAAATATCTTTTCTTGTCCATCTGCCCTTTGGGGGTTGTACTCATACTCATAAGGAAGACTTCATCTATCAAAAAGGTATGCTAGCCATACTGTGTAGAGCAAGAGAGCTGCCCAAGGACTCACCTGCAAGGGCCCTCTACTTTCAGAGGGTTCAGATTTGTTTCAGATTTTAGTGCTCATTAATAGGTTTTCTAGAGCCCAATAACAGGTTTTTCCACCAACACAGTAAGCCAGGTCAAGCCAAACTGAAAAAGTAAAAGAATAGGTTTATTTGAGGAAAGCATCTTCTGGGTGAGTTCTCCAGTCACAGAAGAGATAGAGGCTGGAGCAGTCATGTTCCCTAACTAAAGCAGGAAGATTATGAAGTTGGGTTTGTCCCAAGTATAGTCAAAATATAAACACTGTGGACTGGGACTTGAGCTACTGGCAACTTCAGGGAAGGAGCTGCCACAACTGCCAAGAATGTGGAACTGGGCTTTTTGGTGCATCTCCCCAGCCTCTCCTCCCCATCTCCCCTCTCATCCAGATCCACCTTTCCTCTGCCTCCTCTCAGAAAAGAGCCATCCTTCCAGGGAGATCAACCGAACTATAATACCTGGCACATGCCATCTCATCAAGGCTGGAAAAGGCAACCCAGTAGGAAGAAGAGGGTCCCAAGTGGGGAAAAGAGGCATAGCCCTTGCTCCCTCTGTTAGGAATCCCACAAGGACCTCAAGCTGCTCAGCCATAACATATGCAAAGGACCTATTTCAGACACCTTTACCTCTGTGAGGCCCAATGAGTCCTAGCCAGTTATTCCATGGGCTGTGTTCTCATGGTGTCTTTGAACCTCCTGGTTCCTCCTGAGAGGCCACAGCAGCACCACAGGGAGGCTTCTCTTGGCCCCAGCCTCTACTATGCCTGTTTCAGTTTAGTTTCAGTTTCATTTCCTGTATGAGTTGGCACTACAGCCTCAGCTAGTTGTGTTTAGGAACACCTAATCCCACCCCTCCCACTCCTATGTTGCCTGTAAAAGGAGCCTCAGAGCTCCATCGGGGTCACCCACATTTTGTTGTGTGCCTGGCTGAGCCCAGCATTCAGGAATAAACAATGCTCTTGCTGACTGCATATGTGAGTTGTAGTATTTGTTTTGTGGGGTGATCCACAGACCCTAACACTTCAAGGAGCCTTCTTCCCTTCCTCCACATGATTATCTGAGCTCTGCCTGATGCTTGACTGTGGGACTTCACATCTATTAGCAACAGTTGCTGGATGAAGTGTCTCTGATCTCTTATGACAATTCTGCTAGGCTCTGGTTCTAGAACGCTTTATAGGCAGGACAAACTGTATATCAAAGATATTGAAGTTGGGTTGGAGTCCCAATCCCTCCACTTGAGGCCTTGTCTGGTTACAGAAGATGGCTAGTTCAGGCTCTGTGTCCCCCATTACTGGGAGACTTTGCTAGGTTTGCTCATAGAATCCATGCTGTTTCATTGTACTAGGTTTCCTCTTCATCACCTAAATGCCCCTCAATTCAGTCATTTCTCTCATTATTTTCTCCCCCACATCTGATCCCTCCTATTCCCAACCCCACCTGCCCTAAGAGCCCACCTGAGAAATCTATTCGATTTTCCCTCTCCATAGAGATCCTTTCATCCCCTCTTAAAACCCTTCCTTGTTACTTAGCCTTTCTGGGTCTGTGGACTGTAGCATGATTATCTTTCAATTTACAGCTAAAAATCTACTTACACGTGAGTTGTTACCATGTTTGTCTTTCTGGGTCTTGGTTACCTCACTCAAGATGAGTTTTTCTAGTTCCATCCATTTGCCTGCAAATTTCATAATGTCATCATTTTTAACAGCTGAGTAATACTTCATTATGTAACTGTACCACATTTTCTTTACCTATCCTTTGGTTGAGGCACACCTAGGTTTCCAGTTTCTGAATATTATGAACAAAGTTTACCACGAATTGTGTTCATTCTTCTGGAGAGATGTGAATAAATGTCTCTCTACCCCAAATAGAGCACTGACATCAACCCAAAGAAACAGTTCCACCTAATGAACGAATGAGTGGTTAACAAATCTGTTAGGGTATTGGACTTTTAGAAGTGTGGGTAGGAAGTTGCCAGAGTAATTCAAAGACAACTGCATCTAAAGCCCCACCCTAGAGCACAGTTCAAAATTTATAAAAGTTACATCCCAGAGAGCTCACTGCATCCTCTGCAGACAGCTTGACTGATAGGAGTCTCTCTCGGAAATTGTTACTTCTTATATAACCATGGGAAGGGGCTTTGAGAGTCATGTAATTCCCAGGGACTTCCTGGGCCTTGTAAGGTTTCTTTACTTTCTCAATCTTAGAAGCCTCCCTCCTTCTTCTAGGAGATAATGTTCCAACTCAGGAGAAATCGGTACACAGTGGTTGGCAAGAAAAATTAAGTATCTGTCTGCGTGTCATGTTAAAAGTTTTAATTGTTTAAAAAATTATGTGTATGAGTGTGTTGCCTTCATGCATGTACATATAACATGTGCATGGTTGGTAGCTGTGGAGTTCATAAGTGAAACTCAGACACCTTGTAAGTGGAGTTTCAGATGATTGTGAACCACCATGTGGATGCTGTGTATCGTACCAAGTCTTCTACAAGAGTTACAAATGCTCTAACCTCTAAGGCATCTGTCCTGCCCTCAAACTTTTTGTTTTTATCACTCTTTATCTGTCATCTAGATTTGATTGGCTGATGAATTCAATTATTAATAATAGTTAAAAAGGAAAAAAAGAACTCAGCATTACTTGTTATATAAGTTAAGTAAAATAAATGGAATAAATGTACTTTGAATGTTCTAAATATCAGGTGGGTATGGCAATGCCTATAATCTTAGTACAAGGCAGAAACAGAAGGATTGCCTATGTGGCAAGTGTGGTCTATATTGTAAGGGCCAGAACCTCTATAGTATATAGAGTGATATTGTCTCAATAAAAAAAAAACTAAAAGCACCATTACTTGTAAGTTTTTATGATTAAGGGGATGAAGTCATTTGAATTTTTATGTTGCGGGAATATGACCATTAGCATGAGTGTGTCTGTTTTTTTTCCAGTCTTTATACTTCTGTCAAGGGTTGTGTTATATGTTTACTAACTTGATAAGTGGCAGCCCCTGCTGTCCCCTAGGTCCTCCTGCAGGCCATAGTAGGTGCACTACTGTTGCTGTCTTCATGTTCCAATAATCCTGAGGAACATCCCAGGGTGTCTTTATCACCGGAGACTGGATCCAGATAGAGTAGAGTTAAAAGGTGGTATCTGGACAGTTCTCAAGTTTCTCTTTTTCAATAAATTTTATTGTGTGTTTAAGTCATTCATGTTATTATAAAACATATAATAAATAATAATAAATAGTTATTAAAATAAATTAAATGAACACAACTATGACTTCACATAGCTACACATACTTTGATTTTTTTTCATTCTCATGGTTTATTTTTTTTTATATTTAAAAATTTCCGTCTCCTTCCCTCCTCCTCCCCCTCCCTCCGCTCCTCCTCCCCCTTCCCGCCCCTCCTTCTCCCCCTTCCCTCCCCTTCCCTCCACCCATCCCTCCCCTCCCTCCCTCTCAAGGCCAAGGAGCCATCAGGGTTCCCCACTCTATGCTAAGTCCAAGGTCCTCCCAACTCCCCCCAGGTCCAGGAAGGTGATCGACCAAGCTGAGAAGGCTCCCACAGAGCCCGTCCATGCAGAAGAATCAGAGCCCAGCGCCAATGTCCTTTGCTTCTCAGTCAGCCCCCGCTGTTGGCCACATTCAGAGAGACGGGTTTGGTCGTATGATCCATCAGTCCCATTCCAACTGGAGTTGGTGATCTCCCTTTAGTTCTGTCCCACCGTCTCCATGAGTGAACGCACCCCTCACGTTCCTGACTTTCTCCCTCATGTTCTCGCTCCTTCTGCTCCTCATCAGGACCTTGGGAGCTCAGTCCAGTGCTCCAATGTGGGGCTCAGTCACCTTCCCCATCTGTCGCCAGCTGGAGGTTCCCTCACGGTCCTGACTTTCTTTCTCTTGTTCTCCCTCCTTCTGCTCCTCATCAGGACCTTGGGAGCTCAGTCCGGTGCTCCAATGTGGGGCTCTGTCATTTTCTTCATCTATCGTCAGGTGGAGGTTCTATGGTGATATGCAAGAAATTCATCAGTATGGCTATAGGAACTGGCCTTTTAACAAGAGTGAATAGCATCTTATTTAGGATTTGTTGTACATTACAGATGTATGGGGATTTTGTTGTTTGATATCTGAATAAATCTACACAGCTGATCAGGACAGTGTATTTGGAGCACATAGGAACAGAAGATAAGATCATAAATTTAGAGTGTACGTGCAGAATTTGAGTTGTTTATTAGGTATACAAATGGTCGACAGATGGGTGTATGGAGATTGAGGCTCAGTAGAGATGGGAAATAAGATAAGCATATGATTATCATCTTGTTGTTAATATTAGAAATTATAACCTTTATTTTGTCATGAAAAGCCACATGTCCTAGAGTCATAGTTATTACTTCAAGTATTCCAGGTGTACTGCCTAGTGCTAGAAGTTTAATTCTCTTTCGGTAGCTAGTAGATCTGGGTAGTTTATTAAAGACCCCCTGTTCATATGTTGGCTGATGCTGCTGTTTCTATTCTTTCCCTTGTGGAGATTGCAACCATTTTATGGTGCCATTTGAACCACCGGAATTAAAGTTACAGTTGTTCTATACTTTTTTTTTTAACATAACATCGAAGGCTGTGATGTAAAACAATGGCCAAGATGATCCCCTTAAAATGGGAGAAGCTGAAAAATACCACTCTGCTGGAGCTGCCACCACATGGTAGCTCTATGCGGCAGACTGGGGATAAGTTAGGTCAGTCTTGAATCTCATCTCATGAGGCTATGAAGATGTGGGGAAGGTGAGGGGTAAGGGGGAGGTCAAGTAAGGCCTCTTCTGGGAAAGTGGTGAGGTTGAACAAGGAAGAGCTCATTGCTGCTCTGGCGGGGTAATTGGAGTAATTCATGGGCTAGATCCTCAGGTTGAATACAAAAGAGCAGAGGACATTACAGGTCTGGCCCCGAAGCAAAGAAAGATAGATTTTTTTACTTGCTGAGGACATTTTCTTTTTCACTTCAATTTACTGATCTTGGAATATAGGAAATTTCTAGCATCTTGTCCTATTTGTCTATTGTTCAATGAAAGGATAAAGAAAACTGATGATTTGGACCCAACTTATTATGTAAATAATTGTGCTTTGATGAGAACAGCCTTGAATTCTTTTTATATGTTGGATTTTATTGCATTCTGTCATTTTAAAATAGAAGTTTAGCTTTCTTTGGGTGGGGGTTGTGTGGTCTTACTTGCCTTGAAAAACATCTTTCCAATTTTCTAAATTACAGCCTTAATTTAGAGCTACTTAGTTATATAGAAAAGTGTAGATCAATTGTTGTGTAATTTAAATACCAATGATTCTGTTTAACAGGCACCAGCTATATGGGATTATTCTGAAATGCATAGATGTGAGCCATATTTATTTATATGAAATGTTTATAAGCAAAGTTACTTTAAAAAATGTTTAAGACCTCCATAGTGAGGAGCATGGTCACAGAACAGACTGATATAGAATCGTTTTTACAAGATTTTGAAATTAGTGTGTTTAATTTGATTCATATATTAGAAGGTCATGCAGCAAACCTTGTTTGTTTCTGAGTGTTAGCCGAGTTGGGCTGGAGGAAATGCCCCGGTGTATGCTTCCTGTACTGTGGTGCTTCTGCGGCCCAGCTGTGCCTGTAGTGACCCTGTGAAGAGCAGCGGCACTGAGGGTGCTCTGCTTCTTTACTTATCACTGACTGACGTGGGGGCTTCCTTTATTTGCAGGTGAGCGTCCCTATCAGTGCCCGTACTGTGAAAAAGGATTCAGTAAAAATGACGGACTGAAGATGCACATTCGAACTCATACGAGGGTAAGACTATATTCTGCCTGGTTTTGTTGATCATAAGATCCATGGCTTTTCTAAAAGAAACATATTTAACATTACATGAGAAAATTAAAGTGCTATAGTTGAAGTTATGACAAAGACTAGGTATGACATTTGAAGACAAACTTTTTTAAAGAAAAATAAATGAAAAACAACCCAAACCCCCAAAGAGCCCTTACTTTAGACTTTGAATTAATTCACAGGGTTTATTAATGACAAAGTAATACAAATGTCCAGTAAATGTTAATATTTAAACCTTGAAAAGGTAGTTTTGTCTTACAAAATAATCACTTGTAAAGAATATGTTTGATAGTGACAAGTGTGTCAGTATTGGACTACTGGATAATATTTACAAACAAGGAAAGTCACAGGAAAGACCTTGCAAATACTTTAAATTTTAGGGAGGTTTACATAGCATGGAAATGTGGCTGAATGGATAACAGGGAGCACCACCAAGCAATGTGTTATTTTCTTTCTGAGCTGTTAGCACCTCTCACTAGATTGGTTCTGTCTGTATACTTTTTTGCAAGCTTCTGTTTCATGTGCTTTAAAATGGTATGCACCACCTGTCCTATGTTCACATGTATTACTCTGCTCACGGTCCAGCTCAGGTACAAGTGCCTGTAATCCTAGTACTCTTGGTGTGGTGGCAGGAAAATAAGAATTTCAAGGCCGTTCTTAACTACATTGGAACCTAGAGGCTAGCTTGTGCTAGAGATCTTGTCTAAGAGAGAGGGGGAGAGAGGAGGAAAGAGGGAGTATAGGAGGGAGAGAGAGAGAATATAACAAAATATAAATTACAATACAGCTATAAAATATTAAACAGGTATTGAAATTTACTATAGTATAATTTAAATACATAATGATCAAATACTTATTTTCACAATGAGCATTAATAAAGAAGCTTAAGTTCATTTTGAACCAGTTAGAGAAATTATTTTAGGACTGATGAGAAGGCCCAGCAGGTATAGCGCACAGTGAAGACAGTGATGACTTGAGTTGGATTCCTAGGATCAATATGTTGAAAGTGACTTTTGTAATAACAAATGGTTAGTAACCATTTTTGAAGGATATTGTTTATAGTGTGAATTAACGTTCAGAGAATGGATTGCTGATTTATTTTTGTCAACTTGATGTGAACTTAGACATATTTGGTAAGAGGGAATTTTAGTTGTGAAATTTCCTCCATTAGATTTACCAGTCGCCATGTCTGTGTGTCTGTGGGTTGCTTTCTTGGTCATTAATTAATGGAGGAGGACTGGTCCTACTCTAGACATTGCTATCCCAAGGCAGGAGGACCTGGGCTATATGAGAAGGCACCTGAGCAAGCCAGGTGGATCCAGTTCCAGAACGTGGATTCAGTTCTTGCTTACAGATTCCTGCCTTGATCTCTTGCTCTGGTTTCCCTCGATGGCCTGTAAAGTGTAAGATGAAATAAAGCCTTCCCTCACCCCACCTCACCCCTCAAAAAAGAAAAATGTGAATTGACTCCAGCAAGCTGTTCTCCAAGCTCCACAGGTCTGCTACAGAACTTGTGTGAACACACACATACACACAAAAACACGTAATAAAAAAGTAATTTTTATGTGAGTAACCATAAAATGAAAATGATAGTAAAGATGCCAGTATCTAGGCAAAAAGCATCCCAGTTCTCAGCATCAGAAAGTAGCGATGCTGACCACAGTATACATTACATTGTTTCACTGATTACTGGAGACAAGAAATCATACCATAAAACAAGCTCTGTACATTGCTGCAGGAGGACAAAATACTGTTTTGGTTGCTCTACAGAAAACAGTGATTTCCAATTCAATGAACTTGGTATTTTACCATAATGTAAATCATTACTAAGAATAATATTAGTGGCTAAGTACAAATAAATACAGATTGAACCAACCATGCCATGTCACATATCTCCACAATTATTTCCTTAAGATTTATTGTAAATTGTTTAAGTCCCCTTCAAGCTGAGAGAGCCATGATACTTTCTGAAAAAGTGAGAGGGCAAAGCACGGACATGCAGCAGTGTGAGGCTGCATGTAGAAGCTTCTCCCATACCAACTGTGCCCATTCCTGTCTGTCCATCACTGTGACAGAGGACGTGAGATATATAGTCTAAGAAAGGTAAGATAGTGTCACAACTGCTCTCACAGGTCTAGTCTATGCTCTGGCTAGTCTGCTGCTTTATGCTTGAGGCAAAGCACCAACATCATGGTGGAAGAGCACAGCCAAATGAAAGACTGTTCATGTCATGGCAGCCAGAGCGAGCAGAGGAGGAGCCAGGGACTCATCTCCACAAGTGTGCCCTAGGTCACCTACCATGGCTTGTTCAACTATGAACTCACACATGGGTTCCCCCACTGATGAAGTTAATACTCTTGTAACCTAATCATCTTTAACCACTGCCAACTGGGGATCATGCCTTTAATTCATGAGCCTTTGGAGCTTTTGTCCAAACACCTATTACATTTTTTCTTACTTTATTCAACTAAATGTGTTCTCATTTTATTGACTTGGATAAACTCTCCTATGTATTTCCAAACAAAACAAAAAATAAAGACCCTAAATTTTAGTCTAATTTGCTTGAAGTTTAAAATAAGCATCCTGATGAGTGTACCGTGTTTGCTGGCAGACAGCATAATGCTGAGAGTTCTCAAGCACTATCTGTACAGGAAGTAGATCCCAGCCACTCTCTAGAAAGAAACACCTGGAAGTTTAGAAAGAATCTCAGATCAGCTTTTCCCTTCAGTTACTTTGATTTCTAATTTTGTGCACGTGGTGTCTCAGACAACTCTCCTTTTGAAATCCTTTTTCCTAAGTATTGAATAACTACAATTATTCTCTGCACAAAAATTCAAGTTTTGTAAAGCATACTAATATTATCACTAAATACAGTCACATCATTGTCAAGAACCAGACATTTTGTAAAAACTCCAGGCAGGGCAGGCTCTGCAAGCGTATTTTCTGATAGTTATTAGCACCGTGTAGGCTTAACTCAAAGAAGATACTGTTACACTGGAGGTATAGAACATTTTCGTTTCAATTCTATGTTTATATTTATCATTCAGAAAGCTCAGTTTCCAGACTCCCACCATCACCATGTTGATAGCTTTTTATTCTAATACAACAATAAAAAAATATCTTTTTCATTAAATTCTTTACCTGTTATATGTAGGTATTTTAACTTCACCATAGTGCACCCCCGGGTCTCTTTATGTTGACTGTCTATCAACAATAGGTAGGGAAATTTAGGGAGTTATGCTATGCTGTGATCATAGTGGCTGTTGATATATGTGAAATAGTGGAGAATGATATTTGTGCCTGGAAATAGGTATCTGAGCCAAATATGAATGGGTGGCTCAGACTTTCTATAAAGCACACGTTTCTGATTTATCTGCATCTTTAAATTATATATATATATATATATATACATATATTTGTATATGTATATATGTTTAAATTTAATTGTTTATATTTAAAAATATTGCTGACTTTTACCAAGGCATAAAGAAAATGAATCATGTGGGTGCAGTATCAGTATTAACATGATGTTGAAGGAAAAAGCAGAGTTTGTTCCAGATGAACAAAATTGGTAGAGCAGCAGGAATGAATGGCAGAAGCTGAGGATAGGAAAAGGCAAGATTCCCTGGCCCTGCAGGACTGTGAGTAGCTTTGAAAACAGAAAGGCATCTTTTAAGAACAAGAATAAGCTTTGAATCTTTATAAGCATACGATGTGGTAAGCATTAAAAGCTTAAAAGTCAAAGTAGTGCAGGTTTCTTGAGTAAAATAGAGAAAGAATGAGTTGATTTCTAGGGATGCGCGCATGGAGGGAGTGGTTGAAAAACATGGAGAATGGGCTGGGCAGATATGACTCTGTGAATTCCCTACAGGTTTGGCTAGAGTGGCCTGTTCAGTGTGACCAGAGATGAATGCTGAAGTGTGACTTGAACTGAGACAGGCTGAGCTGAAGTAGTTGGCTGTGCTCATAGTTTCCTTTTGAGTGAAGGATTAACATGGTCAGGTTTACCTATCAGGAAGGTCATGCTTTGATATGGACTGAAGACTGCAGCAGGAAGGCTATGAGTAGAGAGTAGAGAGGTAGAAAGGAACTTCTACCTGTGGCTGTGGGATTTGAAAGTAGGGAACAGATGTGAGGGCCCCTTTGAGATAAACGTCAACATTGTTGTTCATACATTGTATGTACATGACGGTGAAGAGGAAGAGTCACAAAAGAACCTGGAGAGCCTTGAAAAGATGTAGAGGTTATAGGTTATGATGTTCTACACAGACACAAGGTAGCTTAGCGAGGAGATTCAAAGGAAAAGAAAAGGAAAGGTTAGGGAGGATGCCAGTGAGACTAGCTATTGTATAGATTAAGAAACTAAGACTTTTGCTGAGATATGCTTATCTTTATATGTAGAGAATGTAAAAGATGCAAATTTAATAACAGATTCACTATGATTTTAGAAAAATTTAATTTTTCTATGTAGAAGGAACGGCGGGGCTGTGTCCCGCCACCCGGCTAGCTTTATCCAAAATAATTACACGGAAACTGTATTCTTTTAAAACACTGCCTGGCCCATTATTTTCTGCCTCTTACTCACATCTTGATTAACCCATATCTAATAATCTGTGTAGCACCACGAAGTGGTGTCTTACCGGGAAGTTTCTAGCTTACATCCATCTTGGGCTGGAGCTTCATCGCGTCTGGCTTCTCTCTGAGGAGAGGCACGGCGGTCTGTCTAACTTAGGAGAGGCGTAGCATCTGACTGAGCCATCTACCTCACTTCCTTCTTCCTGTTCTGTCTACTCCACCCACCTAAGGGCTGGCCAACCAAATGGGCCAGGCAGTTTCTTTATTAGCCAATGGGAATCCTCCATCATTTCCCCTTTTTCTGTTTAAAAAAAAAAGGCTTTAACTTTAACATAGTAAAATTACATATAACAAAACAGTTATCAAGTAAGAATTAGTTATAATATTTATATCTACTTTATCTTTTATCAAAACTAAAGAAAACTATAACTATCTATCTATTCTTCAACTCCATCAAAGACTCCAGAAGGATATAATATTACCTAAGTAAACAAGAAATAAGCAACTTCCAAACTCTAGAAATGACAGAGACATCTCGCTGCCTGGACAGTCACCCAAAGTTCTTTTGTACTGTTGGGGCATCCATCTTCGGCCTACAGGCCCATAAACATCCATCAGACATTTCTATGCAGCAGGAAATTTCGAAGGCAGTTCATTCACTATCTGCTGTGTCCTTCAGAATGTCTCGCAGACTCTTTCTTGAATCAGGAACCCCAAAAGATCATCTCATATTTAGTCCTCTCTCTGTGGGTTCTTTGTGTCCAGTTTATGCCAACAGTCCAGGCAAGAGCAGTTTCTTGCCCAAGTGGCTATCAAACTCCATAAGGATCCTCTTCGATGCCCATCTTCCTCTTGAAGTAGATTGGTGCTGCCAGGAGCTGACGTGTCTCATTGTCATGAAAAGCCTTAAGTTATTAAAACATCTAAAATGCGATATTCTGTAGTCTTTGAAAGATATGAAGAATGCCTATGTAACTTAAATATATCTCTATATAGCTAGAAAATCTAACTAACATAACTACAAGTTTTACTAATATTGATAACTATCCATTAACAACCTATATACATTACATTTTTAAATGAACTACACAATCACAATACATTAATCAGTATCAGAAATACATATACATATAACAAAATTGACCTTAAATCCATACCAATGCAAATTATTCATATCTATATCATATCCCCCTTTAAATGTAAAAGAATATTTATAAACAATATTTGGGAACATGGGCGCAGTTATTTCTCTCCAAACTGCTTCCTGCTGAATGGGGACACTGTTAATCAGATCTTTCATGGTGTAACCTGTGTGCCAGGTTCATCTCAGTCATCAGTTGAGCGAAGTAATTTTTTGAGGGTGTTCACAGCAACCTTTCAGGAGGGCGTGGCCTATCATACCATATTGGGATAGAAGCAATCCAACGGGTCTCATTTTCTGTAAAAATAAAAGAAGAATCTCTTTTCCAAAGTATCATATCCTTAGATCCAAATTCTAAAGTCAAGGTATTTTCAAGATATCTTTCTTGGATTAGTTCAGCAGCATTTGTAAACAAATATCTTTTAGGAGCTGTTGCTCCTTCCTCAGCATTCAAACAATTCACAAAGAGCATAATAGCATACAGTATCAAGATTCTCTGTGTATTTTCCATCTTTGTGCGGCTTTATTTTAACCTCTATTTCGTTTATTTTTACTTTTATTTTTTGAGACAGGTTCTCTGTATATCTTTGTCCTGGAATAACTCTGTAGACCAGGCTGTCCTTGAACTCTCAGAAATCCATCTGTCTCTGCCTCCCCAGTGCTGGGATTAAAGGTGTGTGCTACAACACCTTGAACTCACAGAGATCTTTCTGTCTCTGCCTCCCAGGCATTCGGATTAAAGGCGTGTGTTACCACACCTTGAAGTCACAGAGGTCAATCTACTTCTGCCCCTTGAAATCACAGAGGCCAATCTACCTTTGCCTCTCAAGTGTTGGGATTAAAGGTGTGTACTACCACACCCAACTGCTTCCTTTTTTTTTTCTTAAGAACTTTAACTTTTAGCCTGCATATATTTCCAACACATTGTAAACCATTTTGACGTTTTCTTCGACTTTGAATCTTTCTTTTACTGTATATCTCTCTTTTTCTGACTATATGAGTCTTTAATTTACCAAACAATATCAGTAGGACTAAAGTTGTGACTTTGGCGGCTGGATCCAGCCCATTCCTTAGCTTTCCAGCCTAATGGCAGAGGTACTTGCTAGAGCCATTCTTATTACCACAACTCTGTGGAGTTTCAAGGTCCCTGCCAGCAAGCAAGCTGCAACATTCTTCTCAAAGACCACATTCAAATGCTCTGTACGTAGTCGGACCGCCTGCCTGAAAGAGTCAGAGTTTGCCCTGGCAGTACAGACCAGAACGCCAGCATTTTAAAACAGCACAACTTTTTTCCTGCTACGGCTGAAAACAAACAAGCATGCAGTCAGATTTTATCAACGCCATTTAAGTGTTTCGTAGCCGAACCTCTTAAAAGAGCTGCAATGTTTTGCAGCTGAAGCTGAGTCAGGAAGCCTCTCTTAGATGAGAGTGCTTGCTTGCCAGACCCGAAAAATAGAGCTTTACTCTATTCTTTCCCAAGCTTTCTCAAGCTTTCTGCGGATTCGGTTATCCACGTGGGCGCCATTCTGTAGTGATTAGCTGCGCGGGCGGCTTCCCGCTGCCCTGCTCTCGGCCACCAGCTAGCTTATGCCCCGAAATAACAACACATAAATTGTATTCTTTTAAACACTGCCTGGCCCATTATTTTCTGCCTCTTACTCACATCTTGATTAACCCATATCTAATAATCTGTGTAGCACCACGAAGTGGTGTCTTACCGGGAAGTTTCTAGCTTACATCCATCTTGGGCTGGAGCTTCATCGCGTCTGGCTTCTCTCTGAGGAGAGGCACGGTGGTCTGTCTAACTTAGGAGAGGCGTAGCATCTGACTGAGCCATCTACCTCACTTCCTTCTTCCTGTTCTGTCTACTCCACCCACCTAAGGGCTGGCCAACCAAATGGGCCAGGCAGTTTCTTTATTAGCCAATGGGAATCCTCCATCATTTCTAACTTTTAGGCATCATTATCTTCTATGCTGTAGAGAGAATAGGTGTGTTTTCTTGGTACTATATGAAACATTTCATTTGACTAAGTATAGTTCTCACATTTTAGGACCCCTATTTTTCATGGAGAATTTTATATTCCTTGCTATTTCTTGGAAATTAAATTCCAAGTTAGTTCTTATAAAGTCACAGAAAAGACAATTTCACGTTTTCTAGTTTAGACTAGTCTTTGCATGCCATGTGCTGTCCCTAAGGGAAAGGCTCCAGTCTAGGCATCCCAGATGTCCACAGACTTCGGATGTCACAGGTGATTGTTTAAGCGAAAGGGGAATATTTGTGAGAAATTTACTAGTTAAATCATCCCGTGGGCAGAAAACCTTCAGTTTTTGTCTGGGTCTCATGGGGCCAGCTCCTGCACTCTTGTCAGACTATGGGAAGTAAAAGCCATCCGAGGAAAGTATGATGGATATCTTGCCTAGTTACAGCTTCATATGATTGCAGCTGCAGCTGGGCAACTGCAGCGTCAGTAATGAAACTCCAGAAGAACCACTCTGGAGCCAGATCAGCCCACTCAGCGTGGCTATCTTAGGTCGTTAAATAGGTAAACCAAATACCAATGAAGAAATGTTACATAATAAAATGTATATTAACTTGGAGACTTTACTATGATAGCTGGAGCGAATACTGAATAGTGCACAGCGCTGGGTGTTCATAATAAAAAATGTGTGCAGGAAATTAGTTCTGCTGACTGTTTCTTTGATTTTTTTTTAAATATTGCTTGTTTGCTTGTTTATGTGTTTGTTTATTTTGTTATTTGGGGGCGGGATCTTTTTACCAAGCACTGGCTATCCTAGAACTTGCTAAGTAGACTAGAGATCTACCTACCTCCTAAGTACTGGGATTAAAAGCATGTGCTTTGCCTGGCAATATTCCTTTTACTAATTTCATCCACAATTACATATTTCATATTATACATCATCCACATTATTCACAAATACAAAATTCACATATTTCCACCCATCCCTTTCCCTACTCAGGTCCTCTCCAAGGTTCCCCATACACATTCCTTTTTAAATTATTGTTACACACACACACACACACACACACACAGGCTGTGCATGTGTGCATGCATGTGTGTGTACGTGTGTAAAAACACTTGAAGTCCATTTAGTGTAGCTCCTATGTGCATGTAAATAGGACTGACCAATTGGGACTGAATAACTTCTCAGTGAGCTTGTTCCTGGATAAAGCTGATCTCTGACTCTCACCAACCATTGATCTAATCCTGTCATCTAAGGCCTAGTGAAATTTCTCAAAATGATGTTGGCATGACAGTTGGTTCTGTCATGATGCAAGCATATTGTGGCGATTTCAGGGGTGGAGCTCTCCTATTGTGCCTAGAAGATAATATATCACAGCTTGTGTTCTGGTCCTCTGGCTCTTACAGTTTTTCTGCCCCATCTTCTGCCATTTTCTTGAGTCTTAGATGTAGAGGTTGTGTTATAGATGAATCAGTTGGGGATGGGCATCCCAAAGTCACTTTGAACAGTTGTGAATCATTGTTTCAAAAAGAAGCTTTGTTTTTCTTCTCATTTTTTTTATTAAAGATTTCCATCGCCTCCCCCTTCCCTCCCCTCCCTTCCACCCATACCCCCACTCCACCCCTCTCCAAGACAAAGAGCCATCAGGGTTCCCTTCACTATGTTAAGTCCAAGGTCCTCCCAGCTCCCACTAAGTCCAGGAAGGTGAGCAACCAAACTGACAAGGTTCACAGTGAGCCCGTCCATGTGGGATGAGAACTTATCTGTGGGTCTCTGATATATTATTCAAAATACAGTTAGAAATTATATTGGCCTAAGAAAATGGAAGTACTTGGTTCTCCTCTAGGATCTAGAACCTCTCCAGACATGGGTAGTTAGCTAGGTGTATAGTACCAGAGATGAAGTCCCTTATCCTAAGTAGGCCTGAAATCCTGCGTGACAGCTAATGGTTACTCCCAAGATAAAAATGCAACCATTGCACCCTTGGAGCCATCTTTCCAGGCTGCTCATTGCTATGGTCCCTGATCTTTACAGCTGCTTAGGACTTTGGATAGCTTTTTTTCTGTTAGCAGTTTGTGTGGTCCCTTTCAGTACTGTGATGTTAGTCTTACAGCTCAGTTCTAGATTAATTACTCTAAGTTCTACATCCAAAGCATGTAGTATGTTCAGCATTATGGACTTATATTCATGTTTAGATAAACAGACAAGACTAATGGCAATAGCCATCATTGGGGTGGAGCAATCTCTTGGACCCCTGCTGGCTAACAATTGAAAGGGAGATTTCTCATGTCTACAACTGGAGTTCTTATTAGACAGTCTGTGGCTTTGGTGGGGGGACATTATCACCCCATGTGGTATAACTCCACTTAGGATATATTTGCTTCTGCAAATATACATATATGCATATATACACATGAAACCATATATATAGAGATACACAGGTATTGTAGGTATTTAAATAAGCATATAAAATAAGTTTTTATATAGCCTTTTAAAACATCCTTAGTGCTATTTATCTTTCCTTCCTTCTTTTGTATGCCTTTCCTTTATCCCTCCCCATTTAAAGACACCCCTCCCAATTTTTACCTTTCCTTTTTTGAGTCACCTTTATCTACTATCCTCTCTGGATCTTCTCCTTGCCTTCTCCAGTGAACACTTTGCTGGCATCAGGTTGTACACTGAAACCTAAGATTCACATTGAGAGCTGGTTCCCATTGAGGCTAAAAGAGAGCATTATATCCCTTTACCTGGAGTTGTGGATGGATGTGAGTGCTAGGGACAGAGCAGCTAGTGCTCTCTAGTCCCAGATTTAAAGTAGTTTTTTTTGCCTCCTTGATTAGGTTCATTCCAAGATCTTTCACGATATTTTGAATGGGAGTGTTTCCATGATTTCTTTCTTGGCATGTTTGTTGTTGTCATGAGAAAGGAATGAAGAAGTTGATTTTATATCTTTTTACTTTACTGAAATTGTTGATCATTTTTAATGGTTTTCTGTTGAAATTTTGAGGACCTCTTATGTAAGATACCTTACTATCTTCAAATGGTGACCATTTGACTTCTTATTTGTATCTCTTTAATTACCTTCTTTTGTCTTACTGTTCCTGCTCATACTGCAAGTACTATAGTGAAAAGGAGCAGGGAGAGTGGACACCCTTACCTCATTACTGTTCTTAATGGGATTGCTTGAAGTTTTGTTCCATTTAGGATAATTTTGGCTTGTTATGTTGAGATATATTTCTACACAGTCCCACTCTCTGTGGGACTTTTATCATGAAAACATGGTAGGTTATATCAAAGGACTTTTGTGCATGTGTTGAGATAACAATGTGATTTTTGTCTATAAGTCTGCTTATAAGATTTATTACATATATTGTCATATATGTTGAGCTATATGTGCAGTCATATATATATAAAATCCATTTGCAGGTATATTGTTGAAAATTTTTGTAATGTTAATTGAGAATATTGACCTGTAATTTTGTTATTGCTGTGACATTACTAGGCTTTGGTATTAGAATATTAGAATAATTCTGGCTTCATAGAAGAACTTTAGAAATGCTCATTTCCATTTCTTTTTCTTTAAAAATAATTTTAGAATTATTGATACAGTTCTTCATTAAAAATATGCTAAAGTTCTGTGATTCCATCTATGCCTGGCATTTTTTAATCAGATTTTTTAAATCACTGTTTTGATACCATTATTATCATGGGTCTGTTTAAGTTGATGTTCTCTTCATGATTTAACTTTGGTTCCCATGGTCTAGAAATTTGTTCATGTTATTTTAGGTTTTCTTTCTTTTTGTTTTATTTTTTATCCATCTATTTATTTATCTAGGCTACAGCCTCCCCACCCCAGCCCCTCTTTCCCATTTCCCCTTCCCATCTTCCAATCCCCTCCTCTTATGTCTCCATCCAGGAAAGGGCAGGTCTCCCATGAGTATCAATTAAGTATGGCATATCAAGTTGCAGTACAACTAATCTCCTCACCATGTATTAAGATTCTAACATGAGGGGCTGCTCGTTGGGGTTTCTGTCCTTTCAGTTCCTCACAGCCATCAAGCCCCAAAGAAAATCACACAGAGATCTCCATAAGTTATAAAACTGGCCCATTAGCTCAGGCTACATATAGCTCTTATAGCTTATATTAACCCATTGTTCTTATCTATGCTAGCCACATGGTTTGGTACCTTTCTCAGCAGGGCAGCTCACACCTTGTTTCTACGGAGTCTGGGCAGGAGTGGGAGGAATCAACTTCCTCCTTCCCAGAATTCTCCTGTTCTCGTTGCATCATTTCTACTTCCTGTCTGGTTTTCCCACCTGTACTTCCTGCCTGACCAATCAGCGTTTATTTAAAACATGATTGATAGAATATTGACAATTCTCCTGCACCAAAGATTGGGTAATATGACCCAGTATGAGAAATAGAGTCCCAAAGTCCAGTAAAAGTGTCAGATGTAGCCTCTGTTCCAGCTTTGAGAAGAACTGTAACATATATGCACTGTGCCTAAGTCATCCCTTATAGCTTCCATGATAGATTTTTTTAATTCAATAGAAAATAGGTTTTTAAACTATTCCTTTATAATGTTGTAAATTTTTTCATATATATAATATTTCCCTGTTCTTCTATGATTCTGTTAATTTTGGGTTTCTTTCTTTCATTTGGTTAATTGGGCCAAGGGTCTGTCAATCTTATTTATCCTCTCAAAGAATGAGCTCTTAGATTCATTGATTTCCTTTTGTATTTTTTTCTATTTCATAAATTTCTGCCCTGGATTTTATTATTTTTTACTGCTCAAGGCATTTGGATGTGTTTTGCTTTCATTTGTACAAATTCTTGAGGTGCACCATTAAGTTATTTGTCTTTGTTCTCTTTGATTCTTTGATTTTGGTTTTTTTGTGTGTGTGTTTGTTTTTCAAGACAGGGTTTCTCTGTGTAAAAGCTCTGACTATCCTATAACTCACTTTGTGGACCAGATTTGCTTTGATCTCATGGAGATCCCCAAATGCTGAGATTAAAGGCATGGACCACTACCAACTGGCGCTCTTTGATTTTTTTTTTTAAATATAAGATCCTTAACATATTTTAGTTTGAAGTCTTTTTGTCAGACACTAGGATAATGTTCACTGGTCCCATGGGCTTGGAATATTGTTTTCTGAATATTCACTCTAACGTGGTGCCTTCTTTGAAGGTAAATTTTTTTGTAGACAACAAAAATAAGATGTCTGACTCTCCTCAACTTCTTATTTTTTTTTCCTGTCCTGCTCTGTGGCTTGGGTGAAGCTAGGGGATGACTCAGGAAAGCATGCCAGCAAACTACCTTTAGAGAAAATTAAAGCTTTTCCTAGACTCTGTGTGGCGTTTCCACTCCTTTCAGTGCTTTACAACCACTGGTAAATACTCATGCCTACAACGTAAGAACTGACCATACCTACTGGTACAGTAACACAAAGCCAAGAGTCACTACTAGCTCTGCACCCCCACATCTGTCAGGACTCTTGGGAACTGTTGCCATAGCTGAAATAGGAACAGTGTTTTAACTAAAGTATTGTTGGATCTTAGAGTGTGTTATCATTTGAACACAGAAATAGGGAAAGTGCACAGGATTTCTTGTGAAGGGATTACTTATAGACTGTTTAGTAAAGTTCAGTAGCACTGTGATAGGAATAAAGTCCATCTGCTGTACATTGGAAATGCCTATGGGATTCATGGTCTTTTTGATTATCTCATAGAGTTTCTTTAAAACTCAAAGCAAAATCCTTCATCTTTGGGGATTACTCATAGTTCCTATTTTACTTTGCTTAACAGTGATTTGAAATACTTAGTAGTTGCCCACAGGGAACTCTTGAATAAAGACAGTTCTTTGACTAATGTGTTATGTTTCCAATTGAATCTCTTTAAGATTTGGAAGAATATAGCATCTATGTTATTAGCTATATAGAGAAGGAAAAGTTAGGGGAAATTACAAAAGTCAGATCAGGACAGCGATCATGAGGGGTGGTCCCAAGGTACAGAATATACTGAGAGGGGTCTTCCTGTCAACAACATTAGAGTAAGGTGCTGTCAAGGATAAGTCACAAAAAGAGAAAATTTAATGGCGATAGCTGCATGGATGACAGGAAAAGAACAAAGCAGCTTAGCTTCCCTGAGCTGAAACTCAAAGAGGTCTTTAAGGACCAGCAGAAACAAAGTGGCACTACAGCAAAGGGCCAGAGGGCCCGCCTCTTTGTCTTTCTCCTGGAGCTTCAGAATATAGGTAACCATATTAAAAGTTTTAAGAAGTTCATGATATACTTTATTGTAATTTACATAACATAGCCTTTGCCTGGAAGAGCACAAGAGAGAGTGCAAGCATGAGCAACAAGCAACAAAGTAAAAGACTGATGGATTTAGAATACTAAAACTCAGTGGGGCTAGTGTCCATAAAGTGCTATTGAAGAAATTCTGGTCTACCTATCTCAGACACAATAATATTTGTAAAGATCAACTTAGATCATGAATCTCAGTTACTAAATCAAAAACTAAACAAGCAAAAGCAGCTTCTCACTGCCCATGGGTAATAAGTCAGTGGCTGTGTCTGAGTGACCAGACTCCCACCGTCTCATGTTTCTGAATGCCTTTCCCAAGGCACAGGTCCAGTTGACTTTAGCCAGTTGATACTGGGAAAAGAACATTAGTATCAAATGGCACTCTACTTTTATTTTGTTATTTGCCATTTCTTTTTTATAGCTTAGTTTACTAATTCATTCTTCCATACACACTTGTCAAATGGTTTTATACTTTATTCTTATTAGATGTTTTTTTCTGTGAAAAGAACAGAGACTCTCTGAAAAGATTTCTATCAATGCTGAAAGGACCAAATTTTAAGGTCTAGTCTCAACTACTAGGAATCAAGATGTAGATGTGCCCAGATAAAAGTCAAGAACCTGTTTTGCTCAGTTGTATGCTCTACAGAGAAAAAGCAGTGTGTTTGGTGGGAATTTCCCCATGTGGAAGACAAAGCCTCTAATTTATCCATATGGAAACCACACAGGGTTCAGTGAGGAAGTGTGAATTGAATTATAAGCCATGACTGTGAGCTTTCAAGAGAAAGAAACAGAGGTGGGTAGGCCATGCTACATAACTGAGATCTACGTGCAGGGATGTTAATTTGTGTGGGTCATGCTGCGTACCTACGTGCAGGGATATTAAGTAGTGTGGGCCATGCTACATAACTGAGAGATATGTGCAGGGATGTTGTGTGCAATGCTACATAAACTGGGAGCTTTGTGTGGTGACGTTAAGCTGTGTTTTCTTTCCTGAAAAAGAGCCCATACTAAGAGAGGGCATCACAGGCCAGGGTAAAGTGGAGCAGAAGGTATGGGCGAGGTAAGTTCTGCAGGCTAGTAGAAACTTTCTGTACCAAGACAGCAAGGCAAGATTGACTCTATAGCACTATAAGTCAATGGAAGATTTTATTGGTTTCCCAGTGAAAGAATGAAGCAATAAGATAAGCAATAAGCCTGAGGATTCCCTTGCTTATTAGAAATAAAAGTCTATGAAATAAAAACAGATGTTCACCCCAAACAACTCTCCTTTTTGAACTGCTTTTAAAAATTTATATTTCATTTTTTATATTACAAAATTAGTCTCACAGGTTGAAACTCATAATGTTGTAACTCAGTTTCCAAGGCTGCAGTTATTGCACGTACTCCAAGAGCAAAATATAGGGCATATGTTACTCAATTTGTCTTTATTGTTGTGACAAAATGCCCAAGACAAGCCGCCAAAAAAAAAAAAAAGGACGACTTCTTTTAGCTCCTAGCATCAGGGATTTCAGTATATCGTGGTTTGGCCATTTTGCTGTAGTCTCTGGAGAAGCAAGACACTATGGTGGGGAGCATGTGGTGAGGAAAGAGAAAGCAGGTAGGGGCTGGTGTCTTAATAAAAAACAGCATCCCAGGGATTTGATTTCCTTTCACTAGGCAGCCATATCCCGAAAGCACAAGGAGCCAGAAATCCAGTCTCGGAAACACTGTCTTTGAAGGAATTTAAGATTCAATTAGGGCACAAATTCCTATGGTTTTTAAAAATAAACGGTGGCTTGATCCCAATTATTTCAGCCTGAAGTCTTTGGGAGCACGTAATGTGGCAGCTGATCCTGTCCTGCTTTTAGTGGGAATTTAAAAGGGGAATGTGTTAGTGACTTGATGTAGCTAATTAGGTTACATAACTTTCTTTCTATGAGTTTGCTGGTGGTATTATCATGTTTGAAGTAAATGGAAGCTGAATAAAGGTGTAAATCAGAAAGCAGGTATATTATACCATTATCTAGTTGTTTGTTGTTTCAGACTTTAATGCTATTTTTAAATGTCTCATTTTTGTTTACCCACATATTATTTTGCCTTTGCTTACCATGGAGATTAATGCTACTGCTGTTTAATAAAATTTGGTTCCATAATATAAGGTATTAGATGCACAGAATCAATGTAATAGCTAGGAATTAGTATTTATTGTTACTATGACAACTTATCTTTTTTTTTAAAGATTAGAGACTAAAACTTTTTAATATAGAAAAGATAAAATTTCAAATAAATCATAAGTCAACCCACATGATTATTCAATGTCAGATATAAACAATGTATTTTATAATGAATGCATAGATATTAACAATTATAAGCATCATAAATACACCTGGTAGTACTTACATGTCTGTAATCTAATCAGGAAATCTTCTCAAAAGTCATATTAGCCATATAACATATATGCAATCCTAAGAGCAGAAAATAAATCAGTTAACACTGACTTTTTCATGTTGAGCTGCCAGTCTTTTAGACTACTTCCATACTTTCCCCACTATGACGTTGTTCCTCTTCTTAAAATTTAAAACATAATTACACCAAGTTATACCCTCCAGCATCTTCCATGGCCCCAACATCCTTTCCTAAATTTATGGCCTCTTTTTAAAAAATTATTTTTGTTACGCATGTGCGCACATGTGCGTGCACACACACACACACACACACACACACACACACACACACACACACACAAATACACACGAAAATACATAAATGCACCCTAAAAGTCCATTTAGTACTACTTGTACATATATTTTTCGGCCTGACTACTTAGTGTTGGATAACCACTTGGGGGATCATTTAAAAGGCTTATTCTCCCTCTGTCAGTAGTCACTGATTTCCTGCAGCTCTTCACCTAGGGGTGGACCCCATGAGATCACCCCCATCTGTACTGGAATGTCTGGTAGTGTTGTCATTGATCAGGTCTTGTTCAAACATCCATATTTTTGAGATTTTATGGGTATCACTTCCTTATATATAGAAGACACAATCTTGTGGCAGACTTCTTGGTCCTCTGACTCTCACAAGCTTTTGGGCTCCTTTTATCTGCTATTCTCTGAGCCTTAGTTATAAGGGCTATGTTTATCCTTTGGGGGATATTTGGCAATGGACACTCTGTGGTCAGTTGTTCTCTGCATTTTGACCTTTTGTGACTTTCTGTAATGGTTTCTGTCTTTGACAAAATGAAACTTTTTAAATGAGGGATGAGAAGGATAAATAACACTAAGGTTTATTGAAATGATCATAGGGAATCATATTATTGTATATACTATATATTTTTAAGAGTTATGCCAGTTGGGATGATAGTGCCTACCCTAAGAGCAATTATCTATCTAGCAAAAAACTCCATTTGAGTTGTTGGGAAGTCCAAGAGACTCCTAAAAAATATAGGTTATTGTTGTCTTGCTTGGTTGCTTTCCAGAATTTGAAGGTTCCTGTTGCTGAAGATACCACACTCCTTGAACACAGAACTAGGAGGATTTGAGGTAGATCTGACATAAAAGCCTCTTCCCTAAGGGCAGGCTCTCATCATACCAGAAAGTGCTGTGCAAGCTAGCAAGGGAAGAAAGCATTTTCAGTAGTTTACAAGGGAAGAAAGCTGTGACATCTATGAACCAGAACAATGACCAAAATGGAAAGACATCTTTGAAGGAACAGTAGTGGTACTTATATCTTGGCAGTAGCAAGCAGCTGTCTAATTGGATTTAAGGTCCTCTTAAAAGCCTGGTTTCCCATTGCTAGCTAGGTCATGATCTTAAAGAAAAGCTAATACTGCTACTGTCCTAAACAAGTGTAATTTCAAACTACACCCTAAATACGTATCCTACACTGGTAAGTGTAGCTCTCATTCTTGGCAGAACTGCTTCTCTTAATCCACTCAGATTCCTACCCTCATCTTGAGACAATCCAAGATCAGTTTGAAGTTCTCATCTGAAACACTAAAATTAGTCAATTTCTGTCTTAGCTATTGTGACCCTTCCTGTCATTCAGGGTTTGTCACAGTGACAGAAAGTCTAGGCTTCTTTTATTAAAGAGAAGAGCATAAATATTTTAGATTAGCCAAATTCACAACCTTCTTCAGCTCTCTAGATCTATTTGGATTGTCTTGTTAACTGAAATGTCCTTCTGTGTTTTATTGCTGGCTTTGCCATCTGGAAACACTTTAAAAGCAAACAAATGAAGTCCTGTGCTCGGTTAAATCACATCCCCCTTTATTTCTCAATCTTTCAGTGCTTGGCTAAGGGCTTCATCTATGAGCAGTCACTATGTATTGCACATTTAACTGAACTGATTTCTGTAGTTCACTGTCTCCCCAATTTACAGAATCCTGGAGCAAAGTTCCTGCTGTTCAGCTCCAGGCCTAATTGACTGCTCAGTATACTGAGCATCTACAGAGCAGACCATAATGCATCAAAGTCTGTGCTTAGGTATCCAAGATCCATTAGGTCAGGTGTTTCTTCAGTTCTTGTGGCTCCTACAAGGGGTATTCCAGGAGCCCCTGCATCAGACCCAATCCTGTTCTTTTAAGGGCCTGTGTACCATGTGACATAGAACGGGTTCCTGTCCCTATGTGGTCCCAATGCAGTAATTAATCCAGCTGTTTCAAAGATGCCTAGTAATTCTTGTGAAGCTGGTATGTGAACAAAGAAGCTATGCAGAACGGTTTGACGATTTAGCTAAAATAAAACTCTATAAATATTTAGCATTTATGCTAATTGCTATCTTCCCAATACCACATTATCTTTAGACTTTAATAATATATTTTAATATTAAATGGAAGTGTAGTCCATGCTGTTTGAGTTTTCATTTGTTTTAAGAAAGTTAGTATAGAGACAGTTTTAAAAGAAAAAGTCATCATTCTTAGAAAAAAATGGAATTTTCTATACTATTTTCTTTCTAAACATAATTTTACTTATTTTTTACTCTATTGAGAGAGCTCTAATTACTAAAGTATCATAAGAATTTTAAAATAAAGGCATCTATTTATATAAATTCCAAAAGCAGTGATACACTGAAGATCATTCATGATTTCCTTTCCTTTTGGTAAAATCATCTAATTATATTTTCATAATCTGTATGGCGTTTTTCAGTTTGGACTTGCAGTACTTATTAATATTCATATTGTGGTTACAAATAGACAAATTCTGGTTAATATAAGACAAAGATACCCTTCTGAGATCTTTTATGTCACACATTAAGGTGAGAAGACATAGGTACACTGTCTCATGCTAATAACTAAGGCTGTCAAACTCAGTGAAGTGTGTAATTTTTCTAGAGTCACCTAGATGTGATCAGCATCAAGAAAGGAATTTGGATATCTTTGTGAAGTTAATGTTTATGTGTAGTCATCACACTGTTATAATATACTGCTTCCCATAGTATATAAGCCATCCTTTTAGAATTATAATCTATAACAGCAGTAGGTCATAGGTCAAGTTGATATCAAGGTTAGAAAATGGTCCTGTGAGCCAGGCTTTGAAGGATCTCTTGGACTCATTTGCCATACACCTTAATGTCAAGATTGTAGAATTTGGAAAATGCCTTAATTTTATTGTTGATAGTATCCCAGTTCCATGAAGAAAACTGATACTTTAAAAATTTAGGGCAGTGGTTCTCAGTTTTCCTAATGTTGTGTCCCTTTAATACAGTTCCTTATGCTGTGGTGAGAACCAATATTATTTTATTGCTACTTCCTAACTGTAATTTTGCAACTGTTATGAATTATAATGTAAATACCTGATAAGCAAGATATCTGATATCCAGTCCCAAAGGCATCATGACCCACATGTTGAGAACTGCTAATTTAGAGCATCCATTTGGGCTTCAGTTTAAAATATGGGTATGGGTGTCTTCATTTGTTCAACAAAGAAGGCATCACTCTTAATTTAGACTCTAAGAGAAGCAGCTACTCATTCAGCATTTGACTGGCCCTAATCGTTTTCATGTTGAAGTCAGATCTGCTGGTCCTGAGTGAGGCTAGGACACTGGCTCTGTTTCTTTACTTCATACTTAGATCAAATCTGTATGCTCTGTGCCGAACATCTTCTTTATCAAGGAAACCACTTCCCGCTGTGGTCCTAGACAGAAACATTTTTGGGGAGGCTTTGGTTCCGCTGCTTCTGTGGAGTATTTAAACATGATGGTCAGAAAACTATGTTCTTTACCGTGTCTATCTAGGCAGCTCTGTTCTCAATTATAAGTTGCGTCTTATAATCACACACTTGAGAATTCCCAGTCAAATCATACTCTGTGCATATTTCCTATGTAGCATGTCTCACTAATGGGAAATAGGAAGTTCAGGTGCCATGAGTTCATATGACTATAGTTCCTCTTTAGGAACACTGAAATATAGATATTAAAAGCCTCATAGATACATCCAACGCATAGTATTAGGTTAAATGTTGACTGATAGGCAAATGAATGAGAATTTACACAACATACTCATATCTGTAATTCCAGCACACAGTGGTAAGTTGTTCACGGTCAGCTTCATTACATAGGGAATTCCATGTTAGCTTGAACTACAGTGTAGGATACTGTCTCCAAAATACATACATACATATATGTATATACATACACACACAGAACATTCACTTAAACCAATAAGCCTTTGTTTACATCATGAAGAGTAAATATTGTTAAATATATGTGGAATCAGTAGAGAGTACATGCATGTGTAATTTAGTTCCTTATATCATTGCATGTTCAAAGTTATAAATGGAGATAATAGGAACCAGAATTGAGGGCAGATTTCCAAACACATTTTCATCACCAAATGTTATTTAGTTAGTTAGTTAGTTAGTTAGTTAGTTAGTTATATTTTAAGGTCACATCACATGGATGCATTTTTTGCCTAAGATTTTCTTTATGGAATTATGATTTACAGTGACTATGATGGCAATGATTGCTTGTGTCCTTGATAGTGGTTTGTAACAGATGAATAGATTTCTGATTTGAGTATTGGTGTTCTGGAAACCATAAAGCTGGGGTGGAGTTGGGGAAGCACTCTGGAGACTGTTAATTAGTTCTAAACTCATTCATTCCTTGGGCCAGTCCGAGGCAAATTGCTAGTGACATAAACCATTCATTCAAGGATTAGTTGTCACCAAGACAAAAAACCTGCCATAGTCAGATACTCCTCAGTGATTCTTTTTTTGCTTTGGCTATAAAAGACAGACATTTGAGAACCTCCTTAATCACTAGGGCTACCTTAAAACTTACCAAGTCCCTGGCCATACTACCTTCTCTAGTCTGTGATGCTAAACATGGCCCAGATTCCTGCAGCAGTGAATCCAAGACCACTTTCTTTGCATTTTGGATTAGTTGCATTGGAGCTAAAACTTTGTTGTTGCTACACTTCGTATGTGTTTGTATTCACATATTTATGACCATACGCACCTGTGCTCTCGCATTTCTGTCAGGCCCAGTTCCTGCTGCTGCTTGCCTTCAGTAAATGACTACTCTTGGCTCACCATGACAGTGTGAGTCAGGTTCAATACTTTGATGCTCTGTAGAGGCAACAGACTGAAGGGTCTAAATGTGTCTTTAGGTGAATAAGCAGAGATCATGTCAGTGCCAAGAAAATTATATTCCACCTAGAAATAGTCTTTAACACTCTAAACAGTAGGACAGTTTATCACCAAGTAATATGTGACATATTGACTGAATTTTGGATTTTAAGTATTAAATTCTACTTCTGTTTCCATTGGCCAGATATGACTGAGCCCTCAACATCTGTATTGTGCTGAGACTCCCCAATGCTATATGTTCCTTTTCATGTGATACTGAGCTTGGGGCCTGCTGGTTCCCTCCCCAGCTCCCATTTTGTACCTGTAAGTGTTCAGATATTATCTGGTTCTCTGAATAGAGGTCTCTTAGAGGGCAGTAGTATCGATACTTTGAGAGAAGAGAAATATACTCATTGAATAATCTCTGAGTTCTTGAGCCACCTCACTGTGGTTTGCTTCTCTGTGAAAAATTAGGATTCTTTTAACTGGATCCTCTGCTGAGTGTGCTGTTTATGTTGACTTAATATGAGGATACTTAGTTCCTAGTAGAAAACTATCACAACCACAATTATGAAAGGAGAGGGGACAGTGACCAGGAGATGGGGGCTGGTAGCTCTTCTTCTATGTTAGTATTCCCCCATGCAGAGGCTGTATCTCTAAACCAAATGACAAGACACTGAGAGCTAAGATCAACATTATCTGTGTGTAAAAGAATGGTTCAAATCTGAGATGTCATTCCTTGGAGTTTTCTATGCCGTTTAGCTTGCTAAAAATAACTACATTGACTTAACCCAGTCTTTTTTTTTTTTTTTTTTTTTTTTTTTTTTTTTTTTTTTTTTTTTTTTTTTTTTTTTTTTGGTTTGTTCGAGACAGGGTTTCTCTGCAGCTTTTTAGAGCCTGTCCTGGAGCTAGCTCTTGTAGACCAGACTGGTCGTGAACTCACAGAGACCCACCTGCCTCTGCCTCCCAAGTGCTGCTATTAAAGGCATGCACCACCACCGCCAAGCTGGCTTAACCCAGTCTTGTACCTAACACATTCTGAGTTAGACAAAACTTCTAATAGCTTGGAGAGTTCAAAAATACCCCTCTCTGTAAAATGTTCTTCCTTAAACAAAAAACCACGAGTACCTACTGCTGAGAAAATGCATTTCACATGCCCAGGTCAGCAACTGTCACTTCACTTTACCTGCTTCTTTCTTCCCTGTGGCCCCCTGGATCCATGTCATGTGAGTTGTCATACCCATGCCTTGGGGAAAGGACTAACTAAAAATAAAATCTGAGTGCTGCTGTTGTAGATAACTAAGTTCCTACTGTCATTGGAACTAGAGACTTTAACTATTTGCACATGGGATGAAAGATTGGGGCATGGGAGGTGTTACATTAGCAGAGTCCTTTCTGTTCAATATGTTATCCTGCCAAATGACAACTGAGTAAAAATATAGGGGAGATGTGTACAGTTCCTAAATAGTATCCAAGTGGGACATAGTTTCAGCCCAGCATTCCACACTTAGGCGAATATAGACGTGTTTGGGCAGTGTCTTGCATTATAATCATGACCTTTCTGTTTTGCTGAAAAATAAAGTTTCTTAGAATATAGGACTTTCAGGGTCAAATCCAGGCTAGTCCTGGACAAATATGCCAAGTTGGTGATATCCTTTCTTGAAATACATTAATAAGTGCCCTTCATAAGGAGACAGAGAGACAACCAAAAGCTACTTGGACAAAAGTGCCAGTCCTTAGTTTTCCACAAGCAAATTTAGGACCTGTTGATGAGGAATGAAGCACACACCAGCTGGATGAATTTTGCATAATAGCCCTAGAAGTGATGAAAAGTTTTTAAAAATCTACCCTTGTGAAATAACTGTGCTCCAATTTACAGAGAGAGAGCGAGAGCGAGAGAGAGAGAGAGAGAGACAGAGACAGAGACAAAGACAGAGACAGAAAAAAGAAAAGAGGTGTTGGGTGAATAGAGTAAAAAGTGAGGTCACTAATAATCTGAACTTAAATTGATCTTCTGTTGCCCTTTGTCTTTAAAAATGTTTATTATTCTCAGATGATATATAAAGCCATTCTCACTTATTATAGTAATCTTATGCTATATTTTTATTTTTAAGACTTTTTAGACTTTTTAAAAAAGCATTTTATGACTTTTGAGTCAGTTTTGATCTGGTAAGATCTCTAGTAGGTCAGCCCTGGAATCCCCACCTGTGAAAACAGACAGCCTAGGTTTTTTCCAGAATTTTCTGAGGCTTGAAAGGATGCATTTCTATTACTAGCTCCCTGCCGTTGATGCAGGGTGTTGACTCTAGTTGTAATTTACATTGATACTACTTCCTCTGACTTTTGCCCACTGCTTGATGGCTTCGTTTTACTGTTGACATGAACTTGGCTGTTATCAATACCCTGTTGCTCGTGGATGGATTAGCCACATGTGCAATAGCACCTTTGTGCTGTGTGATTATTTTCAAAATGGAGTAATCAGAGAAGTATGTTATTTCTTTAGAATTAGAGATGCCTCTTCTAAGAATGAATCTACATAATTCCTTTCTCCTGCAGACCTCTGAATAAATGGTATGGGTTTATTGAGAAGTGAATTGCCACCATCACATATGTCAGAGCTGTTATTTTTGGAAGCAGGCAAGATGAATTATTCAGTCCTCTGGGACCAGTTAGAAATGACTCTTAAATGTGAGTTTGTGCCTGTGATGAATTCTCACTTTCTGTCATTTGTGCACTTACGTAACGCTCCTCAGATTCTTGTGAGTATTTGGTTTATGTTTATATTTGGATATGCTATCATTTTCTAAAGCCTAGGAATTGAGCCTAGGGCCTCACACTGATAGACAAACACTCTACCACTGTGTTCCTTCCCCAGCCTCCATATTTCAAATTGTGTGCCATAGAACCTATCAGTTGATAGGCAGGTAGACTTCAGCTCTATCTAGTCCACCTGCCTTGATATTTTTTCCTTGGTGAATCTGTTGTGCTTTTCTGGCAGGTGAGGACATTTTGTTTTGGTCTTCACCCTGTTCCTCACTCAGCACCCTCTGCAGTATTTTGCTTATGAATCATAAGAAAATAACGTGGTGAGTGAGAATCTCAGGTGAGGTATGTTGAGTAAGTTTACCACAAACTGTAAGGTTCCTAAATATGAGACTGCCCGGAGCTGATGATTTGCTCAACAAGGCCACCAGGTAACCCAATTCTTCTGATGTCTCCCACCATATTAGCTCTGTCCGTGTTCTGCATGTGATTCTTAATAGCACAGGCAGTGTCTCCTCATACGGGAACCAGAGTTACTTCTCATATTCCCATCTAAAGTCATACCTGCAACAATGTACAAATGGCATCCTGATCTTTCTCAGCTATTCCCCAACATGTCCAATTAAAAGCATCAGAAGTCCTTTAAAAATAACAAAGCCCTGGGCACACAACCCCATTAGGAAATCTTCTTTCCCAAGGAGTAGGCTACAGGCATCAGCATTTTTGAAGCTCTTCTGTTGATTACAATTTTTATACAAGCATGGGCTGAAGCTTAGCCTGACCAGCTGCCTCATTTGAGCTGGGGACCATCCTCCCCCTTCAGAGTAGCTAACCAGATAAAGGTGGTACTCAACAGAATGGAGCTCTGCTCGCAGGGCCAGAGAGAAGGGGAAGAGTTTTGTGAGCTGCCAGCAGCCATGTAGTACAGTGGTCTTGGGTCTTAGAGTGGAACTTGTTGTGAATTCTGTCCTCTCTGCCTGACTCTGTGACCTTTGGCATAGCTGTAAACTAACATTTCTTCATCTGTAAAGTGAGCATAACCATAGAAAATTCCAAGTATTGCTTAACAATTTAGTGGACTGTAGCTTTTAAAGTATTCCTATCCCTTTGCCAGCTAGTGTGAAAGAGGCAGCCCAAAGGGAAAGTTACCGTGCAGTGTGAGAGGAGTATAAGAACAGGAGGGGGCCAACAGGCCTGTCTGCCACTGTTGCTGCTCAGTTAGCCTTCTAGCATGCCCTTACAGGACCACGGACTAGATCGCAGCTTCTTCCTCATGACTGCACTTGACAGCACCTTGGGAACTTTTTTTTTTTTCACCAGTGAATGAAATCTTTATTTCTTTGGTTCAGATTTGCACAGAAACTATTTTTTTACTTAAAAATTAAGTATATAATAACTATTGATGCATTAACAGAGTACAAATAAGTATAACCCCCCACAAAACATAGAGCATAAAAGAGAAGCAAAACCTAGCTATGGTCTAAAACAGAGAACTTCTATGTGGCAAAGCATAACCTTAGTCCCAGATTCCTAATATACAAAGGCTTTAGATTATTCTGTGTACTGTAAAATATATTTATCCACACTTTCTGATATGAATTCTTTATTTTGTGATAAACATCAATCCATCTCCTTCAGGACATAATTCTATTACCCCTTCATTCCCCAAGCTATCGGTTAAATTGATCATCATGATTAGAGTTACATTGTCAATGGCATTGCAATTTAGGAATATTTGGGATTTCGCATTCATGTTTGTATAATTATAAGTAATTTCTTAAAGGCTAAATATTTTGTATGTTTTTACAAAGCATAATTGACATTTTGTATTCAAAATGTGATTTCTAAAATTCTATATTTTTGTTGATTATTAAAATCTTTGAAACTATTCAGAATGCTGAGCAATTTGGATAAAATCAGCCAAATATTAATATACTAATTAATCTTCAGTATAAACATGAAAATGTGGTTAGAAGTCCCACACACTATTTCTTGATAAATTTTTACAGAAAAGTAGCCATGTATAAAAGAAACCAATGGAATAAAAATTTTGTATATTCTCATGTGATTAATGGTCAAAAATAAAAAGTATGAGTTTCCCTTTGGTCTTATTAAGATGCTTCAGAAAAGGCAGAGGTAATAAAGAGGAATCTAAGGAAATGTAAAACAATAACAGTAATTAATAATAATATACAAATCTTTCCATTAGCCAAAATCAGAGATATATGAAAACATACAACAAAAGTCACTCTGAACATTATTTTAAATAATTACATTCAGTCCTTCATGTTTGACTTTAGGTAATATTTGAAAGGAAACCATCAGTTGCCTTGATTAATACTAGATCTTATTTTCACTTCTAAGTTTTTTTTTTTAACATTCCATTCCATATGAAGCCCTGAAGAGAAAATTACTCATGACTTTCTCCCTTACAGAGCAGGAGAGACTATATTCATGGACTGTCTATAGAGACACCCCCTTTTTAGAACATTTCTTTTTTTTTTAATATGTTGTATGTTTTCATATACCTTGGGAACTTTTAAAGCATCAGTGCCTAGCCATGTCCAGTACAATGAATATGCTTTCTGAGAGTGGGCTCCAGAGGGCAGTAGTTGTAAACTGACATTTCTTTTCCTGACCTCCCACTTCCAGACAACTGACTCAGAGGCATAATACTTATAAATGCTTAGTCAATATCTCAGGCTTATTACTAACTAGCTCTTACATTTTAAATTAACCCACATTTCTTATTTATGCTCTGCAACATGGTGGTACTTTCATTAGCATGGCATGTTCATCTCCTGATCCCTTTGCATCTGGCTAGCAAATCATCAGTCTATCCTTCTCTTTCCTGTCATCGTTAGTTTGGTCACCACACCTATACTTTCTGCCTGGCTACTAACCAATCAGCATTTTATTAAGCAAATTTGAGTGGCAAATCTTCAGAGTATACAAGAGGATTATTCCACAACATTTCTTCCTTTCTGTCTAATTAAAAAGAAAGGTTTTTCATTTAACATAGTAAGATTATATATAACAAAACACTCATCAAGTAAGAATTACAGTTAAAATATCCAGTCTATGTGTATTTGTAAAAATTAGAGAAAAATACTCTGTTGTCTTTGTGAATCTAAACTTTTGTGTGGTACGGAGGCCACTTGTTCATTTCCTGGCTTCCCAGATTCCTGAAATAACCACACAGAAACTATATTAATTAAATTACTGCTTGTCCAATTATTTAAGTGTATTGCTAGCTAGCTCTTACATCTAGAATTAACCCATCTTCATTATTTTATATTTTACCACCTGCAAGGTTTCATCATGTCTGTGTCTTGCAGCAGCTCCAAGGCTTCTCCCTGACTCCACCTTCTTTCTCCCAGCATTCAGTTTAGTTTTCCCTGCCTAGCTCTATTCTACCCTATCACGGGCTCAAGACACTTTATTAACCTATGGTATTCACAGCATACAGAGGGGAATCCCACATCTGTTTTCTACCTCAGTTATCTTTTATCATAACTAAAGAATTATAACTATAACTCTCTAGCCTTCAAATCCATCAAAGACCCCAAAAGGGTAAAATGTTACCTAATGATAGGAACCTCAGCTGCCTGGACAGTCACCCAACATTCCTCTGTAATTTTGGAGTATCCAACTCTGGCCTGCTGGTCTAGAATATCTGACAGACTTTCCTGTAAAGCAGGGAAATCTAAAGGATTTCCTACCTTGTCCTGGCAAATTTCAGCAGTCACTTTTTTACTTTTTATATCCTGTTGGTCCAGTTTGGACAACAATTGAGGCAAGGGAAGTTTCTTTGTCCCCATGGTTAGTTTTTGCCATAAAAATCCTCTATACTGAGTTTCTTTAATGCCCATCATCTTCTCTGAAGTAGGTTGGTGCTGTCGAAACACGTCTCACTGATATAGGAGTGTTTCTATCTGCTGTTTCATTGGTTAATTAATAAAGAAACTGCTTGGCCTGATAGGTTAGAACATAGGTGGGTGGAATAGACAGAACAGGATGCTGGGAGTGAGGCAGATGCCTCAAGCAATTGCCATGCCTCTCCTTTCTGGGTCAGACATGATGGAGCCAGCCGCCAGGTCATACATGCTGAATCTTTCCTGGTAAGACACCACTCGTGGTGTTACACAGATTACTAAATATGGGTTAATCAAAATGTGAGAGTTAGCCAGTAAGAGGCTAGAGCTAATGGGCCAGGCAGTATTTAAAAGAATACAATTTGTGTGTTGTTATTTCAGGTTTTAAGCTAGCCGTGTGGGAGCCAGGCAGGATGAAAAGCAGGCCTGCTCGTCTCCTCACTACATCTCACTGTCATGAAAATCCTTAGGTTATTAAGCATATTATGGTATATTCTGTAGGTCTTTGAAGTGTTTGAAGACCATCTATCTAAATATATCTGTGTATGCTCTAACATAACTATAAGTTTGAGTATTATAGATGACTCTTAATCTATATTCTTTAATCATGTATTATATTTTTAAATGAGATGCATAGACATAATACCCTAGAGAAGAGTAGAAAATACATACAGTATAAATTAATTTAAAATTTGTATCAATAAACCAAAATCCATACCAATTCTAAAATGTAAAATTAATAGTTGGTTTTTGGATTAAAGTAGATACAATAATCTATCATTTTATCGTATTTCTATATCCCCTTTTCCTTTTAGAATGAGATCAAGATACTTGAATCTAGTCTCTTTTGTTCAGCTTTTTTCCTGACCATTAGCAATAACAACTTGTAACCAACCCCCTTAAATGAAAATAAATATCCATAACCCATTTTTTGGGAGTGTGGGCATAGTTTTCTAGACTACTTCTGTTGATTGGGGGTGTTGGTAATCTTTGGGGGACTCTGAGATAATTTAGGATTATGGTCAAGTCTTGACTGGAGTATTCTGTGAGGCTGAATCATCTCATCCAGCATCCTTGATGCAGTTCTGGATGCAAAACTCAGAGGCTCAGAGGAAACTGCAGCAGAGGCATTCTGAAACATTGGATCATCTGGGCCATCCATTTTCATTAGAGATTTTTTAGGGGCACTTCCTCAATCAAACCTGATTTTTCTTAACCCAGAATTAATTCAGAGTTCTTAATTTTCTGTAGAAATAAAAGCAGACCCTCTTTCCCAAAGTAACATATCTTTTTACTTAAATCTTGGAGTCAAAATATTTTAAAAATATATAAGTTGGTTTAATCTAGCAGCTTTTATAATCAAATATTTCTCAGCAGTTATCATTTTCCCTTATTAGTTAAAAAATTTAAAGACAACACAATAATATACACAATTCAGACTCTGTATTTTCCATATTTATGTTGTATAATATAATTTTTATTACTCTATTCCTTTTAAAGGACTTTTTCTTTTCTCTCCCAAGCCTAGATAGAGATATATAGATATAGATATATTTTAACACACTGTAAACTGTTTACAGGGTTTTTCCCCCTATGAATCTGTGTTTACTGCGTATCTCTATCTTTTTTCTGACCACATGAGCCTTTAAAATGCTGAGCTGACTAAGACCAAAGCAGAGACTTTGTCATCTGTCTCCATCCCATTCCTTGGTTCCCTGAGAGGCTAGTCTTATGGAGGAGGTATGTTTACTGCTAGCTTGGGAGCCATGTTCACTGCTCCAACTCTATGAAGTTTCTGGATCCACACTGCCACCCACTGCTCATGAACCCCATTCAAGTGTTGGTAGCAGGGCTTCTTAAAAGAGCCTCCCATTTTTTGCCACTAATGCTGAGTTAAGGAAGCTGTCTCTTAAAGGAGCTATGCCTTTGCTCATCACTAGAGAAAAAGCAGACCCTCTTTCCCAAAGTAACATATCTTTTTACTTAAACTTTGGACTCAAGATATTTTTAAAATTTATAAGTTGGTTTAATCTAACAGCTTTCATAATCAAATATTTCTCTGTAGTGGTTACCAAGAAGTTTAGTTTGACTCTGTTTATGTGTGTTTAAAATCTTTTTTAAAGCTTTATCATGTCTTATGTGGAAATTCCAACCACACATTGAAGTACCAAATGTACATGGATGTTTCCTGTGCCAACCACCTGGTCCCAAAAAACTGACTCAGAGGCTTATAAATGCTCAGTCAATAGCTCAGGCTTATTACTAAACAGCTCTTACATTGTAAGTTAACCCATATTTTTATTAATACTCTGCGACATGCCGGTACCTTTGTTAGCAGGGCATGTTCATCTCCTGCTCCCACTGCATCTAGCTGGCCACTCCGACTCCACACTTCTTCCCATCATCCTTAGTTTGGTTGCCCTACCTATGCTTCCTGCCTGGCTAGTTGTCAATCAGTGTTTTATCAAACCAATTCAAGTGACAAATCTTTACAGTGTACAAGAGGATTATTCCACAGAAAGTAGTTATTTAAAAGATTCCAAGGAAACTTAAATTATCAGGCATGGTGAAATACAGTGGTCCACAATCAGGATGGAGTGAGGGATGTGTTTCCTCTGCTGCAGGTTGTCCTGCTGCTCCAGCAACAAACAGAAGTCATGCATGTAGCTCCAGCAAAGCACATTCAAGTAATTTGCATGGTTCTTGCTTGTTTTATGCCTGATAAGCTCCTGTACCCACTCTGTGCATGTAATTGGACTTTCTGGCTACCCACTTATTTTACAAATTATTGCATGGACCACAAGAAGAAATTAATCAGAAATAGACCAGGTGTCTCCTTACAACATTGTTATATGAAAACTAGATTTTATTCACTGTGCTTATTTTTAGTTTCCTATATGTGGATTTTGCAATTCATTCTCCTGGCTTATATGTAATGTGTTTCCCATTAGCTACAATGCAGAAGCAATTATGGATATGCTGTGTAGAAACCTGCTTTAAATATTCTCCTTGCTCTCAAAGGCTTCCCTATGAGTTGTAATTTTTAGGTGCTTTGTTTACTAGTCCAAGGGTGTGTTTTGTCATATGTTGAATGACCACACTGACTATAAAAAATAAGACGTGAGTAAAAACCCAGAGAAGCTGTAAACATCTGTGAGAGCTTGCTCGGCAGGGCTGCTTCTAGAGGGAGGCTCAGCACACCCTGATTGTGTGCAGCCGGTGGTGTGTGTGTTCTCACAAATGGGCCATTAAGAGGAACTGTTAGATATATGACCAGCTGCTCTGCAGGCTATAGATCTGCCCCATTAGGTGTAATAGAAACTAGAGGGACCACACTCACAAACCCTCCTATAAATTGTAGCTCTGATTTTGTACAAATTTGATATTTTATGGAACTCAGTAGTAATCTTTTGTCCACACAGTCTCACTAAAGAAACCAGAGTTTGAGTCTGCCACATTGAGGGCACTGGTCAAGGCTGACCAGTAGTCAATGGTTGGGATTACTACAAGTCATGGAGGAGCTGTGTTATGAAGTGCCATGGGAAACACACATACTTGCCTTGCTCCAGATACCCCAAACATTGCTGCAGAATGATTGGTCAAGGCTGTGGTCTGGCTGGAAAGAGTCAACCCAGTCTCATGTGGCCTGCACATTGTAGACTCCATATTTCAACGTCAGGGCCAGGTTTTGGAAAACAACTGCCTACCAGGCTGAGATTTCATGGCTGTCAAGCCCAACACCAGATCATGGAATTGTCTCTAAACAGCTAGTTTGATTTGATGTTTACAAGGTCCATTATCTTGATATATAGTAAATAGTAAATATAATTAGTTCCCCTCAATAGAGAAAGGCATGTCCTTGGAAGAAGGAAGGTTGTGATATTTCAAGTTTCAGAATAACATAAAAACAGTATTTTAAGTCTTTTAACTTTTATACAGAAATTTTAGACTTATAGAAACAAAGAGAATCAAGTAATGAATTCCCCCTTCCCATGTGTTGTCAGCCACATCAGACAAGTAGTTTTGCCTTATTTAATCTCCTAACCATATGAAATTTAAGCCTTTGAGTATATTCTAGCATAGGCATCATTTGTTTTCCTAGATAATGATAAAATTGAATTATAGGCATCCTATCAGCAAAGACAGTTTTATTGTAAGCCCACGCAGTTCCAAGTCTGCCTCAAAAGCAGCGGTGGCTCATTGTGACAGGCGAAGACAATCTGAGGAGAGTCACATCACAACATTTTGGCATTGTGATGATGTTCAGATGCATAACTTCTCTGGGTATTGAATTTTTATTATCTTTTCTAAATGACCACTCTTCAACAGACTGCAGCAACTGCCATCTTTCAGTATGTAAAGCCCCAAAAGCATACTATAGAACCTCTGTGCTTTGCCCTCCTCCAGGGACTTGAACCAATGTCTGGAGATTTGGTGGGGAACCACCGTATACTGCTGTCATCTAGTGGATACTGAGAACATCTCTTCTCCCAGGAATTACCTGGCCCTAAATTTCAATTGTTTCCAGATTAAGGAAGTTTGACCTAAACTAATGTGGGTGGTTCAGGCTTCTCCGTGTGTTATCTTCAGAAGGATTGGTAGATGGGTCTTGTTACGGTCCCGGATAGAAAGAGTTACTCTGGTTATATGTTGTCTGCCCCACTATAGGCTTCATATTTCAAACATTAATACAGTGTTTTTCACATGAGATTAAAAGGTAAAATTTGCTTTATATACTTTTAAAAATGTAATTCAGCACTTAAGTTAACAAGGTCTCACTTTCTTATAAACTATGGTTTGTCTACAAGGTTAACCAACACCAGGGCTGCTGGAAAAAAGGGGGGAATGGAAGATTTCTGGGTATATAGAAATTTTGTGTTTAAGTAATTTGCATCAAGTCCATGCTCCAAGAATTTTAAATTTATATTTGTGCATATGTGGGCATGCTTGAGCATTTGTGTTTCAGCATAGTTGTGGGAATGTGTTCTGGGGATGAAATTCGGGTTGTCAGACTTAATGGAAAGTGCCTTTATTCATTGAGCTATCTCACTGGCCTAGATAATTGCATGACAATATTTGGGCCACGTTAAAAAAACCTTTTCATTTGTTTGATTGTTTGTTGATTTTATTTGTTTATTTGTTTTATTTTATGTTGTAAACAGCCTTATGCAGTCCAGGCTGGTCTCCAACTTTCTTTGTAGCTGAGAATGACCTTGAACCTGATCCTCTGCTTCCACCTCCCACATGCTGGAATTACAGCTGTGCACCATTGTACCCAGGAAATTTTTAAGATGATTTTTTAAGTTTAGAAATAAGAACTGGGGCCTAAGAGATGACTCCATCTATAAAGCACTTGATATGCAAGTGTAAGCACCAAAGTTCTGGTTCCCTGAAGCCACATAAATATTCAGGCAGTTTCAGTAGCTGGTTAATGATCGTAGCACTAGGGAGGAGGAAACCAAAACCTCAAGATGACTCGCCTGAATCTGTGAGCTCCAGATCAACAGGGGACCCCTCCCGAGTAAATAAAGTGGAGAAGAAAGAAGACACAGGCATCAACATCTGACCTCCACACATACACATATGCACCCACACCCATGAAAAGATACATTACATGTTCATACATAATCACAGACAAGAAAAGTAATAAAACAGGATCATCTAGGAAAATTCGTCATTTTCCTAACCTTTAAACATGGAAAGCCATTAATATAAAATACTATAATCTGGAAAATTAAATTAATTTGAAATGGAAGACAACTTTCATGTCTTAACATGCCTTTGTGTGTGTGTGTGTGCGTGTATTTGTGTGTGTGTGAGGAATTCCCAACAAGTTCTATTAAAAAAACAACTCTTTGTCCACAGCTTTCCTAAATGATATTGAGAGCTGTTAGAAAATCTTTGTGAGTTAAGTTGCTGTTTCTTTGTATAGAAGGGTGTCAATGACTCACAACTGTTGTGTTGTCGATAGGCAAGGTGTCAGATACAGAGCTCCATACAGCCGCCTTCTGAATGAGCTCTGCCAGATGTTGTTTGATTAGAGTAGACTAATTAGATGGTTGATTACTTCTGCCACTCATGGATTAGTTTAGCTGATAAATAGATTGCCTCCAGTTAGCATTGGTTCCCAGGTCACAGTGACAAAGGACAAGACATTTCTCAACTGGACTGGTTAATCATTCAGAAATAGCATAAATCAAGAACCTAATCATGATGTCTAGTTAAATCTAGCATATGAGTCAGAATGTGTGATTTATTTTACATATTTCTCCATGAGGACATTAAAACCAGTTCCCATGATATATTGTTGAATCTGATTGTGTGCTCATATTTAAGATCCCTGTATCAGACAACAGAAGAAGTGCAGTGAGATTGTGAGACAACGCGGTGGATGAGTTTCTTATCTCAGAGTGGCAGGATGGTCACAAACATGACAGTATTTCTGTTGTTCTAACGAATGTCTGAGATAATCAGCTTAAAAGGAGAGAAGGTTAATTTTGGCTCACAGTGTTAGAGCTTTAGTCGTTTGACCTTGCTGCTTTTGAGCCTGTCACATGGAGCACATAATGAGGGCAGCTGCTCACCTTATGGTGGCTAGGAAACAGAAAGAAAGGAAGAAGAAAGCAGAGCCATATAATTCATTCAGGGAATACCCCGTCATCTAATTCCCTTCCACCTGCTACCTCTGCTCTTAAGTGGTGCCACCAACGGGGCTAAGCCTTTAACACATGGGCTCTTACGAAGGACTAACCCAAATCATAGCAAGTGGTATAAGAGCATGCTTTTATATTCTAGCCACATAGGTCTATAAGTTGTTTCATTTATATCCTTGGAAAGGCAGGAGATTATTCAGCCTCAAGTCTTTTAACTTGACAGAAGTCAAAGAATCTTATGGCTTCCTAAGCTTTCACTATCATATGGTTCCTTGTTGACAGTCTCTGTGTAACTGTCTTAACCACCATGGTGCTAAGTAAACCTAAGGGAAAGAGATTAGAGAGTAAAATTATAATTCCCTTGTGCTCTTGACTGTATGCATGGATTCTTGTTTCACAGGAAGGGGAGGGCTACGTATATTAGGGAATGTTCCTGGAACAATGAAGACTACTCAGTTCTCAGAGGAAGGGGTGGGAACAGGAACACATATCTCCTGGCATCACACACTGTGCCCGTAGCATCCAGTCTGGGCTCTTGTCTACCTGTGCTTGACTAGTGAGGAATCATGTGTTTGCAATGAATCAGGTTAGGGGTAATGAGAAGTTAGTAGGAAGTGTGTAGGTTCTTTTTCAGAAAGAATGCATGTGTCTCCCCATTGATTTACCTGGTTCTCTATAAGGACTTGTTTCTGCCTGTCATTTAGGAGACTTGCTGGATCAGAAAATCTCCAGTATGTTCTCTTCCTGCTGTTTCTTCTTTTCTGTAGATTGGAATCCGTTAGGTGAATAGGAAATGTAGACACTTTTCTCCCTTTTGAGATGCATACTTAAAAGCTTATAACAGAAAAACAAGAAAAGTCTCACTTAGAAATATTCTTAGTTTTAATAACTCTATACCAGGAAGAAAAATATTTTGTAATCAAGATTAAAATACATCAATCAAAGGTACTTTCTAGCTTTTTAAATTTATTTTCCAACTTACATAGCAATTTTGATTCTGAAATATTCAATCCAGATTATAGTAGTTGCATCATTTAGCTGAGGGATCCTCGGCTTTCTTAGATGAAAATACTCAAAATGCCATAGGAAAATGTTATGGTACCTCTAAGCTAAAATAAATAATTAAAAATTGAATCACATGTTCAAGCTATTAGTGGGACAGACACTGTCCTGCCTTTGTTGCTCACTTTCAACTAGGAGATTACAGTGTCCAGGAATGATTATTAGTGTTTCTCGTGAGGTCTGAAGCAGCTCAGCTCTCCCCTGCACATCTCGAGGATGGCGTCTTCCATCTCAACACTCGCCTTTCCGTGGAGGTTCAGCAGCCGGTCCACTCACCCACTGACATTCTTGGTGCTCTCTTTTCTGTGCCTGCAGGAGAAGCCATACCAGTGCTCAGAGTGCAGCAAGGCCTTCAGCCAGAAGCGGGGCCTGGATGAGCACAAGAGGACGCACACAGGGGAAAAGCCTTTTCAGTGTGACGTGAGTTGGGATTCTTTTCTCTCCTCTGGTATTCTGCAGTACCAGGAGGACTGTCCGTGCCTGAGCATGCATTTGTTTTGTGAGTCCATCAATGCCTTCTGCTGCTTTTAACTCTGGGCTGCACATTCAGTAAAATCATATTTTATTCATTATAGTTTACTAGCAGCAAATAAACTGTGATTTTCATCGGGATATCGTCCAATGTTTGATCCAAGGAGCTGTTGTTCTTCCAGAGTATAAATATGGGATAGTTGGGGGCAACTCAGGCATCTGCGCCAATCTTTGATAAGTTAGTGACAGTTTAACCAATAGTGAGTATGATGAAAATTATATTGTATGTGTCTGAAATTCTTAAAAATCAGAATGTAAAAAATATATTTAGCTACTCAGATGTTAAATACAAGCTGAATTTTCAGAATATGTCTATAAATTCCATTCTGTTAAATAATGCTACTTAAGACATTTTCTATTTTGGATATTTTATTAAACTGAAATAATTTGACATAACTGTTTCACATTAATTTTGAAAGGAGAGAGTGCTACTGTTCTTAGTAAATGTAATAAGAACATTGATGGGGGAAATGATTATTTTCTACCGATGGTTAGCTGATCAACCCAAGTGTTAGAGAAGGCTTGTTCTTGACAAATAAATATAAAAAAAGAGCATCAGTGGAAGTTGGTATGAGAAGAAACACTGAAGTTGTAATGTGTGAAGCAGCTCTGTACAAATTCACTGTAAGTGCTGAATTTACTCAAGAGTGTCATCCCACTGGCATGTCGGAGCGGGGACCATATGGTGCAAGGAGTACCTGTGAATGGGAACTGACAAACCCAAGACCTTTTCCCCATCCTGTGAGAGCTCGCTGGAGGCTAAAACAGCAATGTGCTTACTCATAAAGTACCTTCCTCTCCAGCACACTTCAAGAAAACCCACCTGTAGCAAGAGAAATGCACTCAGACAGAGCATGGTCCGGAATTGGAGCTAGCTCAGTAACTTCAGTTAGTTAATTCTTTTATAGAAACAGAGCCTATGTAAGTGCCTTTGTTGAACAGCTACACAGATAACCGTCTCAGGCCTGAAACAGTTTGACAGTGGCATATGGACACTTCCTCTAAATTTCCATTCCTATCAGCAGCTGTAGCCTTCATCCTTTCTCATCACTTCAGATGTCCAGTGTGTTCCCCTGGGCATCTTCGACGTGATACTTTGAAATCTTTTTTAAAAGTTATAAGATTTATTAGCAGACTTTATGTGTCTGTATGTCTGTGTAGGCACATGTACCTCATGGTGTGGGTGTAGAGGTCAGAGGGCAACCTGTGGGACTTTATTCTCTCCTTCCACCATGTGGGTCCTGTGTTGACAGAGTGTTGTTCATTACTGGCTGCCCAGACCCGATATAATCACACAGAAATGATAGTAATTACAACACTGCTTGGCCAATCACTCAGGCATACTGCTAGCTAGCTCTTTTATCTTAAATTAACCCATTTCCATTATTTTATATTTTACCACAAAGCCTGTGGTTTGTTACCTCTTGGGCAGCTACATGGCATCTGCCTCCTTTGACAGCTACATGGCATCTCCCTGACTCTGCCTTCTTTTCTTTTTGTTTTTAAAGATTTATTTATTATGTATCAACATTCTGCCTCCATGTATGCCCGCCCGCCAGAAGAGGGCGCCAGATCTCATTACATGTGGTTGCTGGGAATTGAACTCAGGACCTTTGGAAGAACAGGCGGTGCTCTTAACCACTGAGCCATCTCTCCAGCCCCCCTCTGCCTTCTTTTCTATATATGGTCTTGAAATTCCTGCCTTTCTCTATTCTGTGCCGCTATAGGCCCAAAGTAGCTTCTTTATTGACCAATGGTATTAAAACATATTTACAGCATACAAAAGAGAATCCCACATCAGGTCCTGTGCTGGCTAATCTTGCTTGTCATCCTGATTGTATCTGAAATTAACTAAAATTAAAGCCCCTAAGGATACCTGTGAGGAAGTTTTCTTACTTAGATTATTTGAGGTGGGAGGACTCACTCTAAATCTAGGCCACCCCTTCAGGTGACAATGCACATAAAAGGACATGGAAGAAGGAAGCATTTGCTTTTTGCCTGCTTACCTCATTCTTCTTGTTCACCTGTCCTGCCACTGTACCAGAACCTACTTCTTCAGAATTCCAGCGTAGACTGAAAAGTAGCAGCTCTCTAGGACTTCAAGGGGACTCAAGCCCCAAATTAAGACTGCTGAGATTTGGCATTTCCACAGGAGACAGACCACACAGACATACACAGACTCACAGACACACATATTTAGGTGTATATAACACATAGACACATACACACACACACACACACACACACACACACACACACACACGTACTATTTCTTTCTCTTTTTTTTAGTTTTTTCAAGACAGGGTTTTTGCTATAGCTTTGGAGCCTGGCCTGTTCTGGAACTAGCTCTTGTAGACCAAGGTGGCCTTGAACTCACAGAGATCTGCCTGCCTCTGCTGGAATTAAAGGCGTGTGTCACCACCGCCTGGCACACATACTGTTTCTTTAGAGAATCCTGACTAATAGAGTCCTGGGGGTGAAGCTTGGATCATAAAGCTTTGCAACAAGTACTACTGAGTCATCTTCCTGACTGTGAAGTGTTTGTTTAACATAAATTAGCCATTTTAAAATATGTAATTTGGTGGCATTTAGCACATTATCCTTGTTGTGTAATCATATTTATCCAGCAGCAAAGCATTTTTCTTTGCACCAAAATAGAAAATCAACCCCATTAATGTTTTCCCCAACTCCTCTAGTCCCCAACGATCATTAGTCTGCCTTTTTTTAAGTTTTTTAGATTTCCCTTTCCTAGGACAGATCCACAGTGTGACATGTATCTGTGGAACATCACTTTCCATGGCTGATGATACCCTGTTCTCTTGACCTATCACGTGTGCTTACCCATCTATCCATTGGTAGCCACCTGGTGTTTCTGCTTTTGCTGTTTTTACATATTGGCTGTGGCAGGCAGGTATATGTATGAATTTGTTTGAGTACCTATTTTCATTTTGGGGGTGTGTGTGGAGTTTCTGGGCTGTGTAATAATTGAGTTTTTATTCTTTTTAATTGAAAATAATTTTTATATACCATATTCTGATCAAAAATTTTCCCTCCCTCCTCTCTACTAAGATCTTTCCTACCTTCCCATCCATCCAATTTCATGCTTTCTCTCCCCCCTCCCTCTTTTCTACTTCTCCCTCTTGCAAACAAATAAGCCAATAAAAAACAAAAATATAAAACACACACACACAATCCACAAATTAGAAAACATAATATATAAGCAAAAGACAAGTAAAATAAAAATGCCCCAAGAAGTATTAGTAGATAAAAGATGCCGCAAATGTCACCAAACTCCTTTTGAGTTGGCCCTCTACTGCTGGGCATGAGGCCGTCCTTGAGTGTGGTTTGTACATCCTGTTAGTCATAGAAGCTGAACCATGTTACATTCCTGTCAGGGTTGTATAAGGATTCAGGTTTTATTTTCCCCATCTTTGAGTACATTTTTCCCTGTTTTGTTTTTTTCTGTTTTAGCCATCCAGCTAAGTGTGAAGTATCTCACTAGGTTTTGACTTTACCCTAAATTCTAACGAAGTTAAGTGTCTATGTGCTTGTTGGATATTTTTCTGTCTTGGGGACAAGTATTTGCTCAAATGCTCATTTTAAAATTACCTGCTTAGGCTTTTTCTTGTTGAGTTGTAAAAATTCTATGTAATGTCCTGGATAAAAACTTTGCATGACATGCAAATATTTTATTTCAAATAAATACTTCACTCGAGGAGTACTCTTTCTATTTTTTCTGATAATATTCTATGCACAAAGATTTCGACGTTAAGTTCATTTTATATTTTTCAGAATTTTGTCATATTTCATGTTATATATAAAATTTGTTGCCCAGACCAAGGTCCTTTTGTTTCTCCCTAAACATTTTATCCTTCAGCTCTTATATTTCAGTGTTGTATCTATTTTGAATTGATTTTTTTTTAATATGGAGTCTGCTAGGGATCCATTCTTTCACCATCTTTCAGCTTTATATACAGTGTTAAATGTGAGGTATTTTTTTAACTTTTTATTGATTCCTTGTGAAGTTTACATCATGCATCCCAATCCCACTCATCTCCCCATCCCTCCATATCTGCCCTCTGTCTTTAAAACTACCCCATCTAAAGAAAACAAAAGAACACCAAAAAAAAAAGAGTTGCAGTGTGTCACAGTGTGTCACACACTCTATCCTCTTGCCCAAACATCTTTACTTGCAAATGCTAATTACCATAAGTCCTTGGTCTGTTTAGAGGCCTCTGGCTTCTGCTACACTATCAATACTGGATTCTCCATGGAGTTCCTCTCAGATATCCTGTTGTAGCTTGGTGTCATGAAGGTCCTAAAGCTTTGGTTCTGCAGGATTGAAGGCACTGCAGCAATTCATGGACGGGTTAGATATTGAGGTTGATCAACTCAGAGTCCTGCATCTGGGCCTGGGTGGTAGCTGAGTCATTCAGCCAGCCGGCTCTCCTGCACCTCCACCACCAGGGTCAGCTCTCCTCCTCTTTGCCCAGGTGGGGGCAGAGCCGCTTTCCTGCTATGAAGGCTGGGAAGGCACCCGCTGACTCTCTGGTGCTCATGCCTTTGAGGCCAGCTCTCCCTCACCCATGCCACCAGGACCAGCTTTCCAGAACTGGCCCAGTGAAGGGCAGGGCCAGATCATCTGCTCTCATGCCCTGTGGGCCTGCTCTCCAGCATCCACACCACCAGGGTAAGCTTTACTATGCTGCCCAAGGAAGGCATGGGTCCCACTCTCTGGAATGCTGTAGCCAACTAGGGATGGGTCCAGCTCACCGGCTCTCATGCCTTTGGGGCCAGCTCTCCCATACTGCCCAGGCGAGGGGCAGGACCGCTATCCCATTCTCATGTCCTGGGGCCGGCTTACTGGCCTGGTGGTGGGCAGCATCCTCTAGGGTGTCTTCTGCCCCCTTACACTGAGTGCTGGGTGTCTTCTGCCCTATTGACCTTAAATGTAAGTTTCAATAAACACCCTTGGTTATACTGACAAATTTTTAAGTAGACGTTTGTTTTCAAACCAACAAACCTGAATTTTAGTAAATGCCCTTTCAATGTCCATGTTTGTCTTTTTCTTTATTCTACTAATGTGACAGGTTCTTCTGTTTTCTTATTTAAACCACCATTGCAATCTTGAAATAAATCTTACTTGGCCATGGCTAACAACCCACTTAATAGATACTTAAATTCTTTCATTTTGTGTATGTGTATGTGTGAACTTTCGCACCTAGATCCATAAATGTTGATCTCTTCTTTATTTTTAATATCATCATTTGGCTTTGGTGACAAAGCTATGCTAAGTACAGAAAATAAGTTTTAAAAGTGCTCTTCTCGCTGCAGGAAAGATATTTCTGTAACTCTGAATATTTGGTAGACTTCATCTGTGGGGTCCATTAGTCCTAGACTTTCCTTATTAATATTATTTATATTTTATTCATTATCTTGAGTTGTTGGTATTGATGTCAATGTTCGGTTGTTATTCTCATTTTTTCCTTAAGTGGGTTTGGTAACCTGACAAACAGGAAATAAAATACATTGACCTACTGGACTGACAGGCCTTTGTCTTGCTTAATCTCTTAGTAACCCCCTTTTCTGTCACTACTCTTCAGGATGTGTTTCAAACCCATGGCTGCCTCTAGACTTTTTTTTTGCCACTTTCGTGTCTCTCATACCCACCATATGAGCAAATTTGTTTGGCTTTTACAGATTCACCACACCTGCCCAACTACTGTGTTAGTAGTTAGTTAGTAGTTAGCTTGGGAATGCAGAAGTAGCTTCTTCACTGATCTATCTTTGCTGCTTAACACTCTGCTTAAAGTTGCCACCCAGAGTAATCTATCCAAAGGTTGCATCTGTCTGACTGTCTGACTGTCTGACTGTCTGACTGTCTGTAATCCTCCAGTGATCATGCGTCTCATTCAAAAAGAAATCCCCAGGATCTGCACCTGTGCCCTCCTCCCCAGGATCTGCATCTGCTCTCCTCCCCAGGGTCTGTACCTGTGCCCACCTCCTCAGGATCTGTACCTGTGCCCTCCTCCCCAGGATCCACACCTGCTCTCCTCCTTAGGGTCCACACCTGCTCTCTTTTCCAGGGTCTGTACCTGTCCTCTCCTCCCTAGGACCTGCACCTGCTCTCTTCCCCAGGATCTGCACCTGCTCTCCTCCCCAGGGTCTTTACCTTTGCTCTCCTTCCCAGCATCTGCACCTGTGCTCTCCTCCCCAGGGTCTGCACCTATGTCCTCCTTCCCAGGGTCTGCACCTATGCCCTCTTCCCCAGGGTCTGTACCTGTCCTCTCCTCCCCAGGGTCTGCACCTGCTCTCCTTCCCAGGGTCTGCACCTGCTCTCCTCCCCAGGGTCTGCACCTGCTCTCCTCCCCAGGGTCTGCACCTGTGCCCTCCTTCCTAGGATCTGCACCTGTGCCCTCCTCCCCTTCTGATGTACTCAACACAATCTCTCACTATGGTCACCAGTGTGCCTTCATAACTGCTGTTTTCTCTGCTTGAACTCCTTTCTCTTTGGGTATCTTTTTGTTTTGTTCTATTTTCTTATTTGTTTGCTGGTTACTTATTTTTAAACTTACTGCTGTTTTAAGACAAGATTACACTCTGTAGCCCATTTTGTTCCAGTATTGGCTACATGTGTAGGTCAGGATGGCCTCAAACTTGTAGCAACCATTTTGCCTCTGCCACCAAGTGCTGGGATCTTGGGCTCCATCATGCCTGGCCATTGGTGTATCTTTATGGCCTGCCCCAATGCTCCCTTCAGGTCCTGCTCAGATTATTTCCTCTTGTATCTCTATACATAGTCTTCATGTTCCTTGTATTTACCTAAATTAATATTTATTTCTTGAATTATTTATTATGTTATTTGTTCACTTGTTTATGTGTTCATATTGTGCACATGTGAAGGTGAGAGGGAAACTTGTGGGACTAAGTTCTCTCCTTCTACCACCTGCATCCTGGGGATCAAGCTCTGATTGTTGGATTTGCCAGCCTATCTACTGGACCATCTTGATGGCCCTTATTTAGTTACTTGCTTATGCACTGCAGGTTCTGTGAAAGTAGGAGTTTTGCTTTATTACTGGTTTCTTTGTTTGTAAGCCTAGAACAATTCCTCAGATATAAAAAAATACATGCTGTAAGTATTTTTAAGAATGAAAACTTGAATAAATGAAGTACTGTCCTAATCCACGTCCCAATCATGTCTGGCTTAGAAAGAAACATGGACTAGGCCTCCCTGACAGTAACTTTTGATCTTCTGCTTGCTGACCAAATAGCATCTGTCTTAGTATCTGTTAGAAAGCTTCAGTGAATTCCTACCAGTTTCATGAGAGATTGCCACTCCCATTTAGGATTATTCATATTCAGGTCTCCGAAATTTATTCCCAACCTTCAACTCAAGCTTCCTTTTCAGTCTTCTCTCTAATGACTTCTGAACCGCTCTTCCTTCAAGTCAACAGTGTTTGTACACCCTCAGTTTCCTGCTTGTTTTCTTGTCCCCTGGCAGTACCTGTGCTATCCCAGGAGATAATCCTTCTCCATCTCTGCCATGTGCTTCCATCCGTACCTAGACTTTATCACCCCACTGCTTAAAACCTGTCCCAGTCCCTTACAAACATTAAGTGTGCTCACATCTGTGCCTCTGTTAGCATTTTATTATTATATAAACTGGTACGTACATTCATTGTATTATAAGTATTTTAACTGCAGTTTATATACAATTTCCATTCCCAGCTCTGGAAGAACTTCCTTCTCAATAACTTGCTTCACTATATTCTGAAACAAAATCAGCCTGCTCTTTCTTAGATTAATAGTGAAAAATAAAGCTTCCCCATTTTTTGTATTTGAATTGGTACTAAGTCAGGACAGGCTTGAGAAGCCCTGGTGTAAGTGAAGAAAAGGAAAACTCTATGCTGTGCAGTGTTCATTCTCTCTTGCCAGCCTCTTTTGACTTCAGTGTGACTATAGATGACCTGGCATTGGGTGGTTGATTTTGAGCAGCATCATAGTCCTTTAAGCCCTGTACTTAAGATAATGAATGTCAATCTTCTCACATCCAGGTAATCCTTTTCACAAGAGTGACATCAGTGGCTCTCCACTGCCATCTAAAGCTCTACCCAGGCTCCCAATGAATAGTCTCTCCTGGGTTGTCCCTGTCTCCTCTCCTGTGGGAATCCTCTGGACTTCCTTAGTTCTCAGCCACTAACAAAAGTTTTAGCATCTTGCTCAGCTTCCTTTACATTCTCTGCAGTTACCATTGCTGTCATTTTCCCACAGAGACTAAGGAAGTGGACTTGTATCCACAGCACTTGAAGTTTGTATTTCTCCTTTCCCAAGAGTGAGCCCAAATATCTGGAAACCTTATTTATATTTTCTAAGTCACCTTTGTTCCTTAAAATGGTGAGAGCCAGACAAATGGGAGAAACAGTTCATATATCTCAAGTTAAAATGAGAATCTTCAGTTGATTCTGTGATTTGCCCTGGGGAAGTATGGACTGAGTGCAGACTAGCTGGCTCCAGTTCTAGAAATCACTTTCTATTGTTGGGAATCTGTTTAATCTCAATTTCCTTCTGTGAAAATAAGGTTACATACTATCTACTCAGTGGTGCAGCTATGGGTACTGAATGAAGCAATGTGAAGAAATCACTTACATTCTGGCCAATAGTGAAAGCCATGCTTGGCACAAAATGAGCAGGTGAACAAGATGGCATCTACTCTGTCATTATAGAGGGCACTTAATGCATATAACATTAAATAAATAAACATTGACGAATACCTAATTGCCATTTATGATAAAGACTGAAAAGGGAAGGTACAATGCCAAACAGCTGTGAAAAAATATAGTTAGGAAAGAATTATCTGCTTATGTATCTCCATATTTTCTCTCTGTGTGTTTATTTAGCTTAAAAGATAAGGTGTCAGCTACTAAGATAAGAGCATTTTCGAAGAGCAAACAGCATGGTTGGAGGCTACAGGGGTAAGGAGTCCTAGGGAGAGGGAGCGTGGTGAGAAAGGAAGAGTGGAGCCCTGGGTGGCATGTGAATGTCTCCACCATGGGAAGGAATTGACTCAATGCAATTTCTGTGAGAAGACACTACAAGTAGTGTGAGCTCTTTACTTTTGCATGGGTTCAGAGAAGGGGCCAGAGAAATAAGACATGCAGATAAAGTCCAAGTTTCTCTTTTAAATGAGCATCAATTTGAAGCTATACTTTCAAAACAATTTGGTACTTATTTCACATCAAGGTACTGTCCATAAAAACATGCTTTTATTTCTTTAAAAGTATTCATAGTTCTTGAGGTTTTTATATTGCTCATAAAAGCTGTCCATATGTATTTATGTATAGATTTAGATACATAGAAACATATCTGTATCTCTGTCTTTATCCCCTCTACCTTCCTTCTATCATCTTCCATTATTTCACTTTTGTAAATTCAACTAATACTTATGGATTAATGACCTGTACCTTTAAGTTCCCTATAAAAGTAAGGAGATTTGCCCAGAAAAGTCCCAGAAATCGGTCATTAAGCTGGAGTAAATGTTGGGAATGGCTGCCTTGAGGACACTTCGCAGAGAATCCCACCTGGCGGGCAAGCCTCACTGCCACTCCTGAATAGTTGTGTCCCCTCTCAAATCCCCCTGTGGTAGCTCCCCACTTAGTCTCTTCTTTCCAATATTCCAAAATTCCAATGATCCTGCTTGCTAGGGAAGAAGAACTTAGCCAAGCTTTTAGTGACTGTCTACAATCTAACTCCAGTGGCATAGTGCACTTTTAAGGAGAGAGAGAGAGAGAGAGAGAGAGAGAGAGAGAGAGAGAGAGAGAGAGAGAGAGAGAGAGAGAGAGAGAGAGAGAGAGATAAACTTATGTGTGTGTGAAATTGAGTAAGATCAAACTTGGAATTTGACTTCTATCTGTGACTTAAGTTATTCTGCCTTGCTTACATGTTCCTGCTGCGGTACTTTTCCTTACCAGGTTGTTTGATGGGGATGTTAAGCTGGGCTGCCGTGTAGTGGAGTTTATATGAAATAAACTGCTTATATGCCTTAGTTAAGCAATATACATACAACAAGAAAGAAAGAAACGGAATACTGGGTAATAAATTTGAGTTGTAATACTTACAGCATTGTTAACCAGTCACACCACAAGTGGTTGTAATGCTTAAAGCATTGTTACCCAATCACATCACAAGTGGTTATAACTCTTGCCTTTGTAGCCAGTCACATCTCAAGTGGGACTAAATTAAAAACATCACAGTAAAAAACGTCTTGTGTATTTATGCCCTGTGGAGAGATGTCATCCAGGCTGTAAATCACAGCACGTGAGGAGTTGTTATGGATTTTAAATACACTCTGTTATGCTGAGGAAGGTATGTCCCTAGGAAGTTGTTTCGCTGACATGCTCTAGAGCTGGGAGAGGAGAGGATGCTTGGGGGTGGTGCAAGCCATGCAATTAAACGCAAGTGATGCTTGAAAACTGAAATTAACTTCTTTGTCTTGGTGTGAAATTCCATTTATTCTGAAAGCGTGGTTTGTCCTTAGGCCCACTAGCACATACTTAATAAAATGAATTTTCATATTGTATATATGACAGACTGATTTCTCATCATAAATATGGGGTATCTGGTTCTTTTCTAGGTTTGTGACTTGGCTTTTAGCCTGAAGAAAATGCTCATCCGACACAAGATGACTCACAATCCAAACCGCCCCATGGCAGAGTGCCATTTTTGTCATAAGAAGTTTACAAGAAATGACTACCTCAAAGTGCATATGGACAATGTTCATGGTGTAGCAGACAGCTGATGGTAGCTGTCAAGGAACCGAACCATGTAGAAGGGGCTTCTAATATGAATTCCAGATTCTTATCACCTGATCAGCTTAACAGAAATAACCAAAAGCAGTACATTGATCTCACAGCGTTCATTTGCCTATCTTTGGACTTTATAGATGGACATGTAAACAAAAATCTTACTTTTACCAAAAAGAAATGCAAATAAAAAATAATTCTTTGTAGCTTACAAAATGCTTTAAGTTATGTTTGTGTTCTAGCTGATTAAAAACTAAATAAAAAGTTATGGCTCTCGACTCCTTTTATGAAATTTATTAACATATTCCCCCATTAGGCATTTGTGTTCTTATTTATGTGTGGGAAGGTAATCACATGCAAGTATCAGATACTGCAGTTGGTTCTTAACAAATCAGACAGAAATCAAGACATTCAAGTATTTCTTTGCAGATACCAGTAAGACCATGTATTTTCAAAGTCTCAAGCAGGAAAAAAAACACAAGTTTATCCTATTTAACAGCTCTATTTAACAATTACGATAATATAAATAGATAGATATAGATATGTTTGAGAATTAAAGTCTATTTAGATATTGCTTACTTTAGAGAATCTCAGAACACACTGTTTGAATGTATCATTCAGATGCTTGTTTATGCTTTGGAAATTTTTTATATGGTCAGCACAACAATAACTGCTATATTGAATTTTTATGATCCTGATCATTCGAGTTTTACTTTTCATCCTTAGAAATTAGCAATCATAAGCACACCCAGCTAGAAATAGAAGTAGATGGTCATTTCCCCATCATCACCTGAGTTATGCCGAGGTGGCCCTGGCTTGTGCCCGTTCTTAGTACAGGCTCAGCGGACTTCAGAGCCTCTGTCTTTCTGGTGTGATTTTAAGAACCGTTTTGAAGTATCCTCAATCATCCCATGGAATTAGAAATCTGGAATATTAAAATGTAAGTTTTCTCATTGTTATAGTTTAAATTCATATCTACAAAATATTTGACAGCCAGATACAAAGAACAAGTGGTGATGATATAATAAGATAACAATGTCAAAACAGTTGAGAGATCCAAAATGTAAGAAGCCCAGTTCCTGGACCAGTGTGACCAGAACCCGTTTAGAAGAGAGGAACATTAATTAAATGGAAGTCATTCGGTGGTGAAGAGTTGAGGAGAATGGTTATCTAAGGGCTTGGGCACCTTAGAATCACAGGAAACACAAAGATTCACTATGGACATTTAAAGCCTTTGAAAATACTATGCTTAAAACTTAAGTAAGGTAACTTTTAAAGAGCCAGAAGTGGAGAGGACTAGACTAAATTAGTGCCTTCTAGAAAGAGAAAGAGAATCTACATTAAAGGTTGCCATCATGATCCATCAGTCCCATTCCAACTGGAGTTGGTGATCTCCCATTAGTTCTGTCCCACCGTCTCCATGAGTGAACGCACCCCTCACGTTCCTGACTTTCTCCCTCATGTTCTCGCTCCTTCTGCTCCTCATCAGGACCTTGGGAGCTCAGTCCAGTGCTCCAATGTGGGGCTCAGTCACCTTCCCCATCTGTCGCCAGCTGGAGGTTCCCTCACGGTCCTGACTTTCTTTCTCACGTTCTCTCTCCTTCTGCTCCTCATCAGGACCTTGGGAGCTCAGTCCGGTGCTCCAATGTGGGGCTCTGTCATTTTCTTCATCTATCGTCAGGTGGAGGTTCTATCATGCGACCAAACCCGTCTCTCTGAATGTGGCCAACAGCGGGGGCTGACTGAGAAGCAAAGGACATTGGCGCTGGGCTCTGATTCTTCTGCATGGACGGGCTCTGTGGGAGCCTTCTCAGCTTGGTCGATCACCTTCCTGGACCTGGGGGGAGTTGGGAGGACCTTGGACTTAGCATAGAGTGGGGAACCCTGATGGCTCCTTGGCCTTGAGAGGGAGGGAGGGGAGGTATGGGTGGAGGGAAGGAGAGGGAAGAGGGAGAAGGAGGGGCGGGAAGGGGGAGGAGGAGCTGAGGGAGGGGGAGGAGGAGGGAAGGAGATGGAAATTTTTAAATATAAAAAAAAAGTAAACCATGAGAAAGAAAAAAAAAATAAAAAAATAAACCATGAGAAAAAAAAAGAGTAATCTGCTATGTCCATGTAATAAATTAAGATGGATTGAATTTTTAAAAATAAATGGCCCTTTAGCGGTCACTGACAGAATAAAAAAAAAAAAAAAAAGGTTGCCATCAAATCCCTTCCCTCAGAGCTCAGAAAATCACACAGGAGAAGAGGCAAAAGATTCTAAGAGTCAGAGTGGGGATGGAGGAAAAAAAGAGAATATGGTCCTCTGACTTAACTGAGCAAGGTACATAGGAGCTCATGGAGACTAAAGCAGCAAGCATGGAGCCTGCATGGTCTACGCCAGGGTCTTTGCATATATGTATTATGGCTTACAGTTCACTGTTTTTATGGGATTTTTGAATGTGTAAGTAAGTGGGTCTGTGATTCTTGTGCCTTCTCTTAGGGTTTTTTTTTTTCTTTTGCTGGATTGTCTTGTTGAAATTTGGTGTGATAGCTTTTGCTTTTTCTTACTATATTTTATGAAAACCTAGCCACTATTGTAAAGGCTAACAACTAACTGTCACTTATACATTATGGGAGAAGAAAAATCAATTTTCTCCAATAGAATGACACTGGGTATACCAACCACCCCAGGCAGGCCTGATGTTCAGGAATAGTTAGCCAACATATAATAGACTCCACAGTTTGTTTTGTTTTGTCTTCTTTTATTTGGTTAGAGTTTGGAGGGGTTTGTTTTTCTTTTCTTTCTTTATGAATGTCATTTTCTTTTGTTTTCTCTGTTTTGAGGGGTTGTTATCTTATTGGTTTTTGTTTCTTGAGAAATAACTTAAAGTTAGGTGGGAAGAGAAGGGGAGAGGATCAGCAAGTACTTGGGTGAAGGGAAGAATAGAATCAAAATATATTTAAAATTTAAAGTGGTTTTAAACAGTAAAAATAAGCATTGTTTTCAATTTTCTTTTTATTGAAAACAGATTATTTTTTCTAATAGTAGATCCCATTATAATTTCCACTCCCTCTACTCCTCCCACTTCCAGTCTCTCATTAGAAAAGAACAGGCTGCTCGGAGTTAACAGCCAACATGACAAATTAAAATATAGTAAGATCAAACAAAAACTATCATTTCAAAATTGGACATGACAACTCAACAGAGAGAAAGAGTCCCAAGAGCAGACACGAGAGTCAGAGACCCACTAATTCACACACTCATGAGTACTGTAAAAATGCTACACTGGAAACTATAATATATATAGAGAGAGGACCTGGTGCAAACAGGTTTAAGCCCTGTGCTTGCTGCTTTAGTCTCTCTGAGTTCATATGAGCCTTGCTTTATTGGATGGGTAAGTAGGGGTAGAGGATTTGGGTAAAGGGAAGAATATGATAAAAATATTTTTTAATTCAAAATTTGTTAAATAATAAAAATAATCATTCTTATTAATCATAAAGAGAACATACAAATGACTTAATGATTGTAATGGCTTGAATAGGAATGGCCCCATAGGCTTACAGATTTGAATGCTTAGACACAGAGAATGGCACTATAGGAGGTGTGGCATTGTTGAAGTAGGTGTGAGGCCTTGTTGGAAGTGTGTCACTGAGGTGGGCTTTGTGATTTCTCTCTGTCTTCCTGCTGCCTGCCTATCTAGATATAACAATCTCAACTACCTCTCTAGCACCATGTCTGCCTTAGTACCTCCATGCTTCCTGCCATGGTAATTAGCTAAACCTCAGAACTGTAAGCCAGCACCAAATAAGATCATGGAATGTCTTCACAAAATGACTAAGACGATAAAACTCAAAAAAAAAAAAAAAAAAAAAAAAAAAAAAAAAACAGTGGGAAACAAAGACAAATCAATTACAATTCTAAACCCATGTGATCGCAAAAAAAATAAAATGTGAACAGATATTAATGAAATTGAAGCAAAAAACAATACAAACAATCATTACAAAAGCTGATTATTTGAGAAAATAAAGTGGTTGCACAAGTTTGCATTCCCACCAATAAAGGATGAGTGTTCCCCTTACTCCACATCCTCTCCAGCATAGGCTATCATTGGTGTTTTTGATTTTAGCAATTCTGACAGGTGTAAGATTACCGGTATCTCAAAGTTGTTTTGATTTGCATTTCCCTGATTGCTAAGAAGGTGGAGCATGACCTTAAGTGTCTTTTGGCCATTTGAACTTCTTCAGTTGAGAATTCTCTGTTCAGTTCAGTACCCCATTTTTTATTAGGTTAATTAGAGTTTTAATGTCTAGTTTCTTGAGTTCTTTATATATTTTGGAGATCAGACCTTTGACTGATGCCGGGTTGGTGAAGATCTCCTAGTCAGTAGGTTGCCTTTTTGTCTTAATGACAGTGTCCTTTGCATTACAGAAGCTTCTCAGTTTCAGGCAGTCCCATTTATTCATTGTTGCTCTTATTGTCTGTGCTACTGGGGTTATACATAGGAACTGGTCTCCTGTGCCCATGTGTTGTAGAGTACTTCCCACTTTCTCTTCTATCAGGTTCAGCGTGGTCAGATTTATATTGAGGTCTTTAATCCATTTGGACTTGAGTTTTGAGTGATAGATCTGTGGACTACTAACCAAAAGAAATAAAGACCCAAATAAACAGAATCAGAAAAAAACTATGAGACATTATAATCGACACCAAAGAAATTTCAAATATTATAAAGGAATATCTCAAAAATCCGTACTTCATTAAGTTGGAAAGTCTAAAAGAAATGGATGATTTCCAGCCAAATCTGCCAAGTTACATGAATAAGGAGAAAAAGAAACCTAAACAAACACATAGTAAATGAGGAAATTGAAATGATAAATTCTTGCAGCTAAAATATTCAGGGTCAGATGGATTCACAGCAGAAGCCTACTAGACTTCTAAAGAAGATCTATGGTTAATCCTTCCCAAGCTATTCAAAAGCAAAAATAGAAATAAAAGCACTCCCAAAAGCCCCTATCATTCTAATACCAAAGCCAGTTAAAGCTAGATTAAAAAAACAAAACAAAACAAAACAAAACAAAAAAACCTACAGGCCAGGTGAAGGTTCTATGGTGATATGCAAGATATTCATGAGTATGGCAATAGGATCTGTACATTTCTGGCACCCTCTCCTCAGCTGCCCAAGGACCTAGCTGGGGGCGTCTTCCTGGACACCTGGGAACCCCTCTAGAGTCAAGTCTCTGCCAACCCTAGAATGGCTCCCTTAATTAAGATATATAATTCATTGTTCCCATATCCACTTTTCCTTCACCTGGCATTGGATGGAGAAAATGACAGAGCCCCACATAGGAGCACCGGACTGAGATCCCAAGGTCCCGATGAGGAGCAAAAGGAGGGAGATCATGAGCAAGGAAGTCAGGACCATGAGGAGTGCGTTTACCCATTGAGACGGTGGGACAGATCTAACGGGAGACCACCAAGTCCAGTTGGAATGGGACTGATGGAACAGGGGACCAAACCAGACTCTCTGAATGTGGCTGACGGTGGAGGAGGACTGAGAAACCAAGGACAACAGCAATGAACATGACCTCTACAGCATGGACGGGCTCACTGTGAGCCTTGTCAGTTTGGTTGCTCACCTTCCTGGACTTGGGGGAGCTGGGAGGACCTTGGACTTAACATAGTGAAGGGAACCCTGATGGCTCTTTGTCTTGGAGAGGGGTGGAGTGGGGGTATGGGTGGAAGGGAGGGGAGGGAAGGGGGAGGAGATGGAAATCTTTAATAAAAAAAAAGAAAAAAATGAGAAAAAAAAGTAAAAAAAAAACAAAAAAACAAAAAAAAAAAAAAAAAAAAACCTACAGGCCAATAGCCCTGATGATCACAGATTAAAAATGCCCAATAAAATACTTTCTAACAGAATACAGTCAGATATATATCAAAAAAGTTATCCACCACATTACCAAGTTGATTTTATCCCTGAAATTCAGGGATGGCTCAATATATGCAAATCAATCAATGTGTAAATCACATAAGTTGATTTAAAGTTAAAAAATGACTACCTTAATAAATGTAGAAAAGGCCTTTGAGAAAATGTGGCACATATAAACTATAGAATATTATTCACTTGTTAAAAGGAAAATAAAATTATGAACTTTGAACGAAACCAGGAAAGATTATATTGAGTGAATAATCCAGACCCTAGGATAAAAATGTTGGATGTCTTCTTTCATGTGAGGCTCCTAGCTTCAAATGCTCTTGTATTTGTATATATCTTGTGAAGGGGAAGCCTAGCCAAAAACCTTGTTTTGTAAGGCGTGTCCCCCTTGGTCTAAAGGCGTGTCACCCTTGGTCTAAAGGTGTGTCCCTCTTAGGCGTGTCCCTCTTAGGCGTGTCCCCTTTAGGCTAATATTGACTTATAAAATCTTGCGGGCCTGTGGCCCGCCTGCTCTTTGTTTTCCTGCGCTCCTGGCTGGAACCTTGGATTTGTAAGTTCCCTTTCCTTTCCTTTATTAAAACTGAATTATATATATTAAAGCTTGTCTGGTGAATCATAACTGCCGATCAACCACGCACCTTCAATCTTGGGCTAACTGCAGAAACCAGGAATGTGAAAATGGACGATGGCTTGCAGGGTGGCAGGTGCAATGCAGAGAAAGATAATGGTATACATGATCTGAGAGGGAAATGGAAAAAACAGGTGGGCTTTCATTGGTGGTGTTGGTGGGATAAATACAGGAGTTAAAAGGAGAGTAAAATAACACGACGTCTAAAAATGCCATAAGGAATCATTCAATCACCTAAAAAAAACCTGTAATACATATATATGTGCATACATACATAAATGTGTGTAAATGTGCATATATAGTTTGAATGAAAATTTCTAATTGTTTCTGTTGCTCCCTCCAAGAGCCAAAGACAAGCTAACAAAAACTCCAATACCAGGGAAATGAAGCCCTCTTTCCAGTTGTTGGTCAGGGTTGTCCAAGGTATTCCCCCCAAATTACAGGACATTGCCATGACCCCTCAGAGGTGGAAAATAAATTCCTATTGCTGAAGACACAGTGTACTTCAGAAGCAGGACCCAGACGGCCCTGATCTGGAACTGGCCTGAAAGACTACTCCCTGAGAACTCTTTTCCATGGTATCATAAGGCACCATGCAAGCTTCTAAAGAAAGGAAGTAACTACAGCCTTACCTAGCTGTGATGCCTATGAATCACAGCAATGACTAGCATGGCAAAATACACACAAGGGTGAATTAGTGGCACACATACTTAAGTCTATATTTGGACTTAAGACCTATTTGACAAGAGAAACATTATGACTGGAACTGAAAACCTAGCCGTCTACCTAGGGCTAATGAAGTCATGAATCTTAGAAGAAGAATCACAACCACACCACTTTACTAAACCAGCATAATCCCTAAGTATAGCCTAAATATCTGTCCTTATAGATATGTGTAGTCCTTGCCCCTCATCAAATAATTTTCTCTTTGCTACAGATGTAGATCATTACAGAAAACCACAACCAAACAAAATGGAGAGTTCTGAAGCCCAGTTCCAGCAGATACATCTACAAAAGAACTTTAACCTAAGGCTCAGGGAGCATTGTGGAAGAGCAGGCAGTAAGATTGGAAGAGCTAGAAGAACAGGGAGTTTACTATGAGATTGTATCTCCTAGGAATGTCAGAAGCTACACCCATCACCAACATGACTGTGTAAACATGTTGAATAAGGATAACAACATGCATGACAAGTGGTTACATTAATGTTCAGGAGGCCTTAATCCTACATAAAGAACTATAGGCAGTCAAGGAATGATAAGAGCAGGAGAAATAGTTTCTCCTGCAGAAGAGCACACAAATTGATTAATCCAATACTAAATTAACAGCCCTGGAAATATGCATACAACTAACATCATGCAGATTGAGAACTATATATTTATTTTATTTTTTATTTTTATTTTTTTGGTTTTTTCGAGACAGGGTTTCCCTGTAGTTTCTAGAGCCTGTCCTGGAACTAGCTCTTGTAGACCAGTCTGGCCTCGAACTCAGAGATCCGCCTGCCTCTGCCTCCCGAGTGCTGGGATTAAAGGCGTGTGCCACACCGCCCGGCGAGAACTATATATTTATATGTGTATATGTGTGTATGTCTATGTAATAAAAATTAATGGAAAAAGCCATATATAAGATGATTTTCAGGGAAGAAATGAAAGAGGGAAATAAATTAATTATATCATAATCTAAAAATTAAAAAAATTAAAAAAGAAATATAGAGTAGTTTTAAATTATACCTAACATGACTAAATAAGCAGCAAGACACACATGTGGGAGTCAGCCTGGTGGCAAGCACGTTTACCCACTGAGACGTCTTAGCAGTCTTAAATTTGTACCCCTTATGTCTATGCCACATTGGTAAGCACACAGGAGTGGGAAACTAACATTTCTAAATAATGACAGTAATTCATATGTTTATAATAGGGAAAGACTGTGGGACTGCTAACACTCTTGTTGGTTATTGCATGAATTTGTAAGAACAATCACTGTTCTTATAAAAATCCATTACATCTGGAAAGTTCTCGCACTAACCATTTTCCCCAGCTCATAAAAGAGATTTGGATTATTCCATTATGCCTCAGGCCGATTTATCCTCTAGAGATACTAAGATAATTCTTCCCTCAAAAGTAATTTTCTGTATTTTACTTTTACTTGAGTACATTTTTAATGTGGAAAAGTGATTTTTATTTTTTTATTTTGTCTTGTTTTTCAAGATAGGATTTCTCTGTAGAACAGTCCCAACTGTCTTGAAAATTGCTTTGTAAACCAGGCTGGCCTTGAACTCACAGAGACCCACCTGCCTCTGCCTCCCAAGTGCTGGAATTAAAGGTGTATGCCACCACTTCCCAGTATGAAATGTATGTTTTTGAGAAACAATAATTGATAAAAATTATTCCATTCACAATGTCTGACAAACTGGGAATGGTATTTTATGGTCTCTGATGAATTGTCCTTGTCTTTCTGTCAGACTTACATAGGATCATTCGTATAGGTTATTGGACTTGTGTTAAGAGTCTGTCCTAAAATAGAAATGTGCTAATTACACATAACATGAAATTTATCATCACTGGGTTTAAATCAGAAAAAGGCCTGTCATTGCAGACTTAATACAAGTCTTCTGTATAACTCAGCTGATTCAATATAACTGATGATGTTCATTTGAAAGTCAAATAGATTTTTAACTAGTATTCCAGTGAAAACTGCATGTTAAACTATCAACATGTTACCCAAGATGTGCCTACTAGTGCAGTAGTGGCACAACTGTCAGAAATAAGCAATGGATTTAAGCATAAATATTAGAAAGAAATTTGACAGACATGTTCATATTTCAAAATGATGGCAGTATCTTCTATACGGGGACCTATAATCTCCAGAGTTACAGGATTTTTACTATGTTTACATTACCAGATGTGAATTTCCTCCTGTAGAGTGGGTCTCAAAAACAAAACATTGTTCATCCTTAAAAGGAAGAAAACTGAGTCAGAGAAAAGAGGCAGGAATGGCTCGGTTGTTATGCTTGTAGAAGCTATGAGGGAACAATGAGAATGTAGATACAAGAACACTGGAGATATCAAGCCTCAGCTTTCCTCTCTACATTGGCCAAACAAACGATTAGAAAAGAACAAGTGTGGACCCAGTGTAGTTCACAATCATGTCCATGGACATGGATCTGCTTTGGTGGGAAGTGTAATCATACTGAAGAGCCAAGTAGGCATCCTTAGACTGGAATGTCTGCAGCTGAAATGCTAGTCAGAGGAAAGAAAAGAGACTAGTTGGTGCTCTAGGACAGAGAACAATGATAGTAGAGAAATCAGGATCACAAGATTGTCCTCAGCCCTGTGCAGCAAGGGGAGGCGGCTTTAGTCTTAGTGTTCAGTATTCTCTGAAAATCCAGGAAAGATCTCCCATATCACACCTATACTATATACAGGTAGAACATCTAACCTGTAACAGGACATGCTGATATATGTGGCAGTGTGAGATGGGGTATGCTTTAATTTCCAGGCCTTATACATACAAAAACATTCCACAAGCCGGGCGGTGGTGGCGCACGCCTTTAATCCCAGCACTCGGGAGGCAGAGGCAGGCGGATCTCTGTGAGTTCGAGGCCAGCCTGGTCTACAAGAGCTAGTTCCAGGACAGGCTCAAAAAAAAAAAAAAAAAAAAAAAAAAAAAAAAAAAAAAAAAAAAAAAAAAGCTGCAGAGAAACCCTGTCTCGAAAAACCATAAAAAAAAAAAAAAAAAAAAAAAAAAATTCCACCAATGTTTTTGTATGTATAGAATCCTACCTGGGCCCCCAGAAAGAAAGGCTCAGCTTGCATGTGTCTCTGTCTGGTCTGGACTCACTTATTTGGGTTTTGAAAAGAAATGGCTGCACCACCACCAAGTGAACTGAAAACAAATAAGCAAAAGCTTAAAGGAAAAAACAAAAGCACTGCTATATCATCCCTAATTCTTTGTGTTTGGTTTATTGTGTTCTACCCATTATTCTTTCCTTCCTTCCTTCCTTCCTTCCTCCCTCCCTCCCTCCCTCCCTCCCTCCCTCCCTCCCTTCCTTCCTTCCTTCTTTCTTCCTCTTTTTCTTCCTTCCTTCCTTTCTTTCTTTTTTTTCTTTTGGTTTTTCGAGGCAGAATTTCTCTGTGTAATAGCCCTAGCTGTCCTGGAACTAGCTCTTGTAGATTAGGCTGGCCTCGAACTCACACACAGAAATCCCCCAAACTCTGCCTTCTGAGTGTTGGTTTTAAAGGCATGTGCCACCACTGTAAGACCCCATTATTGTTTCTTACATTTCATTACATTAGTTTTTCCTCTGTTTCTTTTCTCTACCTTCCAATTCCCTTTCTATGTTTTATTACTTATCTATTAGTACTTCAGTTTTAAAGAAATAATTGAAAAGTTAATACAATGAGATCAAAACTTATAAAATTTTTTGGGATACAGCAACACAGTTCTAAGAAAGAAGTATAGCTGAATGCTTACACTAAAATATCAGAAAAGTCTCAAATAACTTAATGATGTGGCTCAAAGTTACAGCAAAACAAGTTAAACAGAAAGTCAAAGAAAGGAAAGAAATAAATAACTATGAAGGCATAAAATTTATTTCATAAAATAGTGACTAAAAAACTACGTGAAGAATCAATGAAACTAGGAATTGGTTCTTTGAAAAGATAAACAAGGTTGACAAAATATTAAGAAAAAAAATTTTTTTTTTTTGGTTTTTCGAGACAGGGTTTCTCTGTAGCTTTGGAGCCTGTCCTGGAACTAGCTCTTGTAGACCAGGCTGGTCTCGAACTCACAGAGATCCGCCTGCCTCTGCCTCCCGAATGCTGGGATTAAAGGCGTGCGCCACCGCTGCCCGGCAATATTAAGAAAATTAACCAAAAGAAAGAGAAAATGGAATTAATAAAACTAGAGATGTAAATGGCTATATTACAATGGATTCCAATTAAATTCAGAGAGTCACTGGGGATCATTCAGAAAACATACATTTTAATATAAAATATAAGATAAACAGATAATTTTCTATGCTCAAATAACCTACCAAAATTAAGGCATGAGCAAGTTAAAGAGAAGCACAACAAGGAACATAATTACAGCAGTAATGACAATCCTTCCAACAAAGAAAAGCCCAGGACTGGAGTGATTCCCTGCTGGATTCTTCCAAACCATTAACAGTGTTAACTTCAAGCCTCCCCAACTGTTTCATAAAATATAAAGGAAAAGAACACTATTAAACTCAATCTATAAAACCAATAATAGACTCATACCAAAACCAGGTTGAGGACATAGCAAAAAAACCCATCCATGAATTTCCTTGATGGACACAGATACAAAACCTTCAATAAGATGCTTGCAAATTCAAGATGTCATTGTTTTTTACCTCTGAGTAGTATTCTAGCATGTATATATTCCACAGTTTCTTCATCCATTCTTCCACTGAAGGGCATCTAGGTTGTTTCCAGGATCTGGCTATTACAAATAATGCTAAGGTCCTGATGAGGAGCAGAAGGAGAGAGAACATGAGAAAGAAAGTCAGGACTGTGAGGGAACCTCCAGCTGGCGACAGATGGGGAAGGTGACTGAGCCCCACATTGGAGCACTGGACTGAGCTCCCAAGGTCCTGATGAGGAGCAGAAGGAGCGAGAACATGAGGGAGAAAGTCAGGAACGTGAGGGGTGCGTTCACTCATGGAGACGGTGGGTCAGAACTAAAGGGAGATCACCAACTCCAGTTGGAATGGGTCTGATGGATCATGCGACCAAACCCGTCTCTCTGAATGTGGCCAACAGCGGGGGCTGACTGAGAAGCAAAGGACAATGGCGCTGGGCTCTGATTCTTCTGCATGGACGGGCTCTGTGGGAGCCTTCTCAGCTTGGTCGATCACCTTCCTGGACCTGGGGGGAGTTGGGAGGACCTTGGACTTAGCATAGAGTGGGGAACCCTGATGGCTCCTTGGCCTTGAGAGGGAGGGAGGGGAGGTATGGGTGGAGGGAAGAGGAGGGAAGGGGGAGGAGGAGCGGAGGGAGGGGGGAGGAGGAGGGAAGGAGATGGAAATTTTTAAATATAAAAAAAAAAATAAACCATGAGAAAAAAAAAAAAGATGCTTGCAAATTGAATTCAAGGGCACACTAAAAAGAATTCTCACTAACTATGAGCTAAGATGGTTTCATTCCAAGGATACAAGGTAGACTCAATATATGCAAATCAATAAGTCTGGTGACACATTTAAATAGATTTAAATTTAAATAAATTTAAGGGCAAAAATCATACAATCAACGCAATGGAAAGCCTTTGGGAAAATTTAGTATCCTTTACACGGAGAATATCTAGAAGAAACAAGTAACAACAAGACTATATCTTGAGAATTCCCATCATGTCCCACTTGGGTGTGATGATAGCAACAGTACCTTGCTTTCTGAGCAGCAAATCTGTCTGGAGCAATCCTGTTGAACTGTGAAAATATGAGAGTGTATGGGGCTGGCAGGCGCGAGCCAATCTGAGCACTTATGCGCATGCACGGCCCCCTCCCTCCACCACCCGCCTTCTAACACCTTCTTCAGTTGGTAAACTCCAGAGTCTGCCACCTCCTGCTGAGCTGTGCCTCAGAGGTGGTGACTCTGGACGGGCATCCTCCTTCACAATAATCAGCCAGCCTGCGTGTGGTATGCCAGCCAGTGCTCTGAGAAGTCCCAGGTGCCTTGTACAGCAGCAGAAGCAACCTAAGCAATGGCGTCCATCAGGAAGAAACTGGTGATCGTGGGAGATGGAGCTTGTGGAAAGACATGCTTACTCATAGTCTTCAGCAAAGACCAATTTCCTGAGGTTTACGTTCCCACAGTGTTTGAGAACTATGTTGCTGATATCGAAGTGGATGGGAAACAGGTCGAGTTGGCCCTGTGGGACACAGCTGGTCAAGAAGATTATGATCGCCTGAGACCCCTATCCTATCCGGACACTGATGTCCTCCTGTTGTGTTTCTCCATTGGCAACCCTGATAGCTTTGGGAACATCCCACAGAAATGGACTCCAGAAATCAAGCATTTCTGCCCCAACGTGCCAATCATCCTAGTTGGGAGCAAGAAGGATCTTAGGAATGACAGGCACATAAGACTAGAGTTAGCCAAGAGGAAGCAGGAGCCGGTAAAACTTGAACAAGGCAGAGATTTGGCGAACAGCATTGGTGCTTTTGGGTACGTGGAGTGTTCTGCAAAGACCAAAGATGGAGTGAGGATGGTATTTGAAATGGCCACAAGGGCTGCTCTGCAAACGAATCGCGGGAAGAAAAAGCCTGGGTGCTTCATCTTGTGAAGCCTTAGTGCAAGCACAGCCCAGGTGCAGTTAATTTTCAAGTGCTATTTTGTAATTTTACTGTGTAGTTGCTAACCTGTTAATGTATATGTCTGAGACTAAAAATCATAAGTCATCTTGCTACCAGTGATTAGAAGGCAACCATGATTACTAATGATGTCCAATCTGTCTGACCTGCCAGGATCCTGACTCTAACAGACCTGAAACATCGGGCATGAGGTGAAGAATTTATCATTTCTAGAAAAAGAAATGGTAGCTTTATTATTAGACTGTAAGTACTTTCTGACATGGCCAACCTATCATCTGTCTGCTGCGAAGAATTCTGAGTCACCAGACTTTACTCTATAACAACTTTGATTGCCATCTTTATTTTTGATGAAACGTTTCTCCATGCAGCTGTGCTAGAGTAGGCAATTTGTGATTTCTTGCTAGTTACTTTATAGTTGCTATGCAGTTAGTGCATGTTAATGGATGTTACCAGGAATAAGAACATCTACCCCAGACTAGATGTAGCATTTTTGGTATAATTGGATTCCCTAATACCAATATTTGCCATTTCCACAGCAAGTGGTTGAAAGAAAAAATTTCAAAATAAAAGTCATATGAAAAATTAATTTTTAAAATTTCCATTTTTCCTTTCTCTGATATAATATAACCATTCTCCTCCTTTTAAGCCCTTCACAACTAGTACATCTTTCCAGAACTGGGCTAAGTAAATAGGAATCAGGTTTCATATCCTAAGGCAATAAGCCCTTGAAAGAGGCATAGTCCTTCTCATCTGGTCTGCAGGGTCTGGATCTAAGTCACAGTGCCTCCCAGAGGAGCCACCTCTTCTTATGAATGGCATGGGGTGTAAAGGTGGTCTTTGTCTCCAGGATGACTGAAATTATTTTCTGTATGAGTTAATTTTTCCAACTAAAAGAATAAATGCAGTTTCTTAAGTGTATGTGTGCAAGTATGTGTGTATGTGTGGGGGAGGTGGAAGCTATATAGCCAACATTACACTCAATGCATTCTCATTGAAATAGGAAATGAAACAAGGATTTCCATCTCCTCCATTCTTATTCAGCATAGTGTTTGAAGTTTTAGGGCAACAGGCAAAAGCAAAAGTGAAGAAAAGTAATAGGAGAGATATGAGTCGTGTTATGAAGTTCAGATGACACAATTCGATACTGAAGAGATCTTAATGACTTTACCACAAAAAAGGAATCTTAGATTTGCTAACACTTAGTAGCAGAACATAGCATCAGCACACAATGCTCATTATTTTCAAGTCAGGATGATCCAGTGGGTAGATCTTACCATATGAGCCTGGTGACTCCATTAAAATGCTGGATGCAGTGGTGAGCATCACAAATTCCTGCACTGTTATGGTCATGTAGGACAAGGAGAGAAGAGGATCTGTTGGAAGCTTGTGGGTCAGCCAGCCTGGTATGTGCAGTGCTGCAAAAACAATGAGAAGCCTGGCAACGAGGTGCAAGGCAGGAGCTAACTCCTCTCACCTCCAGATTTGCACCATGGCACTCAGACACCCATATTCATACACATACAAACACACACTTTAAAAATTAATACTTTCTTCTACCATGACTACCACGGCAGAAAGGCAGGCATGGTACTTTGACAGTAACTGAGAGCTTACAACTGATCCATAAGCAGGAGGCAGAGAGGACTAACAAATGCTGTAAATATGTGAAACCTCAAAGCCCACCTCCAGTGACATACTTTCAACAAGGCCATACCTCATAATCCTTATCAAACAGTTCTACAAATCTAGGGACCAAACATTCAGACCTTTAATATGATAGCTGTGTTAAGCTACCACAGGAAGTAAAACCTCTGATGAAAACTTTTAAACATTTAAAGAAAATACTAGAAATTGGAATGCACACTCCAATTCCAAGTTCACTCCAAGGTTGTCAGAATTGATAATTTAAATGGTTATATTACAGAAACAATGTATAAATTCCATCCAATGTTCATCAAAATTTTAATGACATTCTTCAAATAGCTAGAATACACAACCGAAAAAAAATCCATGTGGAAGCACAAAAGATGGTAAGAAACCAAAAAAGTAGCTATCACAACACCTGATTTTAAACTATGCCCCAGAGCTATAGTAATAAGTATAATCCTAAGAAAAAAAGAAAAAAAAAAGAGAGAAGGTATATTGATGAGAGGAATAAAAGGCACAAAGACAGCCTCTTCAAGTAATTGTTCTGGAAAAATGAGTATTCATATGAAGAAAAATGAAGCTAGATCTGTAAAGTCTTACTCTCTGGGGCAAACAAAACAAAACAACAAAAAGAAAAACAATTCAAAAGGAAGTCCTTAATGTAAAACCTGAAACTTAGAAACTTGTAGAAGAAAACAGAGAAAACACTCCAAGATACAGGCAGAGATATTTTTCTGGAAAAATATTCCAATAGCACAGTCAACAATTCAAAAACTGACAAATAAGTTTGCATGGTAGCCTGGCACTAGGGAAATTGCCAGGAATCCACAGGATAATCCCAGCTAAGACCCTAAGAAATAGTGAAGAGGGTATCTGAACTGGCCTTCCCCTGTAATCAGATTGATGACTACCTTAATTGTCATCATAGAACCTTCATCCAGCAACTGATGGAAGCAAATGCAGAGAGCCCCAGCTAAGCACTGGGTCGAGCTCCCAGAGACCAGTCAAAGAGAAGGAGGATCAGTATTATGAGCAAAGGGGTCAAGACCATTATAGGGATATCCACAGAAACAACTGATCTGAATTAGTGGGAGTTCACTGACTCTGGACTAACAGCAAGGAAGCCTGCATAGGCCCAAACTTGGCCCTGCGAATGTGGGTGACAGTTGTGTGGCTGGGGCACTCTGTGGGACCACTGGGAGTGGGACCAGGATGTATCCTTACTGCTTAAACTGGCATTTTGAAGTCCATGCTCTTTGGAGGGACACCTTGCTCAGCCTAGATATCCTGGGGAGGGCCTTGGTCCTGCCCCAAAGAGATGTGCCAGATTTTGTTGACTCCCCATGGGAAGCCTTACCCTCTCTGAGGAGTGCATGGGGTGTGGGATGGATGGAGGGTGAAGGGTGGAGGGAATGGGAAGAGGGGAGGAAAAGGGAACTGAGATTGGTAAGTAAAACGAGAAAAATTGGTTTTTAAAAAGTAAATAAAATGAAAAATTCATAAAAAAGAGTACATGGTTGCAAAATTTTGCATAGCACAGCAAACAGTAAGCATCGTGGTGAGACAGCCTACAGAGTAAGAGAAAATATGCAACTATGGTTTTGAAGGGATTAATATTTTGATTTCCTAGCAAATCAAACACTTGAAAAAACAAAAAATTCAGTTCTCAAATGTGCAAATTGAGCATGTGGTTCTCAAAACCAAGTACAAATAACCAGTGAATATAAGAGAAAATGTGCTCAATCTCTTTAACTATGAGGGAAATGCAAATTAAAACTATTTTAACTTTCCATACTACTCCAAGAAGGATGGCTATCATCAAAAAATATCATAAATGCTGGTAAAGATTTAGGAAAAGAGAAAACCTCATACACTGTTGGCATAAATGGAGATTATTGCAGCTGCTATGACAATAAATGTGCATTTTCCTAACAAACCACACACATGCACACACACACACACACACACACACACACACACACACACACACACACACACAAAAGCCCTAACAGTAGGAACTATAATATGATTTACCTACCTTTCCTGGCTATATACCAAATAAGTCTCTAAATCAGTTACTATTCTTGGACGGATACAAGAAAATTGTCCAAGCATTTACAATTAATTTTTAGCTTTTTTGTGATTGTTTGGGAGCAGCTGGTGGGACACAGAAACTTCTTCCTCCACATGAATGATGAAGTCAACATAATACAGAAATACTTGCATGTTCATGTTTGTTCATAACATCTAAACAAAGGGATCAGGCTAGATTGTCGATAAGATGAGTAGATAAAGGAAATGTATGTATACTCAATGGAGCTTTATTGAGCCCCAAAGAAGATAAGAATAAAATTATGTCATTTGCAGGAAACAGATGCAACTGAATATATAATTTATGTCTTTGGCTTTGGGGTTATCCAGCATATATGCTGAAAAACATCACAAAGTGACTTGTGTAACTTTTCTTGTAATAAGACTGAAAATGTCTACCCAATGCTCTCATAGACTTAGCTCAAGAGCCTTCCACAGAGAAGGCTGAAACCAGATTTCTTCCAGGAGAGCGGGAAAAGATATGGGCAAAGAGAGAGAACTCAGGCAAGAATATTTGCAAATTTTCAGTTTGCAAATAGAACAGAGAAGAAGTAATGAAGTCCAGGCTTTCCCTGTTCTTGCCATTTCAGTGCCAACACCAGATATTGTCAGATGAGGTACACAGGAACCCTATCCTAATAAATAAACTTTATTCTCTGGAAATACATTTGTTGTGTATCATGGGGACTGCCACCAACTTTTCAAATACCACAAATATGTAAATGTAAGTAAATATATATAATAAATATAGCATAACTACAACCTGGCAACAGTATTAGATTACATATCTGGAGGTCAAGGGATCAGGGCCCTATTGCTTAGAATACACTTATTGCTAGCAACAAACACTGAGACATAACTGCAATAATGACACATTCATTTTATTTTTAAATAAACCTATCTTATTTTTAAAAGTAGGTGGTTTATAAAACATTTTTTCTATGACAATGTTTGATAGAGAACAACTAGGAGGATTAAATGCCTGAGATCTCAGGAAGCCTTGGTTGGAGGGCCATTCCCTAGACATAACCCTCTGTACAATGTGACTATTTACTCATTTTGAAAGGGAAAAAATATACTCAAAAGTTATATTTTCCTAACATACTTCACATCAAATTCCTGTTTTTCATAGGGTTGATTTTGCATTTCCATTATTTCTAACATTATTTTATTAATAGTCAGATTTTCTTGAAGATAAATGTTATCTTTGCTACTGGTTCAGGAGGGTATAGGACTCAGCATTTACAAAGAAATTAAAGCTGGCCGAAGGTCTGCACTCTGTATTTTCTGAACCTTTGAAGAGGATAAAACTTAATAAGACTCCATTATTAATATTTAACCATTTGTCTCTTTACCAAATCAATTCTTTTTTTTCTTCTGGTTTTTGAGACAAGGTAGCTTTGGAGTCTGTCCTGGAACTAGCTCTTATAGACCAGGCTGGCCTTAAACTCACAGAGACCTGCCTACTTCTGCCTCCAGAGTGCTGGGATTAAAGGCATGTGCCACCACTGCCCACACACTTCTTTTTAATTTCTAAAGTGTCATTTCTACTGCATGTATTAATTCTCTCTACCCTCTATGAAAGAGATGCTTGCCCTGGTCTTGACATAGAAGTATTTGTTGGTCAACACTGTGAAGACAATAAATAGAGATCAAAGAATGTGTGGTATAGACCATAGAGATATTTGCCTTTCCCAAATTAATCATTGTTCACAAGTGATAAAATACAACAGTGACTGATTGTCCTCCTGGTGATACAGTCTGGAACTTCAGTGTCCTAGGAAATGTTGTTCAATCTTGCTCAGTGACTCCTAAGTTTCTGCATGCTATGATGCAACTCAGAGGAACACTTAATATACTTAGACTTTCTGGGGCAAAGCCCAAATCACAAGGCATCTCAGAAATCATGAATTATCTGGTTTCCTGCTGTGATAGTGTCTCATCATACATTGTGCAACAAGCTCACTTCCCAGGTATACAATGAGGGCTAATTCACTTGTGGTGCATTTTGTATATAGATGGCTGCCATAGCTCAGATTCCTAGACAATTTATTGACGTGGGATCCCCCCCTCTGTATGCTGTGAATATGGTTTATAAAGAATCTGTTTTGGGCAGTACAACAGAGGTAGGCAGGGAAAACTAAACTGAATGCTGGGAGAAAGAAGGCAGAGTCAGAACAAGCCATGTTGCCCAGATGGAGACAAATACCAGAACTTTACTTTGCAAGTCATAGCCTCATGGCAGGATACTGAAATTAATGGAGATGGGCTAGTTTAGGATATAAGAGTTAGCCAGAATTATACTTAAGTTGTTGGCCAAAGAGTATTGCAAATAATACATTTTTTTGTGTGATTATGTCAGGACTGAGCACCGGGAACTAACTAGTGGCATCCCACTACACTTTATTTGTAAGCTTTATTTATAAATAAGTAGTCTGTTTCAGCAAAATGCAATGGTGTATGAATGCCCTTTACTGGCTCACAGCTATAGGACATGTGACTTCCATAATTTTAGAGGGAGCTTCCATGTGGCTTTCTAGTCATTCAACAGCTGATGCAAATTCCAGTCAGTTTGTTTCTTGTAAGCGATAAGGACATGTACATAGCTCAGAATACTTCCAAATCCCATACATGATAATAATTAAATAATTATTAATTAAATTAATAATTTAAAAACATAATTCTTTTTTACAATACAGATCTTTAGAACAAGCACAAACTTCAAAACAAAAATTGACTGGGATGGCAAGACAGAGGCAGTACAATTACTATCAAAGCATCATTCTGAGCTGTAAAGAATTCCCATAAGCTTCTGGACAACAACTGACATTAGTTTCCTTAAAAAGTCGTGAGTCCATTTGTTAGATGTCACACTGGGTTTATCACATGACCTTTTATGAACTTGAGGGACTGACTGTGGCATCTTCATTTGCTTCTAAACATCATACCTATCTGAAAGATGGATTGTTGTCCAATTCTAATCACTATACCTCCTCAAATAGATTAATGCATTAAAAATCTCTCTACGGAAATCACAGGCTAACAATAAATTAGTAATGCAAACAAAAGTAACCAACATAGAAGATGGTAATGCTGCCCATTATTTCTATGATTGTTGTTTTGCCATGCCATCACAAGATAGGAATGGTGATGACATACAACACTGAAATCTGAAATTATCATGTCTTTGAATTCACTATTTTTATCAAATTAAGACTTTAGTATTCAACTTTAAATTCTTTTTAGGTTCATTGTTCTATATGTTTTACAATAGAAGCATATTGTGTAGTGGCATATATGCATATTTTATGAATGAATTGAGGATTACACATTCAAAAATCTAAGTGGTCAATGGCCACTTTTGTATTACTTTATTTCTAACTTTAGTAACTATGAAATTTTCCCTTTTTCAACTTAGAAATCAAAGATGCTGTAGAAACAATTATGTGAGTCATATTACATTGAAGATCTTAATAACCTAACAACCTATCTAAGATCAAAGCCTTCATCTTAACACAGAAGTGTTATACTTCTTTCAAAATCACCCCCCCCCCCAATACAACCAAGCATTAAAATCAGTACTGTTAATGTGGATGTGGGCAAGAGAATTTGAGAAATAAAGTCAGGAAAGTTGAGAGTGAGACATATTGGAGCCAACCATTGATTCTCATTACTGGAAGAGTTATGTTGCATAAATGACATGAACTGAATACGGGCATGACCTGTAGCTACTGTCTCCTAGGCATTTATGTGCTAAAGCTAGTGCTGCCCCCATGTCAATGAAAAAATTATTGTTAATAGAGAAAACTTGGAGTCATGATTTGAGATAGATCCATAGGTCACCAAGCTGAGAGTTCTGAGAATGGAATGTATATTGAATGTTCCCCCATCAGATGCTGAAGAATTTGATCTGATAAGTATTTGACTTGGATACGTCCAGAATGTGGCCTATACACAATATAAAAGTTTACTTACTTGCTGTATTGTTTTCACAAAAGATCAATTGTTTATGTTTCTTTAACTTTTAGTGACTAGTTATTGCTATTGTGATTGGCAATAAGTGTACCTCTGAAGATAAGTAAAATTATACCGAAAACTAAAGTAGTTCTGAATTCTATCTTCGTAACAAGCTCCTGCAAAATTAGGCCCTATTTTCAAGTCAGAATGATCATCCTATTGAAACAAACTATAAAGATTATTCTGAAAACATGTTTGCAAATATTATAGGTATATTCTCTCTGTATAGATAAACTCACAGATAAATGAAACCATATACATAAACATGTACAGGCACTTTGTAAAACAATAAGCACTAAAAGCTTTGTTACGTACATGGAAGTGTAAGGTTCTGCCCTATTTTCCAGTTACCCTGTGAAATAGAATTCTACCAGAAGACCCAGAATTCCTTGTTTAGCCACTAAAGACATTTTGGTACTCATTGCAGCTCCTGTATTTTTTCACCTACTCCTGAGTACTAGATTCTATGAGAAGTGCTTTTATTCCAGCAGATGTTCCTTAAAGAAGAATGCAGGGATTCAAGAACCCTAGATTTTATAATGTGCCTACCTTAACTCAAAGCTAGACACTTTCTGTCATTGTGGGTAATAATTGAACCTGCCCTGTGCTCTAGAATGAGACATCACAGTGGTCCAAGTCTACTAAACAAACATCCCTAAAATATTACTCCAGAACAAAGGGAGTCACTGCTTCTAGTCCTGTGGCATCCAGAAATGGAAGAGATCCCAGCCATGCCAGAAAATGTATTCCCAGCACATGGACTGAGCAGGGTGCACAGCAGTGCTCAGCAGAATCATCTGGCCTTTAATTCTCCAAAGGCAAAAGAAAACACTAAGGCATGCCTAACGTATGGACATTTCCACATCACCTTTCCTGGAAAGCACATGTTTCCTATTTTGAGGTCACCCTGACACACACCCTGCTGGAGAGCATCAGGACCGAGCTTGCTTCCCCGGGAACTGTGCTGCCAACTGACTCTGAGCCCTGCCGAAAGCTGAGTAATGGAGCATTAAATGCCAACAATCTGGCTATCACAAGGTCTTAATCTCTTTAAGCCCCACAGGGATCAAGGCAAACATCAAACTAAGCACACCAAATGTGACTTCAGATAATTCTTGAGGCAGGAAAAGCCTAAAACACTGGTGAGAGCATGTGAAGCTCAGAATTATTTGCATTATAAACAGCATATTAAGATATCTTCCTCTCGGGCAGCATCGAGGGAGCATTGCCAGCCATCCCATCAGGCTGCCATGTACTCACTCACTCAGGGCATGGGCAAACAAGAATGCCAATGCAAACAGAGTTACAGAGCACACGTGCAATGGGCTTACCCATGACTTCAGACGTGGCGAGGAGGAGATTAGTTTCATCTACATGGGATGCATGAGGAGGATTTAGTTTCATCTACATGGGAGCTTTGTGGTTTTGAAGTGGAATTTTACTTTGCCTTCTGTAGTAGGGTGTGTGTTGTTTGCTACGGGGCATAATTATTATTTTTTAGTTGTATGCCTTTGAATATGGCTGAGATTCTAGTGGAGAAAGCATAACTTCTCAACTGTCCAGTATCTGAATCTTAATTCTTCAAACCAAGTTATTCCTTTGATGCTTTCCTCCTTTATATTTTGTCTGCAAATATAAATAATTACATATATATATATCATATACAATTATGGGGAAATTTTTAAAAAGTATATTTAAAACAGTTCAGAGTGTAGCATAAAGAAGAAACTCAAGATGGCTTATAGAGTGATTGTGGCCCACTCTCTGCTGTGTGTTTGAATTTTGGTTGATACCTCTGTGCGACTCTGGCTCTTTGTGTCACGGACTGGCCATGACAAACCAGTACTCAGATAGCCCACTTCAGACTAGTGTCAGGGAGAACAATAGCTTCCCAGAGCAGCTTCTCTCCGAAATGCTGCACTTCTCCACCAGCTTTGTGTTCGCATTATAATCTTCTATATGGTGAGATGCAGGAGGAAGGCATCATTTGAGAGAATCTACAGCAGCCCCCTAGGTAGGAGACACACAGAGAAAGAAATGCTGATGAGCCCTGTGTGAAAGATGTACCCCATCAGCTGCAAACGTGTATGTGTGCGATTAACAGGAGGGCTTTAATGTGGATATAATTACCATATGCCTGTGGAGGCCATAATGTTTCTAACCCACATTATCTGCCCACATTTACAGCATAAACTAAACAGCGCTAAGTAATGTGGTTTATTTCATCAGCACAGACCCTTCTTTCTCTTGCCAACGCAGCCAGTTCTGGCTCTCTGCTGGGTACACAGAGTTTGTGAACTCTTTTTTTGTGAGAAAATTGGTTTCACTTATATAATTATTATTTCTTGCATTTTATTTAAAATCTGCATGTGGGAAAAATATGTGTAGATGCAGCTTATTGGACACATTTTCCAAAGCTGCATTAACAAGACACGCATGATGCAAATGTGTCAGTATGGGTTTGTTTTGAACAGAGTTCAGATTTACATTAAACACATGACCTTACATGCCATGTGGGGGCATGACAACAGTCTATTATTTTTCCCGAAAGTCATGACATTTGATTCACTTTGCCTGCTTACGAATGCAAAATGTTTGAAGAAATAAATTATAAACCCATCTATTTTCCAATGTATCAATAATTATTTCTGTATCTGTTTATCCTGTTTGTTGTCCAAATTATTGATCCACATTTTATCTAGAATTGGTATAGAAATATCTGAATAGGAAAAAGGTTCTCTGTTTCCTTTTTTAATTTTTTGTTTTCTCTGTGTATCCCTGACTCTCTTGGAACCTACTCTATAGACCAGGCTGGCCTTGAACTCAGGGATCCACCTTCCTCTGCCTCCTAATTGCTGGGATTAAAGGTGTGCACCACCACATCCCGGTATTTCGCTATTTAACAATACAAATCAGTTCCATGTAGATTTTAGTGCTTGTTCCTGTTTATGTTCAAAACATGAGTGAACGAGTAAATGAAGTCACACCCAAAGAGTGGCGAATAGTCTACTATTTATTCCTGTCGTGCCTATGTTGTGCTCTTTGTGACACACTGTGTCTGGTGCTCTGCAGTCCTCTGTAGTTTTTGTTGTTTCTCTTGTGGCTGAATCGTCACACTCTCTTGGCTTCATTTGTCCTGTCTTCTTCGTACTTTGAGTTTCTTTATTGGTTTCATTTCACTCATTTTCCCCATTATCTCTTCTTGTTTTTTTTTCAATTTCTCTTTTTGTTGTTTTTATTTTTATTATTTTCTCTACTTTTCTTCAATTACTCTTGAAATATAGCTATGAGTATACCATAGTCCATATTTGTATTTTACCAACAAACTGCAAGCCAAATTCATCTGTCACTTTGCATTATACATTTGCATTTGTATAATAGCTTTTTATAATATCGATAACATCTCAAGTTTAAAATGTCAACTCAACAATGGACCAAGTCTTGTCTATGGCCATTTAAAAAGATAAGTAGGAAAGTTAGACATTTGTGTTTGTATGTTTGTTGGTTTGTTTTTAATTTTCCAAGAGAAGCTCTCAAAGAAAATTACTCCTATTTTCAGTGGCAAACTAATCAGTAATACTTCCTTTCAGCTGAAGAGTTAACCTCTCTAAGACCCAAAGTCATGAAGAAATAGCTTCGCTCCTAAGGGTGACTGTTTAACATGAATATTAAACTATGTGCTGTTAAGGGGAAATTGTACACTTTCAGATGCCATTCTTTCAAGCATAGACCCAGATTAATTTATTAATATTACTAGTACATTCTACTTTATAAAGTGAAAACATAGATATTTCCTACAGTTTTCTACCCTTATTTCTGAGACTCATCAGCAGAATGTTTCAGTGTAGACACAAGCTAAACTACATTGAAAAGATTGACAAGTACTAAATGAGCTCATATTTCATAAACAGCTTTAACTGTTTCCTTTGAATGAAGTGTTTTGATTCACAGAAAATAGTTCCTTCTAGAGTCTTTTAGGAACATTCCTTAAAATTTTGTTCAGCAGAGTTGCTGCTTTAAGGAATTTTATAATTAGATTATAAAAATGACACTGGTGATAAGATGGTGCATGGGAAGTTTTTGTCCCTGCTTCCCCCATAAAAGCACGTGGATAACAATATATGGACCAGTATGGCTTTGCTGAGAATGTATAGCATCCAAGTCAGCCTAAAAACAGGAGAGGTTCACCATGTCCTTAGGATACTGAAGCAAACTTGTGGTCAGAGGGGAAACCTGAGACTTCCTGCCAGCGTCTGTGTAACTGAGTCTTCTCAGAGAGGGTCTTTTAACCCATTCGAGTCCTTAAATGCCTGCATCTCTGACTGACATGAAACTGCTAACTCCAGAGATCTCAATTTCAGGGTACAGAGATCTATGTATGCCCAGATCACTTTCAAATTCCTGAATGCAGGAACCATGAGAGATAACAAACGTATTAATAAGGAGATGGGTAACACAGGGTGAGTATTATGGAGTGAATTGTGTTGAAATTCTAGCGCTCAGTATCTCAGAACATGGCCTTGTTCAGAGATGTGGTTTTTACAGAGGTTGTCAAGACACTGTGCATAAGTAGAAGCTGTGCATTTCATGACCATGTCCTGATAGATAGATGCATGGTCATTATTATCCTTCTGTATTGAGAGAAAATTTATAAATGAACTAGTATGAAATATCAAGTTTACTGTGGGAAATTTGCTAGGAAGCATTAGTTCTGGAATCTATCACTTGGTGGAAATCAGCAGAAAACTCACAATAAACACAGGAATAGTGTCTAAATGGCTGGTTGGAAAAATAAACTATTATCTTTCTGGTCACAATGGTTACCTATGATACCCATGGCTGGGGCACAATCATCTCAGCTTCTAAGCCATCTTGGGCTACATAGAGATACTTTATTTCAATGATGAATACAGTACAACACAAATAAAAGTCACCATTTACTCTGGGCCTAGGGCATTTAGCTTCTGATACCAGCTAAATGAAGGCTGGTCCTCAACTGGAGAGAGATGTGATTAACACCAGTCTGGTAGAACTGCTTCAAAGTAGCAGGTATCATCTCCAAAGATCATCTTCAAAGTAGCAGGTATACACAGTAACCAGACAGCTGCCTGTGTTGTAGGCAAAAGACAATTCCAGATAAAAGGATCAGGAGCAGAAAGAGTAGAGGAAGGACCTAATCTTTAAAACATTCTGATGTGGGAATCGAAGCCAGGACCTTGCACATCCCAGCAACAGCTCCACTGCGCAGTGACAAGACCTGTCCTAAGGTCCCCTTACAGAAGCACTCCCGTCAGGTAGGGAGGCTGTGCCCTCAGAGTCTCATCACCTCCCATAAACCTCACTCTCAAATACGTTACTTTAGGATAATTTCCAACATTTGAATTTTGAAAGAGACATATGCTATCTGTAACTGCATATAAAAGGCATATATGCTAGCAAAAATAAGCAAAAATTAGATTTAGGGTATTTTATGATTCTTATACCAATTTAACAAAATTTGTCAAGTAAAAGTAAATAGAAGTAACCCAATACACATGAGGTGACTATTTTATAACCCTGTAAAATAAGTTTGTAAGTTAGCAAAACATTCTCCACGTAGTTATTTTTATCTTTAAAATGTACCAATTCTTTTTAAATATGTTTGGTAGATGTTCAGTCCCATTTAACTATATTTTCATATCAATATTTGTAAAACTAAAAGTCTTAGCACGATAGACTTGAAGCACTCAATAAATAGGCTTACACTTATAATTTAAAGATAATAGAGTCACTCTTCTTCCTTTCTTTATTTATTAGATTTTTTCCTACTTCTGATGACCTAAGCATCATTATAAATCATGGGTGCCATCGTCTTTATCATCTACTTGACGATATGTGCTTTAAATCCAGTTTAACAAAGCATTTTTTGCTAATTAGTTGTTTTAATGAATTAATAATATTTCTATTTTTGATCATAAATTTCTTAGAAGTAAATGCTGTTCCTAATTCACTCTTTACTTTGGGGAATGAAGAAGTAATCTCATTAAATTATGAAACTATTTGTTCTAGTTTGTCCTTTTGTTGCTGTGATAAAACCCTCACCAAAGGAAACTTGGGGTTGAAATGCTTTATTTGGGTGACAGTTAGCAGTCTACCATGAAGAAAACCAGAATGAGAACTCAACACAGGAGCCTGGAAGTAGGAAATGAATCAGAGGTCAGGGAGGAAAGCTGGTTATTGCTCTCTCCCCATGGCCTGCTCACTTTATTTTCTTATATAACACAGGACCACATATCCAAAGACGGTACTGTACACAATGGGCTGGGCCCTTCCACATGAATCACTAGCCAATAAAATGTTGCACTGACATGTTCATAGGTCAGTTTAATAAAACTAATTTCTCAAATCTCTGAGGGATTATACAAGTGAATGTTTTAGGAATAGTGCATACACTTTTTGAAATTATCAAACACTTAGAACTTTCCAATTTTATTTTCATTGCTTATCAAACACCATAAAATTTTACAGATTATACTATGGTTTAAACAATGAAACTTTTTTTCAAAGATCTATGAACTGAGTGATTACTTAAGGTAGTTATAATCTTGTATTCACTACTTATAACTTGCTATAATTTGGAAAATTAAATTTCTAATATTTTTAGAATTAAGTGAAAGCTTAAAATCAACATGCTCTGATAGATGACCTAAAGGTTTACTAGAGGGTGTGAGTCTAAGGCATAATTCTATTTTGAAAACATTATAAAACATATTTATTATTTGGATTATTCTAAGTGTACAAGTATTACTCAGAGTTTACCACTTCCTTTCTGTTGACTCAAAGATATTCTTGATATGCTCTTCCCTTTTTAAGTCTTCTTTATTTTTTCACTTTTTTATTAATTTTATTGAGCTATACATTTTTCTCTGTTCCCCTCTTTTCTCTCCCCTCCCCTTTTACCCTTTCCCATGGTTCCCATGCTCCCAATTTATTCAGAAGATCTTGTCTTTATCTACCCATATAGATTAGATCATGTTATGTCTCTCTTAGGGCCCTCATTATTAGAGAACCCAGACAATATTTTTCACTTTTTATTAGTTTTTTGAGAATTACATACAATATTTTCTGATAATATTCAACCCCTCCAAAGTGCTTCTTGTGCAACAACTGCTCCACTATCCACCAAAATTTGTTTTCTTTTTTTTCCACTTATCAAGACCATTTATGATGCCCCAAAATCCTTGGATGTGTGTCCTTCTATTGGAGCACAGTTGACTTACCAGATCCCACATTCTGAGAAAACTAACTTTTTCTTCATGCATCAATGATAGCAGCACTCCCTTAGGAGTGATACTTATGTCCTCCTTTAATCTTCATGTTTGGATTTGGTCTGACTTGATCTTGGTTAGGTCGTATACATACTATCATAACTATTGTTTCCCTTCTGTGTTTTCCTTCTGTGCCTGGAAGACACCATTTTCTTATCGTCATCCACCATGTCTTGCACTTACATTCTTTCTGTCCCCTCTTCTGCAGTTATCTCTGAGCCATGGAAGGAGGGATGTGATAGAAATGTCCCATTTTTGGCCTGGGAATTCTCTGGTCTCTTCTTTTACACTTTGACCAGTTGTAGGTTTCTGTATTGATCATTATTGTCTTAGTTAAAGTTTCTACTGCTGAGAAGAGACACCAAAACTACATCAACCCTTGAAGGATAAACATTTAATTGGAGTGGCTTACATTTCTAAAGTTTAGTACATTATCATGGTGCAACATGGAGGTGTCAACAGACGTGGTACTAGAGGAGCTAAGAGTCCTACATGTTAACCCTCAGGTAACAGGAATTAAACTGAAATAGTTGGAGTAGCCTGAGCATAGAAGACCTCAAAGTCCATCCCCACAGTGACACACTTCCTCCAACAAGGTCATACCTACTCCAACAATGCTATAGCTCCTAAAGTGCCACTCCCTTTGGGCTTATGGGGCCAAATACGTTCAAACCCACTATTTATTATGCTAAGCAGATCTAATGTTAAGGTGGCTCTCTTATTGCTTTTATGAGCTTTTCAATTCTGACCTTTAGAATACCAGCAGTTATATGGATATATGTTATATGCAAGCATTTTGTATACATATATAATATAGTGAGCGATTATATATGTCTAGAAGTTTATAATGATGAGTTTTGAGAGGGGTAGTTTTTAACCTGTCAATATTTAAATTTATTATTTTATTTAAAATCTACTAAGTATATAAAACATCACTTATTCCTTCAGAAATGATCTTATGCACATTTGTCTTAACTTTTAACACATCGTTTGGTGGACATTGCAGCTCAGTATCCCAAAGCTCAGCTCTGACAGCAGCTTAAACAACTCATTTAGCTGAAAGGTTGGAGCATGTCATGCACTGACTAGTACACCTTAAGAAGGTGACTTTCTCAGCAACGGCTACATCTTTCTCTGTAAAATGTCACACTTAGACTAAGTAACTGAAAGTGAAAAAGACTGACTCTGGAAAGAACAGACACAAATTAAACAGAACGTACTGATTTCTGAAATAAAAAATGGCCACATGATAGAATTGTTTTTATTTACAGAAAATGATGCCAAAGTACTTTATTTGATGGAATTACCTTTAAATGGTCCAACTATTAGATGAATAAAGATTTAATAATTCGAAGCAAATGTTACTCATCATTTGGAATGTGGTAATCCTAGCTCATCAGGTTACATTTAAATTTTATAATATACTTCATTTTCTGATCAATGACTTCTAGGTTTATACATCTAGAAAAAAAAGAAAGGCGGTTGAATCACTGATATTCTGTTACCTTGAACATACAAATCAATTAATTACTGACAAGCTTTTCCAACTTTTGCAAACAGAATTATAAGAAGTTATTTGCTCTTGTAAGTGATGTATCCTGTGTCTGTGCATCAATCTTTGGAGGTTCATATGCATTGTTCTGATTTATAACATTATTCTCCAATTCCCAGGCTTTGCAGCTCCAGCTGACACAAGAGTTGAAGTAATGTAAGTTGATGGAGTAGTGTGGTTAGTGATGGCTAGATGTAACAAGCTGTGTGTCAGTATGAGTAGCACATTGTCATGACTGAGTAACTCGTTGCAGCACAGCCACTCATAAGAATGTTCAAGAAGAATATATCTTTACAACAGCACTATAAGACATATTATCTTATTGCCTCATATAAATAAAGGAACTCAGACAATCTGAAAATAGCAAATAGTGAATATAGGATATACAGCCAGCCAGTCAAATCTCCAACCCTATGTTTTATTTCATTAAAATACTGTAAGAAAACAGATATTTTTGTCTTGTTGACTATGTTCTTTGCTTTACAGAAGCTTTTCAGTTTAAGGAGGTCCCATTTATTAATTGTTTTTCTCAGAGTCAGTGTTAATGGGATTGTATTTCGGAAGTGTTTGTCATAGCCAGAAACTGGAAACAACCTAAATGCCCTTTGACTGAAGAATGGATAAAGAAAATGTGGTTTGTCTACACAATGGAGTACTATACAACAGAAAAGAATAACGACATCTTGAATTTTGCAGGCAAATTGATGGAGCTAGAAAACATCATTTTGAGTGAGGTAATCCAGACCCAGAAAGACAATTATCACATGTACTCACTCATAAGTGTTTTTTTAACATAAAGCAAAGAAAACCAGCCCACAAATCACAATCCCAGAGAACCTAGACAACAATGAGGAACCTGAGAGACATACATAGATACAATCTACATGGCAAGTTGAAAAAGACAAGATCTCCTGAGTAAATTGGGAGCATGAGGACCTTGGAAAAGGGTTAAAGGGCAGGGGAGAGGCATAGAGGGAAGCAGAGAAAAATGTAGAGCTCAATAAAAATCAATAAAAAATAAAAATAAATAAATAATGCAAAAATAAATAAGACAAACTCTTTAGAAGTTATAATTAAAGCAATGGCTATCAAGAAAAAAAGAAAATGAATATTAATGAAAAAGGGGAAAAGGAAGATGCAGGGTGATGTAATATTAGCTTATTTAGGAATTTAGGAAATGATCTCTAGAGTGTATCTTACAGAAATTGTTACATGAGAAGAAAGGACCTTTCTCCCACAGAAAGAAAAAGACAGGAAGCTGTAGTTTGGGTGACACATAAAGGAAGGTCTGATCTGGTTAATTTTGTTTTCTCAGATTGTGTTCTGACACTGGATGTAAGGAAAAGATGAACAGGAGTTTTTATGCAAATGAGAAGAGAAGAAATGTTATACTCTTGAAAACCCTCATCTCCAAAGAGGAGAAGACAAAGCAAGCCTGGTGGTAAACATGAACTTGAAGTTCGTGACCCTGGATTTGGAATAAAATAGATTTGATTCACTGTGGTCTCTCTCAAGTTACACATTCAACGCTGATAGAGAAGGAGGTTGCTTGACTCTTTCCAGAGCCAGACAACTGGACAAGAGATGAGGTCAAGAGCTGTGAGTCCTTACAGTGGAGGGATTACTTAGAGCAGGAGACCATTGACTCTACTCTGAACAACAATATAAATGAAAACATAGAACGGCCAACTCACAACAGGAAAATGATAGGAAAAGTGGTCATAGGACAAGGGACTAAGCAAATAACCTTTGGATAAGCTGTGATCAGTTAATGGGAAATGAGATGAAAGATTTTTAATGGAAGCAGTTGAGAGTTGTGATTCAGACTCTGGTTCTAGAGATGGGTAAAATGAAGGGAAGAAGAAGTGTCTCAAAACAACCAGATGCTGAGAGGACACAGTTAATGGGAAAGCATATGACACAGGGACATATGATTATTAGACATATGACTGAGACTCATGTTCATGCTTCAAGGCAAGGGGGGGTGCACAACCCTCTGAAGTCTCCATGTAGTCGACCCCATTTAAAAAAAAACAATCTTTTTGTTATTGTAACAGAATGGTTTTACTAAGCATATGGACACCTTTATTTACACAAAGTGTAATATTATCTCTTCCCCTCTTCTTCTCTGTGGGGCTATTGCTCCACAAGCTCATCTAGCACAAACCCACTGCAACCACAGAAGAGGGAAGTTTTTAAAGGGAAGTCACAGAATCAAAGTGGGAAAAAGTCTGCAGAGTGTGTTGGGGTCCTTGATGGCCTCTCTGCCGTCAGAGCCTAGTATTGTCCACCGTCTCATCAGGAACTATTTTAAGGTTGGAAGCTCCCAAGTATGAAGCATTTCTGCTTTACTCTGGCAGTGTTCCTCTTTCAATGTCAATATCATAACTCCCTTATTTGGAACTACTATTAAGGAATTCCTCTCCAGTTTCTTCTTTATGTTATGAAATCCCACCCCAATTTACTTCTTTACCAATTGTCTCTCTGCTTTTGAACCACAAGCCACAAAATAGAATAGTAACTTCCAACAGGACATCAGTTGAAACCTTCTATATACACCCTACTTACTAGGAGTGACCAGCCAAGCATACACAGCTGAGGCAGCAAATAATGAGAGTAGATCCATCTAAAAATATGCCAGATATGTGGTGATATCTGATTACTCTGTATGGTATAAAGTGATTATTATACCATTTGCAATAGAATAAATTGTCTCTTATTGATCAGAAGATCCACTTGAATGTTTAAATGAAGCTGTAGGTATGTACTACATCTGGATTGAAGATCCTGAAATTCAACCACTCAAGTTAGTATGACTTCTCTAAGAAAAGTAGTACCTACACTCCCACACTAAATGCCAGAAAAACCACATTCATGTACACGGATCCATGCTGTACACAGCATTGTTAATCATTTTACTTGTAATAGTGCTACTACCACAATTTGATGATAACGAGGTTGACAGTCTAAGGTTTACATTTTACATGGTTAATGTTATTTTTAAAAGACAATTATAAAATATAGCTGCAAATTCTTAGACATTTCTCATTTCAAGAGGTAGATGTGTTATTCTTGAATCTTGACTCATTAATAACCAGTCAAATGACTTTTGTATTTTTGAGGCTTTTCTGAAAGGAGTTGTATCCCTGATTCCCTGATTTCTTTTTTTTTTTAATTTACTTATTTTTTTCCATTCAAAAATTTGCACCTCCTCCCCTCATTCCATTCCCCTCCCGCTCCCCCACTCACCCTCCTCTTAAGAGAGGGCAGGTAACCCTCCCTGGGGGGGGGTTCTGGGTGCAAGCTGGGAAGGGACAGGAAGAGAGAGGCAGTATCCGGGGAGAATAACCCCTGCAGGAAGAGCAGGAAGTGTGTGTGGGGGGGGGAGGGGGCTGGGGAATGTCGGTGGTCCCTCTCTGGGCAGCTGCCTTGGTTCAGGCACTCACTCACCCCAATGAATGATGGATCCTCTGGCAGACAGTCAGGTCTCCTTGCAGGCCAAGCAGCTGAGTGACAAAGGGCCTGCCTTGCTGCAGGCAGGCTAATGAAGCAGGGGACCTCCCACCGGCCTGGGTGCACTCAATTCCAGGTCCCCAGAGCCCAAACAGGCTGAGCTGTGGGATTTTGTGGCCCCAAAGATGGGAGGATGAGACAGGGGGGGATTCTGGGTGCAAGCTGGGAAGGGACAGGAAGAGAGAGGCAGTATCCTGTCCCTTTTATTTTTATTTGCTTGTCTGGGATTATTTATTTCTGTGTGTTTTTGGATTTGGTTAGCTTTATCAGGTTGAAAATTTCTTTCTAGCCCCTATTGTGTGGCTGGATTTGTCAATAGATACAGCTTATATTTAGCTTTACCGTGGATGTCGTTCGTTCTCCACCTATTGTGATTGAAAGTTTTGCTGAGTATAGTAGTCTTAAGAGTTTATGGGACATCTCTCCACACCCTTCAGGTTTTTAGAGTCTTCATTGAAAAGTCAAGTGTTATTCTAATAGCTCTGCCTTTAGAAATTTGTTTCTTTCTTACAGTTTTTCATATTCATTCTTTTTTTCTGTATTCTAAGAGTCTTGAGTGCTATGTGCTGAATAGAAGTTCTTTTCTGTTCCAGTCTATTTGGTATTCTGTATTCTTCCTGTACTTTGATATGTACCTCCTTCTTTAGGTTGGAGAAATTATTCTTAAGATTTTGTTGAAAATATTTTCCATGCCTTTGACCTGAGTCTCTTCTCCCTTGTTCATTCCTATTATTCTTATATTTGACCTTTTCATCATGTCCCATATTTCCTGCATGCTTTGGTGCTGTTTTATTTTTTTAATATAATATTTTCTTTGATTGAGGTATCCATTTCTTTTATCATGTTTTCGATGCCTGACATTTTTTCTCTGTCTCTTGTATTCTGTGGTGAGTCTCACCTTTGAGTTTCATATCCAAGTTTCTAAATTTGCCATTTTCAGTTTTCCCTCAGTTTGGGTTTTCTTTATTGATTCTTTTTCTACTTGCAGATCTTAACCATTTTTTCTTCATCTCATTCCACTTTTTGTTTTCATTTTCATAGATTTCTTTAAGCAATTTATTAATTTCCTCTTTAAAGACCTTATACGTGTTCATACAGACTATTTGAAATCCTTGTCCTGTACTTCAGCTTTGTGGCATTTCTCTGGTCCTGCTGTGGTAAGACTGCAAGGCTCTAGTAGGCATATCATTCCGACTGTTATTGACTGTTCTTATTGAGCTGGCATCCAGGCATCTCATGATTCAAGAATGTTTGGAATGTCCCAGAAATGGCATAAGAGGTTGCACATTAAGTATAAGAGGCACCTTGTATGGGCGAAATAAATGGAATATAGAATGGCTTTTGAACTGGGATAAGTTATTGGATAACATAAATTGGATATGTAGGCAAATTCTTAGCAGAATTTAAACTAAAGTACCGAACTAGAGTCTCATTATTTAAAAGTTGGTCTTGGAAGTTACACAAAAAAATTGGATTTATGATGCTCTAAGCAGTAAATGTTGTATAGGATTTGCCTTTTTCATTAATGTTTTAGCTTCAAGGTTTAAAAAAAATCATACATAAAGAAAAATGATAACAACTTTATACCTTAAAGGACAGAACATTTTTAATATTTGCCTTTTAAAAATAAAATGAAAACTTAGCATGAGAATTTCTTCTAATGGCCAGGAGAGGCACCCATCACTTCAATCTGGGTCATGAGTAAATTTCACATCCCTTTAGATTTCACAGGCTCAAAGAAATGTGAAATTTTTGACATTTTCACCTCGGTGTTTTCACACATACTGGAGACACTTTTCAAGGATAAGTAGCGATTTTTCTTTTCCTGCTGAGAACTGGTTTTGCAACTCAGAGGGCAAATGGGAAAACTTGCTTTTGAAGCTTCCCTTGTGGAAGGCAGTCAGCTCTACAGGCAGGAAGTGAGTTCTCATACAGGACCCCAAAGCAGAATCCTGTTTGATGATTTGCTGAACATTTTCCTTTGAACCAGTCTAGCACTCAGGTCTGTGATAATCAGAAAAGGTGTTACAATGCTGCTTTCACAGTTAAATTCTTTCAGACTTAGAGACACATTTATCTGTCATTTAGTTTTAATTGGCAAAAAAATTGGCTCCTTATTTTCCATGAAACTATACATTTAATTGTGCAGCAACCATGTATTTTACAATGGAAGTAGTCCCTTGAAAGTGAAGGTCATTTTTTTTTAAAATTTTACATGCATGTATTACTGCTTTTGGAGAATAAATTCAGGGATAAAATGAGGCTGAGATTTAAGACATAACAGATGTTGAAGAAGGTAATTCCTTTGGTTTTTTTTTTTTTTTTTTTTTTTTTTTTTTTTTTTTTTTTTTCACATAGAACGTTAAAGAAGCAGAGAAGAAGCACTGAAGCACTGGGTCATTCTAGAAGGCCTCTGACACCAGAGAAAAGAACTCATATTTCCAACACCAGTCAACTGGAAATCACCGTAGTTTAGGGAAGAATAGGTCAGGAAATGTGCTCGTTATTAGAGAGAACACAGCGGTACCCATGTCCAGAGACCCTGTGGGGCTTGAATGTTAGGAACTGGATTTACACAAACCAACCATCATGGATTACACCCTGCTCTTCTTTCATAAATTGCACTTCACTGATAAAAGTAGGGAGGTCTCCAAAGACAGGGGCATCTGACTGAGCTTCACAGCCCTGAACTCCAGGTCCACAGGGTCCTTCTCAGCAGTTGGTTTCCAGTAGCAACCAGGCTAATGTTTGTTCTATCTACTTCAGTCTTCTAAGGCCTCATATTCCTAGTCTCCACTATCTTGTGTCCTTAGCTCCTCCCCACTTTGTTCAGGGTTACTTTTGTACTGTTTTGATTTTTCGGGCCTTTGCAGCTTCTCAGATTGTTTTCATTGATATCTCTGGACCCTCGTGTGTAGAATGAGGAAACCCTTGTATATCTGCTGTAGAGACAATATGGCAGTAATAGCAAAGTATAAAGCCTTAGAGCATGCTGAGATTAGACAATGGAACTGCATATGGCAAATTCTGAAAAGTATGGTGCCATTTTAACACCACATTCAAGATCTCGTTACATACAAGCCAGGGTTCTAAAACTTCTTCAACCATGCCCAGTAATTCCTCAAGAACAGACAGGGTGCTTGGACATTATTTTAAATGAGATGTTCTACAAAAAAATTAAATAAAATAAAGGAGGACTCTTCAGTGACTTTGTCAGGTTATTTGGCCTACAAGAGCAGTTGGGTAAATGTGGTCGCAAGAAGAGGAGCACTTGAGGAGATGAATTTAACCTCCACTATGTAGTAAGAATTGGGATCCTGAGAGAAGGGAATATTTCTGAGATGAAGTAAAGACAGACTCTGTCAATTATAATGAGCAAGAAGGACAAATACAGCTGTGACTACCTTTTGATGCTTGGTTTGATTTGGTTTTGATTTTTGCTATTATTGTTGTTTTGTGAGTGCCTTTGTTTATTTGTTTTGTAATAGGAAGTTCTTAGAGGCCAATTTAGTTTTACTGAAATGTTTTGCTAGAAAAAGGAAATATGATTAACATAAGAGAAAAAGTTGGATCTTTTTTTCAGCAGTTGTCCTCCCCACTTCTTCAAGATGCACCATCTTAAGGTTTCTCAATTTCTTTTGGATAATTTTTTTCTGCTTCTGGATGTGCACACATGTGCATGTGCACCTGTATGTGGTATATGTGTGGTGTATGCACCCAGGAGGAGGTGAGTTTAGCCTTCAAAGGAAGTGGCAATCAGAGTAATAAGTGAGTCGAGGAGAATGTTTCTAGATGAAGACGTGCTAACACTTCCAGAGATGACTGAGGGTGCAGATGTCCTGTTCCAACACTCTCCATCTTACTACCTTAAAGGAAGGTATTATTGAACCTGAAGCTAGGACGGTGGCCAGCAAGCCCACTCATCCTCCTGTCTCACACAGCAGTCGAGAAATAGACAGAGGTGCAGCGATGTACTTGGCTTGTCACACAGGCAGCAGGCATTTCAACTCGAGTACTTACGCTTGCATAGCAAGGGCTCTGCTTACTTGCTGAGTGATCTTCCCAACATAGCTTAAACATTCTCTAGTTTTGTAACTTGTTCTCTGTTTTTTGGTCCATTATTCCATAGCTGATACAATTAGAGTTTGACAATTGATGTATAAAACTTTGAACATATATTCCCAAATAAATAGGAAGCAAATGCATATTGATGGCTCAAACATGGCTCACTGTGGCTCAGCTTGGGACTTTGCAACTTCATCGTGGCATGAAAGAAAAGACAAACAATGGTTCTACTCTCTAATCAGCAGAATATTGAACAAATCACATGGAATATTCAGCATGTTTTACATAAAAACCTTTGTAGAAATGATTGTGCCGAGCCATAAGCCTGTTACATGATCTGAGCTTATGCATGGAAGGCTGGCTGAACTGTGCTGTTTGGTAGGTTGAATTTTATTAAGTGCCTTTAAAACACATGTTTAGTATGTAAGGGGTTTATTGGATGTATATTGAGGAACACTTATATTCAGATAGATGAATACTGAATCATGCAGATTGAGCCTTTTCTGAGCAATGCAGAACTAGGTCTTGGTCATATCAAACATGTTAGAACAGTGATTCCACAAATTTTAAACCAAAAAAATATTTTCATTAATGTATTCTCAGCAACTCAAATTCAGTTTTGATGATTGTAGTCTCATGGAGGAAAGTCTAGTCCGAGAACCCCTGGATAAGCAATTATTATTTGCAGCATGAAATAGTGCATGATAATTTTCAGGAAAGTACTTTCATTATCTGTGGAAGAGGGAAGACAAGCCCCAGAATTCACACACAGGCATCTTTCTCTCATCCATGAAAGGGTGTTCTACCTCTGGCTGGATCTGGCACTCCCTTGACAGCCAATGTTTTGTCTGCAGCTTTTTCTGTCTGGGTGATTCTTTTTCCTGTCTTTCCTTATATGGCAGGATGCTGAGTACAGTGCAAGGTAGACAGAAAGCAGAGCTTGAACCTTGAGAAAAGGAAAAGAGCTTGGTGTCTGATCCCACTGCCCCCTCTCCTCCATTTTTCTTTGGGGACACTAGTTTTCACAGAATATTTTTCAAAACTGCACTCCAAATCCTGCTTCTCCAAGGAGGTGGTGCAAGATGAGAGCTTAAGAAGCCCTCATGTGGCCAGTGGGCTCACGCTGAAATCTGGTATTGGTTTATGGATGAGAAGAGAGAATTTTTTTCTGTCCTGGGGATTTTGAATATTTTTCTGTCTCTTAGATTTTCCTCCTTAAAATGAGGTTGTGAAAAGCAGATGTGCAGTAAAGCTGAAAGTCCTGGAACTACTCAGCCCCTCATGGCAACTCTGCACCTCAGGGTAGACGCTGTCCACAGCAACAAAACCCAGCTTTTTTTTATGTTCATCATGGAGTGATATCCACTGAACTTAAGAACTCTGCCTCTAAGATTAGCCCAGGCACAAATCCATTTATTGTTGAAAGGAATCATGAAAGGCTAGCCTGAAGGGGTTTTCTGAATAGAAACAGATTAAAAACACCCCCAAATTAATTTTTCTGCCCTAAATGTCATAAGATGAATAGCAAGTTTTTATTATAAATGTATCTTGGAGTCCAGTCACTCATTCTAGTGAGGTAGACAACTTCTAGTAAGAATTCACCTTACTGCAGTTATGGTGGCATATTCTGGGAAGACTGAAATGTCTAAGATACCAAATAAAGCTTGGTGTATATGGTGACCTTGAACTTTGGGTGAAGGGCTGTAAGCATTCACAGCGTAGACTCTCAACACCAGAAACTCCTCTGGAACTGTGGATTGTTTGCTCAAATTATCGCTTCACTGACAATAATAAAATATATTTGACAGAAAGATTGGATTCTAGTAGGGACTGATATTCATAGCCGAGTTCTTGACTACCTGGTTGATAATCAGTTACAAATTCATCAACGACTTGCTCATGATTTACTTCCTTGCTGTCACCGGGAAAAGTCTTTTGTACCATGTTATCTTGATACATGCTCTGCAAATATGGCAGCTGTTTTGACATTCACCAAGTTCATAAACTTCAGTCTCAGAGAACTCTTTCCTCAGTTGCTCCCTTTCCAACAATTGCTTTTAGAGTTTATTATAAACATATAAAATGCAGCCATGCACGCTGTCTCCTAAGATCAATTGTACAACTGGAGTGAGCGGGTTTTTTCTCTGGCTACACTTTGGGAATTTCATCTTTTTAGGGTAACTGGACCTCTCTTCTTTTCTGAATGTGTGAATGGAGCTACTGAGATTTGAAAATATGTTTGGTAATTTCTTATGTTCTCTAATTTTTTACAAATACTATGTTAGCCATTTGCACATTGCACAGCTAATACAGTGCCTCATCCCAGAACTTGTCCACTGTTTGTTCCATAACTGGATTTACTCATCTGTCAACTTTCCTGTCCTATATAGCAGCTGGAGGAGTTCATAATCACTCAATACTGAGTCATCAAAATACAGTTTCAAGACAAATTAGGAATATGACTTATAAACGCGTGTGCCACAGGAAAAAAGAAACTTATGGACATTCCATAAGTTGTATAAAAGAAGTATTTTATGTGTTCACCTAAGAAGGGGAGAAAAGGAGAATGGAAAATGGAAGACAGACATACAGGCACACATACAAAGGTATACAGTCACTGAAGGCAAAGGGTCAATGACTTGTGAGGATCTGACTTCATAGAAGAGTTTTAGCTGCGAACTCTTTTCAGATGTTCAATCTCTGTGTCTGTGCTCCATGTGTTATATGTGTGTATGCACATGTAGGTGCAAGCGAGTTCACTCCTGAAGACACGTGTGAAGGTGAGAGGTTGAAGATGTTGGCTGTCTTCTCTACTGTATTTCTGTATTTTCTGAGACAGAGTCTTTCACTGAACCAGGAACCCCCTCCTTTTTTTTTTTGCTAGACTGGCTGACCAGAACCCCTGGGACCTGCTCTTCTCTTTGGCCTCCAGTGCCAGGGTTACAGGTGCTCACTGCAATGCCCAACTTTTAGATGGGTGCTGGGGATCCAAACTCAGTTCCTCATGCTTGCACAGAACGTTTTACCTACCAAGCCATCTCTCATTCCAGTGTGCAATATTTTTAGCATCAGTTTAAAACCCTGGCTAACTCTTTACATAAAGACGTGAGATTTCTAGCAGTTTTTAGATATGAATATCTGCGTACAGAGGAACTAAAGAATGCAGGCAAATGAGGCAAGCAAAGACTGGCTCCCTAAGATGGCAGACTCTGCTTTCCAGAAGGCTCTGAGGAGAAAGGAAAAGAAGGCAGAGTCTAGGGTATCTAGACAAGTCCAATAGGGCAAGGGTTTGAGCCAGAAGCCTTATAACCCAGACCCTGTTTAAGAGATGCCTAGCTTTAGTTTTCTCAGTGTCAGGATGTATAAGTTATTATCTTTCTTTCTCAGTGGCTTTGTTCTAACCTTCCCTGTGGTTCAGTTCTTTGTCCATGCCAGGAAACAAACTGCGCAATCTACTAGAAAACCATCAGTACCTAGTTATAAAAGACTCTTGCTAGAACTAACAGAGCTGGGGTTCAAAGCACAGAAATAATGATTATTACACTAACTAGTATAAACCTCAATGAAAAAAAACAAGACAGCACTGAGGACAAAACAAACAGATTCTCATATAAGGCAAAATAAGGATTGAAACAATAATGGCAAAATTTAATGAAAATAGAACTTAGAGAAAAATAGTTTTTCCTATTTTTCTCTAAGTTCTATTTTCATTATATTTTGTTCAGGACAAATTATTTTGTTTGTAAGAAAATGAGATGCTTCTAAATTCTTCTAGAAAAATGAGAAATTTTTTGTTCGCTTGTTTTTGTTTTTTGATACAGGGTTTCTCTAGCTTTGGAACCTGTCCTGGAAATAGCTCCTATAGACCAGACTGGCCTCAAACTCACAGAGATCTGCTTGCCCCTGTGTCCCGAGTGCTGGGAACAAAGGCATGTGCCACGACTTCCCAGCCAGAGAACTTTTTAGAATGTCTAAGAGAGTTAATTCTTATGTTACTTACTTTCCTTTGCTGTGGAGAGACACCACTACCAAGGTAACCTTTAAAATAAAAACATTTAATTGGGGTTTGATTAAAGTTTCAAGGGTTACTCCATGATCATCATAGCAGCAGGCAAATATGCCATCGTGTAAACATTCAGACACGTAGACATGTTGCTCAACCAGCAGCTGAAGGCTAGGATATGATCTACAAAGAGCAGGAAGAGAAGGAATGGGCCTGGCTGAAACCTTAAAGTCTTTGTGCCTATATACACCTCCTCTCACAAGACCACACTTCTTAATCCTTTGAAGCCGTCCACCAACTGGGAAGCAAGCATTCAAATAGCTGAGTCTCTGAGGGCCATTCTCATTCCATTCACCACAGTTCTGTCTTGCTGTTTTGTCAAATTCTTAGGACATGCTTCAGGATGCTAGTGCTGTGGATCACATCAGGACCTGAAGGACCTGAGTGTCTACTCTGGAGAAGATAGAGTTTAAGGAAAGTTAGAAATTATGTATCACCATCACTTTTTGAGATCTACTGACTGTCCAGAACCTGGCACTAAATGTTAAATTATAGGAGACATTGTCTGCAGGTGATGTGAACAACATGAAGTGCCCTATTTAATGTGCGTGGGATGATGGTGATGGTAGAGTTGAATGGAGTGCAGAACACTGCCTTGTTTGAAAGGTTTATAGCTGTGCCTTGATGCCTACATGGTGACAAGAAAACCAAGTTGATTCTGTGGGTTTGCTGTAGTTTTTGTGAGTTTGAATAGCTAGTTTTAGTCATTGTGACTTTTTCTTCCTCCTTCTCAGGAAAAGACCATAGGGGGTCTGCATGATCTAGAAGCACCCTTCCAGCGCTGCACATCTGCAGCACTGCAGAGAATGGAAATGAATGGAAAGAGCCATGGGGCATCAACAATGCTTTACTTATTTCCAAGCAAGAATTCTGTCTGTCATGCTTGCTCTGATGTTTCTGGGCATGATGATTAATCATGCTGGGTCCATTAATAGCAACAATTTCTTGAAATAGCAGAATGAGAGTCCTCCTAGGAGGATCCTGACAATTGTGTTTCTACCCACAGTTGGGAATCAGCAATGTTAGTTAACTTTTGCAAAAACAAAAGCTGCATTTATTTACTCTGTGTGCTGTGTGGAAACTTACCACTGGCAGCTTTGCTCACTGAACCTTCTACAAGAAGCAGTTGTGGTTTCCAGATGAGAGCCAGAGGATGGTGTTTCCAAGGCTGCTCCAAAAGCAACCGAGGCAGTTTGGTTAGTTTGCATGTTTGCACAGCCAACATGTCATGATTTTCTATGTTGTCTCTTACCCCACCATTACCTTCTTATGGCAGACAAGAATGCTTCAAATCTCCTGTGGGATGGGAGTGCTAGGTCCAGAGGTCTCAGAAGTGCTTTATGTATCCCACTGAGCAGTCTGGCAAAGGGAGGCTGGACTTGGTGGCTAAAATGGAGGACAGATGGTAAAGCCAATGTAAATTCAAACCAAAACAAACATTGGAGACATTTGCAGTGTATAATGGGCAGATATCTTTTATAATAGTTTCTAAACTGTGATTTGGCTTGTCTGGAAATCAGATTGTACATAGTTACTTTCTAGAACTTACTATCCAACTGGTTCAATCATTATTGACTACAGTCATATTAGAAGACCGGATTAGTTTTCTTACATGAGATTTGTGAACTTGTTCTTTTCTAGAATTTTGAATTTGTGTAGCCTTAAAATTGTTTCTTCAAGTTAACTCTTGAAGTCATAATATTGTTGGCCATGTTGCCTCCAAATTCACTCTGGCTGACCTCAAACTTGATCACTCTGCCTCTAACTTCAGAGTACAGCTCCAGTTGTCATATGTAAAGGAGGCTGAGGATAGACATCAGTGGGACTTGCCTAGCCTGTTTGAGGTCCTAAAGTCAATCCTCAGTATTGAATACAGATAAACTGAGGATTGTGGTCCATGCCTGTAATCCAGTATTGTGAGACAAAAGAAGAAGGATCTCCAGTTCCAGGCCAGTCTTTTCTCAAAATCCCAAACCAAAGGAAAGGAAACAAATGGCAAGGCACTTGGAAGACAAAAAACACAGTGAACCCAGACTGATATTGTGGAATAATTACTGAGTTTAACATTAGAAACTTATATTTTGATCTCAGCAGTATCTTATACGTGGAATTCCTGAGGAATTCACTCTACTTCTGTTAAAAGAGTAAAGTCATAAGAAAAATGTAAGTGGATCCTTGAATCCCACTGGTTTGAATGTATGCATAACAGAGTGGCCTCCTGTGTTTCTAAATGTCTTCTGTGTAAACAGAAGATGGCTGGTTAGTTTCTTGCTCACCCAGACCTGAATAATCACACAGAAACTATATTACTTACAACATTGCTTGGCCAATGACTTACACGTATTTCTAGCTTGCTCTTACATCTTGAATTAACCCATTTCTATTAATCTGTGTATCATCATGAGGCTGTGGCCTACCAGTAAAGTTCTGGTATTCTTCTCCTTTTTCAACTATGTGATATCTCCCTGAATTGGCCTAATCTTCCTATATATCCCTCCCAGCCTTGCTATATTTTGCCCTGCCATAGGCCAAAACAGCTTTATTCATTAACCAATAAAAGCAACACACATACAGAAGGATGTCCCACATCACCACTAGATAAGAACATATAGTCTAGGAGCTCATGGTACAGGATGTATGAAGGAAGATGACAGAATTTTAACAGTGAAATAATTATTGATTTGGGGAACTACTACAGTACCGAGGAAAGCATGATGATTAAGGTATCTGGGGCTGCTCACCTTGATCTGCTAGCCTCTGGAACTGTGAAAATTAAAAGTCTGTTCTGTGTGCCATCCACAGCCTATGGTATTTTTCTTATGACAGCTCCAAATGACTGAGTACTCATAGATCCTCGAATGGAAAACTCACAACAGCAAGAGTAGACTCAGAACTGCACAGAAATGAGCTCACAGTCTCTAGATTTGATGGTGTTCATGCTTCCTAGTAGGAATGCCATTCTCTCCTCTCCTATCTCACCCTCCAAAGCATTTCCTTACTTCTGACATCACGCGTGTTCAAACCAAAGACTTTCGGATTTTAAATGAAGCCCCTTGCTGTAAGGACAGATGAGCCAAGACAAGGAGAAGTATTCTACTGCAGCTTGAATGGCCTCAGGTATGAGAAAGGGACCTGCCAGCACTGAGGCACTGAGGGTGTGAGCTCATGTCTACTGATGCCTATGTGTTCTTTTTTTTTTTTTTGAGAGTATCAAAGGATTTGATTTTCCTTCCCAGGACCTTTTTTTTTGTTTTTTTTTTTTGTTTTTTTTTTGATTAATTTCATTTTTTATTAATTCTCTTCATGCAAATTCTAATTCAAAACAAAATAAAAAAGACTAAAAAAAGAAAGTTTTATCCATGAAAGCTACAAAATTTCCCCCTATATTCCTATAGACTATTTAACAATTTGGGTTCCTCGTTAGTTCTATATATATTTTTTTCCAATTTATTTATTTTTTATTAAAAATTGCCATCTCCTCCCCTCCTCCTCCCCCTTCCCTCCCCTCCCCTCCATCCATACCCCCACTCCCTCCCTCTCCAGGCCAAAGAGCCATCAGGGTTCTCTACACTATGTTGAGTCCAAGGTCCTCCCAACTCCCTCCAGGTCCAGGAAGGTGAGCAACCAGACTGACAAGGCTCACACAGAGCCCGTCCTTGTCGTAGAGACCAAGCCCATCGCCATTGTCCTTGGCTTCTCGGTCAGCCTCCACCATCAGCCACTTTCAGAGAGTCCGATTTGGTTGCATGTTCCATCACTCCCATTCCAACTGGACTTGGTGGTCTCCCGTTAGTTCTGTCCTGCCGTCTCAGTGGGTGAATGCATCCCTCATGGTTCTGACTTTCTTTCTCATGATCTCTCTCCTTCTGCTCCTCATCAGAACTTTGGGAGCTCAGTCCGGTGCTCCAATGTGGGGCTCTGTCTCTATCTCCATCCATCACCAGGTGAAGGTTAAGGCAAACAGTGAGCCCGTCCATGCTGTAGAGTTCACGTTCATTGCCGTTGTCCTTGGTTTCTCAGTCCTCCTCCACCGTCAGCCACATTCAGAGAGTCCGGTTTGGTCCCCTGTTCCATCAGTTCCATTCCAACTGGACTTGGTGGTCTCCCGTTAGATCTGTCCCACCGTCTCAATGGGTAAACGCACTCCTCACGGTCCTGACTTCCTTGCTCATGATCTCCCTCCTTTTGCTCCTCATCGGGACCTTGGGAGCTCAGTCCGGTGCTCCTATGTGGGGCTCTGTCATTTTCTCCATCCAATGCCAGGTGAAGGTTCTATGGTGATATGCAAGATATTCATGAGTATGGCAATAGGATCTGTACATTTCTGGCACCCTCTCCTCAGCTGCCCAAGGACCTAGCTGGGGGCGTCTTCCTGGACACCTGGGAACCCCTCTAGAGTCAAGTCTCTGCCAACGCTAGAATGGCTCCCTTAAGTAAGATATATAATTCCTTGTTCCCATATCCACCCTTCCTATATAGCAACCATCCTATTCCCCCAAGCTCTTCCCATCCTCCACTTCACACTTTTCTCGCCCCATCCCCCCTCCCCCCATCCCACCCCACCCCTATGTTCCCATTTTTTTTGTAACTGTGGAAGTTTGCTTTGTTACCGAGTATGTGGTCAATTTTCGAAAAGGTTCCATGAGCCGCAGAGAAGGTATATTCTTTCCTATTTTGGTGGAATGTTCTATAGATATCTATTAAGTCCATTTGGTTCATTACCTCCATTAAGTCTTTTAATGCTCTGTTAGGTTTCTGTCTGATTGACCTGTCCATTGGTGAGAGAGGAGTGTTGAAGTCTCCCACTATCAGTGTGTGTGGTTTGATGGCTGCCTTGAGTTCTAGTAATGTTTCTTTTACATAAGTGGGTGCTTTTACATTTGGGGCATAGATATTCAGGATTGAGACTTCATTCTGAAGGATTTTTCCTGTAATGAGTATAAAGTGTCCCTTTCCATCTCTTCTGATTGATTTTAGTTTAAAGTCAACTTTGTTAGAAATTAGTATGGCCACACCCCCTTGTTTCTTAGGTCCATTTGCTTGATAAACCTATTCCCAACCCTTTACTCTGAGTAGGTGCCTGTCTTTGTGGTTGAGGTGTGTTTCTTGTAAACAGCAGAATGTTGGATCCTGTTTTCGTATCCAATCTCTTAGCCTGTGCCTTTTTATAGGTGAATTGAGTCCATTGATATTAAGTGATATTAATGACCAGTGGTTGTTAACTCCGGTAATTTTTTTTTGTTGTAGAGTTTGTGTGTTTCCCTTCTTCTAGTTGTGCTGGTGAAGGGTCGCTAGATGCCTGAGTTATTGTGGGCATTGTTGGACTCCTTGGTTTGTGATTTTCCTTCTGTTACTTTCTGTAAGTCTGGATTTGTGGCTACATAGTGTTTAAATTTGTTTTTATCCTGGAAAATTTTGTTTTCTCCATTTATAGTGAATGAAAGCTTGGTTGGGTATAGTAGTCTGGGCTTGCATCCATGGTCTCTTAGTTTCTGTAGTACATCTATCCAGGACCTTCTGGCTTTCATGGTTTCCATAGAGAAGTCAGGTGTCAGTCCCATAGGTTTACCTTTATAAGTTACTTGACCTTTTTCCTTTGCAGCTCTTAATATTCTTTCTTTATTCTGTATGTTTTGTGTTTTGATTATTATATGGCAAGGGGATGTTTTCTTGATCCATTCTATTCAGTGTTCTGTATGCTTCTTGAACCTTCATAGGAATATCTTTCTTTAGATTGGGAAAGTTTTCTTCTATAATTTTATTAAATATATTTTCTGGACTGTTGAGCTGTAATTCTTCTCCTAAGACCTTCTACCCCTATTATTCTTAGGTTTGGTCTTTTTATTGTGTGCCAGATTTCCTGAATGTTTTGTGATGAGAATTTGTTTGATTTGCTGATTTCTTTGATCAGTGCATTTATTTTCTCTATGGTATCTTCAGAATCAGAGATTCTTTTTTCTATCTCTTATATTTTGTTGGTTATGCTTGTTACTGTAGTCTCTATTTGTTTACCTAGATTTTCCATATCCAGCCAGCCCTCGGGTTGTGTTTTCTTCCTAGCCTCCATTTTAGTTTTCAAGTCTTGAACTGTTTCCATTATCTGATTGTTTTTCCTTGGTTTCCTAGGATATCATTTATGGATTTACTCAATTCTTCAAACTTTTTGTTATTCTTCTCATACATTTCTTTAAGAGAGTTTTTCACCTACTCTTTAAGGGCCTCTATCACTTTCAAAAAGTCAAGGTTTTCTACTTCTATTTGATCTAGGTGTTCAAATCCTCCTGTTGTAAGATTGCTGGGTTCTGGTGATTTCATGTTGTTTTTCAGATTGTTGGAGGAATTCTTGCATTGGCGCCTGCCCATATCTTCTTCTGAATGCTCCTCTATGAATCCTCTTTTACATGATCAGGTGTCCTTGCTTGCCTCTGGGATATATCTTCTGGTGCTGAGATCAGGTGTCCTTGCTTGTCAAGGAGCTTGCAGACAAAGGGCCTACCTTGCTGCAGGCAGGTTAATGAAACAAAGAAACTCCCGCCCACTGGTTGCACTCCCTATCCTGTCCCAGTGCCCCCATCAGGCTGAGCTGGAGATGTAGTGAACCCCAAGAGGGGAGGAAGAAGGGAGGGTTTTTCTGGAAGCAAGCTGGATGGGGTAGGAAGAGAAAGGGAGTAGCCAGGGAGAGTATCCCCAGCAGGAAGACCAGTAAATGTAGGGTGTTGAGGAGAGGCAGTGCTCCATCTGCAGCGGGGTCATGAACTCACACAACTCCCGGATGTATCTTCTGGTGTTGAGATCAGGGGTCCTTGCTTGCCAAGGAGCTCTCAAACAAAGGGCCTACCTTGCTGCAGGCAGGCTATTGAAACAAAGAAACTCCCGCCTGCCTGGTTGCACTCCTAATCCTGTCCCAGAACCCCGATCAGGCTGAGCTGGGGATGTTATGAACCTGAAGATTGGAGGAAGAAGACAGAAATGAGCATTTTTCTTTAAGAAGTAATGGGGGAAATGAACAGGCTTATGGTATTAACATGCATGAATGGGATCAACTTCTTTCTGCCTAATTGTTGATATCAAGAACTCTGAAAACCAACCAACCAACCAACCAACCAACCAACCAACCAAACAACCAACGAACCAACCAAACAGCCAATCAACCAACCAAACAAAACAAGGGATAAATGTCACAAGATGGTGATGTACTAAAATTTTATTTTCTGTCTTGAAATATCTTTGAAATCATGTTCATATGAATGAATACAGAACATAGAACAGTACAGTTGCGTATTTCTATATCAAATCATTTTGGAGTTTCAGTGTCTGCACAGCATCTCTACAGCTTTAAACCAAAATAACACTTTATTTCTTAAAGAATAAAAACACATAAAACCACAAGTTGTTAACTTGGAACTAATAAAGAACAACACTTTTTTTTTCTTGAAACATTTAATTCAGTAAGAGTTTTTCAAATGTCAGTAAAAACGATTTTCTTGGCTATGTATTAGAAATGATACAGACATATAAATAATTAAGGAACCAATATAAGTGGTCATTTTAGACATCACATAAGAGGCAATGCATATTCTTCTTGCATGGTTTATTTCATTTAATACAGTGCCCAGCATGACTTTGTAAACACAAGTTGAACAAGGACAACAATAGGCATGCCAAAAAGGAAGGGAGAAAGTTCATGGGGTCTCAATCCTATTCAGAGAACTACTGGCAACTAAGGAACGCTGAGAGTGGGAGAAAAGTCTTCTCTGGGAAGAGCACACCAACTGGTTATTCAATTCCAAATGATCCACAGTGAAAACACACATGCTATTAATATTATATAGCCTGAGATGGATGTATTTGCATATTAAGGAATATATATATATATATATATATATATATATATATATATATATGTATGCACATACCAACAATTAGTGAATAAAAAGAATCCATGATTTGGAAGAGAGCAAGGAAGGGTGTATGGGAGAGTTTGGAGCAAGCAAAGGGAAGGGGGAAATTATGAGATCATAGTATCAACAAACAAATAAACAAGCAAACAATAAACAAATAGATCCCCCAGAAAAAATAAAAAAAATTACTTTTCATTAAAATAATACAGAATTACAAGTCCCTGCTCATGAGGGAGTAACAGAAAACAGCTCACTCTCTCAGCTGAAATCATCTAGTAAGTAGACTTAGGAAGGATGATTGGATAATAGACATCTCAGTCATCTCCAAAAGAAGGAAAACAAGTCATGTGAGCCCTAAGTACTGACCCCAGTGTCCTGCTCTAGGAAATGGTCTAGGACAGTGAAGATGGAGGAGTACAACAGACTCCTGGAGTCGCCACACTTTGAGAAGGAGCCAGAGATGGGCAGGTGAAGTCAGTTAGACCAGCAGTACCAAGTGCAGTAAAGAGAGACTGCAGAGACCTCTAGCAGTGGACAAAGAGTGGGGCCTCTTCTCTTTCACTTATCACTGATGTGTACTTTCTGAGATAGCGGAGAGGATTCTGTGTAAGAAGTGGACAGCCTGCTCTGTGTACTGGTGTGTAACTTGCACTCTCTATTCTCCACGCTCAGCCTCTTTTAGGCTGTGGATGCCACTGTCAGCTTCCACAGCCATGATTTGTCTTCTTTTTTCAGAGACTACTCATTCTGCCTCTGATACCAGTGTAGAGATGTCCTCAGGTTGACTGTAGTGCCCCACTGCAACATGGACCTCTTGTAAGGGTTCTGATATCATGCTGGGTGGCTTTACAGTAAGGAAGCAAACCACTTAGGCTCCAAGAATGCCTACAATCATAGGGATGGCTGTCACATACTTGTAGAATTTTAACACTTATTATCAGATTGCTTCTGTCTATGAATGTACTCTTCACCACACATTGGGATTGATACCATGCATAGATAGCCCTCCTGTAGGAATTCATTCTGCACTTTTCCAAGGATCTGTAGGCTGCCCTTCTTTTTTTCTGAGCATGAGAACTCCCTGAGAGAGAAAGGCATTTCAGCTCCTAAAGCTGGCAGTAGGACTGACCTACCAACCTACAGACCATGAGATATATGCACTTCCTGGTAGCTTTTCCATGTTAGAAATGTGTGGCAAAAGGATTTAAGGAGTGGGTAAAATCAGGATGCTGGCTCAGGAGTCACTGCTATGTGGAGATACTTCTTACTGGTCCTAATCAAAAATAAAGATCCCTACAGGTCAAAGAACAGGAGCACCAGCAGCCTGAAAGAGTCTGCTCCACATTGCTGTTTTTGATCGTGGAACAGAGTAGTGCTCCAAGAAGCTGGCAACTTCTAAATGCCAGAAAATGATGGTTGGAAAGCACAGCCATGCTTTCTTTAGAGACTGTAGAAAGAAACGCATCCATGATGTTAGTCTAGTAAAACACATTTTAGGCTCCTACTTTAATCTTGTTGTTGTTTTGGTAGGGGCAGTTCTGAAAAGTGAACCTAGGGTGTTCCACATATAAGGACAACACTCTTACCAAAAACTCAGCTCTCCATTTTAGACTTCTGAACTTAGAAGTATGAAATAATACATTTGTGTTATTTTAATTTCTGGAATCATAGTAATGTGTTAAAGCAGCAACAGAGTCCATAACTTTCCTCTGTGTCCTACTTAATGGTCTTTGGATGAATTTTCCAAGAGGAGAGCCATAAATGCAGGCACATGTACTTGGAAGATAATATTATAATCCAACTGAATAGTGTTTTTTGAAAGCTTTTCAGCAATGAAACAATGATTTGTGGGTTAAGGAGGCCTTGCCACAACACACTGCTATCTATGATTTCTAAGGATCTGTAACCCGTGGAACAGAATGGATGTGCATGTGATGTATTGTCATCAAAAACTAACGCTATCACAGAATTTCACTCATTCAGGTAGAACATGTATCCCTTCGAAGCTGAGAGCCAGAAGAAGCCTCAAAGGAGTCCATCACACAGCATGGCTGCATTCCTAGGTGTTGAGTCTATTAGCCAATCCTCTTCTCACAATGTAACCTCTGCTTAATTTTATGATTAGTTCCTGAGGCTCAGCAGTATGATGGAGTTTGTCCAAGGGCTGGCAAGTGATTACCAATGGAGGATAATATTCTCCACTGTCTTTTCTTTTCCTACCATCCTAGCTCTGTGGCTTCCTTGTTCAGCCCTTGCACATCCACTCCCTGACATGCTCTTACCATTTAATTATCTATGTGTTTATTTTGTCTACAATTTTACTTGAAATTTGTACTTGTTTGTACCAAGGACCATAAACTCAGAGAAGAAATAACTAAAAAAGCACAAACATGATCATTGATGGGAATTTTAGTTTTTCAAAAACTCCAGTAATGTACTCACTTGGGTGAGTGCTCATTTCCCATGCTCAGGAGAGGATGTCATGTACACTACATCCTTCTACAATGCTAAAGGGGATGAACTGTAATTTTACAATGGAAACACATGGTCACCCTGTGGCTTTTCCATTAAGAGGCGAAGGAAAGGCAATTGGACTGAGTTTAATTGCACTTAAGCACCTTAGCAGTTGTCATAAAAAAGTCATAAGAATTCTCATTATCGTTGCATAATCTCAATAGCTCCCTGAAGAATTTCAGGGAAATACTTCAAATTAACAACTTACTTTCAATGTTTTTTTTGGGGAGACTGAATGTTCAGGCTATGTTTATTATAATACATGCACTCACAGATTTTTGAGAAAAATATATTTTAGTAAGAATTATCAAGTACAAAGAAACATAATTCTCAAATGCCCTTCAATATGCGAGACAGATATTTGTTTATAAATACTGTCACAGAGTTGAGTTTGAAGATATATTTTAATAAAAGGAACATAAGAAAGGAAGAAACATGAGAGTGTTCCTGTAGTTCAGTGAGTGGCAGTACATAGAGATACTATGTCAAGACTGCTGTTGTATCAAAACTGCATCTACAGCACTGCACTGCCGTCTGGAGTAGAAACCGAACATAAACAATAGATTCTCGTCCTACTTAGTTCTGAGGCAATACCACAGGAAGAACAACTATGGTGTCTTATTTTTACAAAATTTCAAGAAGACCGACTACCATCAATTAGCATAACTTGAACCTTGTCATTTTCTATTTTACACTGAAGAAATTATTTTACTGGTCTTGGGATTCTGTCTTGAAGGTTAATTTGTCCTTAGTTCCACAGGAAGTGACTCAAGCAATTCTGTATTTCTCAGTAAGGTATTACTGAGAAAGATAACTAGATGGTGAACACTTTATTCTAGATTTATTTCTATCATGTTAGATTGTGTTATTTATTTTTCAGATTATAACTTAATTACAAAATTTCTTCTTTTCCTTCCCTCCCTCTAAACTATACCATTTATCCCTTCCTGATCTCCTCCAAATTTATGAGCATTAAAAATATCTATTGCTATTGTATTTGTGTATACTTATATACTCTTAAATATAACCTGTATAATGCTAATTTTATCTATGTTTTCAATGCTAGCCTTTTGGCACTGGACAGCCAGTAGGCATGTTATTCCCTGGGAATGGCCACCTCTACCACTCCCAGTTTTACTCAGTTTGGGGATCATGTTGGTGAGACTTTATGAGTATAGATTTTGGTGTTACTAGGAGACACAATCTCACAGCAAACTTTCTAATCCCCTGGCTCTTACAATCTTCCCATTCATTCTTACACAATTTTCCCTAAGCCTTAGCTGTGGGAGTAATTTGTAAGCCAATGGGATTAGGCTCCATACTCTGCATGCTGATTGATGGTGACTTCTGTAGTTAGTGGTCGCTGTCTGTTGCAAAGAAAAATTTCCTTGATGAGGGGGAAGACTAAAGTTACCTGTGGGTAAAAAGACAAATATTTACAGATTATTGTTAGGGATTATGCCGATTAAATAAATTAGTGGTTATAGATTATCCACAATCTATAGCCATTACTTTACCAGCACTGATTAGGTAGCTAGGTTTCCAGTACCCGTCAGGTTTTTTCCCTCTTGTCGAGCAGTTAACAACTAATTAAATCCAATTAAAGAGCATCTGGTTGTTTCTGAGATATGTGTGCTACCACTGCACCCCTGGGGTTCTGGCTCCACACTGGTTGTTGATGTAGTTCACAGGAGTTATAGCTGTGTAGGATTGTGAGTGCCTCCCTTCATTGGTACCTTCTGATACCAAGCAAGTTAGTCCTCAGAGAGAGGGCATTCATGTTGGCTCCAGCTCAGTGGCTTCTGAGCCCTGTGTCTGAAGCACATGGAGTCTAAATTATTTTCCCTTCTCATCCATTGAGAAATTAAACAAAAAACAAGGGCACTGTTCAAGTAACAAAGATCTGCAACACGAGTCAGGAGATTTGTTTTAAGGATAGTTCTTCAGGATGAGAGTTTGTGCATCAACCTTCCTTTTTAGGGATAAAGGAGAATTTTTCATGGGCATGGGCAAATTGCTGGTGTCTCCTGACAAAACAGAACTTGGCAGAATCCTGTATAGATCAGACCTTGCTTCTAAATTTTGTTTTTTATGAAAGGCAGGCTAATATGACAAGTTATTTTCCCTAACACATCCCATGATAGTTTAATTTTCTGAAAGGAGATTCTCTCTCTCTCTCTCTCTCTCTCTCTCTCTCTCTCTCTCTCTCTCTCTCTCTCTCTCTCTCTCTCTCTCTCTCTCTCTCACAAATGCATTTGTATGTATATATTTTATGTACGTATATTCATTCCGATTCTTTGTCTACTCCTCCCAGGTCCTTCCCACATGCCTACCATCTGGATCCAACCCCTTTCTGTCTCTCATTAGAAAATAAACAAACTTCTAAGGAATAATAATTATAATATATAGTATAATAATAAAACTAAGACTACCTCATTGGAACTGAACAAATCAAACAAACAGAGAAGCAAACCTAAGAGAATGCAGAAAAAAACAGATACACTTGTTCTCACACTCTGGAATGCCATTGAAACACTAATCTGGAAGATATACTATAATATACACAAAGTAACTTTAGGGTAAAAAGAGAGAGAAATTTTAAAAAGATATATAAAAGCAAAGTAAAAGTAAAAAAAATAAAAATAATATGATTAGAAAAAGAAAAAGCCCTGACAGTACACTGTAAAACATGCACCCTCTAAAAATTCCATTGAGTTCTTTTCTATTGGCTATCTACCACAGAGCATGGTACCTACTTTAAGAGTAGTTTGTTTTCTTAGTGAAATTCCTTTGGAATAAATGAAATTTACATATGCAAGTGGCTATCAATTGGAGATTGCATTTGGGTTTTAGGTAGCGGCATGACCTCACTTCACCTTCAGCTCTAGGACCCCATCTGGTTCAGACCTGTACAGGCCATGTGTATGCTACCCCAATAGATATGTACTCATATACACATTAATCCTTTTGGTTTAAAGGGTCTAGTTTTCCCTAAGTCCTCCATCCACTCTTGTTCTCACACTGTCTCTGCCTCCTTTTCTTTGGGATTCCCTGAGCCCTGAGGTGTGGCATATACTTCAGGGTTGAGTGTTCCAAGATCTCTCACTCTCTGACCAATATGTGACTGGGTTTGTTCACATCTGCTGTAGATGTAATGGCAGCAAGGGGGCTTCTCTGGTGATGGCTGAACAAGGCATAGCAGAATGTCATTAGGAGTCATTTTATTTTTACTTTTTTTGTTTTACCTTGATTTTGTGTTTTAGAACAATAGTATTTTGTTTTGTCCTAGGTCCTTGGGCTATCTAGTCTCTGGTTCTTGGTCACCAATACAGTATAAGGTATGGTTTCCACTAGTGGAGTGAGCCTTAAGTCAAATCACATATTTGTTGGCACAATCTCTGTGCTACGATAGCACTAGCATATCTTACAAGCAGGACACTATTGTAGATCAAAAGGTTTATGACTGGGCTGGTGTCTACATTTCTCCGTTGGTAGTATGCAGAGTAAGTTCCTGTGCCAAAGATGCTAGCACATAGGGGCAAAGGCTCTATGTAGGGACTAACTTGACTTTTCCATGTTTAATGAGTTGTGTAGACAATGTCTCCAGAAATGGGGCCTTGCTGTCAGTTTATGAAGAACAACCTATAGTCTTAGCAACAGCCTGGGTTTTTTGGGGTTCTCATGAGACTCTCTTGACCAACAACTAAATTAGATTAGGTTACACAGAGCCCCAGTCAGTCATCTCCTGTTACTTAGCAATTTTGTTTAAATAGACCTTATATATGTATTATATTTTAGGATGTGTGTGCTATATTAGGTTTTCATACTACCCCATAAATGGCCCTTTATTTATTTTACCTGTCTTTACCCCTATTTCCTCCATTGCTCTCCCTCTTTTTTCCCTTTTGATACTCCTGTTCTAAGCTACACCATCCATCCATAACTGTCTATACTATTTTCCTTTCCTAGAAGATTTATCTGCCCCCAACTGGGTCCTTATTCTATACCTAACCTCTGTGATTCTATGAATTAGAGTTTATCATTGACTTAACAGCTAATATACACATATAAGCAAATACATAATATTGTATTTCTGGGTCTGGATACTTAATTCAGGATGATGATTTATTTTTAGTTCCATCCATTTACATACAAACTTCAAGAAAGTTTGAATAGTACTCCATTGTGTAAATGTACCATATTTTCCTTATTGATTTTCTTTTGATGGATATTTAGGTTGATTTTAATTTCTAGCTCTATTATGAAAAAAGCAGGAGTGGACATGGTTGAACAAGTGTCGCAGTGGTAAAAAGGAAACATCCAAGAATGGTATAACTGGATCTTGAGGTAGATCTATTCCAATCTTTCTGAGGAATCATCCCAGTAATTTTCATAGTGGTTGTGCTTGTTTGCCCTCCCACCAGAAATGGATCCACATTCTTGACAGCATAAATTGTCATTTCTCATTGATCTTAACCATTCTGATGGCCATAAGATGAAATTTGAAAGTAGTTTTGATTTGCATTAGCTGATGTCTAAGAATGTTGAACATTTCTGTGTTTCTTAGCCATTTGAGCTTCTTCTTTTGAGAATTCTTTGTTTAAATTGGTACCCAATTATTAAATTGGGTTGTTTTCTTGGTATATAGTATTTTGAGACTGTCTCTCTCTCTCTCTCTCTCTCTCTCTCTCTCTCTCTCTCTCATATATGATGTTAGCCCTCAATCAGATGTATAGTTTGCAAAAAAAAATTCTCATTCTTTGGGCTACTACTTTGCTTAAATGATGGAGTCATTTGCCATGCAGAAGCTTTTCAGTTTCATGAGGTCTTATTGTTAATTGTTGATCTTAGTGCCTGTGTTATCAGTCTTCTGTTCAGAAAGTCTTTTCCTGTGTCAATGAGTTCAAGACTATTCCATACTTTCTATTTTATCAGGTTCATTGTATCCTGTTTTATGTTGAAGTCTTTGATCCATTTGGAGTTGAGTTTTGTGCAAGGTGATAATATGGCTTTTGATTAAGCCCATAGGCAGGGTTCCTCCAAGATCTCTTCTTCAATTTCTGCATCCAGATTCCCTCCTTGACTTCCCTCAGTGATGGATGATGACCTGAGAGTCATAGGATGAAATAAAACTATTTACCTCCCAGTTTCTTTTAGTTATGGTGTTTTTCTTTTGTTCACAAGCATTATACAGTGAAATTACAGTTGACAGATCAATAGACTAACTCATAGGAGTGAGGAACCCAATTTTCAGAGCTTTGGGAACAACTGTATTTTGAATTGCCATTGTTATTTCTGTAAAAGACCTTGTGAATTCATATCATTTCTCCTTTCTATAATGGGGTTTATTCCTAAATATCTCAATAGTATCAAATGTATCAATCATTCATTGAGCATAATTTCTTTCTGTACTGGCAATTGAATTACTGTTTTCCACACTGTGGGGCCTTGGTGTAAAAGTCTTCATTTCAAACCTTTGTTTTCACAGTCAAATAAATCTACATAAAGATAAACCCCCACAATTATCCTTTAAGACAGGATGTCTGACAAGGAAAGGTGTCTTACAAATAACCACAGAAGAACCACAAAAGACAGGCATTGAGCAAGAGAGGCATCATGTCTGCCCTTAGTGATAAATAGGTCTGGGCAGCCAGCCTTAAAATCTCTATCACCCAATTCAGGAGAGTGTAATCTACTGGCCTTTGCTCTACCTTAACAAGCTATTAATATTCTGTATTTACCTTCATCTTAGTTTCTACTGACACGAGAAATTAGTCTAAAAAATTAACTGTTTGTGCCTTTACTTCTAAAGATACAGGAAAAAAGCTTGGATAGCTAAGCCAGCCCCAGAGAAAGGAATTCCTTCTCACCTGGGTGCCAGCAATCACCCTGCTGCTTAGCCAGGGGCTGAACATGAACATTAAAGGAAATTCCCTTTAATTCAGTTAGCAAAATGCCAATAAAAATCAAGCACCATCACTTTCCTTCCACAGATTATCCTGGTTGCCAGGGTTACCACAAATGCTGTGCTCCCAGCCTCCAGGGAAGGAAGTGGAAGTACTCAAAAACTGCAACAGCATTGCTGCATTTTTTCTTCCCTTTTTCTTTACATTTATTAATTACAAACTCTAGTTTAACTAGTCACACTTTAGAAACATAGTCCATGAAAGTCCCGTTTATAATTCTTCTTAGGATTCCGTACTGACTTAAAGACCCATCTTTAATTAATCCTCCCACTGTCTCGGGGGAGCTTCACAGCCATGCCTACTCTGAGGTATAAGACACCTGCCCTGTCAGCCTTATCTGCCTGTGGACCCTAATAAATGAATGCTTGGTATCACTGTTATTTACCAAAGAATTGTTAATTATATCTGTCTGGGTATTTAAACTGGAAACCTTGTGGGATTGAGAGATCATCAGGAGAATATCAAAAGAGTGTTGGAACGTGCTATGGTACATATAAATGGGGAGAATCTACTTTACAATGGGTGTTTCAGAAGAGTTGGCTACTACGCTGATACATGTATGAGACAACAATGCTTATTATGGTAGTGTCAGGATGTGTCTTTACTGTCTATGGTAGAACAAGGCTTATATGTTCAGCATTTGGTTCCCAATACAATGTTTATGTGGGGGCTTTGAAAAAGGATAAGATCATTTGAAATCTAATCTAATCAATGGATTAATCCTCTGATTACACATAATTTAGTGAACCATTGGGAGATTATGGAAACAAGAATGTGGAGCCTGATTAAAACTCTCTTCATTTCTCTGTCTGCTTCCTTGTTCACCTTGGAGGAGAGATCTTGCTCCTTCTCATACTCCCTGTCATAATGTTCTTTCTCTCCAGCATGAGGCCTAGAACAATGGAACCTGGTGGCCACAAACAATAGCTTCTATAATTATATGCTCAAATAATTTATTTTCCATGAGGCTCCTAGGTATCTGTTTTAGTTTTGATTTGATTACTGTGAAGAGACATGTTGACCATGGTGATTCTAATAAAGGAAAATATTTAATTGACACGGGTTTATATTTCTGAGACTTCAAGCCAGGCTCAACTGTCTCTTCCTGCTGCCTGTGGGTCCATATATAACTCTCAACTCCTTCTTCAGTACCATGTCTGCCTGCATGCTACCATGCTTCCTGCCATGACAATAATAGACTAAACTTCTGAACTAGACATTAATTCTGTATAATAGAGTGAGTGGTGTTAGGTTCAATTGCACACCTACTGGTCACCTCAGAATACAAATTTGACTGTTGCACTACTTAGGCATCTTGCCAATCCCATCATTGCTGTGGTTCTCAGATTTCACAGCTGGATATAACTGCTGATAACTCTCCCCCTTTTGACACTGAGAACTGCCCTCAGGGAAGATCCTTCCAGGTCAGTACTAGCTTTATTTATCTAAGTCATGGAACTGATGTCTCCAGAAGTTAGGTCTTATTATCACGTTATAGCAGGTATGTGTATGCTGTTTTGGAGATCTTTTGGAATTCCTTGGCCAATAACCCAAATAGGAGGTATTCCCTGTCAGCTATAAAGCTAACCATCACAATAGGTACTTTATTATAGAAATGATAAAGGAGACTAATTCAATAACAATCTAACAATGGGCAGACAAATATGCTTGAAGACCACTGGTTAAGGGCAGGTAGGTCTGACATGAATTTAGAGGGGTTTGGAAGGTCAGTTATGAAGGGTATTATGGTCTATGATGAGTTTTTTTCTTGGGATTCAATGACAAAATAATACATGTTTACAGAGGAAAGCTTTAATCTTCATTTCAGAGAAGTGACACTATGTATATAGACAGCAGGAGTAGAGTAAAAGGCCAGGCAGAAGATGAAGGAGTGGGCAGAAGGAAAAAGCAGATGGATGCAAAAGAAAGGGGTATGGGTACCCTCTCAGAAGAAGTAGACAGGATTTCTGCTGAGGCACACACAGGATTGGGGATATGATTGAAGTAATAAGCCATATGGTAATGTCATTATAAAGGCAGAGAGGTCCAAGAAAACATTTCTGTAGAGTCAGTAGTGGACTATGAGTTTCTGCTTTGGTCCTGTCACAACCTGAAATGAATGTCAGGATCAATGAATCAGAAGTTCATGAAGGCAGAAAGGTTTAAAAAAAAAGTACCAGAGAAAAGTTATCTGGGCTGTGCTGTCAGATATATGGTCACTATTACCTGCTTAGGAGGGAGAGGAGAGGAAAGTACTCTGTTTGCAACCATCAGAGGACATTAGAAAAAGACCAAGTGTAAAGAATATCATACTGTGGTACTGTGAAAGCCAATGTGGTCAGCTGAAGGGAAAGGGAATTTAAGAAAAACCCAGAAGATTCTGTCCTGCAAACAACTTGTCTTGTACTGAACAGAAAGAGCTCAGCAGCCTTTTGAGGGTTTAGTGCTATGCATGGTTAGTGTGTGCAAGGAATGATTAGAGGAATCATCTCTTCTCAGTAAGCTTAGATTCCCCTCTGTGTTTTGTGATACCATTGGTGAATGTCTTGGCCTGTTGATAGGGCAGAACTTAGATAGGCAGAGACACCTAAACTGAATGCTGGGAGAAAGGAAACAGAGTCAGAGAGAAGCTATGTTGTCCCCACCTGAGAGAGATGTTGGATGGAACTTTACCCAGTAAGCCACAGCCATGTGGCAATACACAGATTAATAGAGACAGATTTGTTTAGAATATTAGTTAGCCGGAAATATGCTTAAGCTATTGGCCAAACAGTATTGCAAACCATGTTTCTGTGTCATTATTTCAGGGCTGAGCAGTCGGGAAACAAATGAGCAGCCTCCTTACAACAGATAGGAAATTGATCTCCATCTAGAAAACTCTTTTTTATTGATTTTTTTATTGAGCTCTACATTTTTCTCTGCTCCCCTTCCTCCTTCAACCCTCCCCCAAGGTACCCATGGTCCCAATTTACTCAGGATATCTTGTCTTTTTCTACTCTTAAGAGATAAAATAAAATGTTCCTGCTCTCCCTGTTTGACCAAAAAAGTAGGCATATTGCTTTAATGTATGTGTGATTTTTTTTAAATCTAAATCACAATTGTTCAATTTTACCAATAAAGACTCTGGAGCCAGATGTTAGAGTGAAAGCCTGCTAGCTCAGAAGGCAGAGAAAGAACCAGATGACCTCCCCCTTCTGCCCAAATCCCAGAAAGATAGCTTTTTCCTATGCTGTCTCAAACAAAACTCCTCAAATTGAATATCCTTCTCTTCTACTTCCTGTATGTCTCTCTAGCCATCCTCCTGACTCCCTCTTACTCTTTATGATTTTTTCCTGTCAACTGGTTGCTTTCTCTGCCTCTTAACCTATGGTTGACATCATTTAAACCTCTTTAAAATATTCAAGCAGAAAACTCTTGTATTTAAAGATGTGTGCTAGGGCTGAGTTGCACCACAACTAGAAACAGATTTTTTCAGTAAATAACACAATCTTAGGGTTCACAGTGTGATCAAATATCCTGCAACATATGTAGAAAATAATATTAATAGAGGAGGTCTCTTGAAATATTGACTTTGTTTTTAATAACCCGACAATTCATTTCAAACATCAGTCTTACTAACAGACAGAGTTTGAGAATTCCACACAAAAGGTATTCAGAGCTGACTTCTGAACTGATTGAAACTTCACCAAAGCATATAACATTAAAAATATTCATGCTATTGAAAACACAGAGCTGTGTATGGAAGAGCCACTAAAAATGCAGCAGAAAGGGAAATAACATCAAACTGCAGGATGCCTTGGAGATTACTGTGTTTCTCAAATTACAGTGTAGATGATAATTAAACTGAGCTGAATATTGGTAAGATAACTCGCCTGAGGTCATATAGACAATACTAAGCCAAGTAGACCCTGTAGTTTCTGATTTCTTGCTAATACTATAAACACCCCATCAGTTTCCTTATTAAAATACAATTGCTACCATATGGGAGAAAAACCTAGGGGACTCTGAATGATCCTAAAAAGTTAACTCTACTTAACATTGTTTCTTCTGTTTATTAGGCACCCACAAAAGACAGAACCACTTTTGTTTCTAAGTAGATTTGGGTTTACAAATTAACATCTTATTTTACACAGTTGCTGAAAATTGACATTTTTTTCTAAGATAAGAGGTGGTAAATTTTTTTCTTGGTGTATTTGGCAACTCTTTCCGAGAACACTGAAAATCTTTCCACAGAAGACAAAAACTGTTGAAATAAAAGGTATGCCTCAGTTCTACCTCTAATCATTTGAGAAAGATATGAAAGTAATGAAATACAGAGAGACAATCTTTAAATTGAAACCTAAATCTTTGGGGTGGTTTTCTGCTCTGGGAATAGTGAACAGATTGCTGTACAGTTTCAGGAGACACCCTAAAGTGGGCTATGAGGAGGAATCAGTGTTGCTCCGAGTGTGTGCCTGGTCAGCTGTATGCCAGGCTAGACTTCCCCAGGAAGCAGAGGGATGTTCCATGGTTCTCCATGGATGGTGAGAACTTCCTGATGCTATTTTCCTTTAGGATGTCACTGTGGTGTATCACATTTTAGGTAAAGTTACATCTGCCAGCTGTTTTTGCTTTACACCCTCTTTTAGAAGAAAACACCAGCTTAGCATTGGATTTACACAATATTTATAGATGACTGCTGTGGCTGGTTTAACATAATTCATGACATATTCCGAACTTAAATAGACTCATCAATGCATCTCCCAAATTTTAAAATCACTACTAAATTTTGTCACTCATAGAAGAATGCTTATAGAAAGATAAGATGTACTCTTTTGGCAATGTGAGAGGGTCAAATAAAATCTTATAATGTGAATAAAGTTTCATATGAATAAAATTTCTTATTATTATATGGACATATCTACAAATTAAAGAAACATATTACATTGCTCTGTGTGCTGGAAGTTCTGTTTTCAGAGCCTACGACTCTACCTGGAAAAAAAATCACAAAATTTAGATCTCAATATTGAACTTGGAAATTCAGTCTTTGGTGCTGATAACATCAATTTCATTACTAAACAACATTATCTCAAAAGTGATATTTCTTTACTTAGGTGGATAAATAAATGTGGTAAAATGAGAATTAATACATAAACATAAAAATGCAAGCTTTAGGATAAGATTTTGTAGGGTTTAGAATTTTCAGTCATGATGTTATACTAAGAGACCATTCTGTCATAATGGAGAATGCAAACCCTTTGCTGAGTTTTAGGTTAGAACATGTTTAGTGAAATCCATTTAGTAGTGGTATTTTGGCTAAGTAAAAAAGAAAAATATCAACTCAGATGATTGCTTGGGTGTGAAGGGTGAGAAAAGAGAGTGACCTGTGCTGGAAGGCTGCTTGTTTGTTCCTGGCTACCCATACTCAAAATAACCACACAGAAACGGTATTAATTAAATCACTGCTTGTCCAATCACTTAAGCATATTGCTAGCTAGCTCTTATATCTAGAATTAACCCATTTCTACTGTTTTATATTTATACTATGAGGCTTGTGGCCTACAGGCAGGTTTTGAGCTGTCATCTCACATTTTTCTTCTCTGGTGGCTACAAGGCATCTCTTTGATTCTGCCTACTCTTTCAACACATATATGGAATAACTTCCCCACCATTTCCCTTTTTCTGTTTAAATAAAAATGAAGGTTTTTAACTTTAGCATAGTAAAATTACATATAAAAAACAGGTATCAAGTAAAAATTATAGCTACAATATTTATATCTTCTTTATCTTTTATTATAACTAAAGAAACTATAACTATTTATTCTTCAACTCCATCAAAGGCCCCAGAAAGAGATAATATTACCTAAGTAAACAGGAAGTATGTTGTAAGCAATTTCCAAAACTCTAGAATTGACAAAGACACCTCACTGCCTAGACAGTCACCCGAAGTTCTTCTATACCATTGGAGCATCCATGTTTAGCCTACAGGCCCATAGTATCCAGCAGACTTTTCCAGGAAGCAGGAATTTTCCAAGAAAGTTCTGCCTATATTGGCAGTTTGTCAGTCACTTTCTTCGGTGTCCTGCAGAATGTCTGGCAGACTCTTTTGTGAAGCAGGAACTCCAAAGGAGCATCCCACCTTTAGTCAAGTTCAGCAGTCATTTTCTATGGGTTCTGTTATGTCTATTTCATACAGTATAACATCAAGCAGTTCAGGCAAGAGCAGTTTCTTACCCAAATGGCAAACCAACTCCATAGGAGCCTCTTTGATGCTCATCATTCTCTTGAAGTAGTTGGTGCTTCCAGGAGCAGATGTGTATCCTTGTCTTGAAAAGTCCTAAGTTTTTAAAACATTTAAATGTCATATTCTGTAGGTCTTTGAAAGGTTTGAAGATTATCTATCTAATTGAAATTCATCTCTGTATATCTAGAAAACCTAACTAACATGACTACAAGCTTTACTATTATAGATGGATCTCTATTAACCTATATTTATTAATTATACATTATATTTAAATGAGCTACACAAACGCAATACCTTAATAAAGATCAGAAATATACATATAACAAAATTAAATTTGTATCAATAAAGCAAGATCCATACTAATGCAAAGTATCCATCTCTATAGCATATCCCCTTTAAATGTATTTAAATTTATAAACAATATTTGAGAATTTGGGCATAGCTCTCTCTAAACTGCTTCCTCCTTTTTGTTGGGTAAAATAATTTTGGGGGGATTTATGATAATTTTTTGGGGGGTCTTGGTCCATCAAAACACATTAGTCTGGAAGGAGTCTGTGGGTTCTCATCCTTTGTAGAAACAAAAGAAGACCCTCTTTTCCAAAGCAACAAATCCATAAACACAAGTTCTGAAGTCTTGATACCTTTAAAATATATAATGTAGGTTTCTCTTAGTGGCCCATACAATAAAATGTATCTCTGAATTTAGCTTGTTCACAGTCAACATATTCAAAGGAAACATAATAATATACATAATCCAGACTCTGTGTATACTCCATCTTTATGTGGCTTATTTTTCTTACTCTATTACTTTTTCTACAAGTTTGTCTTATTATCTTTACTCCTTTTAATCTATGACTGACTGTACTGTCTCTTTACTCTTTTTCATATCTCTCCCAGGCCTATGTACATTTGTAAAACACACTGTGTCTTGTTTAGAGGTCTTTTATGTCTAAATCTGCCCTATTATGTATCTTAAATTCTTTTCTGTCCAGCAGAGCTTCTTAAAATGCTAATTGGGGGCTGGAGAGATGGCTCAGTGGTTAAGAGCATTGCCTGCTCTTCCAAAGGTCCTGAGTTCAATTCCCAGCAACCACATGGTGGCTCACAACCATCTGTAATGAGGTCTGGTGCCCTCTTCTGACCCGTAGGCATACACACAGATAGAATATTGTATACATAATATATAAATATTTTTAAAAAATGCTAAGTGGTAGCATGACTAGGACTACTGTTGCTTTGCCTTTTGTCTCTACCAAATAGAACATGGCAAAGATATGTTCACCACCTCTGAGAGCCATGCATACCTCACAAGTTCCAGGTATGCAACTGGTCTATGCTGTGCCATTAAGCAGATTGTAACACACTGCTCACAAACTCCATTCAAGTGCTCAGCCTCCTGAAAGAGCCAGAGTTTATTCTTGGAGCAAGGCCCAGGAAGCTATTGTTTTAAAACTTCACATTATTTTTTCTTTTGCTACTACTGCTGAATCAGGAAGACCTCTCTTAGAGGAGTTGCAGTCAGCAAACAGAGCCCATTCCCCCCCCCCCCCAAAAAAAAAACTGTCGCTAAAGCTTGTTTTTTTAGTGTCTAGAATACTTTTTCAAGCTATCTCAGGTTTTATATGGATTTAGCTAGCACATTTTAGAGCACCAATCTGTTGGGGGAAGTCTGCTTGTTTATTCACAAATGCCCATACTAGAAATATCCACACAAAACTGTATTAATTAAATCGCTGTTTGGCCAATCACTTAGGTGTAATACTAACTAGCTCTTACATCTAGGACTAACTCATTTCCATTTTTTTATATTTTACCATGAAGCACATGGCCTACTGGCAAGGTACCAGCTGGCAGCTTGTGTCTTTTCCTTCTGGTGGCTGGCTATATGGCATCTCCTTCATTCCACCTACTATCTCTCCATATATACCTCTTCCAGACTGACTATATTTGGTTAATCCATTGGCCAAAAGCAGCTTCTTTATTCATTGACCAATAAAAGCAACACATATACAAAAGGACTTCCCATATCAGTGACCTGAATCAGAACTGGGTAAGAACATCATGCTTCCCTTTCTAAATCAAGCCTCTTTTCCCTTTTCAGAAGAGCTTGATTTATTCTAGTTGTAAATTGGCAAGTTTCAGACAATAAATAGCATGATAGATAATATCTGCTTTGCTCTTATATTTTCACCCCTTCACAAATAGAAAGGATAGAATTCTTGTATCTTTATTTGAACACTTGCAATTATGAATTCATTCCAGTCCAATCCAATTCAATTTAAGCATATTCAGTCATCATCCTTCAGTGTATGTGTTATTCTGCTCAGAAAGTTGTGTGTGTGTGTGTGTGTGTTCATGTGTGTGTGTGTGTGTGTGTGTGTGTGTGTGTGTGTGTATGCGTATGTGTATAAAGAAATGTGGGTATGGGTAGGAGAAAGGTATATCTTGTTACTAGAATATTGGGAAAATGAATAAAAGAGATCATTGTAATCATCAGTTGTAACTACTACTAGGACTTAAAAAGTGAAAAAAAGCTAAATGACAGTAGCTAACAGTACTGGGTGCTTTCCAGAGAGCCCAGATTTAACTCTCCACACCCATGTGGTAGCTCACAACTATCTGTAATCACATTTACAGAAGACCAATGCCCTCTTTTGACCTCAACTGGTACGAAAACGGGGATACCTAAGTGTAGGAGAAGAGTAAGTATGGCTGTAATTTATAGATAAATAAGAGAGGTTAGGCCAGGAGAGTGGCTTGCAGAAAGGAGCAAAGAAGAATCGAGATTAAACTTAAGATAGAAACATTTTACTCCCTGGGCTGGATCAGTACACTTGAATGCATTGGCACAAGAGACTACTTCCTAAATATAACCCAGCAACACAAGCACTGAGAGAAACAATTAATAAATGGGACCTCTTGAAACTGAGAAGCTTCTGTAAAGCAAAGGACATGATCAACAAGACAAAACGACAACCTACAGAATGGGAAAAGATTTTCACTAACCCCACATCTGACAAGAGGTCTCATCTCCAAAATATACAAATAACTCAAGAAATTTGTCATCAAAAGAACAAATAACCCAATAAAAAATGGAGTACAGACCTAAACAGAGAAATTTCAACAGAGGAATCTAAAATGGCTGAAAGACACTTAAGGAAATGCTCAACATCCTTAGTCATCAGAGAAATGCAAATCAAAACAACTCTGAGGTTCCATCTTACATCTGTAAGAATGGCCAAGATCAAAAACACTGTTGACAACTTATGCTGGAGAGGTTGTGGGGTAAAGAGAACACTTCTGCATTGCTGGTGGGAGTGTAAGTTGGTACAACCCCTTTGGATGTCAGTGTGGCGATTTCTCAGAAAATTAGGAAACAACCTTCCTCAAGACCCAGTAATACCACTTTTGGGTATATATCCAAAGGATGCTCAATTGTGCCACAAGGACATGTGCTCAGCTATGTTTGTAGCAGCATTGCTTGTCATATCCAGAACAGGAAAACAATCTAATCAAAGAATGGATAAGGAAGATGTGGTACATTTACACAATGGAGTACTATACAGCAGAAAAAATAATGACATCTTGAATTTTGCAGAAAAATGGATGCAGCTAGAAAACATCATTTTGAGTGAAGTATCCCAGACCCAGAAAGACAGTTATCACATGTACTCACTCATAGGTGGTTTTTAAACATAAAGCAAAGAAAACCAGCCTACAAATCACAATCCCAGAGAACCTAGACAACAATGAGGACACTAAGAGAGACACACAGATCTAATCTACATGAGAAGTAGAAAAAAAACAAGATATTCTGAGTAAATTGGGAGCATGGGGACCTTGAGGGAGAGTTGAGGGGAGGGGAGAGGAAGGAAGGGGAGCAGAGAAAAATGTAGAGCTCAATAAAAATCAATTAAAAAAAGACAGAAACATTTGAAGAGCACCTTTCCCCTCAGATGCTTCATCTGCATTCTTCTTCTTATAACATATTGCTAGCACCCACAGAAAAGTTCTTTAGTCTCATCTCAGATCCCTGGAGAGGGTTCTGTAAGTTCAAAGATACAGGGGTTTGTGAGTGAACATTTAGAACATTTAAAGGCAATATCACAGGCAGAATACCAGTAAGTGTCCTGTTGATGAATTTGCTCTTTAGAATTTGATTAGAGGTTGTTCAAACCCACAGCATAAAGTTGATCCCATTGAAATTCAACACTGCCATAATAATTCTGATCAGTCTACTCTGAAATAGACTGGCAGACAAAAATATAAAACTAAAAACCAAAGAGAGAGGGAAGGCACTGAGTATGAAGAAGCTATTTCAGTTCTTGAATTACTTTCATTTCATGACTGTTCATAGGTTAAAGAAAAGTTTCACTTTTTGATGCTGTGATTATAAAATCACCAGATACACACATGTGTAGTGCCTGGTGTCCATGAGACACAGAAGAGGAGATCAGTTCTCCTGAACCTGGAGTTCCAGAAAGTTGTGAACCACTATGTGGGCACTCAGAATTGAACCTAGGACCCCTGGGAAGCATCCAGTACTCGTACAACTGGGCCATTTTTCCATTTTTTTTAATCTTGAAGGTTAGTGTTCAATGCCGTTTTATTTGGGCAAAAATAATTTTAAGATTACAATTTTTGTTATAATTATTCCTTTTTAAATTTCCAGTGAAATATCTTACAATTTACATTATTAGGTTTACTATAGGGCTGACTATTCAGCATATTTTTTGCTTATTTTGTGGTATGTAGTATTGAGTTGAATTTGAAATGTTCTTAACGTGCTCACTTCTACATGAAAGGTTTTAGGTTATGAGACCTTTCTTGTACTAAAAGGTCGGCACTACTGAAACCTTGTTTTAAAAAACCAAACTAAACCAAACCAAAATAAACAACAACAGCAAAATCCCCAAAGCAAAACAAAAACATACCCAAACAAACAAAATCTATGATTGATAGTAACTAAAGCAAAATATACTAGAATTACCACACATATACTTTAGTATACATTTTGTTTTGCCCTTTTGAAGATTTTTGTGTTTGTTTGTTTACGTGTGTATTTGAACCTGAATGAGTTTATATGTAAAATATACATACAATGCCCATGAAGGCCAGAAGAGCTGTAGGGTTCCTAGGAGTTGAAGTTACAGGTAGTTATGAGTGGCTATGTGGTTGCTGAGACATGAATCTGAGTCCCTTACAACAACAGTGTGCATTCTTAACTACTGAGCCATCTGTCCAGTCTGTATTTTGTTGTTCCTATAGGAGTATACCTAAATCATCATGTTCTATTGCCATGTTTGAAACTGAAGATTCAATCCTTGCTCTAGAAAGACTGTTGGCTGAAGCCCACATCACAGAACTGTGTCATTAGTCTACTTTTATTATACATTTGTACCTCAGCATTACCCATTGTTGGTCAAATATGAAATATGATGCGATATCACAAAACTTCAACATTGGCTTTACCTTTTATTTAAAGATAAATTTTACTAATAGTAAATAGATACCTTTTGTTTTCATTGTGTTTGTTGCTTTTTACTTCAGAGAATAATCAGGTCAGAATCTTCCCGACAAATGCATTAATGGACCAACAAAAGCACAAGCTTATTTTGCCTTTGAACATTACTAAATATGCTTGTGATTTCCCCATCGTGTCCCAAGTTTTACTATAAGGTTTGGTTTGATGCTAGTGCTATATTTTATTTCCTTTCATATTTTTGTACCCTGTCATCAACAGTTCAAAAGTCAGACCATTATGTTCCTTTGGCAGACTTTGTAAGAAGGCAGTGGTTCATGGATACAGGTAGAAGTACTTGTCAGAGTGTGTGCCCAGTGTCTGGACTCATGTGGCATGTGTATACAAATAGGTTGCAATCTCGTCCTCACAAAGGCCCCTTTTCTGTTTTGAGTGAATGTTGTATGCACTGGGCTTTGCTCCTACTGCATGCAATGCCACAACATACTAGTGGACATTGAAACAATAAAAAGGAGTGCCTTTTTAATGCGATGGCTAAAAATGTACGGAGACAATACACTTTTGTATAGATTTTTAACTTAGATTCAAAATGTCAACAAGCAATCTTTTACACTTTTTGTAGAAATTTTAAAAACAGAATCTCTCTCTCCCATCAAAACAAATGACTTTCTTGTTGGTTCTTATGCTGTGGCAATCATCTCCTACGCTGGCAAAAGGTTAGTAACTTTTGTAACACACAGCTGTGGCCTACAGATGATTTTCTCATCATGTTCAGTCATAGTAGGTGTAAAAAAACTAATTTCAGGCAATTTGTCACTGGAGAAAGTGAAAATGGTTTATATTAATAAAATAACCTATTAGATCCTCCCCACATGTTCTGCAGACCATGCAATTGTACGAATGTCTAGTAAATGCAACATGAGTGTATCCAGATATAAGTTCAATGGGGCAGTGAGAACGCCACCATCAATTATTTATAGAAAGCCTGTCTTGAGACAGCCATGCCAAGCACCTGAATCCATTTTAATGGTGGAGAGGACACATGTGTGTAGGGAGTTCAAATATTTTATGAGTAACACTCACTGATGATATATAGACTAAATGCAAAGCTATGGGTCTTTTTTTCTTTTCCTTTAACAATGTGGTTATTCTAAAATGCATGTTTCACACATCTTTTTGAGTGTGGCACCATCATGACTGTAATTTAGAATTCTCAGAAGATATTTCCAAATGAAGGAATGAGTAATTTGTGCTTTAGAGAAACCTGGCAAGTGTGAAAATTTGTACCATTAGAAGCTAAAGCATTAGAGACATTAATTGATAAACACTGAAATAATTTATAAATAATTGAGAAATATTGAAATAATGTTTCCAGTGATAAAAGCTCTGCTGAAAGTTTTTAATAGCTTTGTACAGACACTCCAAGGAGCATTTGTGTTGTCAGTGCTGTAGCTCATTCTCTTAAAAGTGAGGATAAAGTGAGTGCCCTTTGATGGTAGTACACATTTTAAGCTAAATTCCCGTGTTCATGAGAGAGGGCTTTTCAAGCATGTGCAAGATCTATATCAAATCACCTTTACTAAATTAGAAAAGGATTGAAATAAGAATATGAAAAGGACTATTTATGATTGAATTCAGAAGGGAAATCCCTTTGCATGGTGGTGAAGAGCATGTAGATATTTATCAAAAACCCAACCAAAAACTTTAAGAATGAACACAAACACATTTATCTAAAATAAACTTATTTATGTTACACTGTTCATGAACATTTTCTTACTCTGTAACAATCATTTTGAAGTGGATTGAAATGCATTAATGGTGTGAAGAGGCTACACAGTATATGATAATACAATAAAGGTTACTACATTGGGATACATGCAGATTTTTTAATAGGTGGTGAGTTAAAAAAGAGTAATATCTTTTTGTTCCAATTTTTGTTAAGCTAATCACAGGTACTCTCGGAGAATATACAAATAAACATATTGAAATATTATATATGAAATATATTTACACTTTTCTGTACTCACCTTTGTAAATTAAAAATATCAGATTTCAGTTTTCAAGGGTTCACTACCCCATCATAATCTTAGAAATGAAACATTCATACTGAACTTAAAATCACGTTATAAAAAGACAAAGCAAAGCATAACTTTCTAACTATGTCCCTTTGGTCCTGAAATGACAACGATTCCTCCGACTCCTCAGCGTCACAAAGCATCCTGTCACCTTGAGAAGTCTCTAAGCTTAATTTAAAGCTCTTTCTTCTTTCCAAATGGCATTTCTTATCCAGGTAGTTTTGATTTTTCTTTGTTTTTATTTTCTATTTCCTTAGTTTTGGCAATGGGGCTATTTGGAAACAGAAGTCAGACCTATGAGCTTTGTGGAATGCGATTTGTTATGGAAGGGATTTCAGTGTGTAAACTTCAGTATAATAAGAGGTGGCAGGACGCTAAAGCTCTTATCTACATTTTTTACTTCTTTAAACATATGAGTTTTCTTTGAAATCCAGAAGGCCTGATAACACAGGATCTACATATTGGGTCACACAAATCGAAGCTGAAGATCAACGTTCATGGAGTATGCACAGCCCAAATTGAACATATGCCTTTTAGGGGGAGAATTGCAAACTTATGTTCAAAATATTTATCTTTTATGTATTGCCATAAAGCACCTCCAAGAAAACAGCTCTTAGGATTGAAAATTCCCTCCTGAGAACGTGGAAGCCCCTGGCCCATCTGGAATTTTGGGTTCCAATCTTTCACTCCAGCCACATGGAGTTAGCAGAGGCCACCAGGGACCCCCGGGTCACCTCCCCACACTGCTAGAATCCCAGTTATTTACCTTGCCGCTTGTTCTTTAGTTCTCCAATCCTATAACCAGCATCTGAGGGAAGAATAAAAGCCATAATTAAAGCATTCTGAGTGTGTGATTTCTAGCATAAAAAGACATTAAAATATAATAAACAATGTCTTAATGTTTAAGCATATTTATATCCAGTGTAGCTGTCACAAACAAAGAAATAAAAGCTGTCAAGCTACCAGTCTGTGAAATTACCAGCAGCAAGAAATGGTACATCTCAATTATGTATACTATGGGAAACAATGCACCCGTGCACCTAAGTATGTGTATAGGAAGCAGAGGAGCAACAAAGCAGGCACAAGCCTTCCTGTCTTCTGCACACCATCTTATGCTGTGCATTTTAGCTGAAAGGGGAAAAGGCGGGGGTACAGTAGAAAGATGGTGGAAATTTTCAAATTATTAGATTTTTTTGAATCAAGGAGTAGAAATATATTTTACATTGTTAGGTAATTATCTTTAATTGATATTTTAATTACTTGGAAGTAAAGCTAAGTTCAAAGGAAAGGAGATTGCTCATTTCCATTACCACCAACCCCACCTCTGGCCCCTGCTTGTTCTTGTTCCCTTTCAGTCCTTCTGTCTGTCTATTTTTTTCTGCTTTGCATTTGAAAAGAGTTCCACAATTTGCCATACTGTCTGTATTTATGGCTCAAATATTCATTAAATACTGGAAAGAAATAAAATGTGGCATGTTTATGTACTGGACTATTATTATGCATGAAATGAATAATAAATTGACAGATTAAATGATTTTGGTGAGCCTTAATAACTTCATTTGTAGATCTTTCCATTTTATAATTTATAAACAAATTTGGGGTTATAAATTATCAATGCACTGTCTCCTGTCACCGTTGTGTACTTCTATTTGATGTGTCAAATATATGGGACTTTTTCCAAGTAAAGTATCTTCTGTATTAACCGTGCGTGAATAGAACAAAGTAAATTGCCTGTGATAGAAAAATCTAAATGCCATAATGTAAATGGAGACTTCACGTTCATTTCCCAGCCTACCAGACTCAAATAATCACACAGAAACTATGTGAATTACAACATTGTTTGACCAGTAGCTTAGGCCTAGTCCCAACTAGTTCTTACATCTTAAATTAGCCCATTTCTATTAATCTGTCTATTGCCACTAGGCTGTGGCCTACTGGTCAGGTTCCGGTGTACTTCTCCTTCAGCAGCTACATGGAGTCTCTCTGACTCTTCCTACTGTCTCTGTCTTTGTTCTGATGTTCTGCTTGGCTTTACTCTGCTAAGCCATTGGCCAAAACATCAACCAATAAAAGCAACACAGAGAAAGAATCCCACATCACCACAAAACACAATGTGCCAAGTTCAAGAATAGCTACCCACTGTGTAAACATCCCCAACTTACACAAAATAAAGGTTCCAACAGTTACATTAGGAAGCTTTTGCTAAATTTAGCAAGCTTAACCAAACAAAAAAAAAGTTTTGAAAAGTTTAATTTGTCTTATAATGATCATGACAAGATTCAATAGTGTTGCAGATTATCATTGTAGAAAAGATTCAAGAGAAAATGATACACTTCGGTCAAGTGTTTTTGAATTGAAAGAGCAGAAACCATCCTTGGTTTTATCTTAATAAGGACACAAAGTGGTGTAAGAGGCTTCCTTGACTGACCTCCAGGGAAAAGAAAGACTGAGTTAGAAACAACCAATGCTAGCGCACTATTAACTCCAAAGAAAACCAGAAGGAGCTGGTGTCTTAGTATAGACACTGCAAAGAGAACTATCAGAAGGTGAAGTCAGAGCTTGGGGAGTTGGGGACCAGTTGAATGTTCAACATCAGAACTGAAGGAGAAGTTTGGAGACCGCCCAAGGCTCCATGACATGTCCAGGGAAATGTCCCAGAGGGCATAGGGGCCAGTAAACCACCAAACACATTCAACCAGGAGGAAAAGGCTTACAAGATTTAAAAAAAAAAGCTTGAGTCCCTTCAGGCAGGGGTCTCTCACAGAACCCGAACTTGCTTGTCTCTTAGACTGGTTAATCAGGGAGATCTTGGAATCCTCCTGACTCTGCCCTCAGCACTGGATCCCAGGCACATGTGATCATGCTAACTTATGTGGGTTCCAGGGATTCAAACTCAGGTCCTTAACTTTAGGCAACAAGTGGTCTTACCTACATCTCCCCAGCCTTCTAAAAGGCAGATTTTATATATCGTAGGAGTGCCAACTGAAATTAGGTCAACCTGACACAAGGTCAATCATCTCAGATGAGGGAGCCTCAGGGGAGAAATCAGGCTGTATGCAAGCCTCCAGTGGTTCTCATCCTGCCTAACGCTGTAACATTTTGACACAGCTCCTCAGGTTGTGGTGACCCCCAACCATAAAATTATTTCTTTACCACTTCATAACTGTAATTTGAACCCTGTTATGAATCATAATGCAAGTATCTGATATTCAGGTTATCTGACTTACAACCCTCTAAACAGGTCGCAACCCACAGATTGAGGACTGCTTCTCTAAGATTTTTCATTTTTGGTTTTGTTTTAAGTGATTGATATGGAAGAACCAAGTCCATGCCAGGTGGTGCTATCCCTAGGCTAGTGGTGCTAGATGGTGTATGAAAGCAGGCTGAGGAACACTGGCTAGCAAGCAGCACTCCTCCATGGCCTCTGCATCAGTTTCTGCTCCAGGTTCCTGCCCTGACTTCTTGCATGGAGAACAGTGATGTGGCAGTGGAAGTGAAGTAAAGCCTTCCTCTCCATGTTGTTCTTGACTGTGGTGCTCATTATAGCAATAGCAACTCTAAGACAGTGAGTGGGAAAGACACTAAAATGGATGTAAAGTATAATTCTTATTTAGAAATATTTAATACAAACAAAAAGCAAATAATCTATCTCTATTGAAGAAATTCTAAGATTAATTTAAAAATTATATTCACAAGGGGGAAAGTTGGACATTTTGATATCATCATATTTCACTGTCAGAAAGAAAACCCTTGCTTTTGGATAAAAGAGGATTGATGAAATATTAAAAAAAATTCCGACCAATATTGATAGATATTATGATCCTCCTATATAAGCACGACACTTAAAAATGTCAGTATAATGTTCTCTTACTGTTTTGCTGGTTTACTTTCTATCCCTATAAAGATGAAATGCTGTTTTCACTATACAAATGCTGTATTTTGCTACCTGTTAAGGCAAATTTCCAGTCTTGATGAAGTCCTCTCATAGCCTGCCCCAGGCAGTTCTCATTCTGCGTGTGCTCTGATCACTTTTTCCAAAATCGGTGTTTCTGGTTTTTGAACATCTCCTGTGTAACCACACGTGAACAGTTTTACATTCAACATTTTACTTACCATGTTTTTAAAGATTCATACATAATTTCTTCAGTCTAACCCTACTTAACATTTTTTAATGCCGAATGTTCTATTGTATTCAATTAAAATACTTCATATATTTCCCTTATTTTAATGTGAATTTAACTGGAATCTTTTTTAAAAAACTCTCTATATTATTTTTTGTTCAGGTTATTTTAGTTTTTATTCCAAGTGCATGGTTTCCTTTCCTTGGGCTGAACATACCAGGGCAAACATTAAATACAGCAACTCCATGAGTAACAGTAGATTTTTTTTGATAGCCTCACCTGGGTTCCTAAAGGCTTTGATAGCCCCATCTCTCCTGTTCTGTTGCCTGCAGCACACACAGCATGTCTCTTGAACCTGCTATGCTTTATGCCTGTGGATTTTCTTAGTGGCTGTCCTATGATTCTGGCAACTCCAACATGTTGGGATTTCCAATGCCTCTCACATTCACAGATTCATAGAGCAGCATCTCAGCACCTTCTTTCAGAGAAGAACAGGGGTATAAGATACCATGATGAGCTCAATCTTGTCTCCCTCATGTCCGCAACACAAGGACCACATGGGTCAGACTGTCAAGGTCTGTAGACATCTGGGGAAGATCTCTGGCCCTCTTGGACCACAGTTGCACGAACTTTTGTACGTTGATCCTTGGTAACATATTCCTTAGTAGCTGTATTGCTATTTAGCTGCAGTAGCTGTCTTAGTTCTGGCTCCCTGCTTTCAAATTAATTTGCATTTCCACAAACTGGAAACTTTGATGGGTAGAATCTTGCCTCCAGGACTGTGCAGAGCACTGTTTCTTATTAATGGTGCTGAGCTTGTTAGTTCTTGTCAAGTGGACACAATTTAGAAACACCTGAGAAGATAGGACTTCAACTGGGACATTTCCTCCATCTGATTGGTCAATGAACATGTCTATGGGGCATTTTCCCCCTAATTGACAGAAGAGGATCTAGCTTCCTGTGGACAGTGCCAACCCTGGGATGATGATCCTAGATTGTATAAGAAAGCCAGATTAATGTGATACTAGAAGCAAGACAGAAAGCAGCATTCCTCTATGGTCTCTGATTAAGTTCATGGCTCCAGACTGACTTCCTATTTTGGCTTCTCTCAATCATGGGCTATAAACTGTAATCCAAGAAAACCCTATCCTTCCTGTGGTGGACTGGATGAGAATTGCCCTCGTAGGATCATACATTTGATTACCAGTTAATAGGACTGTTTGGAAGGGATTAAGTGTGTGGCCTTGTTAGAGGAAGTGTGTCATTAAGGGTAGGGTTTGAAGTTTCAAAAGACTCATCTCTCCTCTCTCTCTCTCTCTCTCTCTCTCTCTCTCTCTCTCTCTCTCACTTTCTCTGCCTCCTCCTTTTGTGGAAATAGATGTGAGGTCTCTATTAATGATCCAGCCATGCCTTTGCTCTACCTGATATCATAGACTCTTAATCCTCTGCAAATAAATTCCCATTTAAACTCCTTCTTGAATAAGTTGCCTTGGTCATGGTGTTTTTTTGTTTTTTGTTTTTTTTTTTTTGACATAGAAAAGTAGTTGATGCAACCCTCATGTTGTTTTTTGGTTATAGTGTTTTATTACGGTAGTGAACAGCAAATTAAGACAGATTTTGGTGTCTCTAACAGTTTTAGCTTTGGAACATGCCTCTTCTGTAAGGTTTAGTTTGTACTTATTCTTTTACATGCCAAACTTCATAGTTTTAGATCTTTTATTCTTTATTTTTGATCTCTCTAACCATAGAGATGGATGAAAGTAGCACCACTATCTATATCACATCCCAAATGCTATCCTGTATCCTCTCTTGAAATATCCTCTACCCCAAGAAGTAGTCCAATACCTTCAAATTCAGCCTCACTCATTCTCAGCACATGGTCAGAATACTGCCACATACTTCCCTAAAACAACATATTAAAGGTCCCTATCTGAGTTTCCAGATTAGAGTCTTTGTTCTTTCCTCGATCATCATGTGTTGATCTTTCACTGTGCACATTCAGTTACCATATTCATGTTCCAAGCCCCCAACCGCCCTCCAAAATATCCCATTAGATTCTGCTTGCAGGACTCTAGGAGTTTTGGAGCCCACAGCTACAAACTCTTCCATATTCCTTCTACAAAAACCCCAAAGCCACATATGGTCAGATTTACACCAGAAACAGCCCCACTCTGGATGCCAACTTTATGAATTACTTTTTCTGTTGATGTGATTAAAATAGCCCTGACAAAAGCAAATTTAGGAAGAGAAGTTTATTTTGACTTGCAGTTTGTGGGTACAGGCCATCATTAGAGGCTTGCTGGTTTGCTGTGTTGGGCATGATACAGTTCTCCCTGGCTCTCTGCTGTTCAGTCATTCCTTTCCTGGAATTTATTCTTTGTGTTCTTCTGCTTCAGAGGCTTTGTCTCCTCTATGTACTGTGTTCCTTTTGGCATTCTACAGTGCAGGCTTGATGGTCATGAATTGCCTTAGTTTGTGTTTGTCTTGAAATGTCTTAGTTCTTCATCAGTTTCGAAAGAGAGCTTTGTTGGTTATAGCATTTTTGGTTGGTTCTTTGCTTTCATAGCTCGAAACATATAATTCCATGTGTTAATGGCTGTGAGAGTTGCTAAGGCAAGATCTGATTTTCTAAGGTCTCTGACTTTGTAGGTGAGTCGGCTTTTCCCTTACTATTCTTAACACTGTGTCTTTGCTTTGTGTTAATCATATCTGATAACTGTATGTTATAGGGCATTTCTTCTCTGGTCATATATAGATGAACTCCCAAATGTCTTAGATTTGAATGTCTATTTCTTTCTCTGTGTTCAAGAATTTTTTTGCTATAATTTTATTGAATAGCTTCTTTATGCCTTTGGTGTTTATTTCAGCTCCTTCTATTCTATGGGTTCTTGGGTTTGGTCTCTTGATCATATCTCAGAATTACCAAGTGAGTGGTCCCGCTCATTTTTTCCCTTTGTCATTTGAACAGTGTTATTTCAGCATTGCCTCAATTCCTGTTAATCCTTCTCCTGCTTGCTTTAGTGTAGGGTTCTTGAATTCCATTGTGTTTTCTATTTAATTAATTGAGTATTTATTTCTAATAAAATAAAAAGATATTTGACATCTTCATCTCTCCTTTTACCAACTTCAGTAATCTTTGAGGTCAGTAGTGAAGGAGTTATAATCTTGGGAAGAATTTCATTGTCTTGGCTTTTTCAAGTTGTTGTATTCATTTGCTGCATTTGCTCATCTGTTGGTTTGACTGTGTAGCCAATATCATCACTCAGTAAGTAGCAAACAGATTTCTTTTTTCTTTTTTTTTTTGTTTTTTGAGACAGGGTTTTCCTGTAGTTTCTAGAACCTGTCCTGGAACTAGCTCTTGTAGACCAGGCTGGCCTCGAACTCAGAGATCCTCCTGCCTCTGTCTCCCGAGTGCTGGGATTAAAGGCGTGCGCCACCACCGCCCGGCTGCAAACAGATTTCTGTAGCAGCAATAGTAGAGCACACAAGATGTAGAAGAACACTTAAGGTCAATTAGTTCCACTATACTCAGCAATGATCATATGACTAAAAAGTACAAAAATGCTATAAATCGTTACTAATAAATTAAAATCTGTGATCTACATATGAGAGAAAACATAGAGGCATATGGTATTTTTCTTTCTGAGTCTGGATTGCTTCACTTTAATATAATAATTTCCAGTTCTATCCTTTTGCCTGAAAGTGCCATGATTTCATTTTTCTTTATAGGTAAATAAAATTCTATTGTGTATATGCACCACATTTCATTTACGCATACGATGAACAACAAGGCTGTTTTCATTTCTTAGATATTGGCAATTATGCAGCACTAAGTTTGGATGTGCCAAGTGTCTCTGTGGTAAGATTTGAAGGACTTTAATTTTATGTCCAGAAGTGACACATCTGGATTATATAGTATATCTAATTTTAGATTTTATTTTTAATGAAAACTGTATTATAAAGAACTTGCAAATAAAAAACATAATGTACCAAAATTAAGCAGACTCCAAGTCTATACATCTCAATGAACTTTGAGTTAGAATAGCTATTTTGCTATTGAAGAATTTGGACTATACACTTTCACATTTACATACATTTTATGCACTTATCCACATAAAATAAAACAAAGAAAAAATTCATGACAAAATTAGAACTATGATAACAATTAGCTTTATGTCCACTTTCTGACTCAAGTGTCTTCCATCTCCATTTAGTCCTTCCCTTCTCCCTTGTTCTACTTTCTACATGTTTCTTTTGGTTCTTAGGAAAGCTACAATACTGATTTCTGTAGTGCCCACATCAGTTTGAAAATCACACACCAGCAGTAAACATAGATTCTTCTTTTCTTATACCCTTGCTATATCTGTTTTCTGCTTTTTTGACATTAGTCATTCTCCCTGGAATAAGAGAGAATCTTCATCCCTAAAGAGAAAGCAAATTGGTCAAAATGTCTCATCTTAGTGTGGTCATGAATTCAGTTACAAATGTCATGTTGAGAAATTTTGTATCAAGAAAATGAATTTAGATTTTTCTTTTTTGTGCTTTGTCCTAATCTGCTTGTAGTAATATAGGGTAATATTGAGTGGTTTTTTTTATTTTCCATTTTGAAATGTTTTGGTATTTGAGAATTTGTGGTAATAAGTTTGAAGTTTGGTAATGGTGAAGATGCCTGGTTCTGTATTTTTCTTTTAAATATTGCTTGTAAGATTCTACATGGCTTGTAAGAGGGTTAATTAGTCTTCTATTCCTTGGATTAGTACCCTATGGCATCTATGAGAACAGTTTTGTTGCACACAAAGAGAAAATATGATTAGAAAATATGATTCAAGAAAAATACAGCTACAAATTTTTCAATTACTATAACATGGTCAAGTTAATTTTTTAATGTTAGAAAACATATCCTTGCTGTAAAGCATATGCTCATCTATGTTCATAGCAGCATTATTTGTAATAGCCAGATCCTGGAAACAACCTAGATGCCCTTCAGTGGAAGAATGGATGAAGAAACTGTGGAATATATACATGCTAGAATACTACTCAGCGGTAAAAAACAATGACATCTTGAATTTTGCAGGCAAATGGATGGAAATAGAAAACACTATTCTGAGTGAGGTAACCCAGACCCAAAAAGATGAACATGGGATGTACTCACTCATAATCGGTTTCTAGCCATAATTAAAGGACATCGAGCCTATAAATTTGGGATCCTTGAGAAGATAATAAGAAGGTGAACTCCCAAAAAAAGATATAGTAATCCTCCTGGATATTGGAAGTAGACACGATCGCCAGGCAAAATTGGGAACTTGAGGGTTGGGCGAGACTGGGCCAAGGGAAGATGGGGAGAGAAAAGTGTGAAGGGGAGAATGGGGGGAGCTCGGAGGAATGGGGTGCTTGGGATATAGGAAGGGTGGATATGGGAGCAGGGAAGCATATATCTTAATTTAAGGAGCTACCTGAGGGTTGTCAAGAGACTTGACCCTAGAGGGGTTCCGAGGTTTCCAGGGAGACGCCCCCAGTTAGTTCCTTGGGCAGCTGAGGAGAGGGAGCCTGAAAAGGCCAGTTCCTATAGCCATACTGATGAATTTCTTGCATATCACCATAGAACCTCCACCTGACAATAGATGAAGAAAATGACAGAGCCCCACATTGGAGCACCGGACTGAGCTCCCAAGGTCCTGATGAGGAGCAGAAGGAGAGAGAACATGAGAAAGAAAGTCAGGACCGTGAGGGAACCTCCAGCTGGCGACAGATGGGGAAGGTGACTGAGCCCCACATTGGAGCACTGGACTGAGCTCCCAAGGTCCTGATGAGGAGCAGAAGGAGCAAGAACATGAGGGAGAAAGTCAGGAACGTGAGGGGTGCGTTCACTCATGGAGACGGTGGGACAGAACTAAAGGGAGATCACCAACTCCAGTTGGAATGGGACTGATGGATCATGCGACCAAACCCGTCTCTCTGAATGTGGCCAACAGCGGGGGCTGACTGAGAAGCAAAGGACAATGGCGCTGGGCTCTGATTCTTCTGCATGGACGGGCTCTGTGGGAGCCTTCTCAGCTTGGTCGATCACCTTCCTGGACCTGGGGGGAGTTGGGAGGACCTTGGACTTAGCATAGAGTGGGGAACCCTGATGGCTCCTTGGCCTTGAGAGGGAGGGAGGGGAGGTATGGGTGGAGGGAAGGGGCGGGAAGGGGGAGAAGGAGGGGAGGGAAGGGGGAGGAGGAGCGGAGGGAGGGGGGAGGAGGAGGGAAGGAGATGGAAATTTTTAAATATAAAAAAAAAATAAACCATGAGAAAAAAAAAACAAAGCAAGAAGAAGACACTGTGATACATGTTGTTATTTGGTAAGTGACTGCAGAAAAACAGGGAATAAGGAAGCAATTACTGGCTGTAGAAGAAACTGGGCTGTGATGTGGTCTCAGTTGGTATCTAGGGTCAGTTTTGTTGGATGGTGATGTGGTCTCAATCGGGATCTAGGGTCAGCTTGGTTAATCCCTGCAGAACCTTGGAGGAGAATTAAAGCACAGGGTGATTGCACCTTCAGGAAAGGCTGAACCAACTTTTGCAACCATGTTAGTCAGCTTTCTGACTCTGTCTCTGCATTTGCAGAAAATTCCCCTTGAAATAGAATCTAATGAGGCGTGGGAAAGTCTTCCAGAAGGGAGTGGTCATGAGCCATTAACAGCAAGTCCTCACTGATGCAGGAAGTTCACACTAGTTTCATTTTAGCATGAAGGCCATGAAATCATTATAAAAGAATTATTCATTCATTTTGTAATTATTGAGGAATAACTTGAAGTAGGTCCTTGCTTTTGGTGATAGATGGTTCTTTTGTTCTAAACCATCTATCAATATACCTAGCTATGTTGATAGTAAATAAATCAAAACATAGACATCTAGACAGAAAATTGTGAATTGTGGTAAATCAAATTATTTAAGTATTTCCATAACTATTATTTTTAATAACACAAATTGGAATATTATATATACCATTGATCAATATAATAATGATATTGAAGTTTATTATTGCATTTTTAAATACTTATAGATTTAGTTAATATTTAAAATTTGGAATAATTTTTAATTTTAAAATATCAGATAAAAGGGTTGCAAAGGGAAAGCTTACTTTCTATTTTTTCTTCTTTATTGAAATTTTTAGAGCTTTATTGACTTTTATTTTATGTATTTATTTTATGTATGTGTTAATATTTCTCCTATATGTATGTAAGTGTACTGCATGCATGCCTATGTTCTTGAAGGCCAGAAGAGGTCATTGCATCCTCCAGCACTGGAGTTAAAGATTGTTGTAAGCTGCCACGTGGGTGTTAGGAACTGAACCCAGGTTCTCTGCAAGAACAGCAAGTGCTCTTAACCACTAAGCAACCTTCCCAGCCCCTTTGTTGAAATTTATAGTGGAAAAGGTGACATATTAATGAACATGCTAATAAGGTGCAATATGTATACTGGGATGGTGTGTATATTGAAGGGCTTTCACATACTGGCCAGCTTCTGAGCTTGGATCTAAGATGTGATGGAGATGGATAACACATGAAAAGCTCCCTAGCATGAGAGGACACAAGCCTCCTGGTGTTGCTGTCCACTGTTTATTGAGTTAAGTGATGTTTCAAACTTGAGAGCTGAGTATTAGTATGTATGCCAGGAGCATGTAGTTAGTGCATGTAGCTAGGAGCTAGAGAAAGAAGACCTTGAGTTACAAGAAGATAAATTTATTATTTTAAAGGCCTAGATGTCCAAAAATGATTTTTAAGTGGGTAAGAAATACAGTAATACCCTGTGTATTAAGTTGGGAAGATTTACTATGTTTTACTAATTTCTAGTATAATATCTTAGAGATACAGTAAATCTACCTGAAGCTTAGGAATTTTGAAAGTATAACTTAAAAAGAGACAATATATTTCATGCATATATTTGCCCTTTCCTCCTTTATTGTTTGCTGACAGGATGAAAATACAACTTACAAAGAGTGACAATTAACCAGGGTTCTCTCCAGAGCAGTCAGGAATGCCATGTTTCCTGTCATCCCAGTACCACTCCACAAAGCCACAGGTTAACAAAGGTGATTAAAGGTGGATTTGGCAAACAAGTTTCAGAGAAATGTGTGTGTGTGCGCGCAAGCATGTGGGTCAGAAGAGAAACTTTGTAATGTGGACAATGAAACATTTAAATGTCTTTCCTTCAGGGAGTCTGCATATTGCTAAGAATTGTCTTTTACCAATTATTAATTTTCAGCTTGAAATGTCAGTTATTCTGTAGCTCTCAGTGTTGCTGAGAATTTTTGTGTTAAAGGAAGAAAGAAGAAATTTTCTCTTTTAACTTATTTTGTAGCAAAGTCCTGGGAATCCCCAATCCTGCAGTTCCTAATCCTATTCATCTATTAGCAGTAACAGGTTTTCTTAAAATGATATTTTAATATGGTAGTTTTAAATTGAAATAATGAGGACTTTCACTCACTGCCTTGCACATGGTGAGTGCTCAATAAGTGTTAATCCATATGATAGCTGATATTTTATGTAAAATGACCAAAGTCTGTCAAATTTCCTTGAAACCTTAATTTATTTGGTTTCCTTTCATAAGTCAGGGAAAAGGAATTTGTAGATGATTCTTCAAAGATCGATTGAAAGTCATTGCAAAATAGCAAAGAAGAACAGGAATCCAGAGTTTGTCTTTTCTGTTCTTGCCAAAATTAAAACTAAAATGACAAAGGATGTGGGTCCTGTGACATTCTCGCCTAAGACACGTAGGGTGTAAAAACTGTTATTATTTGAGAGTAGCAACCCAAATACAAGCCAAATCTGCATATTCCTGTACATCACTCTTGTCTAAAACAGTTCTCTGCATTGAGAACACATTTTGTCAGCATCGGTTTATACATTGCAGGCCGTCTTAGCTGTGTTTGTTTCCAATCAGCAACCAGTGGAATCAGAGCTCTGTCAGGACTGCCCTATGCAGGCATGACTTGTGCCACTCTTCTGATTTCTATGACGTTATTTTCCAGGCGATGTTTATCTGCAGAGGGATTGTAAACCATGTCTATCTATGCCACATACCACAATCAGAGCAAGACAGCTCACCTAAAATATGTTGCATAAACTAAAACACGAATTTGTGTGTGGAGAGCAAGGGAAAGAAGCAAGAAGTGAATTGTGAAAAAATGATCTGCTCAATAACTTTTCAAACCAAGGTGCTTAATAATGTTTTGACTACTTCAGTTTTATATTAGGTTTCTCTTCAGTATTTCCAGTTTTTATTTGTGTTTGAACAGGGAAGGGCTCTATTTGTAAGCACCTAGCACACTTGGCGGGGCGCCAGGCAAATGACCTGCTGCTGACCTCTAAAAGAAAAGCTGAACTCGCAAACAAAAGCACATGCAAGGATGCTTATGGCCCATCTGGGGGAGATAAGGGTGCTTAGCTGCTCCCCACCCCTTTTAATTCTCTGCAATAGATTACAATGCACTCCCACTTTAAAAGAAAGAAAAACACCACCAACAAAAAGCTTGTCCATCTGTTAGCATTTTCCCTGTGCTAACACCCTTGAGATTAACTGTGTGGGAGAAGCCACCGCCTGAGATGTGCTTTCCTGACCGATGGTGCACAGCATGGCATTTTCTGCTCAAGTAGTTTTTGCAGAATCAGTACATAGACTTTAATAGAAGAAGGAGGTATCGAGTTCCATTTGTGCAAAGGCCACAGTTCTTGGGAAATAAGTGGCCATGTGCACATTCACGAAGAGATAATGATTAGTCACTAAATTATAATAATGGGGAAAATGTGTGTGCTGACTCTGAGAAAATAAACCTTTTGTAAGGATTGTCAGCAGGCTTTCCAGGGGTGGTTCAAAATGAAGTAAGTTGCTGGCCTACACTCTTCACAGAAATGCCAGTTTGGCAAGTTTGCATTACAGCAGGAAAAGGGGTGTTTTCTGCTGGCTGCAATATTAAGCACATTTTTAAGGCTATAAAGTGTGGAATCTTTTTTTTTTTCATGATTGCTTTAAAGGTATCTAGTATACTTTAATGAAAATAAAGCTTGAAATGTTCAAAAATGAGAACAGTTGCAAATGGAAGTAGATGGTTTCCGAAGTTCGATGAAAAGTGATGACGCGGTGCCACTAAGGACCAAAAGCAGATGTTTCTGCACGGTAGACTCCAAGAAGACATCCATCTTCCGGGACAAAGGGGCGACGACCTAACTGACTTTCTTATCTAGGAGAATACTCATGAGGTCCAGGATAGCAGGACTTATGGAGCCACAGGGGTCAAGTCTTTATAGGATTTGCATCTCTCCCCACCCATGACTCTGCAAATCTGCTATGCTTGATAGGAGATACTGACCCCAGAGCATGGGATCTCAAATGTCTTATTAATTCCTTGGGAAATTTTCAGAAATATAAAGATTAATTGTTCCCTGACTCTTCCTCCCAGAATGGAGAAGAATTGTTGAAATTTAAGAGATTCTGAGGTTTTCTCGAATTTTGAAAAAAAAAAAATTCTTCTTCTTGGACACTAGTGAAACATTATAGAATAGATTTAGGCATGGAGAGTGCTTTGTAGTCCAACCAAGACAATCTGTTTGAATTCTTGCTCTTTTTCCTCATTCTCCATACTCTAAAAAGGACAAGTCATGTGGGGCTGGATTCGTTTTACTGAATTGAATGAGGGAGGAAATAATCAGGAAGTCTGTTGTCACCAGTAAACACTGACCACTTATTGAGAATACCCCAAATTCTCTAAACAGTTGTGCTGCTCCGAGCTAGCTACTATGAATTCCAGCTACTGCCTTGCTTCAGCAATCACTAAAGCATTCACCAGATCATTCAGCATAGGCTCTCTCAATTTTTCAGTTCAGTTTTACCTATATAAAAAATAGTCAAAATGCATAGCAATTTTTTCATTACCTCTTCCCCAACACTTTCTCAGAGGCACTGAGAAATTCCTAGTGTCCTCACATGGACAGGAACAACCAGAAACTTTATCACAGATGGACTCTTTGATACAGATGCTCAGAGATCCTGTAAGTCATGTTAGGTAATCATACTTAGCGCACAAACTATTGCTGTAGAGCTTTCTAGAATTCTCATTCTTCAGGAGAGGCAAAGTCAAAAGAGAAATCTTAGAGAGCAGTTTTTGGAGGCACTTTCTTAGTTTATCTGAGAAATATTTTAGTGTCAAGTGGTATGATAGAAATACAGACATCTCGAATATATACAGATATAAGTACAGACATCTCATAAACATACATGAATAGATGCACAAGCATCTCTACTACATCCTAAAAATATTTCGAAGTACTAAGGTACTAGAATAATAAGTGGATTTTAAATGAAGCTATCCTTGGCTTCTTAGAATGGAAGATTATGCCAGCTACAGCGCTATCTTCAAATACAAAAGCTATCTTTGTGTTTTGACTGAGATCTGGAAATGTCAAATGTGTATCTGTTTAATAGAAAACACATGTTCATTTCAATGCTAGTGCAGGAACGCGTGCCAGGCAAAATGAAGCAGACAGGAAATGAAGAAAAAAATGTAATATGTGGATAATACAGGCATTTGTGTTCTGGGTGAATTTTTTTTGATTTTTAAAGATTTGGTTTTTTATGTTATATATCTGAATGTTTTGCCTGTATGTACATCTGCATAGCACATTCATGTAATGCCTACAGAAGCCAGAAAATGATGTCTGGTCCCTTGGAACTGGAGTTATAAAAGGTCATGATACACCATGTGAGTGCTGGGAACTAAACCTGGGCCTTCTGGAATAGCAGTGAGCCCTCTTAACCACTGAACCTTAACTCCAGACCAAGAAGAAAATTTCTTAACTTTATTTCTTCTTTCATAATGAAAACGCTGGAAAAGATGACTATGCTGGAGTAACATTTATAAAACAAATAAAATATTATCCATTTGTTGTCTGTTCTGATTACTCAAGAAGTTAGAATATATATGAATGATGTGCTTGGTCTGAGAAGTCATTACTTCTTATTATGAATAATAAAATATGCTGAAATATCCTTAATTGTTGGATGTGGAGGTTCCAGAAGCATAACCTGTCCTAGTAGCTAAACAAATGATTACTAAATTCAATTACACTTTATTTAAACTTGTTAAAATAATTTCTATTATCATAATGAATTAATATGATGTTCCTGTACTAAGATCATCTGTTATGGAGTAAACAATGATTAGTCTGTAAGGTGAGGAAAATTAGAAAATTGGCTTTATGGGAATACAGAGTGGTGAGTGCCATTAGAAAAGCCCCTGATTTCAGTAGGGATTTGTTGTAGAATGCTGTGGAACATTTGTTTAATGATGCAAAGATGTGTTGCATTCTTTTATGTTGTGTTTGTTTAACTCTGTGAAGCTGTGTTGCTGTGCCTGTCTAAAACATCTGATTGATCTAATAAAAAGCCAAATGGCCAATAGGAAGGCAGGAGCAAGGATAGGCAGAGCTAGCAAGCAGAGAGAATAAATAGAAGGAGAAATCTGGGAGGAGATCAAAGAGTGAGAAAAAGAAGGGGCAAGACACCAGGGTACAAAGCCAGACAAGGAATAAGAAGGAAAAAAAAAAAGATACATGGAAATAGAGAAAGGTAAAAACCCAGAGCAAAAGATAGACAGAAAAATTTAAGTTCAGAAAAGGTGGATAGAGACAAGACAAGCTAAAGTTGGGCATTCCTAAGTAATAGTAAGACTCTGTGTGATTTATTTGGGAGCTTGTTAATGAGCCCCCAAAGATTAAAGAGTAAAAACCAACTACAGAGAGTGCTGTCAAAAATGTTCAAAGCCACCCTTAGCAACAACTACAAGAAAGAATGCCCAACTAGTTATGCATGACGCTGCCAGGATCCCTATCAAGACTTGCAGGGATATATCCCTTAATGCCTAAATTATCTGTTGATATCCATTCAAAGTAGCTGGATTCTGGATTTGATGCCCAAACAATTTGAAAAGTGATAATTGATGTTTGCTATTTTGATTGCATAATTTTTATTTTGTTCTAGTTTTTATTATGAAGTCTTTAATACAACTTATTCAGTAACAAGAAGCTAAATTTTAACTAAAAATACTTTTTATTTCAAAACTTTAATTAGGTAATTTAATATCTAGATCAGATATTTATTGAATCTAAAAATTATTTAGGTCCTCTAAACCTGAAAAGCATTATGTTGTGTACGTTTGCATTTTAATAGACAAAAATTGTACATAAAACCATTGAAATAAGTTTAATGATTTTTGTACATTTTTATAAATTAATATACTATTGAAATAGACAAGATACACTAAAGTGATAGAAGGGTTAGGTTTTTCTCTCAATTAGGCTTACTCTAAATTATTTTCTCATAAATTTATCTGATGATATATCCATTATTTACCTGAATTAGCTGTTACTACTTTTAGCATAAACCTCAAGTTTAATTCATAAGACAGGAGTTTCTAAAAATTTCCAAAGGGAAAGTAATAGACTTTCAAAGCATTTATTGTAAAATGTTCTTAGGGTAAAAGACTGTGACTATCCGGGTATCAAGCAGTCTCTCTGGAAACAACTTTTGGTCTTTCATGACTGAAAACAGACAAATGCTATAATATTGACTTCTGAAGCACTCTGTCACTGAGGGTGGGAGAGCAGAATGCGTGCTTTATGAAAGCAGAGTAAGTTTCTGTGTCAGACAGGATGGAAAACCCTACAGTCTGAGTGTGTAAGAAGTCATGGACATGCTCATTTCACAGAGCTATAGGTGTAGTTCCTGTTGCTTTGCTTGCTTATTTGGCTGCTTCCATTTTGGTTCCATTTATTTATATTTATTTATTTATGTGTTTTGTGTGTGTACTTGGAAAGAATGCATGTGGAGAGAAGTTATAGCATTTGGGGCCCAGGGATTAAACTCAGGTCATCAGGCTTCAGGCAAGTTCCTTTGCCTGCCGAGCCATCCAGTAGGGCCCCGATCTCCTTCCTTATGGAATACTGTGAGTACAATGCTGTGGATTGTGTTTTACTGGTGTACTGTTTGTGATATTGTTTTAGCAATTATGTTGAGAGTACTTTAGGCTGTAAAACAGAGCAGTGTCTTTCTTCCTAAAATTGGACACTTTGGGATGTTGGAAGGTGATTATGAATGCAAAACAGTCATATTCTAAACTGGCCATACTTAAGTAATTGAACTGATGCTGTGTCTCACCCTAGGTGAGCCACACCAAAACGCTCCCATAGTCAGACGATTCCATTAATTTCACACCAAGATAAACAACTGCATCACATTTCTGTCAAAGAAAAAGTTGGTTATTTTTGCGGAGGGTAAATTAATGTGAATGTTCTGATTGTCTGTCTCCTGATTTTATTTTAACGCTATTTGTTTTTTCTTTTTTTTCTTTTTTCTTTTTTTTTCGCTATTTGTTTTTAAAGAGATCATAAATAAGAAATGTGGGAACTAGGACGGTTATGAAAAAAAAAAAAAAAACAACACTCAAACAAGACCCAGACACCTCTTCTCTGTTCCTAGAGCTTAAACTGGGGGAAGTGGGCCAGAGTTCTAATTCTGAAACATGTGGGTAACATCTCCTGAGCATGCCAAACTCTAGCTGCCTGTGGATTTCTGAAGTGCACCAGGAAGGTGCAGCCCTGTGGAGCACATTCAAGTCGTCCCCAGGCTTACCTTTTGCAGGGTGTCTTATTTTTTAGTTGTCCTAAAGGTAACTTTTTACTTGGAGCCAGCATTACCTGACAAAGGGAATGTTTCTTCTGATCTTAGTCACATCTGAAAGGAATTTTTCCTAGGAAAAAAAGATCACATCTATATCCTGCAAAATAGGTTTCTCTCTGTGTGATTTCTTATTTATGTGTGAAAATGTAGGACTCTGTTGATGTGAGGGAAAAAAATCCCTTGATATCATAAAGAGAAAAAAACTGGTTCCATAAAACTAGCCAAGGAAGTGAAAACCTGTGTATAGAAAACACTGGCAGAGAAATTCTAATAAAGTAAAATCTGATTGCAACAAGCCTTCCTTTCTAAGATTTATATTTAGCATTTATGTTTATATTTGTATTTATGACTGCTCCTCTAAGTAAGAAAGTAAAAGCCAAAAGCTCAGAACAAAGACTTAAGGCCCTAATCATGAGAGGTGCAAAGCAGAGCCAGACAGCGGCAGAGGGGGAGATTTAATGCTCAGTTGCCCTTCATGGTTTCTACAATCTCACATTTGGGGAAGTAAGACGTGAACTTATTTCCTCTACTTTGTTTGGTTATATTCAAAACCGAGGAAGAACTGTAAAGATGCTAACATACTAAAGGGAAACATCACATAATTTAAGCAAATATGTTTCTCAGAAAGAAATGAGTAAGTTTTCCATCATGTTCTTACTGATATTTCCAAAGCCACTATGGTCTTAAATCAATTCAAATGACTCACTGTACTGTGGACAGTAACTTCATTGGTGTTTACAAACACGGCGGGAACTTGCTTATGAGTGAAATAAATGGTGGAAACAATGGAGTCTGTGTCCACGCGTGCTCTTATGTGCCCACGGCTCTACACTAAAGCAAAGCTCTCAACACTTTGCAAGCAGGTGTTTATCTGTATTCTTTCTAATGTCAATAATGTACATGTGTCTGAAAACATTTTTAATTTGAAGATTGAAATGGGCATTATACCAATATGTTTAAAATTTATAATGGCCAATCACTTATTTTAGTTTTTAAAAAGTGCTTCCTAAGAATCATGTTAAAAAGGTCATAATTATAATTACATAATTATAACAATAATCCTCTGCATATGAGGGACACTCTTGTGATCTCTGTTCTTCAGAGAAGGAAAAAGGTGATGGGGTTAAATTCCCCAAATAATGTGGTTAGTAATGAAGAGAGCACGAACTAAATCTTAGTTTACTAGCTATTAGATCCATCACCATTCTTGCGAAAGGAAAGCCAAAACCATAAATTCTTCTTTTATTTTTGTAATTTTATATTATCTCTATTTCTACTTTATTATTGTTATTAATTCTTTTAACTTTTATTGATTCTTTGTGGATTTCACTTCCTGTACCCCAATCCCATTTATCTCTCCATCCTTTCATATCCCCCTCTTCCCCTTCAACTTCCCCCCAAACAAAACCATGTTTAGAACAAAACCTCAAAACAAAACAAAGCAAACAAAGCCCAAACAAGCAAACAACAACAAAAAGGAGAAGAATCTCCTTGTGGAAGTGGTAGAGTGGCCCAGTGAGTCACACAGAGGGGATTGAGATCCATAATAGAGAATTTGACAGCAGAATAATAAATTCTTACTGCCATTGAATCAAGAGATCCTTTCTAAATGACCAAATAATATCTATACATAATAAAATTATATTAATACAAAATGTTGTGAGGTAGTCTCATTGAGAGCAAGAAACATACACCAATTCTTCGTATCTTCACTATGCAGCTGTATGTCTGGTAGCCCCACAGCATCGTCTGTCAGACATAAAAGCAATTCTGAATTCTTTGAGCATCTGGTTAAAGCAGACTTTCTTAATCATCAGTCTTCTGGGTCTCTACAAAAGTCCAAGTGACAATAATCATGGTCATCCCGGGACCAGTTTTTGGGTAGCAAGGTCTTTCCTGGGCAATGAGTTAATACAGGTACAGTACTGATATGGACGATAGAGCATTTGGAAAGGAAGATGTCTATAAAATCAGAGATTTGTGATTAGATATTTAAATTATCCAAATAGTGTTATTATTTGAGGAAGCTGTTCAATTCTCATCTACTACAGGAAGCTTCTCTAATGAGGGCTGAGTAAGGCATTAAGCTGTAGGTATGGCAATGTGCTGTTAGGAGTCATTGTATTGTTATGTTCCTTTAATAGAATAATAGTAGCACAATTTCCCCTAGGCCTATAACCCATCTAGCCTCAGATTCTCCACTACATTAGTAATATCAGGTATGGGTTCCATCTCATGGAGTCGGCCATAAACTTTACCAAGAAGTATTTGGTTACTCCCGTAGCATTTGTTCCACTATTGCATCAGTGTATCATGCATGGCGGTCACTGCTGTAGGTCACAGGATTTGTTGCTGGGTTATATTAATGATTAGCTTCCTCCTGGTTTTGTTTCTTGTCTCTTTTTATTTTTTCAAAGAGAGAAAGAACATAAAGTTGGGTAGGCAGGGAGGTCGAGAGGATGTGGATGAACTTGGGAGGGGGAAAACATAATCAAAGTATACTCTGTGGAAAAATTTTCAATAAAACAATTTTTTACAAAAAAGCATATTCGTTCTCTTGGATTTTGCCCATTAAGGCATTGTCTAGAACAGTAATCTTCCCACCTTTGCTTTTGCCTATGCACTCACATTTTTATTTGCAGTTGGTTAGTCAGGAAGACTGCCTTATGCATCTACTCTTTGATTGTTCCCCTACAGGAATTTTATATCTGCCTGTCTTCACCAGACAGTAGGCTGAGGTGCTGAGGTGGCCAGTAGAGACTGTCTAATGATATTCCAACTGAGGACATGGGCTTCTAACTCAGGGATACTTTGAAAGCTATGTCACTCCTTCTACCTGTCTTGTTTTTGTGGTTGTGCTTCAACTTGATCTAAATTGAGGCATTAAAAGGGGGCATGCTTATTGTCTTTCTGAAATACTAAAACCAGCAACAACTAGAAAAATGGTGTTTAAGAAAAAGTTCTCATAAACAGTATTCACCTGTCAAACACAAATCTGTCCATGAACAGCCATCAGTAAGATCCTATTAGGAACTCCCAGTGGTAATTAAATGTAAACTGTCTGGAAATGACCTAAGAATGAAATGTGTGCTGTGTGGTGCACTAACAAAGAGCTTTGAAATAGCTAATTTTGCCTATTCTTAATGTTTTTTGTTCATTATGATGCTCTCACTTCAAACGACCATTTCAGAGACACACAGGGATTATCACCAACCAGAGGACAGAACAAGTGCATGGAAGGCTCTTTACAGATGTCTGCGCTGATGGCACTGAGGTTGCTGGAGTCGTTTTCCTGTTTCAAGTTTGTTTTTACCATAATTTGTGCACACTCCTCTTATCCACTCCTGTGAGTCAAAAACAATTCACACAGATGCTCTGCCCTGAGGTTTTTCTCACCAACCCTTCTCTTGATGCAAGATAACTCATTCGCATGTTCTAACTTTTATAATACACAATTTAACTTTCCTTTTAGATTCTCCAAACTGTTTTCTGTTGGTTGCCTGTGATATGCCTGCAGCACAAGTTTTAATTCCAGAGGCTTCTTGTGGGTTAGATACCAAAACAGGCTGGAAGCAAAGCAACCCTCCTTTCTAGAAGCTGATTTCATTTTTTCATTTTTTTTCTCTCTGAGTCAGTTTTTAGCTCATTGAGCTAACAATGATGAGTGCCTTATCCACACGGTGGGTAACAGGAATGCTGAGGAGTGCTGGCTTCCAGACCACGTGTGTGGCTTTCTGTTCAGTGACACCTACTATCTTTTCTTTTAGGAACATATGGTTTTTCTCAGAAGCTTTATGCATTTATTATTTAAAGATGGCAATGAATACAGTGTGATCATAAATGAAGTCTTCTTACCCATTGGATCTTTTGTCTAGTATATATAAAGGTTATTGAGTTTTTGAGGAGAAATTACAACCTGTGACATAATCAAATTCTATTTTGTTTTTGGTAGTCTTCCATGCATTTCTTAGGACTTTGCCTATATAATCATCATGATCATAAATAAAAAAATATTGTCTCCCTTTATCCCAAGTCTTATAGTTATTTTGTTGACTTAATACTCTTAGTTTTCAAAGCCAAATATTCATGGGCTGGAATCCATGATTTTTCCTGAATTTAGTGTAATAAACTTTATTTTTAACCAATGTGGAAGATGGTGGCTTTGACTGAAGAAGGAGTGAAGGAGTGTGTGTGTGTGTGTGTGTGTGTGTGTGTGTGTGTGTGTGTGTATTTGTGTTTGTGTTTATTTAAAAATATGTGCACCCCAGTTTTTTCTTTTTTAAGAAAATCCTTTCCAGGTCATTTAGCTCTTACTATTCCTTACAAGGACTCATCAAAAACCATTTATTGTGTTTTCAATGCTTTCTTTAAAACACATAAAATAACCAATATATCCACTGAAAGAATTCATTTTAGTAAATAAAAAAATTCATGGAAATAGTCAAAACTAATCTGCAGTCCAGACAAATTAATTATTTGCAGTTTGGTAGCTATACTTTATCTGTTGAGGAAGGAAATTAGAACTGAAATCAAAGTCAAAATAATTATAAAGTGTTATTTTGATAAAGAATTATCAAAGAGACTGAAAACACCTATAATGAAGAATAGGGACGGAAAAGCTGTGAAGAGCTTGTCTGAAGATGGTTGCCAACCCAGCACAAATCTACTCCACGCCCTCTCCAGTTCTGAGAATTAAAACTAAGACACTGCACATATTTGGCAAGGGCTCTACTATTGAACTTCATACTCTGCTTTCTTTTATTTTTTATTTTTTTATTTTGAGACAGGAGCTCATTGAGTTTTCCTGGCTGGCCTTCAGTTCACTAGTCCAGCTTGATTCTGAAGTTATGACTCTCTTGTCTCAGTTTGAAAATGCCTGGGACCACAAATCCTGGCTGACTTTTTTCTTATTAGAGACAACTTAGATTATTCTAGTTTGTTGTTCTGTAACTTTAGATAGCATAGTAATGATAACCCATGACCAAAGTTTATAACCAATTTGCTGAATAAATTTACTAACAATCCTCCTGTGTTAGACAGAATAATGATCCCCAAGTGCATCAATATCTTAGTGTTAAGAACCTCTAAATGTGACCTTGCATGATTTAAAAAAATGATCAGCAGAAACATTTTCCTAGATAATCTAAACAAGTAAATGAAATTGCATTAGGCAAAAAAGCCAAAAGACCCCTTCCAGCTGTGGTAAAACAAGAAAATAATGGTGTGAAGGCTGCTTGACTACCTTTGGTGGCTTCTGGGATGGAAAGGGGGCCCATGAGCACAGGTGTGCCAGAAAACATAAGGATAAAGGGAGGAGAAGACAACAGACTTCCTCTCTGGCCTACAAAGTTTATCCTCCTGGTTTTCTGATTGCAAACCCACTGAGAATGTGTTCGACATCTAAGTTACACAATAAGAACAAATCTGGGTTGTTACAAGCCACTGCAGCTCTAGTACTTTGTTGAGACAGTAGAAACCAAATATAGAGGCTGCCATTGTGCCAATATTCACTACCTACAAGGCACAATATTTATTCATATACGTTATGTATTTCTCATGACTCAGGTTCACAACTGAGAAAGAGATTTAGAGAGACTATGTAACCCTGAAAGAAGAAATGGAGTCAGATTATGAATCTATATCATTTGGTTACAAACGTGGAATCTTTATTCTCTTTAAATTCTTGATTTTTTTTTATGGAGCTTTGTTTATACATACCGTTTCTCCAGGCCTTTATAGTTCTTAAATTTTTGAGCATAATAAGTTTTTGGAAATAGCACAGCAGTGGTGTTTTGGCCCAGGTTTACCATGTTTAAAGTAAGTGTAAAAGTATTTTTTTGAAGTGGAGGAATAATGGACTGTTGTCAGTTTCTGAATGATCAAAGGAACATTCAAAGAACAGATGGTTCTAGCAAATGAGTCAAAGATCTTGGGACACAAAAGTCCCAAATCTGTGCACAGCAGGTGGCTGAGCTACAAAAATCTTCCCTTTGTTGCTGCCCTCCTCCTCCTTTGTGAGTGTGCATTGTGCATCCTGAACTGTCCTGCTTCTGCTGTGTCTGCTTAACAGTGTGTTTTAGACCCCTTGGAGGAGCCCAGTAGCAAATGATGTCAGAGCCGCTCTAGCAGTAGGGCATTACCACAGTGCTACAACCAGAGAAACCATCAGAGAAACTTCTTCATGTAGTAGATGGAAACTAACACAGAGACCTACAGCTGTACAAGGTGCAGAGAGTAAAAGACCTTGCAACACTAAATGGAATGTCTTTATCAAACTACTCCCCTCAGAGCTTAGGGATCTATGCAGAATAGGACCAGAAAGAGTATAAGAGCCAGAGATGATAGACAACTCCAAAAAATGGTGTTTTCCAGGTACAATAGGACTGAAGCACATATGAACTCAGACGACCTGCACAGGTTCAAACTAGACAAAATCCCAGAATGGAGAAGGGAAAATGGACCCAAGATCCCATCCCAAACCAAGAAGCCTTTTGCAATTAATACCATTGGGGAAAGAGAAAATCAGTTTTCTCCAACAAAATGTTACTGGGTTTATCAACCACATTCTAGGGCAGGCCTTATACCCGAGAACAGTTAGCCAATACCAAATGAACATGATTGAGTTTGTGTGTGTGTGTGTGTGTGTGTGTGTGTGTGTGTGTGTGCGCATGTGTGTGTGTGTGTGTGGTATGTCTTTGAGCAATACACGTATTATTGTATTTTATTTTGGTATTTATAACTTTATTTGGTTTTTGTTTTGGCATTTATAATTTTATTTGGTTATATATATATGTTCTTCAAACTATTTTATATGTATGAATATTTTGCCTGTGTGAAGGCAAACTGCAAGAAAGCAGATAAAAAGTTAATTTATCCATATGAAAACACAATATTTTAAAAAGGTAATCAATGTGTTTCTCAGTGTGTTGAATGCAGTTTAAGAGAAAGTGATGTCAAAGACATCATCATAGGACTCAATGCGCCGAGAAAGGATAAAATATATAAAATAAAGGCTAGAAGACTCTGATGATAGGATGAAAGAGGCTAGTACAGCTAACAAGAACTTCAGCGCATAAAGAAGTGTAAGTTTAGAATTTCTGTGAGGGAATAGTGGCTGGCCTATAGCACCTCATAGACACAATTAAGAACAAAAAGCAGCAACTCTTCCATACTGTACTATCAACAAGTAAGGATTCTGGAATGTCCCAGATGTTTTTAGAAGAACACTTTCTTCTGAAGAAAGTCTCTGAAGAAAACTTTCCATGACATTGTTCATTGTGAAAATATGTTGTATCAAATTGGTTTATTTTCCAGATTTAATTTCTTTATTTTTGCCTTCTTGGTATATACTCAAATGGTCTCTAACCTTTCATTTTCTTTATTGTGAATCACATTCATTTTTATCTTAATATTTGCAACAGTCCATCTTGTATCCTTCAGGTGTTTTTTTAATTATCATATTAGAAGAGCATTACTTACTTATATCATTTATTTTACTTAAAAGTCTGAATTGCATATGGCTATGTTGTTTTCTCTTTCTTCTCTTTTATGTACCTGGGATTCTGAGTTGTTTTAAGAGTTTCCAGAACACAGGTCAGTCTGCAGCCATTGTGGAGGGGGAAAGGCTCAGCTTCAGGCAGCATCTGGAGCTCATCCTGTCTTGAAGAAAGACTCCTGCTTCTCAAGATGATCTACTGATTGTCCCAGGCTGTGAAAAGATCAAGCAGTTACTACCACATCCTTCTCCCATATTTTTACACACACATGAACTATGTAGATCTTGAGGACCAGATTCATGTATTTTTAAAACTTTTTATTTTTTAATTATGTGTGTGTAGTAAGATCAAAGGGCAACTCACAAAGTCATCTTTCTGCCTCTACCCTGTGAATCTGGACACCAAACTTAGGGCACCAGGTTTGGCAGCAAGGACCTTAACCCACTGAATTATCTTATAGAACCCAGAATTTTGGATTGTGGCTTCACCCACCCTTTGATACAACAAAGCAAAACAAAATCATTTAGGTCCAAGTAGTTGCAGAAAAACACAGTTTTCTTCAAAACCACATCTAGGAATATAACCAACAGTTATAACACACATAACACAGAAGTTTCAGGGCTAAATAAACACCCACTCTCTCACTGCCTCCTGGCAAGCATTGGGAAGGCAGACAGTTCATGGGAGCATTGAGGACGTATGAGGAGTTGGTGGAACAGGAGTAATATACTGTTTATGAGTTAATGATATCCTTACACAAGGACAAGACAGCACAGTAGACAAGACACAGCGAAACTGGATGGTTCACATGTGCCAAACAGCAGCGATGTCTGGAAATCAGTTGACTGGAGGCTTCCAGAGATTTCCTTTGGGGTATAGCAGAAGACTCTCTATCAGGGACAGCTTATTAGAAAGCAATGACAATTTTTTTTGCCAGGGTGTTGGTGTTTTCTCAAATGACTCTTTTGATTTCCCAGCCAAAATCATGATTAATTCTGGAGTTCAAATGAAAACAAGCATCAACATGGAACCAGATGACCTCATCTGGGCATGAAGAAGGCTGCAAATTCTGACTGCTTAGCCGGATCCAATCATTCCTGCTGCAGTGTCTAATTTAGAAAAAGAGTCTTCAGTACAATCATTCCCCAGCAAGAGACGTCACAGAATGCCAGGGGCTTCACTTGTGCTATTTCCTTTTCTTAAATCTGCTAACTTTGCAGAATGCATGTTCGTTCAACTCACAGATATTCTGTTAGGAGTTATCATCCCTTTTGTGCTTTGAACTGGACGCTCTCCAATGTGTATACTCATGGATATACTGAACATGAGCAGATGGATTGGGGGTTTTAGTAATATATCAAGATAAATGAGAAATCTGATTGCTTTATTAAATTATATAATTTTACAAATTTTCACCTCCTCCCATTGTTATGCCCAGATCCACAAAAACCCCCCAAACCAGCAAGGAAACCAAGTCCCACATGGAAAAGTAAAGAGCCTTTATTTTATAAATGTTTGCAACCTCAGTCTCTACATATGTCTGATTACTGGAATAATCAGAGAGCCTGAGCTCAGTTAGAGTTGGGTTTTTATAGTAATAAAAGTGAGAGTGAGGGATTTCTAAGGTTCAGAACCCCTGATTGGCTGATTGGTGTCCTGGTGAGTGTGTGCTGGCAGGTGATTTTTTTTTCATTTTTTTATTAAATTATATAATTTTACAAATTTGCACCTCCTCCCCTTCCCCCATAATCCCTCCCCCTCCCTCTCCAGTCCAAGGAGCAGTCAGGGTTCCCTGCCCTGTGGGAAGACCAAGTTCCTCCCCCATCTATCCAGGTCTAGGAAGGTGAGGAGCCAAACAGACTAGGTTCCCACAAAGCCAGTACATGCAGTAGAATCAAAACCCAGTGCCATTTTCCTTGGCTTCTCAGTTAGCCCTCCTTGTCAGCCACATTCAGAGAGTCTGGTTTGATCACATGCTCCATCAGTCCTAGTCCAGTTGGCCTTGGTGAGCTCCCATTAGATCAGTCCCATTGTCTTGGTGAATGGACGCACCCCTCACGGTCCTGACTTTCTTGCTCATGTTCTCCCTCCTTCTGCTCCTCATTTAGACCTTGGGAGTTCAGTCCAGTGTTCCAATGTGGGTCTCTGTCTCTATCTCCATCCAGCGCTAGATGAAGGTTCTATGGTGATATGCAAGATAATCATCAGTGCGGCTATAGTATAAAGCCAGTTCAGGCCCCCTCTCCTCAGCTGCTCAAGGAGCAAACTGGCACATCTCCTTGGACACCTGGGAACCCCTCTATAGTCGAATCTCTTGTCTATCTTCAAATGGCTCCCTTAATTAAGATATATACTTCCCTGATTCCATATCCACTCTTCCTCCATCCCAACTGTCCCATTCCCCCAAGCTCTCCCCATCCTCCCCTTCTCACTTTTCTCTCCCCATCTCCCCTTACCCCCATCCTACCCCCACCCCCTAGCTCTCAATTTTTGCCTGGCAATCTTGTCTACTTCCAATATCCAGCAATACCACTCCTGGGAATATACCCAAGAGATGCCCTATCATACTACAAAAGCATTTGTTCAACTATGTTTATAGCAGCATTATTTGTAATAGCCAGATAGAAGAGAGGTTTTTTCCTTGGCTACAGTGTATTGTCTTACAACTGACAGAGACATTGGAGCTTGTGTCCACATGAAAAGAAATGGAGGGGATGAAACATGAAACAAACAAAATAAAACACAGCTAGACAGTCCTAGGCATTTTGCATTCATCATTATATGTTCTTTCATTTCACTTTTCTTCTCCATTACATTATGGCAAGACCTTGTTTTTCTGGGTAAAAATCCAAATCTGCTAAGCATGTTTGATAAAGTCTCATGTGCGGTAGTGTATGCCTTTAATCCCAATACTTGGGAGGTAGAGGAAAGCAGCAAGTAGATCTCTGAGTTTGGGGTCATCCTAGTCTATAAAGTGAGTTCCAGGACAGCCGGGGCTACACAGAGAAACCCTGTCTTGAAAAGAAATGGAAAAAGAAGAAGCAGAAGAGAAGGAGGAGAAAAGGAGGAGGAGGAGGACGAGGAGGAGGAGGAGGAGAAGGAGGAGGAGGAGGAGGAGGAAAAAGAAAAGAAGAGGAAGAGAAATAAGAAAGCCATAAGGAAACATTTTATTCTATATTTATTTAATATGTGGTGTATATATCTGAATATATACAAACTAAATATACATATATTACATAGAATATATATATATATTGGATGAAGTTAATGCTACTTGAGGTAATAATGTTCTCACCAAGACATAGACTGTCTAATAAAAACCTCATTGTTGAACATTGGAAATTTCCCTTTAAGTTTTTGGTCAGGTTATTTCAAGTAACCCTCCAAAACTGTATGGGATATGGTCATTTCTCTTGATTGCATTCAAGAATTTGAAGGTTCAAGGACTATAGGCTTAATGTCCTTTGTTTATGGTTAAAATCCACTAATGAGTGAGTACATACCATATTCATATTTTGGGGTCTGGGTTATCTCACTCAGGACAGTGTTTTCTACTTCCATCGATTTGCACGCAAAATTCAAGATCTCATTGTTTGTTTTTTTACAGCTGAGTAGTACCCTAATGCGTAGATGTGCCACACTTTAATTATCCATTCTTCCATTGAGGGACATCTAGGTTGTTTCCAGGTTCTGGCTATTACAAATAGTGCTGCTATGAACATAGTTGAACAAATGCCTTGTAGTATGGTTGGGCATCTCTTGGGTATATTCCCAAGAGTGGTATTGCTGGGTCCTGAGGTAGTTTGACTCCCAAGTTGTGATCCTAGAGAAGCTAAGTAATAAGGTGAACCCAAAGAAAAACATATAAATATCCTCCTGGAAATTTGAAGCAGACAAGATTGCCAGGCAAAAATTGGGAGCATGGAGGTGGGGAGAGTGGGGGAAGGGTAAAGGGGGGGAGAGGGTAGAAGGGGAGGGTTGTGGAGAGTTTGGGGGAGTGGGATGGTTGAAATACAGGAAGGACAGATATGTGAGCAGGGAAGGAGATATCTTAATTTTGGGGTTGGCAAGAGGCTTGGCTCTGGAAGGGCTCCCAGGAGTCTACATGGATGACCCCAACTAGGACCCTGGGCAGTGGTGGAGAGGGTACCTGAACTGGCCTTGTGGTCCTGACTTACTTGCTCATATTCTCCCTTCTTCTGCTCTTCAACTGAACTTTGGGAGCTCAGTCCAGTGCTCTGATGTGGGTCTCTGTCTCTATCTTTATCTGTTGCCTGACAAATGCTCTATGGTGATATTCAAGATAGTCATCAGTCTGACTACAGGGCGAGGCCAGTTCACACACCCTCTCCTCCACTGCCCAGGGTCCCTCATCGAATGAAAGGCATTTTTTAGTCTCATAGGATAGTTTGAATAGAATGGCCAAGTTGTTTAATAACATATTTTCTCTCCTAATCAAGAACTCTCTTCTGTTTTAATTTAATCTTCATCCATCCTAATAATATCCATAGTCTATTTTTTCTTATGGAAACAAAAGAAAAACCTCCTTTTCAACATAATACATATACTGGTTTCTATTCTGAGATGAACACATCTTTAAAATATATGGGATAATTTAATTCAGCAGCTTTTTTTGTACTGTCCAATGTCTCTCCTCAGCTCTCATTCCTTTCTTATTAGCACTTCAAAAATTTAAAATTAATAAAGAGTTGTATAACCTATCTCTTGGGGTCTTTATGACCCTTTTTGTTTATTAAACATATCTTTAGAAGTATGATTAGATCTTTCTATAACTGCTTGTCCTATAGGATTGTGTGGTATACCTATAATATGTTTTATGTTGGAATGTACAAAAAAACTGTTTCATTTTACTAGTGACATATGTTGAAGCACTGTCAGTCTTAATTTGCACAATTATATCCATAATGGTCATAGCTTTAATAAATATGTAATTACAGAGTCAGCCATTTCTGAACTTAAAGCAATTTCCCATTGAAATCCTGAATAAGTATCTATGGTATGGTGCATGTACTTTAATTGTCCAAACTCTGAAAAGTGAAACACATCCCTCTGCCAATTTTTTTTTTTGAGTACTCTTTGAGTTGCTCCCTGAAGGTAATGGAGTTTGGTTATACAAAGAACAAATAGGACATTTCCTTATAATTTTCATGGCTTTTTGACAAGTGTTAGAAAAACCTTTACTATTAACATGGCATTTCTCATAAAAATTTGAGGCATCTAGTACATTTCCTATCAATAACTGATCAATTTTATCATTATCTTGTGCTAAAAGGTATGGTAGACCCATATGGAACCTGATATGTATTATATATAATGGATAATTTCTACTTCTGATTACTTGTTATAGCTGAATAAGTAACAAAGTTAATTCTGAATCAACTGGAATATTTTCACTGGTCTCAATATGGAAAACAACTCTTTCTGCATAAGGATAGTGTATAAATCTGATTTTTAAACTGACTCATAAGGTCTTTGAGCTACTTTACTTCCTTTACCTGACTTACAACCTGACTTTCCTGATTTATTTGCATAAGTATGGACTGTAGGGGCTCCAGAAATTGATATTCTTTATTATTTTAGGGAGAATTCAATTCATTCTTTTTCATAACTTAGTCTCTTACTTTTGGAATATTTATTGCCAATAAGTCCTAAAAAATACTACAAACTATTTCCCAATGTTAATTTTCTGCTCATACTGAGGAAATTTAAGCATTATAAAAGGTACCATGATTTCTGCTAGGTTTGTTCCTGCAGTCTCAATTTTCCTTTCAGAATCAATTCAGAAACCTTTTGTTCAAACGTCCTTAATATTTTTACTCTATTTGTGTGGTAAATATATATTATCTCTCTGTTTGAGAATTCCTATAGGAGAATGAGTAGAAGGTAGTATGACTAGTATACAATGAAACTATGGATCCAAGCAATCCATATGCACATCCTGTAATTTCTCTTCTACAAGAGTCAATCAACCTCATCTGCTAATTTTCTTTGATCATGAAGTCCTTATCACCTTTTAAGGATGGAAATAACTGACTTAATTCTTGAGTTAATATAATTGTGGACCATAATCAATTAATATCTCTCAGAAATTTTTTGAAAATCATTGAGTTTGTAATTTATCTCTTCTGATTTGTAATTTCTGTGGTTGAACTTTTCTGAAATCATACATTATATCCTAGATAACTGATAGAATCTCCTCTTTGTATTTTTTCAGGAGCCATTTATAATTGCCAAAAAAGCAAAATTCTCTTTACTTCAACAAACATTTTTATCCAAAATGTTGTGAGTCTGAACCTACTCATAAGGTATCATATAAATAGTGATAAATTATAGATTGAGGAAACTGTTTACAAATTATTTCTAATTGCTATTTTACAAAATATTGACACTAGTTGGGGATACTTAACATTTATCATGGAATAACTTTCCAATGTTACCTTTTAACAGGCACTCTAAAGGCAAATTTTCTCTATCCTGTCCTTGTAAGGATGTAGTAAAAAGACAGTCTTTTAAATCAATCACTATAATAGACCATTTTTTCTTTTTTTATGGTTTATTTTTTATTTAAAAATTTCCATCTCCTCCCCTCCTCCTCCCCCTTCCCTTCCCTCCCCTCCACCCATACCCTCCTCCCTCCCTCTCCAGGCCAAGGAGCCATCAGGGTTCGCTACTCTACGTTAAGTCCAAGGTCCTCCCAACTCCCCCAGGTCCAGAAAGGTGATCAACCAAGCTGAGAAGGCTCCCACAGAGCCCTTCCATGCAGAAGAATCAAAGCCCAGTGCCATTGTCCTTGGCTTAATAGACCATTTTTTAAGTAATAAAGAAGGTTGGACAATTCCAGGGTGTAGAGTCCATTGACAGGGTTACCTTATTAATTGCTCTCATATCTGTTACCATGATCCATTTTCCAGATTTCATTTTAATAACAAATAAAGAAGAACCAAAGGATTGATCAATTCTTTAATATGCTTCTGAGATCAAAGGAATTTTCATCTGTGCTTTCCTTTGCTATAGCAAATTGTGTCCCCATAAATTCATTGTTATCTTAGCCACAAATGGTTTTAATTTCCCTATCTTCTTCTGGTCTTATACACTCAACCCATCTTGTACTTTGTTTTACCTGAAATAAAGTTTCAGTACCTAGAAGCTGAATGTTTACTTCTTTAAGATGACAATCTAGATGCCAATATTTTTGTGAAATTTTTATATGTTTATCACACCCTCGATTACAATGCCATTTATTTTTACTTTTAGCTCTGATCTTTTATAATTTAGAGAAGTTTGCCAAAATACTTGTTTTATGGTCCCTTCTGAAATTTTTGTTTTTCTGTCCTTGATCATTTTCAGATCAGTATGGTTTTCAATAACAGGTATTAAGTCTTTTATTTGCTTTGTGAATAAGTTTGTCCAATGCTGACTGGATGATTGAACAAAATTTGATGCTGGGGCTTCTGGGATGTCCCATAAGGCATTTACCAATGGCAAAAGGTTTCCTTGCCCATCCCTTGTTTATCTGCATTCATTAGTCTATTACCAGCTTTTGCCACACTTTCAATGTTTCAGAAGGCAGGGACATTCTATCTAGATTATCTCTAGAAAAATATTGTTTCTAGAAATGCCTTGCCTATAATCCCTTTACAGATGACCTTACTTATCACAATTAAAACATCTAACATTTTGATTTTTCTTAAAACTTTTAGAAATTATTTATTTTACCAAAGTACCTTCATAAGTGTGAGATCTAATATAAGCTCTATTTCTAATTCATTCATCTATTGGAGTTGATCTTGCCTTTAAAGACCTAATCACCCTTTTACATTCTAAGGTAGCATTTTCAAAAGCCAAAGATTCAATTAATATTTGTCTGACTTCTGTATCAGATACAATTCTATTTCAGCTGTAATCAGTCTTTGCAAAAAAAAAAAAAAAAAAAAAAAAGTCAGGCCGGGTGGTGGTGGCGCACGCCTTTAATCCCAGCACTCGGGAGGCAGAGGCAGGCGGATCTCTGAGTTCGAGGCCAGCCTGGTCTACAAGAGTTAGTTCCAGGACAGACTCTAGAAACTACAGGGAAACCCTATCTTGAAAAACAAACAAACAAACAAACAAACAAAGTCAGTGAAGTCTTGTTTCAGACCTTCAACAACCTTTAATTTTTGTTGCTTTTTATAGTATAGATTGCATCTTAAATTTCCCAGCACAATTCAGATTAGAAACTCCCACAGTATTTAAAACAACCAATTTTAACAATGTATTTTCTCTTTAGGTGTAAAGTACTAATTCTCATGGTCTTGATCCCTTTGCTCATATTGTTGTTTCTCCTCTGTTGACTGGACTTTGGGAACTCAGCTCAGTGCTTTGCTGTGGATTTCTCATCTGCTTCCATCAGTTGCTGGATGAAGGTTCTATGATGATGACAATTCAAGTATTCATCAATCCAATTACAGGGGAAGGCCAGTTCAGGCACCCTCTCCACTATGGCTTAGAATCTTAGCTGGGGTCATCCTTGTAGACTCCTGTGAATTTCCCTAGTTCCAACCCTTTCCCTAGTCCCATAATGGCTCCCTCAGTCAAGATAAATCTGTTTTCTTGCTCTTCCTCTGTCCTTCCCCCATCTCGAATCATTCAGGTGACACATGTGAATACCCACAGAAACAGCTTACCAGAGTTAGTGGGAGCTCTCTGACTCCTGGCTGATGGTGGGGAAGTCAGCAACAGACCAACCAAACCCTCTGAATGTGGGTGACAGTTGTATGGTAGAGGCAGTGTGTGGCACTGGCAGTAGGACCAGGATTTATTCCTATTGCTTGAACTGAGTTTTTGGAGCGCATTCTCTTTGGAGGGATACCTTACTAGGCCTAGATATAGTGGCAAGGGCTTTGGTCCTACCTCAAAGTCATGTGCTATGGTGTAGGAGGTCCTTCTGTTTATATGTTGCTTTCATTGGTTGAATAAAGAAACTGCTTTGGCCTTTTGATAGGGCAGAACATAGGTAGGCAGAGTAGACAGAACTAAATGCTAGGAAGAAGAGCAGAGTCAGGCAGATGTCATGGTTCTCCTGCTCAAGATGGATGCCTGTTAGACGCATGCCGGTAACCACAGTCAAGGATGATACATATTAATGGTGATGGGTTAAACTAATATGTGAGAGATAGCTAGAGATAAGAGGCTAGAGATAATGGGCCAGGCAATGATTTAATTAATACAATTTCTGTGTGATTATTTTGGGTGTAAGCCAGCAGGGACGCTGGGATGACAAGCAGCCCACTCATTCCTGTTACAGTGCTAGACTTTGTGGACTCCCCATGGGAAGTCTTAGCCTCTCTGAGGGGTGGATGGGGGTAGCAAAGGAGAAGGTGGGGAAGTGGGAAAACGGGAAAGATTTGGAATTGGGATTGGTATGTAAAATGAGAAAAGATTGTTTTTAAAAAATAAATAACTTTAAATATTGGTAAGACTTAACATAAATGTATTAGGTTATTTTTCTATTACATAAAGAATAGACTTATCTATTGCATGAGCCCCACATTGGTGCACCGGACTGAGATCCCAAGGTCCTGATGAGGAGCAGAAGGAGGGAGAACATGACAAAGAAAGTCAGGACCGTGAGGGAACCTTCATCTGGTGATGGATGGAGATAGAGACAGAGCCAGACATTGGTGCACCGCACTGAGCTTCTAAGGTCCAAATGAGAAGCAGAAGGAGGGAAAACATGAGCAAGGAAGTCTGGGCTGCGAGGGGTCCCCCCCCATCCACTGAGATGGTGGGGCTGATCTATTCGAAGCTTACCAAGCCCAGCTGGACTGGGACTGAAAAAGCATGGGATAAAACCGGACTCCCTGAACATGGTGGACAATGAGGGCTGCTGAGAATCCAAGGACAATGACACTGGATTTGGATCCTACTATGCATACTGGCTGGGGTGGGGGGCTGGCCTGTTTGGATGCTCACCTTCCTGGACCTGGATGGAGGGGGGAGGAACTTGGACTTCCCACAGGGCAGGGAACCCTTACTGCTCTCTGGATAGGAGAGGAAGGGGGAGGGGGTAAATGGGAGGCCGGGAGGAGGCAGAAATTTTTAATAAAATAAAGAAAAAGAAAAAAATTTAAGTAAAAATGTAATAAAAACTGAAAATAAAAGAAAAAAACAAATATCCTTTTCCTATCACCTATAATCCTACTATGAAAAAATTAACATAACACATACATGGCAAATATGCCTTATAACTGTCCTAGTAGGAAAGAGGAGATCTAAAACAAAACATTTTCCCCCTCTTTTGCCTCCCAGACTATTGAAATGGCAGACCCCTAAAAAGAATAGACTTCTTCTCAGGAACCATGAGCTGAGAGAAGATAATGTTTCAGTCCTCAGGGCTAAGCCAGCTGGAGGGAGAACTTTGAAGAAATGATCTTACACAGACCTGAAATCTTATTAGACAACATTGCAGGACATACTGGGGCACAAACAATGATGGGTGGAATCACACCTTGTACAGACTAATTTTGCATACCTCTAGCCCTCTACTTAAACCTAAACCTGGAAGTTGAACCTAGGAATCTCTAGAATCTGTTCTTTTCCATGTGTCATGGTTACTCCATTTTTCTAATTTTTACTATTACCCATATTTAATCCAGGTGACAGGTGGCCAACTCTAGTGTGTTGGGGCTGCAAGGACATAGGCTTTAGATAAGAACAGCAGATAGAAACTGATCAGACAGTTAGGGACAGGGACATCAATTATTGTCCTTGGTTTTGGACCACGACATTTGTTTTCAAGCACTCTGACCACCTGAACTACACATCTGAGATAAGACAGCCTCCCTCACTCTCAGGGCCCTTTCTCATATCCTTCCCATTTCACTTTTTTCTTTCTTTCTTTTTATTTTTAAAACAATCTTATTTTACAGACTAATTCGAATTTCCTCTCTCTTTTGTCTTTCCAGTCTCCCTAACTTCTCCCAACCCCAACCCTCATCCACTCCTCAGAGAGTGTGAGGCTTCCCATAGGGAGTCAACAAAATCTGTCACATCACTTGAAGCAGGACCATTTCAATTTAAAGGTAAAAATCTGATAACAATTTTGTCATGGAAAGTCAGAAAAAAAGAACAGTTGATTAGAAACTGCTCACAGCAATTGGCCCCAGATTGAGTTAACAATTCCATGTAGCTGGAAGAATCACTTTGGGACTTTATTATTTTCACTTCAGCCGACATCTGCTGTGAGATAATGGTCTTGTGCTTTGTAAAGATTTGTTACTTGTATTTTAATAAAATGCTGATTGGCCAGTAGCCAGGCTGGAAGTATAGGTGGGTGACCAGGCAGGAAATAGTGGCAGGGGAATGAGAATAAAAGAATTCTGGGAAGAGGAAATTTCAGTTTGCAATCATCACCCAGACATAGAGGAAGCAAATGAGATCATCTCACTGATAAAAAGCACACAGACAAGAATTATGGGCAAATATAAGATATAATAATTAGTTAATAAGAAGCCTGAGCTAATAGACCTACCAGTTTATAATTAATATAGACCTCTAGTATTTCTTTGGGACTGAATGGCTGTCTGACCAGGCAGGACAGAAGCCTCTGCCAACAAATGGTGCCAACATGAACAGCTAAATCCACTTAAACCTGAGAGAGTTTGAGAAGTAATTCTAGACATTAAAGAACAGAGTTAAGCATGGCTTCTTGGAAACAGCATTTTCTTGGCTGTGCTCTGTTTGCTAGAGACAGGCACATCTCATTTAAGAGAGATTTCTCTACTCAGCTTAAGCTGCAAAAAACTTACAACTCTTTTAAGAGGTCCCACCATGAAACATGTAAATGGTATTGATGAATACCTGACAGCATGCTTCTTAGTGGCAGCACGGACCTTGGAATTTCATAGAGTTCTGGCAATAAACATGGCTCCCTCCAGTACCTCAAACATGAGGCTAGATTCTCAGAAAGCTAAGTAATGGGGTGGATCCAGCTGTCAAAGTCATGGCTTTAATCCTAGCCACATCGCTTAGCAGATTAAAGACTCTTGTGGTCAGAAAAAAAGAGTTATATAGTAAAGATAGACTCAGATTAAAAGAAATTCTGAACAGTTTAGAGTATCTTTAAAAATATATGCAGGCTTGGGAGAGAAAAGAAAAAGGATAAAGTCCTTAAAAGAAAAAAGAGAGTAATTGGCTGTGGTGGCACACACCTTTAATCCCAACACTTGGGAGGCAGAGGCAGGTGGATCTCTGTGAGTTCAAGGGCAACCTGGTCTACACAGTGAGTGCCAGAACATACAAAGATACACAGAGAAACCTAGTCTGAAAAAAATTAAAAAGAAAAAGAAAAAGAAAAAATAGAGCTTAAAATAAAGCCACATAAAGTTGAAAAATACACAGAGATTGTGGATACTGTATGTTATTGTGTTGTCTTTGAATTGTTTGAATGCTGAGGAAGGAGTAACAGCTGCTAAAAGACATTTGATTACAAATGCTTCTGGCTTAATACAATATATATATATATATATATACATATATATATATATGTATATATATATATATATTGAAAATGCTTTGACTTCAAAATTTAAGTCAAAGGATATCTTCCTTTGGAAAAGAGGTTTTGTTTTTGTTTCCACAGGAAATAATAGGCTGTGGGTTCATTCTGGACTAAGAAAAAAATCAGGTTTGATGAAGAAAAACCCGTGAGAAATCTCTAATAGGTGTGGATGGCCCAGCTGTCTGAGTTCTACCTCCAGAACAGATTCAAAACTGCTTTCAGAGATGATCAAGACTCACAGGATATTCAAGTCATGACTGTATCATAATTCTAAAATTTCTTTAGGTTCCCATAAGATTATCAGCACCCATAATCAACAGGAAGTAGCCTCAAAAACTATGCCCACATTCCCCCCAAAAATGGACTACAGGTATTTTTCTTTGTTTAGAGTGTTGGTTACAAGTTGTTATGGATAATGATCAGGAAGAAAGCTAAACAAGGGAGATTAGATTCAGAGTTCTTGTTTTGAAAAAAAGAGGGGGGAGTGCTGTGGGACAATGGTCTTGTACTTTGTAAAGATTTGTCACTTGTATTTTAATAAAATCCTGATTGTCCAGTAGCCAGGCTAGAAGTATAAGTGGGGCAACAAGGCAGAAAATAGTTGCACGGCAATGAGAACAGGAGAATTCTGGGAAGAGGAAAGCTCAGTTTGCAGTCATAATCCAGATGCAGAGGAAACAAAGATGAGCCCACATCACTGATAAAAGTACCAAGTCATGAGGCTAACACAGAAAAGAATTATGAGCAAATATAAGATGTAAGAATTAGTTAATAAGAAGCCTGAGCTAATAGGCCAACCAGTTTATAATTAATGTAGACCTCTGTGTATTTCTTAGGGACTGAATTCCTACCTGACCAGCTGGGACAGAAACCTTTGCCAACAGGCATCAGCTACTTTCTTTAACTAGGGAATAAAGCAAAGAAATTAATTTCTGATGTCTACAAGCCTGAACCTTGATATGTTCTTATTGGTACACGTCTGGCCTTTGCATTTTGTTTGATTTTCTTGTCATTTTAACAGGTCTTGTGTTCTTTTGGGGGGTTCTTTTGAACTAATTTAAATTTATGATTTTTAAATAGTCTTTTGGGGAGGCATTTCTGAGCCATTAGGATTCTATCAAACCGTAATGGAATCTGCCATTTATGTGGCTGACAGTGTCTTTCCAGAATTCTTCTGAGCCACCAAAATTGAACTATTTGGATGTCTGCTACATGACAGATGTATTTGTTCCTTTTTTGTTACTGTGACAAAATGTCTGATACTCATGGCCAAGAAAGCATGCCACAGGAGCATGAAGCTGGTGGACATATTGTATCCAGCCAGGAATCAGAGAGAGATGCATGCTGGGACTCAGCTTCTTCTTACTTAGTCTGGGACCCCAGTTAATAGAATTGTGCCATGCACAGGCAGTATCTTTCAGCTGAGTATACTGAAATCCCATCAAAGATTCCAGAGGCATTTCTCCTAGGGTAGCTGAGTCCCTAACAAGTAGACATGAACTATCACAGACACAAGTTTGAAGTGTGTTGGCAACTAGGAAGAAAGCAACAAGGAAGATGGAAGGTATGGGGGAGAGTTTTGTTGTGACCTACATGACCCTGACAAACACTGTCCTCAGTATCTTGATGCCTTTCCCTGAAAATTGCACTAGTTTTTTTTTTAATGTATCCAAAGTTAATGTAAATTGTTTTTCATGTTTCATTCTGTATCTAAAACATCAGGGGAATACTGAATCTGCTCCCAGAGTTTCTGAGAGCAACAGAGTAACAGGTTCTGGTCACTTCCTTTGTGCATATTTTTAACTTAGTGCATGTGAACATTGCTATTTGGGGCATGACTAACTTGAAACTCACACGGTGTGTGTATGAATGGGAATGTTTGGGGAATGACATTGTATTGTGTTAATATGGAGGAGCTGTTGCCTGTTTCTATTTATATCACTCCATTTCCCCCCTTCCTTTGAAAAAGCTGTTAGCTGAAATGCAGGCATTTAAGTGAAATCTGGGAACAAGCAAGGGGGAAGCTGATTAGGTACAGATTTTATCTCAGCTGAATCTAACTAATATGGAGATATTGAAATGTTAACTGTGTTTGCTGGTGGTTCAGTTTATATCTGGTACTTTTAAATGTTAATTAGAAGAATTGTTTGGTTCTGACATTTTAAAATTTTAATTCTGGAAATAGAGGATGATTATTGAAGTCTTGGTGAAGAATTATGAGAGATCAAGATGATTGACAGCAAAGGTTTAGAAGAAAAGCAGATGATCTGGGTTTGTTACAAATGCATTTTGGGTATCTGTTTCAAAAGGCCTGACTCAAAAGCATAGGTAGTTTAATTTCTTGAAATGTATTTTAAATATACTATTTTAAAATCTATTAAATATTTCAAAAATTTTTGGATTAAGAAAGATCTGATATTTTAAAAGGAGTACTTTAGAGAGAAAATATGCATCTAAGCTGTTTTGCTAGAAATATAGCTTGTTTATATACAATACTATCCAACAGAAAAGAAACCAAGGAGAGTTTTATTAACTTAAAAATTTTGCATTACCCACATAATTTTTAATAATATTTTTCTAAGAAAAATTCTAGAAAAAATAAATTTAAGAAGTAAAGGGGGACAAAATACAAAAACAGCAAAATGATTTTGATTAATTAAAATGCCTATAAATGATTCAAATTTTAAAATTCTTTAATGATATGATTGCCAGGGTCTTCATTAGCACAGATAGTCTTATACATACAGGTGGCAGGAAATTGTTATTAGTGCTGTGAGTTGTATAAAATATGGAAATATACATCTGTCAGATATCAATGTTAAACTCCTAATGTAAATTTCAGGTGAAAGAAATTGCAATAAACAGTCACATCTAATTATCAGGTAAGCTTACTGTCTATGTAGTAATAATAAAGCTCTCTTGCCACCAAGAATGCCAAACTGAATTTGATTCCCAGGACCAGTAAGATAGAAGAGAACCCTTTCACACAAACTGTTCTGGTTGCCTCATCTACATCTCGGCATGTGCAATGCCCCCTCTCCACAATGGAAATGAATGTGATTTCTGAAAGTGATATGTTAGTGTCACCAAAAATAGAGATAACAAGTGTTTTGTTTCCTTTCTGTTGTTGTGATTTAAAAAAAAAATTTGATCAGCAGCAACTTAAGGAGAGGAAAATTTATTAGACATACACACCAACACAGTCCACTGTTGGGAACAGTTAAGACACAAATTCAAAGCAGGAATCTGAAGGCAGGACTGCTTGCTACGTAATACAGTGTTACCTCTGGTCTGGTCAGGAAATGCATTCACAGCTGCTAAACACAATCAACAAGGCAAAAGTAGTTCAAACAAGACTTTTCTTTTTGGAAAATGGTGTTCACTGGGGCCAAAATGGCTCTTTTCTTTTATTCCAGACACAGGTCATGACCATGTCTCATCTCATTGATGAAAGTTCAACTTCACAGTCTGAAGCAATTGGCGAATTAGCATAAATGGGAAAGGAAAGATTTAGGATATATGAGTTTTTGTTGGACTCATACATTAAAACTCCCTGAGGAGGAAAGAGCAGATGTAAAACTGTATATAAAAATACCTTAATTATATAAACCACTAATAAGAACCATGTTAAATTATCAAACAAGACAGACAGTGGAGATTAATTTTCCAGAATGTCAACAGAGATTTTTGTGGGATGTATGAAAGAAAATAACTTCACTTTCTACTTTGGTAGGTGTTCAAACAAACAACTTTCTCACACAATCAAAAAGTAAAGCAGACAGGGAGGAGCAGTGCATGCTGGCGTTCCTAAATGTTCATTCTTAGAGAACTTTTCTAAACAGCTCAGGACCCGGGACTACTGCCATCCATGTTGTACTGAGCCCTCCTATGTAATCAATAATCAAGTCAATCCTCCACAGACATGCGTACAGTCTTATATAGGTGATTCATCAATTGAGACTCTCTTCTCAGGTCACCCTAGGTGTGTCAGGCTGACAGAATGAACTATCATAGCTTACTTAAGGAATGATTAAATTTAAAAACTACTCTTTTTGTTAAGTGCTTAGAAATTTTCTGAACTGACATGCTTTAGACAACTTAAAATGTAAAATTTAAATATTAATTTTAAGACTTTATGTAGCTGTAATGTGTGATGGTGCTTGTCTCAGGAATCATCAAGCTTGTTCCCTGGCATGGGCAAATGATTGACTGGTTAGGAAAGATAGAAGAATGGGCCTGAGAGAAATGTAAGGTAACGGCTTTATCCCTTTAGGATGGGTGGGGCTCTCAGGCTGGGTTCTTTTGTATGGACACTAGTTTGTGTGTCTTACAGTGTCACAGTGTCCTTTCCTTTTCCTACTGTTCATGTTTAGATAATCAGCCCTGTGCCTTCCCACTGTTTTCCCTCACAACGTCTTTGGGGAATAAGAAGCTGCCACCGTAGGAAGCTCTTTTGTTTTTCAGCCTTAACCCTTTATTTTTTCCTGATAGAGACACTACTGCATGGTTTCCTGGCTTTCCTCCATAGGAAATATACTCATATTTTCTCGGTGTGTGGATGTCTCAATTTTCTATTGAGATCATAAAGTTGTCATTCAATAATTCATTGCTAATTGATGATATGTATTGTAGTAAATAATGTACATTGGGTATTTTGATATACATTTTATGTGTGAATACATTGTAAATTTGTCAATACAAAACAGTATTTTTTAATAAAAAAGTAATATTAGGCACAGTCTCTCTGGTCATTGAATCAATAGACAATATCTGTTTTATAACAGAAAATGCTCTGATGGTTTGTGCAATATGATGCTTTACAAGTAAGTCTCTGACAAATGTGATATGATTAAAATATTATTAGAAATTTTGTTCATTGTTTTTTATTTTCAGACATTTTGATTTTAATGAATATATAATGACTATATCTAGTAATGTCATCTATACTTATCTGAAGTATAGATATAAATATCCTGTTTATCTTGGTTAACATTTCTATTGCTGTGAAGAGACACCATAACCATGGGAACTCTGATTAAAGGAAAACATTTAATTGCATGACTTACACTTCAGAAGTTCAGTCCATTATCATCCTCGTGGTACATGGTGGCATGAAGGCAGACATGGTGCTGGAGAAGGAGCTGAGAATTCTACATCTTGCGTGGGTAACAGGAAATGAACTGAAGTACTGGGTGTGGCTTGAGCATATATGAGACCTCAGTGGCCTACTTCCTCCAACAAGGCCATATCTATTTACAACAAAGCCACATCTCCTAATAGTGCCACACCCTGTGAACTTATGGGGGTAATTACATTCAAACTACTACACCATTCTTAATCATACCTTCAAAGGGAATTGACTTAGAAGACAAGACTTTGTGCTGCATTAAGATTCTCATTTCATCTCCCCATCTCCCCTTGCCGCCATCCCACCCTACCCCCAAGTTCCCAATTTTTGCCAGGCAATCTTGCCTGCTTCCAATATCCAGGAGGATAACTATATGTTTTTCTTTGGGTTCATCTTCTTATTATCTTCTCAAGGATGACGAATTATAGGCTCGATGTCCTTTAGTTATGGCTAGAAACTGATTATGAGTGAGAACATCCCATGTTCACCTTTTTGGGTCTGGGTTACCTCACTTAGAATAGTGTTTTCTATTTCCATCCATTTGCATGCAAAATTCAAGATGTCATTGTTTTTTATCACTGAGTAGTATTCTAATATGTATATATTCCACGTGAAGGGGAGGATGGGGAGAGCTTGAGGGAATGGGAGGCTTGGGATATAGGAAGGGTGGATATGGGAGCAGGGAAGCATATATCTTAATTAAGGGAGCCATATTAGGGTTGTCAAGAGACTTGACTCTAGAGGGGTTCCCAGGTATCCATGGTGATTCCCCCAGCTAGGTCCTTGGGCAGCTGAGGAGAGGGAGCCGGAAAAGGCCAGATCCTATAGCCATACTGATGAATATCTTGCATATCACCATAGAACCTTCACCTGGCAATGGATGGAGATAGAGACAGAGCCCCACACTGGAGAACCGGACTGAGCTCCCAAGGTCCTGATGAGGAGCAGAAAGAGGGAGAACATGAGAAAGTCAGTACCGTGAACGGTGCGTTCACCCACTGAGACGGTGGGACAGAACTAACAGGAGATCAGCAAGACCACTTGGAATGGGACTGATGGAACATGCACCCAAACCGGACTATCTGAATGTGGCTGATGGTGTGGCTGACGGTGGAGGCTGACTGAGAAACCAAGGACAATGGCAATGGGCTTGGACTCTACAGCATGGACGGGCTCTGTGTGAGCCTTGTCAGTTTCATTGAGCACCTTCCTGGTCCTGGGGGGAGTTGGGAGGAACTTGTACTTAACATAGGGTAGGGAACCCTGTTGGCTCTTTGGCCTGGAGAGGGAGGGAGTGGGGGTATGGGTGGAAAGGAGGGGAGGGAAGGAGGAAGAGGAGGGAAGGAGATGGAAATTTTTAAAATATTAAATAAAAAATAAAAAAGATTCTCATTTCATCTGATGTGCTAGAATTTTAATGAAGTCATGGTGCATGTATGCATGTACTTGGGATAGTCTCTTCATTGGCCACTTTTGAAAGCAACTGTGTTAAGGTGATTATAGTATATTTCACACCATGTGCCCTATGACTAGAAGTGTGCAGAGCTGTGTTTCTGAAATTTGTGTATATATTATGCAAAATTTGCAAAGCAGAAGACAAGTAAACTTAATCCATGCAAAATGTTCAGTAAGTGCTCTCTGTAATGCAATATGTATAACACCAATGAAATATTTCTGACATTTATGCTATTTTTAATAAGTTCCAATCAGATACAAAAACCAAACAAACCTGCCATTTGGGAAGGGATGCTATTTGAAACCCTGACCTGTATCTGTTTGCTTTGGACAAATAAATGTTTTATGTTTGAACCTATGAATGCCCATGTGCTCCAGAGAGTGAGTGAAGTGCTAGTCACTGTTCTCTAACTAGACAAGAGATGTAAAGTTTGAGTTTTGCTAGTGCTGTTGACCTATGATTTTCCTAAGCCAAGGACCCAAAATTTTGTTTCATAAATGGAAGCCAAATTTAGACATTTATGTTAAAAACTTCCGTGCTAATTGTTGCTAGCTCTTCTATTTATTGAGTGTATTTCTATTTTTCAAGTACATAATCTTTCTAGAATGCTAAGTTTAGAAAAACACTTTGCCAGGATAATGTCTTGTAAGTTAAATTGCTGGTGGTGCTAACTTTTCCCAGGCCTCTATTCATGTGTTCCTAATTTTATCATGGCTATTTTCTTGAAGCAAAGATAATTAGGTATGCCCGAACCCTTTGCACTCTGAGAAGTGACTTCTAATTATTAAAAGATATTATTAGGGAGGGGTCCCCTGAAAAGTGCATCAGTAAACAAATATTTAATCTTCAAACTAGTTATCTTTAAACAATTTCTCTTGTTGGCTGTTTCCTATTGTGAAATATTTCATTATTCTTTGCTAAGTTATGCAGAAGCAATATATTCATAGCACTTCAGTGTTTTCTGAAAAAAATATTTAATAGATCCAAATACATGGTTACAATTACTTTTAAAAATCTAAAGGCACCTATGTTTATGAAATCATATAGGGAATCAGCTCTTTGAATAGACAGCTACATTTAGGACAAAGAAAAATGTCTTCTGCTTTATACTTACTGTAAATCATTTTCACCATCTTATTGTAAACTGGTAGCAAGTGTTTTGGCTTTGTTTTTTGTTTTTTCCACAACCTTTGTTTCCTGAATTAACATTTGAAAGTACTGGATCCTAACCATTCAGACATCACCACAGAGCTCAATGTGTTTCAATGTCTATATTGCTTTTATGCTGAGATAAAATATACCCATCCCTCTTTCTTTAGTTTTAATCAAGCAACTTTCCTAGGCACAGACAAAAACATGATATGACACACAAAACAGTTTTATCTATGCATAATGTACCCTCAGATCATGAAAACAGAAATTATTAAGATTCTCCCAGAGTTACTGCTTCTTGTGCCTCAATAAATGACAGTAGTGACCACTCAAAAATTTACTCAAATTGAAATGTAAGCATAGAAACTCCCTAAGCTCCTTGATCATTATTATAATTATTATTTCAGAATAAATTGAAGATAGCACCCATCGTACTTTAGGTCTTAGATGGAGATAATTTATCTCACATCTGCTGGTGCAGCAAAGGGAGTGGACATGAATACAAGTGTCATTCAGTTCTTGAATGTGGAGAAAGATTAAGCTGAACTCTAACGATGTTCTATAAATCAGATTATGGAGAAAACCCAACAAAGGAAGCATTCTGCCAAGCAAAACCTGAAATTTCCTATTCAGTAAATGGTTCAACTAAACACTGAAAATGACAGTCATTCAAAATACCTTTTTTTGTTTTGTTTTGAGTCTTTGCTGTGGGAACTCCTTCAGCCAATGGCCTTTGAGACGTTGGCCCACTTTGGTTATGGTCTTCCGTACTTATATTCAGAGGTAGGTGTGTGGGTAGTCCCTTGGCTGCTGGATTCAGATTCTGTTCCCTCCTTATGCAGATGACTGCTGATCTGTAAGTTTATCCCCAAATAAAGAGATCTTTATTCTATTCTGTTCTAAGCTAGTGTAGCACTACTTATTTTAATCAACTATATCTGGCACCCACGTGGATCACAAGTCAATGCCTCCCAGGATAGGCCCAGAAAATCTGCAGTGGATTAGGTCTGCCACCCCTACCCACCTGGCTTGATTTCACCTAATAAGCAGGTTTTGCCAAAACCCCTCTGCAGCTGAGCTACCCCTTTGGGTGGGTTCACCATGTGACAACTTGGCAATTTCCCCCCCAACCCTCATGCAGCTTGTTTCTGCCTACTATCTGGGATCACAACCTTCTCTGGTTATTGTTCATGGCTCCTGACTGCCTACAAGCTTTGGGTTCCTTGGTATTCTGACCAATTCACCTTCTCCATATACAAATGTGCTGATCTTAATTAATTAACTAAATTTCCTAGTAATTAGGTCCCAGATAATTCAGGTACTAGAACTTGCCTTGTCACTGCTGGTTGAGTGCACCCACTGAAGGGGAAGCCTAGCCCAAAACCTTGTTTTGTAAGGCGTGTCCCCCCTTTGGCTAAAGGCGTGTCCCCCTTAGGCTAATATTGACTTATAAAATCTTGCGGGCCTGCGGCCCGCCTGCCCTTTTTTTACTGTGCTCCTCGCTGGAACCTTGGATTTGTAAGTTCTCTTTCCTTTCCTTTATTAAGACTGAATTATATACATTAAAGCTAGTCTGGTGAATCATAACTGCCGATCAACCACGCACCTTCAACCCACAACTGTGAAACCTGCTGTCCAACAAAGATTATTATTCCTACAACAATTTACTGAAAACTCATAACAGAGGTAAGCTCATTTAATAAATAAATAAATAAATTTGAAAGCTATAAAATTACAGACAATACCACCACCCAGGAATTTGCTAAAGGATATATTAAGCAAACAGAAAGAAATAGAAAATACCCTCAGAAATAGATTGCATAATGCCTTATTAACCTCGAATTTTCTTAAAGAGAAAGGAGCAATGGTAGCAGAGAGACACTGCAGAATAGAAAAGACATCTGAATTAAATCACCTAGTGTATATCAGGGATGTGTTGACCTCAAAATGGAGACCAGGTGATACACTTTTTGGGTTTTGCTCTTGTTTCCACAGGAGAAGAAAGGCTATAGATACCATCAAAATAAATAAAGATTTGGTTTAAAAGATAGAAACCTCTTGAGAAAGAGAAATGACAGCTCATCTACAGAGCTGACAACCATACATGTGGTAAGAAAATCTTATAAGGATTGGGGCAAGGTTATGATCCTGTCTTTGCAGGAAAATACCCATCTTCAAAAAATTGAGAAACCTTGAACATCTAGACACCTAAAGGAGAAAAATAACTATCCCGAAAGAATTGCCAAGCAAAGATAAATCTGACTTATAGTGACATATCCTCTGCAGGGTAAAATTTCATTACCTAAACATATGTGTATACATACACAGACAATTAAAAATTAAAGCTGGCTTTGTAGTTGGACAATAGATATCCTTCTCTAAATCCCAGCATGCTGTTATAAGAAAAATTCAGAGTTTTTGTCTGATATCAGGAGCCATCTGCTATGGAACAGTCAGAAGAAAGAATTTAGGAAATATTTTACTTCTCTCCATACCTATTTTTGTATCTATCATACCTTTTGTTGAATATATGTCTATATGAATAATGTTCAAGTTTTGCACAATGAACAATAAACTTTCCTGCAGTAATCTTTGAAGTTTCCAGGAAGAAGATGAGGTCCCACACAATGACTCCACCTGGTTGATATGATGTCATGATGCTGCTAGTGCTACTTTAAGGTTGGTTTTAGATACCAGCTTCTCAAGATTATCCCAACATGATTTGCTGAAATGGTGCACCATCTTACAATGTTCTGGCCAGAACTTCAAATAAGAACTTAAAAAAAAAACCTACTGATGACTCAGAGATTATTTGCAATTATACCAGACAGCAATCTTGACACTCAGCCATCATTTTAGTTTTACATGATCTAATAGAAATAATATCACCCCAATGGCAGCTGGAAGTAATTCTAGAATATAACATCCCCTCTCCCAATAAAGTTTGTCCAAATGGTTTGGGACATCAATTAAGGATTGATTATAACTGTTATAGGGCTGGGGTTGGGGTGGAAATTATGTAGGCTCAGGGATATCTTTTGAAAAATTAAAGGAAATTGGATGGGATAATATGTAGATTAGTGTGAGCTTATACTAATAATAATAGTGAGTAATAGAATGAATACTTGTGTGTTATTATTTTTGTAGATAATTTACATTGGTATAGATTCTAGTATAATGATGTAAATTCAAATTATATTTGTTATATTGAATATGCTCTTATTTATATTTACAGTATTTGTACATCTATACAAAGTTATTTTGTCATATTGTATGCATGCATGTTTCTACCTATGCCTAAGACATTTTGTATATTGATACAAATTTAGGAGATATTTATCACATTACACTATACATTTCTACCTCTGAGCAATATACTTATACATTGTTTATATTTTGATGTCATTGTCCCCATTTGATGCACAATTGTTTAAATATTGTTTAATATTCTGATATGAAATCTTACTCCCTAAGTTATATAAGTATTAAGAATTATAGTTCAGTAATCATCCATGTTTGTCATACTTACAGTTAGACTAATCAGGCTCTTTAGATACATAGAGATTGTATTTTGCATCTTTAACCACTTCAAAGAACTGTAGAATATGGCATTTAAATTACTTAGGGTTCTGATGATGTGAGATACAATTGTTCCTGGGAGCACTTATCTATTTCCAAGAGAATGTTGGACACTGAAGACACTTCACTTGGAGCTTGCTTTACCAATGGCAAAACTGGTCTTTTGGCAAAGAACTTCCCATGCTTTGACCACTGACAAAATGTGCAGTGTCCGGATAGGACAAGCAGGAGAAGATGAAGAAAAAGAAGAAGAAGGAGGAAGAGGAGGAGGAGGAGGAAGAGGAGGAGGAAGAGGAGGAGGAGGAGGAAGAGGAGAGGAGGAGGAGGAGGAAAAAGAGGAGGAGGAGGAGAAAGAGGAGGAGAAGGAGGAAGAGGAGGAGGAGGAGGAAGAGGAGGAGGAGGAGGAAGAGGAGGAGGAGGAGGAGGAGGAGGAGAAGGAGAAGGAGGAGGAGGAGGAGGAGGAGAAGAAGAAGAAGAAGAAGAAGAAGAAGAAGAAGACGACAGCGACAACGACTGCCAAACTTTGCCAAGATAGGGTAAGACAGTTTTGTAATTTTTCTTGCCTCTGAAAATGGTCTGTCATTTACTCTAAGACTTAACCAAATTTAGTTGCCCCAACATTGTAAATGAGACTTTGAGTGATTACCCAGGTAGCCAGTAGTCTCTGTTATTTATTGTACCTTTTGGAAGTTGCTTGATTGCACTTCCTGTTTACTCAAGTAATATTTCCCTTCTCAAGTCTTTGATGGGGTTGAAGACTAGATAGTCATAATTACTTTCCTCTCATTACTTAGCAAGCCATTTCTAATACAAGACTTATACTCCTTAGGATAGAATATCTATCAAAACATTTAGCATATGTTTCTTGCTTGATATCATTTATGGTGGTTGTAATTCTAATTTTTATACCTGATAATTGTTCTTATTGTATATAGTTTTGTATTAGGCTTAGAACTCTTTAATTTAGACAAAAGGGTGAGGTGCTGTGGGAACTCCTTCAGCCAATGGACTTTGAGATGCTGGCCCACTTTGGGTGTGGTCTTGGGTACTATATATGCAGAGGTAGGGGTGTGGCAAGGCCTTTTGTTGCTGAATTTAGTTCCTGTTCCCCAAACATGCATAAGACTGTTGATCTGTGTGATTACCCATAAATAAAGAGATTTTTTTGTATTCCATTCTGAGATAATGTGGGACTACTTTATTTTAATTGACCACAAATATTCATTAGCTGTTCTTTATATTACAACAATTCTCCAAATCATAGTAGTTAGCTATAGTTGTATACCTTTGTATTTAGATCATCAATGATGTGTACAATGCAATATAAAACAAAGCATACAGGTGGCTTTCTATGACTTATTATGTCATTCTGAAGATTGTTCAAGGAGAATGGGGTGAGGGGGGAGTTAGTTGGAGGTTGGCAATGCTTATGTCATGGTCTATTTTCTCAATCAGCGTGCTGAAAAGGGGCCAGTGATTACTCAAACAACAGCTTTGTAGAGGATCAGACCCAATGCCCTGGCAGCAGATTTTAGACTAAGCCAAAAAAAAAAAAAAATAGAATAGGCAGGGAAGCATAGGACCTGCGATTGAGAAAAAGTACATTCTTTATAACTCAGTTGTTACATTAACAGTAATATTCTGAGAGAGAAGGAACGCCTTAAATATCTGTTCTCTTGATTTCAACTTTGATTAGTATCCACTCTGTGAGTGCCGTCCAGGGGGAAGCTTCATGTTGCAAGCAAAAACTAGGTCTGTCTTTTCCCATTTCTCCTTGATGATCTTGGTAGTCAAGTCAGGCTGACATTTTGGTAAAGACAAAGGGACTCCAGAAAGACCCAAGTATTTATTCTGAAAGGCCAAGATAAAAAAGACATTTCTCAAAATACAATAGCTTCAATATGGAAGGAACCAGGAGTGGTCTGAGGCATTCTTATGCCAAAATATTCCAACTCCTCTCCAGTTCAGGGCCTGGACTCACAAGGAAGGGTGAGTACAGTTTTCATACCCATTTTATGAATCCCTGAAGGATAATCTGGAAGTATATTTATTCCCTTTATTCATAAGTAGGCTGTGCAGGGTCTATGCAGGATGGTGGTTCCATTGCAGGGCCTGGACCCCTGATCTCATCTGACTTAAGCCTAGGACAAGAGGTCTTTTGAACATTGTCCTGATCTTTGTGTATAAGTAAAATTCCTGAATGTCTTTCAATCCAAAGTCCATTTTCTTAAATTGGATTATGAACTGAATTAACTCTGTATATTTTTCTTCTGAATACATGTGCATTCCCAGAGCCTCTTCTAATAAAAAAAAATTGTGAAAACCTCTTCTTACAAAGCTATGTGTGTGTAAAGAGAAAGTTGCTTTTTATATTTTATTATAAAATTATTATACAACACACACATACATATGTTGCAAGGAACCACTTGTTTGCCCCAGCCACCGAGAACCAAAATAATCACACAGAAACTCTATTAATTAAGTCACTGCATATCCCATTAGCTCTAGCTTCTTACTGGCCAACTCTTACATTAATTTAACCCATTTCTATTAATCTGTGTATCACCACATGGCAGTGGCTTACCAGCAAAGCACATCTATCTCTGGCAGCAGATTCATGGCATCTCTCTGACTCTGCCATTTTCCTCCCAGCATTTCATTTAATTATCTCCACTTACCTGAGTTCTGCCCTATCAACAGGCCCAAAGCAGTTTCTTTAATAACTATTGAAAGCAACACATACACAGACAGACCTCCTACACTATATATTTGTTTATATATAGAATATGTTATATATATGGAAATAAATTTTTTGTTTCAGTACAATAGATACCTTTCTTTTCCAAAGAGTAGTAATTCCATACTTCCCCAACACTCCACAATCAGGCAAGGAAAAGCCAATAGACAGATCACCAATAAGAAGCAATATTTTGTCTGTATCTCCTGTCTTAAGTGAGACATCTTGAAGGTAAACCGAGAGGCCCACGAAAGTGTGTACCTAATTCCTCAGAAGTCACTTGAGCCTGAACATCTTTGAAGTCTCAGAAGCAAAAAGGTGATAGAACTTCACATTCACTATGGCTCTTGGGATAGCCCTATAATCAATACACACATGTTTATGTGTGTTGGGTAATGCTTTAATAATGAAAAATTAAACACCAAAATAATATCATTATAGTACACTCAAAAATGAATCTAAGAATAAACTCAATAAGAATAATTTTAAAGTGTACATAAAAACTATAGAACAGCTAAGGAAAATTAAAGATCAAAAGAAATAAAGGATATGTATTTAAGAATTAAAATATTAAATATTAGTAAAGTATCAACTCTACCTAGAATTAAATGATAATTCAACACAACCCATATTAAAAACTAGCAGGATTTAATTGTTTTTAAACATTATAAACTAATCTTACTATATTCAGAAATATATGACTTAGAATAGCTAAAAATCACTTTGAAAATAAGTAAAAGATTTATACTGACTGATTGCAAACTGACATAACCATGTTAATGATGTCAATATAATGTTGGAAATATACTGGATGCACAGGCCAATTGAATATTGCTAGAAAATCCAGAATCAGTTTCTATATTTATCATCAACTCACTTTTAACAAAAGTAGCAGAATACTTAATGGATAGAGAATTTAGTTCCTTTTGAAAAATTATTTTTGCTTTGATGTATAGCTGGTCACACTCTATTTGCTGAAAGCCTAAAGTTTTTCATAGTTTAAAGCATAAATGGAAACAGAGATTTTGTTTACTTAGCTCTACACTGCTTGATGGAGGAGGGACTTCTATCAATCTCTTGATTTCATTGGTTAATTAATAAAACTGCTTGGCCTGATAGGTCAGAACATAGGTGGGTAGAATAAACAGAACAGAATGCTGGGAAAAAGGGAAGTGAGTCAGATACAATGAAGGTCCAACCCAAGATGGACATAGGCTAGAATCTTCCTGGTAAGCCACTCCTCGTGGTGCTACACAGATTACTAAATAAGGGTTAATCAAGATGTGAGAGTTAGCCAGTAAGAGGCTAGAGCTAATGGGCCAAGCAGTGTTTAAATGAATACAATTTGTGTGTTGTTGTTTCGGGGCATAAGCTAGCCAGGCAGCCGAGAGCTGGGCGGAATGAAAAGCAGACCTGCTCGCCTCATCACTATAACTGCTAGCTCTAGATGTCCAGGTGCTACGGGCATGTTTGACCCCATATCTTAATTTCTTAATGCTAAGCTAGGGAGATGCCATAAACACAAGAGACACAGCCCTATCAACATCCTGTTCATATTTTGACATAAAACTGAACAAGGAATTTGGATGCTGAGTGGTCAAAAGATGACCACACGAACAGGTACTCAGTGAGGGGATGAAGAAAGGATAAAATTGTTACCACATTGATGTAGGTGTGTCTTCTATCTATCTGATGATTTCATTGGTTAATTAATAAAGAAACTGCTTTGCCTGATAGGTCAGAACATAGGTGGGTGGAGTAGACAGAACAGGATGCTGGGAGTGAGGCAGATGCCTCTGGCAATCTCCATGCCTCTCCTCTCTGAGCCAGACATGATGGAGCCAGCTGCCAGGTCAGACATGCTGAATCTTTCCCGGTAAAACACCACCTGTGGTGTTACACAGATTATTAAATATGGGTTAAAGCAAGAGAGAGTTAGCCAGTAAGAGGCTAGAGCAAAGGGGCCAGGCAGTGTTTAAAAGAATACAATTTGTGTGTTGTTATTTCAAGGCATAAGCTAGCCAGGCGGCCAGGAGCCAGGCGGCCAGGAGCCAGGCGGCCAGAGGCCAGGCGGCCAGGAGCCAGGCGGCCAGAGGCCAGGCGGCCAGGAGCCAGGCGGGAATGCCCCGGTGCTCATTACTACACCAAGTAGCTGTGTTTGTTGTACCCACCATAATGGAAGAGGAAAGCAAATTACAAGAGATTCAAGAGATACCAGAAACATCATAGAGAGGAACTGGGCTACTATTTTTGTTGTCATCTCTTTATTCAGTGAAAAAAATAAAGAGGTAAAGCTATCCATGGTGTGTGCTGATGGCTTGAGGCAAAAAAAAAGTGTGAATGTGTCTTCCAAAAAACAGAATCAGCAATTGGTTGTGAAATACAGAGATATTACTTTGTCCTGGTGAATTACTTAAGTGCTGCTGCGATAAATTTAAAGCACACTCTGTCAGCACTATCACATTTAAATATAACGCTCATAAAGGAGATGGTGTGTGTGTAATCAGGTCTGAGATTTTATCACCCTGTGTGTGAGAAAGGGAGGGATAGAGGGAATTGAGGATGTATGAGAAAGTGTTTGTTATGATGGGCACATGGCCTAAGTTCCAGTACACAGGAAATGGGGAAGAAAGTAATGCCTTAAAAACAGCAGAAAATCAGATTCAACTATAAATAATGATCTTAAATAAATTGAGAAAATATAGTCTTTCAGGAAAATCACCTATGGAGAAATAAAACTCACTAAAACTGACATAAAACACTTTAGAGAACATTTATTGTCCTACTACCAAGAGCACAGATCTGCCCAATCATGAAGAATTAAAATTGAATTTTATAAACTCTACTAAGCAGATAATCAGTAAAATCTTGTATAATTTTTATTTAGCACTTTTTTCATCCAATATATTTTGACTATGTTTTTACTCCTTCCCCAACTGCTCCCAGATCTCCCCTACCTGCTTACTCACCAAATTTCATGTTGTTTCCAACTCTCTATCCAAAAACTAAAACAGAATGAAAATCAAAACAAAAAACCCACTAAAACAAAAATGAAACAATTCCCTCACAAAAATAAACAAACAAAACAAAAAGCATGACATATACAAAAATTTAATCAAATTTAAGATTTGACCACTCCCACATTTTATGACATTATTTTAATGAACGACAAACCAGACATAAATACCATGAGACAGGACAATTACAAATCACTATCATTCACAGGCCTAAGGAAAATCTTAGCAAATAATATTCAGTAATGTATCAGCAAATACATATTGTGGCATGATTTTTCATCGCAGATGAAGAAAAGAATCCTGCAAGCTAAGATAGCATATTAACAAAATCCAGCACTTTGATATGGAGGTAAATGAAGGACTACTTCAATGGATACAAAAGCGAAACATCTTAAGAACAAAATTAAAATCACTTTTACCCATTTGGATAAGTGAAGAGAAATCTTTCAAGATACAGGATTCAAAAACATATACAAGATGTATAACACCTAGAAGGTCTAACTGAAGTAGCCGTCTAAATTTCTTCAGTTTGGAGACATAGACAGAGAGTCAAAGGTTATTAAGTGTAGATGAAATTGGACTAAAATAAAGTTCTTGGGCTGGCTATGAAATTATATAATATTTAAAAAATCTACAGGGTATTGACTATGTATACCAAATTCATAGGGTAACACAAAATAACTGGAGTGTCATAATTAAAATGAAATATAAGGACTAGGACGATGTCTCAGTGGGCAAAGGTGACTCTGCAAAGCCTAGCAATCTGAGTTTGATTCCAGAACACACATGGTGGATGGAAAGAACTGACTCCGGAAAGTTGTCTTCTTACTTATATGTAAATGCTGCAGCATGTGTACACATGCACACATACACAAATAAATAAATGTAAGAACATGGCACATAAAATGAATACTAAAATTCTGAATCATCTGAATCCTTTCATGAAAAGAAGAATGAAGAAAATGCCAATATCTTCTTAAAGGACAGGTAGACTAAGGCATAGTGACATAAGATTGTAAAGCTAAATAGGCTTCACACTTAAAGAGCATAACCTCATAGACTTAACACATAGAACAAAATGAATGATATGTACAACAAAAATATTTTCAATAGAGGTTTTAACATCAAAGTCTTCAAGTAGTTGTGTGAGTCCTGCTTCTTGTTGCTTACAACCTGCATGATGCCTTTCCTAGTCTAATGTGGTTGACTGTGAAACAATAAAAACCAGCAAATATTATATGATATTCAAACAGCATGTCAATACCTTTAACTTCTCTAGCTAGTAGCATTTTTTATTCCTAAGTGATCATGCAATATTCACTAAGGTAGATGGTATAGTTTATAAACCAAATCATGTCAAATATCAAAGAATAGAAAACCTACAAGGTATGTTCTCTGTTTATCCTTGTATGAGATTAGAAATCTTTTGCTGCATTCATCTATCTCTGGTCATATATTTGCTTGTTTGTGTGTGTGTGTGTGTGTGTGTGTGTGTGTGTGTGTGTGTATGTGTGTGTGCATCTGTACCATGAGGCAAATGTCACAGAATGCAAATATCAGAAAATACCTTGTGTGATTTGGTTCTTTGTTCCACTATATGGGTCTGAAGCATTGAGCTCAGGTCATCAGGCTTGGCCAAAGTGCCTTTACCTACCAAGCAATTCTGCAGACCTGAAAACAATAAATCACCCACTAAATGTTCAAGAACTTGGAACATAAGCAGCCTATACCTAAATGATTCATAGATGAAGAAAACAAACAGATAATTTAGTATAGCATTACTAAATGATAATAGCAAAATATGTAGGTATTATCAAAACTATTACAAAACTAATATATGAATGGTTGAATATATTGCAAGAAATTAAGTTTATTATTGAGAGTTATTTCAAGGAATAATGCAGGTCTAAACAATTCACAAGTTAACTCAACCAAAGCTCAGTGGAAAGTATCAAACCTTGAACATACTTTCAAGATGGAAATTAATATGCCTTCAACTAATTTTATACGCAGGCATTAATATATCCAAACAGACAAAGGCATTTCAAATAAAAGAGCTGAGTGATGAATGCAAGAACATATGTGTAAACATTGCCAGTCAAATAGCCAGTCAAACAAAGCCTCATGGGAAGCAGGAATGCACTGTGAACACAGACATGACAGACTACTAAGCAGATAAACACAAAGCAGCTCCTTAATGGAGTACAGGAGAGCAAACATCAGGCATTTTGAACAAGAACCCTGGATAGGTTAGGCACACGACTTGACAGATAGACACTAGGTGAATTGAAGCAGAAGAATGAATGAAAGGTTGGAACCAAAGTAGGAGGGAAAATAAGAAACTAAGCCCGAAGAGGTCTTTCAGGAGGGAGGAGGGAAGCAGTGTGCCAAGAACTAAAGACGAAGTAGCAACCTTGAACCCAGGTGATGCTGCTAACAGTGCAGGTTACAGCTAGGAAGTAAGCTTAATGGCAAGCATTAGGAAACTCCACAAAATTCATAGAAACACTTATAGAAGATACTCTTCGAAGGTGAGAAGTGTGCAGAATTCTTCAAGCCACAAGTATTTCTAACAGCCTCCTACAAAATCCAGCTTAAATAAACTACAACATCAAAATGATGTACATTAATATCTAATTATGATTTTCTTTGGGAAGTGTGGATTTGCTAACTTCTGCATTTTTAATAATGGACACACATACTACCTTGGTAAACCAGGTTTATTTTAAAGGAATATGAGTAATATCAATAATATTGATCAATACCATTCTGTGCCATTCTGTGAAGGCTTTCACTCTTCTAATCCCTCTCTCTCTCTTTCTCTCTCTCTTTCACACACAGAGAGAGAGAGAGAAAGAGAGAGAGAGAGAGACAGAGAGAGAGAGACAGAGAGAGAGAGAGAGAGTCAGCTTTTGCCTTGAGGAAGCAAATTACCCAATGTTATTTTTTATAGAATCTAGAGGTAACAGTTCTCCAGGGACTGTTCATCTATGCTGGGAGTGTACACCATCTCATGGTCACTGTCCTATCATGACTTAGCTATAGGCAGCCATTTGTGTGCCCACTTAGCCAGATGCTATAGGAAATTCACAGAGAGGCAGAAATTATGTTTGAATGCTTAAAGGCAACTGTTGTAGTTCCTGTTATGGTCATACCTCAAAGTGACAATTTGTAAAGTTGAGTCTTCAAATTCTGTCATCAGAGACTACATTTATATGCAGTAGTGATGGGGGACAGCAGGGATCAGACTAGAAAGTATCTGTTTTAGGGGAATGATGGGTGAGCAGAAGAGGGAAGTGAGGAGCAGTATAGGAGGATGGGGCGGGTCAAGGCATATGTTATACATGCATAGTGGTGTCATAATGGGGTCCATAATTTTGCAGAGTGGAAAGTCACAAGAAAATGAGAAAGAAAGGAAAGTGGTACTGGAGAAACAAAAAGGGAAGATAGGAAATGAGGGAGGAAGGAAGGGGGAGAGGGAAGGAAGGAAAAACAGAGGGAGGGAAAGGGAGAAGGATGGAAAATTAAAGCTAGATACCATGTAATCCAAAAGAATGATGGGAAAAATGACAGAGGATGTTGACTCTGTTATGACAAGGATTCTGTTTGACTTTTGCAATTGTGATTTCAGGCTTATTCTGTGATCAATGATCTTCCTGACCAACTTTTCATTGCTTTCAAACTAAAGAAACAGTTCCTCTTCTGTGAGCCCAGACTTAAAGGAAGGTTCATCAGCAGTGAAAACAAGAACTGATTCTCATTTGCCTCCTCTGACGATGTTATTCTGAAGACAGAAACAAAGAGACAAGAGAGAGGGAGAGGGAGAGGGAGAGAGGAATGGAGAGAGGGAGGGGAGAAAGAGAAAGGGGGAAGGAAGGAGGGGGAGGGAGAAAGAAATTTCTGGATTCTGTCTCATTTTCATTAACATTTTCAACTGGAGGGAATTAACTCCAAAAGATGTCAAACAGCAACTCCGCAGTGACTCTAACTTAAATAAATATGTTGTATGCCTGACATTTAACACTGAATTCCACTGGTCCTCACACCATTCTCAATTTAAAAAGACAAGGTCTAACTGTTTTCTGGAGTGATTGCAAAATCCATATGGACACCTGCATGCCAGATGTGTGCAGCCCCACATATGCCCAGCTATTCTGCCTGCAATACCTACCACAAAGTCCCCATTTTGGCTCAGTTGAGAAGGAGAGCCATCAAGCACTAAAATACCTCAGCAATTTTTTTCTCATTATTCTTTTATCTTGTCAGTCATGCGTCTTCAGTTCTCCTGTTTTCATATGACAGTGCCTTTCAGAATCCACAAGTCATTACTTTTTCTCCTTGATTATGGAGAACTTGGGATTAATTGTGCCGTTTTATTTTGATTTTACTTTTAACATATGGATAATGACAAATGGAGGTGTGAAGTACCTCACTTGCCTTTTAGGTTTTTCAAAGGCAAGAAAACATAGTCTGAAGTTATCACTATTAAATCTAATGAAAGCATTTACCAACTCTGTTTTTAACCATTACTTAATAAAACTAATAAGTTTGTTATGTTAATTGAAGGGCTTTCTTTCTCATAGTTCTGTGCTCCAAACTAGGATCATGCACAGATGGACACTAAAACTAAAAGATCAAAGAATGACATCACTGGAACTCATGGTCCAGCAGTGCAGGGCCAGGTGGAGGCCAGAAGGATGAAGTTAATGAGATATTTTGCTGCTACCAACAGGCGAAAAGACCAGAGTCAAACCAACTCCATGTGGAGAAGACTTCTATCAGCTGGCTACAATTTTCTTGGATTACTCCAAATGGCTTGCTTAAATCTACCTCATATAATATTGCCAACAAACCCATGCCTGTCCTTGTAGTGAATCAATATGGTAAATTTTCACTGAGTAGTGAATCACGTGGCTAAAGTATTTGGGTGAGATTGCAGGTTAAGCCCCTTAAAGGTTATGAAGTACTAATTTTTGTGCTATGTAACTCCCTGAACTTTCTTTAAAATACAAACTACCAAACATATTATTAATTTAAAGATGTTATTATTGACCTCCATTTTAGGGACAATGTCTTGTCTTTGAACATTCGTAGCAGTTTTTCATGTGGGTGCTGATATACCCATTTTGAAGATAAAAGGACAAATACATTGAAAAGTTAACCTCCCAACTGACTCTGATAAGAAATTGTGACCCTGAAACCCAGCTATAGCCAACCATCTTTCTATACTACCATTGCTGTATTATTAGACTGCTTTCTGAATGGACTACCACAGCCATTGTCTGGAACATCCTGGTCATCTGCTTAGAATATCCACAAATATTCTTAGGTAGTAGTTTAATTAACTTTGCATTTGATTTGCCTTATTTAAAGGTAGCAAATTGTGCTTCTTAATAACTGCTGTATACAAATTTAATTAAAAGTGTGTTTGCTGAGTGAAAACACAACTTGTTTCCCACTTCTTTAGCCATCTAGGATTTTATCAGTTATATCTTCAGAGTCAGTGCTGACCCTCCTGTGATCAGAAGGGCAGAGAAACCACATTATTTCAAAGGGAACAAGTTCCATGATTCAGTTTTTACCAGAACATTACATAGTGACTTTATGCAAACAAACCATGTAAGTTTATGAAAAGAATAAAAATTACAATTTTCTAATCATTTTCATTCAATTGCTGAGATGTCCCTATGGCTACCTCATTGCTTTTTAATTATGTCAACTTATGGCATTAAAAGTATTTTCAGTTGGGAAGTTACCACCCAATTACACATTATTATTTCATGACAATCATGAACTTTTTACATTACAAGTGCCTGCACAAAAGCAGATACACTTTAACCCTCAGAAATGGAAAGAAGCACAACACAAACCTATGGCAAACCTCCTGGTGAATGACTTGCTGCACACCAGGAACAAGAAAGGGAACATTACACTTAGGCTTTTCATTTCTCCAGAATCTCTCTCTGGGGCTTAGGATTCAGCAGTTAGACAGAGACTCATAGTAGATGGCCACTGACCAAAGTTTTGACCTATTCCTGGTCCTCAAGGATAATCATACCTTAGGTGTGCAAGTGGCTGTCAAGCTAGTACAAGCACGGGATTTCCTGGCCCAGCCTAAGAACTGGAGTCTCAGAGTACATATCCCCAATCAGTTTCCAGAAGATGAAGCTGTTTCTCCTTTGACTACCACACCTGGAGAACAACTGGTTTAGACCACTGGAAAAATGGCTTCTGTGTTGTGCGGAACCTTCCCTGCCTTGACCCTTTCCTCACAACCCATTGTTTGTGTTTGGTCCTTTTCAGTTCATTTCTCAATTTCCTAATACTCTGTCACCAAATCTAACTGACTAGTCTGTCTTCGTTTTTAATTTAGGGGATGGATTGTTATTTATTTAGTCTAGTCTTTATACTTCCCGCAGAACAATGGGTGGTGACGGGAAACTTCCGCAGCAGCCTGGCTTCAACACAAAATTGGCCACACTCAGACCCTACAAACGCAAACTGTTTCTTTATATTCACTCAAACTGCTGCCCAGGACTTTAAAGGTCCTTGCATTTTTCTACTCTGTGATAGAGAATTCTCCCAAGAGTAAAATTAGAATGGGCTTTCAGGTGAGAGCAGCTTGTATGACTGATAGTCCAAAGTGCACCCCAGCCTCCCCTGTGCCGGCTGCTATTTCTATGTTAGAAAAGAGAAGACCTTTTCTTTTCCAGTTCTACTTTTAAAAAAACAAATGTGTAGGTTCGCGCGCGCGCACAACGCGTGCTTGCGTGCATGTATGTGTGGGGACTGGAGGGGTGGGTGTGGGTGGATGTGTGTGTGATGAGTTGTGTATGTGCATGTGGATACCGAGTTCAATTTCAGGTCTCAATCTTCAGGGGACATCCACCTTGAATTCTGAGACAGAATCCCTCTTTGGGATTCACCAGTTAGACTAGGCTGACTGACCAATGAGCCCAATATTTGCTTTTGTCTGCCTCTTTAATGCCTGCATTGTAAGCGTGTGCCACCACCGTATGGGTGCTGGGAACTGAAATTTTGTCTTCAAGTTTGCAAGACAAGCACTTTGTAAACTGAGTTTTGTTCAAGAGTAGATTGCTGGGGTGAGGAGACCCCATCGTTTGTCATGTCACAGTTCCGTCACACTCACTCTTTGATGACAAAATGACATAAGAGCTTTACCTCCTTGTTCTTGAAACTCTGGTTGCAGGTTTGTCACCGGTATGATGAAGCCTTTTTTCACATTCTTACATTTGGCTACTCTGCTGGGGGACTTTGGGCATGCCCACTGCCTCCTCCTAGGATATTTTGTTATGCTGCTTCACCTAACCGACGTACAGTTCTGTTTTATTTTAATCTCAAGTAATACATTCACAGGAAAGTGAGCCCAATCTTGAACACTTGATCATGACTCACCTCCACTCACCTTTGTTCTCTATACTCTTACGTCATACAACACGATATGAAATCATATGCTAAAATGTAATTTATTTGCGTCTTCCATTAGCTTGTAATGGATTGATATGAACACTATTTCCCCCAGTCATTTCTTTCCCTTCTAAGTTACCAGGTTTGTGCTGTGCCCAAAAGTTTCCTTGCATTAGTTCTCATATTGAACTATGTAACAGTAAGACTTTCTAGGAAACATTTCTCAATTTCTCTGTTTTTAGCCTAGTCCTGTTGCTTCTCTTTCACTCAAGTTTCTATTAACAATTTGGATTTCTTTTGTATCATATTTAAGAAACCTGCATACAGCTTTCAGGTCTCTCAAGAACCATTTCTTCCCACGATGCACACAACATGTCAGGGTCGGGGAGAATGATTCTAGCCTGTATCCAATAGCAAAACTGGGCCACAGTGTCCTCAAGCAAGCACATGAATGTTCTCAAACTGCAAGGTGGAACAGCATCAACCCATGGCCTCTGAACGACTCCCCATAAACCTTTGGGCCTGCATTTATTGAGTCTACACTGGTCCACTTTAAGACATTATATAGAATAAATTAATTCTTCTTTATCTCCTTAATGAGACACGGAAATTTCCCGATTAGTGGTTTTATTTTCCAAAGTTATGCAAGAGAAAACAGTCAAGGAAAAATGTTACAGTCATACAAATATTTCCTTCTAACACAAAGTACGGAATGATTGGAAACTAACCTGCAATGAATGGTTTCAAGGCCTTTAAAAATTATAAAAATTTTTTATAAGATGAATAATAGCTTCTACTGAAAATGTCTTCTTGGCTTCATCAGGTTACTAAGCTGCCAACTGGGCATATAATGCATTGAATGATCTTCTGTGAACATAAAATCCTCTATAATGAAGATGTGACCATACTTTATAAAATAAAATTTGAAAAGACTTCCGTAAATGTTTTGTATTTTGTCAAATTTACAATGGCAAATGATTATAGAGAATGTTTGATTATTACAGTTTTTATGGACATGAAGTATTTGAGTTCCAGAAATACCTGATGAGCTTATATCAAAATTCCTAAATTCACCTACTCAATTGGCAATTACTCTGAATTTATCATATTTCAATATTGAGCATAAATTATGAATGAGGGTTCATGATGATATGTATTGATATAAACATGTTTGTTATTTCTTTTAAAATAATATGTGTTAAGTGGGTGGTTTTCTTAAAAAATTTTCTCTTTATTCATTTGTTCATTTGAATTGTCATTTTTATTTTTAACGTGAAAATTGAATTATGTTTAAATCACTCATATATTATTGATAATATGATGCATAATCTGTTATTCACTTTTTGATCATGGAAATTTGCATCTATAAGTCAATAAAAATGAATGTTCTTCCCTATTTGACAATTGTATTTTCAAAAAAATTATAATGTAGGTTTTGATAATGGTCTTTTTTTCACCCACAAATATTTATACAAAGGATAATGTTTCGAAACACATACACATATTTCTCTTTTCACTTGCTGAACTGAAAAAATATATTATCAAATTATGAACTATTACAATTTTCCTATTAATGTGATCCCGTGAAAGATGAGGAATATTGTCTGTGTCGACTGTAGAAGAGCTAAACCCTTCCAACCACATAACAACACAACAAAATCAATTCATATGTTTCTCATGTATCCTTTGTTGCTATGAAACTGTAAAGGGAATCCCTGTGCTTATGTGTGAGGTGAGCAAGGTAGTGTTCTTCCAAATTGCTCACTGCTTCTTGCAGAGCTTTGCCTAAGCAGTAGATGCCACATGTTTCCTCTCTTCCTAGAAAAATTGATTAAGGAAAAAATGAATATCCAATTCAAGAAGCACCACTTGTACACTGGTCTGAGAGTCAGAATCTCCCTTAAATATTTGAAATAATGACAAGTCTAAAAGAAATTATTGATTTCCTAAGCCAATCACCTTGCAAACCCCAAATTGTGAGGAATGAGACACTGGTATTTATTTGCAAAAGTACAAGAACAAATCTCATGTATCTGAGTTAGGAAGATCATCGTCAGTTGTATATCAAGTTCAAGGTTAGCCTAAGCTAAGCAAGCAAGACCCATTTTAAAAAACAAAACAAAGCAAATAACAACACTAAAACAGTGTACAGCTTCTAGAAGCAACAAGAGTAATAATGGAGCAAAATATAGGAAGGGATGGAGGTGAGAGACGAAGTTTGCATTCTTCAGACAGAGCGTCACTGCCTACTGACTTCCAAAGCCTCTTAAGAACCAGATGTCCATCCTAAAGTTGAGTTCTCCTGTATCTTTTTTATAAACCCAGTACTTATTAAATTAGATTGCTTTCTGTTCTTTGTAAAGAAAAAGCAATTCCTTAATAATATTCTTGTACCAACTCCCCAACTGCCTCGACTTCATCAGACTGTGAAACCCCTTGCAAGGCAGGAACCCCTGAAGGGTGTGCAGCATGGCTCCCCATAGAATTTGGAAGCTAATCAAGTCTTAATCAGGTGAATATTTCTAGTAGCACTTAAGAATATGTTTCTGAATGTAAAGTTCTAAAATGGGAAAGCACACTCTGACTGAAATTGAAGTGAAGTCATCCAACAAATTGAACTACTCATCATTAGGTATAAACTGACTTCCCATTATATGTTTGGAGTACCACAGTCTATGGGCACAAAGCATGCACAGTCAGGGAGGAATGAAGAGAATGATAGTTGAAGTCAGAAAATAATAAAAAATTAAATTATTTCTTCTTCCTCCCTCCCTTCATCCTTCCCTTCCTTCCTTTCTTCTTCCCTCTTAATTTTCCTTTCTTATAACTCCTGAGTAATTGCTGACAAAATTATAGTCTTACACAGAAGATTTAGAGAATGCTAGCCAGGAGAACCACTGAACAGGGAAGAATAGCGACTCTCTTTTCTATTTTTTCTTTTCTTTCTTTTCTTTTTTTCTTTTTTTTTTCTTTTCCTTTCCTTTCCCTAATCCCTTCTTTCCCTCCCCCCTCTCTTTCTTTAAATTTTAGAGACAGCATCTCTCTATGTAGCCCTGTTTGCTCTTGAACTCACTATGTCTTGACTGTGGTTTCTGTCCTGCCCGGTTCCCATAGTTGTTAAGTTCTGAAGAATCACACAGAGGTCTACATTAGTTATAACTGATTGGCCCATTAGCTCCAGGCTTCTTATTTGCTAACTCTTACATTCTTATATTAGCCCATTATTCTTGTCCATGTTAGCCATGTGGCTTGGTACCTTTTTTCAGCAAGGCAGTCATTATCTTGCTTGTTCTGCAGCTGTGTCATGAATGCAGGAAGAACCTTCCTCTTCCTAGAATTCTTGTTGCACACCTATACTTCCTGCCGGGGATACTGACCATTTATTTAAATATAAGTGACAGGCTACAGACCATTGTTCCTCAGCAACAATGTAGATCAGAACGGCCCTCAGACTCGTAGACAGCCTCCTGCTCCTGCCTCCCGAGTGCTGGGATAAAAGACATGTGCCACCATGCCTGGCTAGGGAAAAAACTCTCAATAAAGAATTTTAATAGCTATCTATCTTCTATCTCTGTTGACTGAGTTAGAAATGACTGTTACCAAATAGCATCGATCCTATTTTAGTTTATGTGTGATACATAGAATAAGTTGTACTAAGCATTTTATATGTCTCATTTAATATTTTAAAAAATATTCTCTTGAAAGACTAATTTTTAAATAAAAAATTTATAAAATTGTGAATATGTAAGGTATACAACATGATGGATATAATAAATCTATGCAGCCAGTGATTGCTCAAGTATGGTGGTGAGCACATCCAGTTCTTAAACTAGCTATTTTTTGTGATACTGCTAACAGAAATCTCTCAATAACTTTCCCCTCTAAGTGTGGGGTTTATACTGTTCAATCACCATCCGTCTTTTCTTCACCTCCCAAACTTCATCTGCTATCATTCTACATTTATGTGAACTCAACGTTTTTAGACTCTATATATGTTTGATACCATGGAAAAATAGCATGTATGCCATCACAAACCCTAGATTGATGGAGGACTTTCATTGGTTAATTAATAAAAAAACTGCCTTGGCCCTTTAAGAGGACAGAAAATTAGGTAGGCGGAGTAGACAGAACAGAATTGTGGGAGATAGGAAGCAGAGCTGTGGAGATGCTTCAGGCAGTCACCATAGTTAGTCGCCATTAGTTGCCATGCCTCTCCTCTCTGAGATAGACGCAGGTTAAGATCTCTCCTGGTAAGCCACCCCTCGTGGTGCTATATAGATTATTAAATATGGTAGTCAAAATGTGAGAATAGCCAATAAGAGGCTGAAACTAATGGGCCAGGCAGTGTTTAAAAGAATACAGTGTTCGTGTAATTATTTTGGGTGTAAAGCTAGCTGGGTGGCAGGACGCCAGCCCCGCTGCTCCATCTACACTAGATTTGCTGATTTGCTTTCTAACACATTGTTAGTTAGTTTGTTAGTTTGTTATTAAGGGCATAATACTAAGAAAGTAATTTATAGTGGTATGCCCTAAAATTCATCATATGTTTATTTCGCTATATGGACAAACTTGAAGTAATTGGACCTAATAACTTAATATTAGTAAAAGTATTTAATGGTCTTCCCAGCAAGTGACTCCTGGACCTGCCTTAAGAGATGTGGTGATTTCTCAGGTAGCCTTCAACTCAGAATGTTGAACTTTTTTATTTCATAAGTTATTGGGAGAATGCTGTAGCAGAATTTTGCCTAGTCAAATGTTAGAAACACAAAATGTATGAAACTGGCATAGCCCACATCCCTGAAAGACTACATATTTTATAACCCAACCTATGTTTACTTGTTCCTAATAGTTATTTAGCTGTTTTCTGAAAATTAATCTTTTCTGTTGGCAGATATCATCACAGCTTCTCTCACTCCTACTGTTCCCTTTATTGTACTCCTAATTGATCCATTTCCTTTTACATCTGAAGGTATTTTGTTTAGTGACACTTGTAAGTTTCAAATTTGTTCTAAAAGCTTTTTGAAAGCTCACATCTATTTTTTAACCAAGCAACCTATATTCTGTTGCAAAGTAAAGCAAGATGTCTGATAAAGTTGGATTCCAGTCTTGGGCTTCATGGTTTCTTCTGCCCAAAGAAAGGATGTGTGCTCATCACTTACATTAGAAATCTTATTTCACAGTGTGGTATGCATATTCATAAATGGTTCAGTGATACCAAAACAAGCACCCTTCAAAGGATGCTTGGGCCATTTCTACAGTTGTCTATTGTGAACACATGCTGAAATGATAACCAACTGTGAAAGGAGAAAAAACTGAGAAAACATTGTGCTTTATGGAGGCTCCATTGTAAACTGCCAAGGAAGAACATTATTGTGACAAATTTGTTCTCCTCAAGTTCACCTACTTGAAGGATCTATAATCATGCAGAACAGTGTGGCTTTTACAAGTTATATTTTTAATAAACAATATCATTTAAATAAGAACTAAAGAAATACTATGGTTCATGCTGAAGCCTCTGTGGCACTTTGTAGTGTCACCTTTGAGAATGAAGAAAGCGACATGCAGGTGTGGTTTTCCAGGTCTAGGGGTCTTGGTTACAAATGGTGATAAATCTTGGCAATACCTCAGTATCTTTTCAGCATAAAGAAAATTAGCTGTTCTTCATATAAGTCTAAGCACCCTGAAGGCCTATGAGAAGACTCTAGTGTTTGTAGATTTGGACAGGGAGATGCTACTATTCATTTTCACTAATTCTGATTAAACCTAACACTCTTCATAGAAAATTTTGGTTTCTAACCATTTGTATACTAGGTAGCTACACCTATATTCTCCTATAACTCATTCCTCATAAAGATCATAGACACTTTCATAACAAAATAAGGATACTGTTCATATATGCAGATATAATTTTTTCACAATTCTGATATGAGTTTATACAGCCATTAAGTTGGTTGTTAAGCCTTGAAATTTATTAATGTAAGTTATGTTTTAAACCATTTTGATTGCTGTTTTAGAATAGTTTGTTTTCTTTGGTAGATTTCTGGAATTTTCTATTATGGTAGTATTACCATGAGACATGATGAGTCACAGCCCTTCATCACACAACCAAAGAAGTTGGGAACAAATATAAACAGAGTAGTGTATTAATAAAGGTACTTTATAGTTGTTTCTAAAGGTCAGTAACTATAAATACAAAATATTACCATGAATTAACTAAATAGAAATTATATTTCACTAAAAAATAAGACTAGTCCAACTGATAAAATAATTATTTCCAAATTTGATCCAAATAAACAAAAGGACAATTTTTAAAAGAAAACTACATAGATCTTGAGAATTTGTAACCACATCCTGCAAAAAGAAATTCAAAGATTTGTTGCGCTTGATGTGGATGATATAATTAAGTTCTAACTTTTTAAGCATCACCTCATAAATACACTGGGACTTGTCTAGATTTTCACTCCATTGAGTTTCTTATTTTAAGCACATGAGACCAATTAGAACTATGTGAATAGGTTTAATGAGTCATTACTGGAGTATGACTCATATTCGGAGTTTTCAAACTGTAGGACAAACTTCAAAAGAATACATGTCAACACGCACAGGATTTAAAATCTTGACTAGTCCATATCTCCCCTTAATAAATGGCTATTACTAGATGTGTGCCAAATCATTATTCTTTCCCGAAATGAACAACAATCAATCTTTGTACTTATGGGGATAGGAACTCATACACCACCGGGTTTTTCTCTCGAGGTAAGGGTGTGCTTTCTAGGAATGTCTGCTTTGTAACAGTCATGGTTGTCACTGTACATATGATTGATTCGTTTTCTTGTCACCAACAAAACTTTTAACCCTCAGACAGTGGCAAGGATGAATAATGCCAGGACTTCATCGATCTGGAAAGCTCCAGTTTGGAAGAACGCAAGTCTTAATGATGAAAGGAGGAGCTGGGTGGCGTGTGTTCAAGCCGCAGTGGTAACAATACTGTTTTTCATAATAATGACTCTTAATGTGTCAGCCACATTTCTCTTCTTGCAGTATGCTCATTATTTCCTTGAAGTGACAGTGGGTTGTTTTTCTGTCCTCTTTGTTCAGGTTGTGCTGAATGTTTAAGATGAAAATTTGCCCATTTTAGCATTACATATCTTGTTTTCTTACTTCCTTCAGGCTTGTTGACATACATTTATTTTGATGACAAAGATTTTGCTTCTATCTAGCTCAGCCTTCCTAATGCTGTGACCATTTAATACAGTTCCTCATGTTGTGGTGACTCACAACAATAAAATTATTTTTATTACTACTTCATGACTATAATTTTACTGTTGTTATGAATTGTAATATAAATATCTATGTTTCCAGATGATCTTAGGTGACCCCTTTAAAAAGCATCACTTGATCCTAAAGGGGTTTGTGACACATAGTTTGAGAACCACTGATCTAGCTATTTCCAGAATATTGAATATATCCTGTTATTTTTAAGATCCATTGTCTGAGAGAGCAAAGTGTGCATTTTCTTACTTAGTTGTAAAGATGAGTTTTGCTAGAAGATTTGCCAAGGGATCCTAAGCCATATTTAGTAGTATTGAAAAGCAATACTTAACTGCCTGATCCTAGATTTGGATGCATTAAATAATTTTAAACTTGGTAATGATTGCTGGTATGGAAATTAAAAATAAATACAGAAAGCTATTATGTATTTAAAATTGTAACTTTCATATAAGCTTTTGTCTTCTAATGTAGATCTTATGATATAAAAAGTAGCCAGTCACTACCAGTTTAAATAAAATAAGTGCATTCCATTACACGATTTGTTAAATATCCTCTAATAGTTTTCAGTAAATAGACATTCAAAGTAAGGGCTAAAAATGTATTGACCATTAAAGTCCCAAAGATGTGTGCATTCATCTTTCTTTCCTGTCCCTCTCCACGGAGCCTGTCCATGATGAGTAGTGTGAGAAAGGTTGCAGGACAGGAAGTAGAGAGTAGAGGGTCTCACAGGGCTGGAGAACTGTGCTTTGCTTTTCCAGTGAGACACGTGCAGACCTTTTATTTTACAAACTTTCAACCTGAAGTAACATTGACTAAAACAATTAAAGTTTACAGTTTGACAATGCACTCATTGCAAATGGAACTTTAAAAAAACTGAAAGCCACATTGTAAATATAAAGCAATAAAAATTACAGGTGTATTTAGTGCAGTAGTGAGTTACCTTGTAGATTAAACTATGTTGTTTCTGTTTAGAATGAGACACACATACATCTGAGAAACTGTTCCATATCTGAAAATATAAAACCCAGACCAATATAGATTAGTTAACTGTTACAAAGCTGTGCTTACAGTGAATCTAGCAGTACAGGCAAAGCCAAGTGAAAGCCCCTTGCTTCCCATCATCCAGTGACTTCCAAGGGCAAAACACATACGCAGAAGGAGCTCTTACCTGTGGAACGCTACAAGACCCAACTGAGAGTGCAAATACTCCCAAAGTTTCCAGAAACTGCCGCTTTCTCACATACTCAGAGTAGGATTCAACTTATAGATTAGATGCAGAATGAGGTTAACACTCATTAAACACTAATCATTATAAAACAATCATTCAAAATCATCTCTCTTTCAAAATATCTTACTGTGCTTGCAACTTCTTTTTACTTAGCACTTATGGATATTTTTTTTTGCCATATCCAAACTGTGAGACAATACTCCTGGGCTTTGGGACCAACAATGGGTACATAAGTGTTACTTGAACAAAAATGCTATGTAATGTCACACTTGGTTTGGTAAGTATGGCAATTATGATGTGACAAGTGGCATGCCATGTGTCAGACAGAAAAATAATTCATGTCTGACCTAGATGCAACAGAATTCTGTGAAGTTTCCTCATGCTGCTTAGAAAAGCATGTAGGCTAAAATGTATAAAATGTTATTTCTCGAAATGTCCACTGTAGTGTGGAGCTGCGGGCCAGCTTCCTGCCGCCTGGCTCCCGGCCACCGGCTAGCTTATGCCCTGAAATAACAACACACAAATTGTATTCTTTTAAACACTGCCTGGGCCCATTTTTCTGCCTCTTACTCACATTCTTTACTAACCCATATCTAATAATCTGTGTAGCACCACAAAGTGGTGTCTTACCGGGAAAGATTCTAGCATACATCTGAACTGGCGGCTGGCTCCATCTCTCTGAGGAGAGGCAAGGCAGTCTGCCTCATCTAGGAGAGGCAGGGCAATTGTCTGAGCCATCTACCTCACTTCCTCATTCCTGTTCTGTCTACTCCACCCATCTAAGGGCTGGCCCAAGGCAGTTTCTTTATTAACCAAATGAAATCAACAGATAGATAGAAGATACACCTACATCAGTCACTTAATACCTTTAGCCTATACTTTATCACAGATAACTGAAACCAAGAACAGAACACCACTGCTAAGGGTAGACTCTATGGTTTTGCCACCCATGTAGGCTTAGAACTTGGGATTTCAGAACATGAAAAAATACTAGGAAATTATGGTCTATATAGGAAAATATCAACAGATTTGGAGACAGTGCAAATATGTCAGAGTAATAATATGAACTGTATGAAGAAGAATACAATTTGTATATTCAAGAATGTTTAAATGCTAGGACCAGAGGTTTAAACTTTCTTGTTGCAGTATCTACAAGGACAGACTATGATTTCTATTTTTGAAAATCAGTATAGAAGGTGACGTGCTGTGTAACAGCCAGCTTCAGGGACTGACCTGACTGGGGTGATGAGAGAATATAAAAGCACAAACATAGGCCAGGTGATGGTGGCACACGCCTCTTAATCCAGCATTCGGGAGGCAGAGGCAGGCAGATCTCCGTTGAGTTTTGAGATCTGGTCTACAAGAGCCTGGTTCTACAAGAGCTAGTCCAGGAGAGCCACCAAAAACTACAGAGAAACCTTGTCTCGAAAAATAAAATAAAAAGAGAGAAGAAAGAAAGAAAGAAAGAAGAAGAAAAGGAAAGGAAAGGAAGAAAGGAAAGGAAAGGAAAGGAAAAGAAAAGAAAAGGAAAAAGAAAAGAAAAAAGAAAGAAAAGAAAAGAAAAGAAAAAGCACAAACATAGACACTACAGAAAAGCTGGTACAGTTGCTGTGCTGGGTCTGCTAGAACTACATCAACCACCCCAAAACCCAGAAAGCCAGTGCTTTCATTATGTATAGCGGGGGGGAGGGTGTTGGCTAGTCTGCTAGGGATGTCCCTATATCATGGTGCAATCATCTAGGAGGAGGGAGCTGAGTTTGCTACTTTTTGCACATGCCAAACACTTGTAAACATTTCTACTTGCACAAATTGTCAACATTTGCATTTGGACCAGATGCAGGCTTTGCCATCACTCTGATCCTCTCCCAGTGAAGGTTTTTGCCACTTCTAGAGATCTGAGGCATTGGTGTCTTCATATGCCTAGGCTTATGTTGAATAATCCACATTAACTCAGGACTCATGTGCTCTTTATTAAAGACTTCTTTCACTCCATGGTGAAGTATGTATTTGACTATAAAAGTATAGATTAATTATTATATTGCAGCACTTAAAAAGCTTATCTCTAAATCTCAGGATTATAGAATCTTATTTTTCCTGTAGCTTCTATATTTATAGAATTTTTAGCACTAAATGGAACACATACACTCCTCTAATGTTAGAGGTCATGAGGAGTATCCAATAAAGACTGAGGTACCACTGCCTGAGTAAGAGGCAGAAATACTGTAAGAGTTAGAAATGGTGGGTGATGCAAGGAAACAGTGTCTCTGGTCACAGCAGGTTCCCTGAACATATGAACTCGCCGCAGTTATGACAGCATGCAGAAAGCCTGTGCAAGCCTAAACCAGATCAAATGTCAGCATGGAGAAGAAAGTAAAGCATGAAGTTAGACCTCAGCAGGGGAACTTCTGGAAACTATTAGCTGTTGGGAGTAGAACGGCCAGTTTTCTCTAATCGTGTAGCCCCTTCCTGTTAAGTGGACATGCTCTAGTGGAAGACCACACATCTATGAACGTTTGAGTCACGCGATTGACCTTAATGGAAAAACAAAAATAAAGGATAGGTAGGTTGGAAAGGAAGGAGGAGATCTAGAAGGAGTTGAGGGAGAGAGGGTAAATATGACCATTAGTATGCAAAATTCTCAAAGAACTAAGAAAATAACTTAAAAACAGAAAGAAAATAGTGATACAGAGAAACTCAACATCCATGCAAGTTACGGTAACTGTGCTTGCTCCCTCTGTGTAAACACATCCACACACACTTCTGTTCACTTTATCAACCTAAGATGCTGAAAACACAAAGTTTCACTTAAGATTTTCAGTATGAGTCCCCCAAAATGTCATTCTCCTGATAATGATGCACTGGAGCAACTAATATTTGTAAAAGTGTATTGTCAGCCAGGCGGTGGTGGCGCATGCCTTTAATCCCAGCACTCGGGAGGCAGAGGCAGGCGGATCTCTGTGAGGTCGAGGCCAACCTGGTCTACAAGAGCTAGTTCCAGGACAGGCTCTAAAAAAGCTGCAGAGAAACCCTGTCTCGAAAAACCAAAAAAAAAGGTGTATTGTCAATATTTAAAATTCAGTTTCCCAAGAGGCCCAAAATGTTACCAACATCTGTCATTGATTAATTGAGGATTCAATGTATAGGCACACATTACTTTAATACTTTTAGTTTCTGTTGTAATATCTATATTGTCTCCTATCATCTAGAATGTTCTTCATTTTTTCCTTTCCATTTGGCCCTTCATGACCTTAAGAGCTTCTTGATGTGTCCAAGCCTATGATTTCACAGGGTAGCTGGGTCAATTGGTTAAAATTACAATTAAATCTGACTAAATGACAGAATAACCAGCAAGGGTGAAATATACTTCTCGGGTTTTTTTTTATCACCTGGATTGGACTCAGCTTTTTTGGTAGGGGCTGTCTTCATACTGAGTTTGTTTTTGGCAGTGAACAAGTCCTTACTTGAATACTTTAGTGACCTATCTCCTGTGGCTACCCATTCTGAATAAAGAATAGAATCCTAGCAGATTCTGAATAAATAATAGAATCCTGATGCTGTCTAGCTCTACACATGTTTCCGTGTTTTATAAATGAGTACATTCGGGTCAGGAACTTTCTCCAGGTCTTTCTCTTATAGGCCTATATATGTCTCTTGACATGGGTCACATTAAATTACATTAAAAGGAAGAGGTATGTGAGATAAAATTATATCCTCCTGTCTGAATGCAGTATCTACAGGTACATACTGGAAGCTTGTTTCTCATTAGTAAGACAGTTGACCAATGGTGACATTGCCCAGATCTTGCCATCAGACTTTTAAACCTTTGAAAAATTAATAAACAATCTATAGAGTTAGTGCTGAAGAGAATGAAAACCCACTTTCTCAGATGTGTCTCACGGCAGTGTTTTGCCACAACCCCAAAGTTTGGGGGCAAAGTGGGTTGTTTTCACTTCTTTCATCTCAGTGAAATGGTTAATCTTCAATGACAATTTGACTAGACTTAGAATTGCCTAGAAAACTGAGGCACACCTCTGTGTGTGTCTTTGAGGACCTTGCTGAGAGGATTAACTCAGGAGGAGAACTCTTATTCTAATGTGTGTGGAACCATCCCATGAACAGAAGACTTCAACGGAGTAAAGGGGGAGAAAAAGGAGATAAGCCAAACTAAAAACCAGTATTCTTCTTCCTTTGGTTTCTTACCCACGGTGACCTGAAATGTCCTATTTCGTATCATCATGATGACTGTCAATTCTGGAACCATGAGTCAAAAATACTCTCACCCTCTTTCCTTGGAGCTGTTTATTCTGATATTTTGCCACAGCGTATAATGGCCAAGGAAATTCATTATCCATCTTCTATAGTTCTTGTTTTCATAGGAAATAGCCTCTGAAAAGTCCCATATCAATTAAAGGCTAATCTTCAAAATAGTGGTGCTCAGAGGTAAAGTCTTAGGAGGCCGTTTGATCACAAGCATCTTAACCTCATTAGTGTAAATATACACTATATATTTCACAGTCCATTCAGAGCCAAGCACTTCCCAGTCTCTCATCTTCTGCCTCTTTGACTAGTTGTGAGTTTATGGTTTGAATATTATTACACTTCATTTTTTTAATGTTTTTATTCTCCTAAGATTTAATCTGTATGACAGTTGGATTTTCTTTACCTTTCTTTCTACACTAACCACATGCTTCCTGAATACTTTTACCTATTCCTCATTCATCATCGTTATTTTAACACTGGATTCCAAAGAATTCACATTTCTCCAGGGCTTTCATGCTGCAAATCTCGAAACCTGAAGACTTTCTCTTACACACACCCTGTGGCCACCACTCTCGAGTTGTCTACCAGTTATAATGACTTTATTGTAGGAAAGGCAGAGAGAAAGTAGTTTTGTCGCCCGGTAGTGTTTAGTTTTTGTCAACTTGACACTAGAGTCATTTGGGAAGATATGACCATCGAATCTACGAGGAATCTATTGAGTATTTTCTTGATTAATGAGTGATTACGGAAGGCCCCAGCCTTCTGTGGACAGTGCCATCCCTGAGTAGTTGGCACTCCTGGCTTGTATGAAAAGAAGCTGATGAAGCCATGGAGAGCAAGCCAGGAAGCAGCATTACTCCATAGCCTCTGCTCCAGCAGCTGCCTCTGAGAGGTTTGAGCTTGAGCTCCTACCCTCCTTCCCTCAGGGATGACTGTGAGGTAAAAGTGTAAGCTACAGATACCATTCCCTTCCCACACGGCTTTTGCTAATCTTTGTCACAGCAGCACGAGAGAACAAAGAAGCACACATCTAATTTTTGGCCCAGAGTTGCAATAACCTTTAAACATTTGGTTGACTTGGTTTTCCTTGAGGAGGCAGGCTTGTTTTCCTAAGTTAACAAGGAGCCTTGCGTTATCTGTTTTCACACCTTCCGTTAACATTGTCTCACAGTTAAATCTGTTCTCATCTTAAATCGTGCAATTAACTTAAACATTTTAAATACATTTCTTTTTCTAGTATTGTTTCCTCCTTGAGTTCAGCCACATTTAATGCCATTTTCACTTCTTCGTGCCACATCTGACTTTTGATTAGCTGATAGGACTGTTTCGTGTTTGATTACGGCTGGGTTTTTCCACTCCGGACTCCTCACCTCCCTTGCTCTCCATCAAAAAATTCCTGGTAAAAGCAGAGCACTGGACAGATAGCTTTCCCTGTGGCCACTTTCCTCACTAGGTGAATTCTTACAGGGGAGGCAAGGGAGGATATCCTTGCTCTCCATCAGCAAGTAAGTCCTAGCTAGTAGTGAGCTTGGTGACTCTCTGGGCAGCTCAGGATGCAGATCTCCACCCTGCACGAGAGCTAGGATTCAGAGTCAACTTTTCTGACCAGATCGTCAGAGTCCTGCCTTCCAGTTCCTGGCTTTTTTAGCTGCTAACTATGAGGGAGGAGGACTTCAAGCCCACTAGTCTTTAACAGCCTAAGATAATTCCTCTTTAAGTAATTATTTGGTGTGTTGTGCGCGCGCATGCGTGCTTTCTCATGCACATGTTTGTTCCACTTCTGGGTTGATATGTGGGACATAACCAGCGATAATATTTTGCTTCTGCCCATTTTCTTTGAATGACTGTTTTGTATGGTAATATTTGCCATTCTTTACTTTGTAAGGCCTCATTTCTTATTTAGCAACCAGACTGAGCTAGCCAGTGGCAAAGGTCTCACTGCTTTACTTGGCCTCTGCCTCCCGTTAGTCAAGTGATGTAAGGATCTTGCTTTGTTTCATTTGCTTTTGAGAAGAGTCACTCTATACCCAGGCTCTGTTGAGTATCCCAGATGGCCTCAAACTCATGGCAATCTCCTTGCCTCAGCATTTGGAATACTGGCCTGGTACATTTTCATATGGAAGGAAGACATGACTGTTACATGTTTGCCTTGTGCTTTCCTTTGCTTCTTCGGGATCTTCACACTCCGTGTTTTCATGCTTCCCTTCATCACACTGAGAGATGGACACCCTTTCTGAGCTCTCATTGTTTCCCAGTCCTCCTGTTGATCACTTCTATTTCCTCCCTCTGCTCAGTGGTGCCCACAACCCTAATTAAAACTGTTCAGTATTGGTCTCGATGGTCTGCTTTGGTACTCTATCTCCCCTGTGACTATCTATTTGGGGCGTGATGTCTTTTCTTTTCTTATTTTCCATGCAACCATTGCTTGATTTTCTGCCCTGCTGACGGTACAGTACAGCGGGAACATTATCGGTTTAGTTGTTTGTTTACTACCTATATGTTACATGAAACTTTCTTGTACATTCCAGGCTGTATTTTTTTCTGAGCATATATCAGAACCCATGGATAAATTTATATATTTTTTTCTGATTTCCATGGTTTTCAGATAAAACCATAAAATGGGGGTACAATGGTTCTGATTGGTCCTCCTTTTATCGGAATATATATTTGTTTTAATTATATACCTACATACATATAAGCCTGTTTTGTAAAAACATTATTCTAATTTATTATTGCATTTGTTTATTATTTATTCTCACAAGCTGAAGCATGCATATGGGGGTCAGATGACAACTTGCAGGCATCTAGTCTGCCCTTTGACCACGTAGCTTCCAGGAATGGAATTCAGGTCACTAGGCTTGGTGGCCAGGCACACTTATACCAGCTGAGCCATCTCATCAGCCTTTTCTAACGTGTTTCTACTTTGTTAACTGTACCTCATCCAGTACCCTTTAAAGACTACTAGTGTTGCCCTAGCCAGTGCTTCACCAGGCAGTCCCATTTTCTTTTGTGGTTATACATGAGAACCTCGAGGAAAGGCTGGTTGGAAGACATAAAGAAGCCTGAAGACAAGCACCAGTGGTCAAGACGAGGTGTGACCTAGAGCTTGGCTAATCCCCATGAAACTTGGGGCTCAGAAACCCAGGCCTTCCTTATCTGCTTTTCTGCTGCCATGCCTAGCTTGTGTACTCCTCTTAAACAGGTGCCACCTATAGCCTGAAAAAAGTAGCCTTGCTAATGTGAAAATTCAAAGAATTGTAATGTTTCTCAGAGCAGTAAGAAGTGAAATCGAAGGATTTAAGGTGGAAACTCACACACTTCTTTTCCCACTAAATATTTTTATCTACTCCACTTCTTAGACAAATAAGAATTTTGTGGTGTTGCAGATGTTGAACAATTGTGCCATATATTAAAGAATACATTTTACGCTTCTAAAAAGTAGCAACCAAATCCTCAAATGCCTCCATTTTATCTAATTCTACATTTAAAATGTCATAAAATATCCAATTTTTAAGGTTCAATACCCTAATTTCAGTTCTATGATGTAGCAAAGGCTGGCTTACCAGTGAACTGGCCCTTTTCCATAAATTGAGAATTATCAATGCATTCCTTAGATAAAATGCTTTAAAACATACTTAGCTTCAGTACTGTCTAAAAGCACATGTTTGAAAAACATCCTATAAAAATAGCAGTGCGCAGTAGTTTATCAAGCAATGGCATTAAGAACCGCTGCATATCACACTTATCATAATCCTCTGAAGTTTGTGCATTCAAACCTCAAATGAATTCTCCCCATGTTTTCTATCAGTTTAATTGTGTGGGTAACATGTTGGGATTTTCTGGGATACAGACATATGTGGCATTCTAGAGTGAAGGCTGTGTGGATGAGGGCTGCATTCCTAGTTTGAGCCTTAAGCATAGGGACCTGATTAGTGTGCTTGTCTGTGCTATTTATATAACTTTGACTATAAAAACAAATATCTGTCCCTTTATTCTCTTCTGTTGTTTTTCATTGTTGGCAAAGATTCATAGCTATTTTGGGGCCTTTGACAATCAAAACACCAGAAATAAATGGGTGTTGAAATGCTATGAAACTGCTGGGTTCTTTTAACTATTTATAGTTTACAGCCTGTGTGTATGACTGCACAGTTAATTTAAGCATTTGCCAACCTGTGTTTGCTATTATTATGTACCAGGTGCTAAGTTTATATTTTTTTCATTAACGTAAGCCTTGCAACATAACGCAGGTTTAGCTATTAGCATATTATATACTGGAGGAAATTGAGACACAGGTTTAAATAAGCTAGCAGGCTATGAGCATAGAAAAGTAGGGTAAAAGTCATGATGGACTTCTCAAGAGTACAAAAGCTCTCTGTTCTCCTATCTCTGTTTGGAGTCAGCTAAAGTATCCACTTGCATATAAAGGTGTAAAACGTACCAGATAGAATGACTTGGAGATCTGACTCACATAATTGAATTTATGAGCTCCAGTATGTGAATGCACTGTGGACTAACATTATTTCTTTGGTTTTATGGAAGCTGATAGAACAGGGAGGAAGAATAAAGCTGAAAGCCCAGGCAACCAACCACAACCAACTCACAGATCTTTAAAGTACATTGTTAGATGGGAAGAAAGGAAAACCCTTGTTTCAAGCTTTCCCTGGAAATTACAGAGATGTGCTGAGGGCCCATCAGGTAAAGCAGAGTTTGCTGATGCATTGGTGCTAGTGAGGAGAAGCTGAAGGTTGGGAGGGCCCTGCACAGCTCCACATCGGGCCGTTCTCCCCATCACGCTTTCCGTTCTCTGTGCTTCCGTTGTCACACTCTGCTGCTCTGTTCTCTGTCTCTGCTCTGTTTGCCTCCATGAGTCTTCAACCAGGTGTGATGGAATCCATCCAGTTGTCACTTCTCTGTTATCCCTTTGTACTATTAAGAAAATCATCTTCCTTTGAAAGTTTCTCAAGATAAGAAGTTTCTCAGGTTGGTTGTTTGTGGTCCTAACGCACTATAACCACGAGTGTAGTAATACTGCAGGGCAAGAGTTTAGGCCTTCTTTTTTTTCCCACCCCACCCCCATGTTCCCATTTTTTGTCCGGCAATCATGTCTACTTCCAGTATCCAGGAGGATAACTATATGTTTTTCTTTGGGTTCACCTTCTTATATAGCTTCTCTAGGATTTTTTTATGAATTATAGGCTCAATGTCCTTTATTTATGGCTAGAAACCAATTATGAGTGAGTACATCCCATGTTCATCTTTTTGGGCCTGGGTTACCTCACTCAGGATGGTGTTTTCTATTTGCATCTATTTGCATGCAAAATTCAAGATGTCATTGTTTTTTACCTCCGAGTAGTACTCTAATATGTATATATTCCACACTTTCTTCATCCATTCTTCCACTGAAGGGCATCTAGGTTGTTTCCAGGTTCTGGCTATTACAAATAATGCTGCTATAAACATAGTTGAACAGATGCTTTTGTAATATGATTAGGCATCTCTTGGGTAAATTCCCAAGAGTGGGATTGCTGGGTCCTGGGGTAGGTTGATCCCAAATTTCCTGAGAAACCTCCACACTGCTTTCCAAAGCAGTTGCACAAGTTTGCATTCCCACCAGCAATGGATGAGTGTACCCCTTACTCCACAACCTCTCCAGCAAATGCTATCATTGGTGTTTTTGATTTTAGCCATTCTGACAGGTGTAAAATGGTATCTCAACGTTGTTTTGATTTGCATTTCCCTGATTGCTAAGGAGGTTGAGCATGCCCTTAAGTGTCTTTTGGCCATTCGAACTTTGTCTGTTGAGAATTCTCTGTTCAGTTCAGTGCCCTGCAGGGAGCCGATTTGCTAGACGCCATTACAAGATGGCGCTGAGCCCCTGCACCACCGAGTAAACAACTCCATATATGGTAAGGCTGTAGACGGAACCTCTCGCATGCGCAGTAGTGCGCAGTAATCTTAGCCAATCCCGTGGCCGGGGGGCATCGAAAGATGAGTGAGTAGCCAATCCAGGCATGACCCGTGTCCGCTCTCCCTATATAAGCGGCTGCCGTTTAGTGCTCTGGGCCCTTCGCTTCCTGCTCTCCCAACAACCAAGAGGCTCCAATAAAGCGTGATTTGAGAAGAATCCTCGACTCGGTGGTTGTTCTTCCCTGCTGGCCAGGGGGGTTCGCCGCAACTGGTGCCGAAACCCGGGACGCCGGGACACCTTTCGGTCACCGGGCGAGGGGCCAAGGAGGATCCAGAACTCGACACGCGGGGCGGCGATGTCGGTAAGCAAGTCTCCAAAAAAATGATGATTGCTGGAGTTGAGCCTGGAGTGTTCTGCCTTGTTTTTGTGGTAATGGTGATCTGTGTGCTCCTGTGTTGCTTTTAGTTGCGTTGCCATAAGCCTGGTCAAGAGTGCCTTTGCTGTTGCGACCACGCCTAGTCAGAATCGAAAGTAAGTCCGTCGTAGATAAAACGGCTTTTCTCTGAGGGGGAAGTAAGACCGCTGTAGCTTAAGGGGCTCTCCGGTAGGGTGCCCGTGCATAAGACCGCATTATGGGCAACACTCATGGCGCTGGTCCTGGTCCCATCGACCTCGTTAGTCCCCTGCAGGCGCTGCTTAAACAGCATGGCCTGAAGGTTTCTCGGAGCACGATCGATAAGGTCGTGAAGGACATTGACCAGAACGCACCGTGGTTCGCAGTCTCTGGGGATTTCACCTTGCCCTCATGGGAAAAATTAGGACGGGACTTGGAAAAGGCAAAACATGAGAACCAAATAAGCCGTGGCACTATGCCGCTATGGCGACTAGTGAGGAACTGCTTACGAGGGGGTGATAATGCAGATCTTGTTAGGAAAGGTAGAGAGGCATTAATAGCACACCAGGACAGCTTATCAGAATCGGAATCAAAAGGGGGAGACTTGGATAGGCCTAAAAGAAAAAAAGAAAAAGAAAAGGAAAAAGAAAAAGAAAAGGAAAAGGAAAAAGAAAAGGAAAAGGTAAAAGAAAAGGATCCAAAAGTTAAGCCCAGGGAAAAGGGCCAAAGAGAGCCCTTGGGCACAAAAATGGAGGAGAGGAACCGGCTTTATCCGGTTCTTGAGGAGTTCGCCAACCTAGACTTGTCAGACGATGAGCTCAGTCCTCAGGAAGAGGAGGACTTAGAGGAGGAAGTTGCTAGATGTGAGGAGGAGCGGTGTGGGCGGAGACGCCTGCCGTGGTTTTCTGCAGTTGGAGGCGGGGCCGGAGGAGGGCCTAGGAAGCTGCTGGGTGTGTCTCCACCCACAGCGCCGCCGCCATCTTATGCGCAGGCAGCAAAGCCTGCCGGAGGTTATCGTTTCATCAGCAATAACACTTGGGCTCGTTTGGCTTCAGCCTTCCCAGTGTTTGAGGATGCTGATACACATCATAGGTGGTATGAGCCGGTGCCCTATAAACAGCTGAAAGACATGGTGACTGCGGCTAAGGACTTTGGGCCCACCGCAGACTATACCATTGCATTGTTGCGCAGACTCTGTACCCAGGTTTTAACACCCACAGACTGGACAGAGGTTGCTAGGGCATGCCTGTCTCGAGGACAATTCCTGGAATTTAAATCTCTGGCTGCTGACAAGGCACAGGTTCAGGCTTGACTTAATGCACAAAATGGCCACCCAGATTGGACTGCTGAGATGCTTTTGGGACAAGGGGAGTTTGCTGAAGACCAAGTTGATTATCCTCTTGAGGTGTACCAGCAAATTAGTAATCTTTACTTCAGTGCTTGGAAGGTCCTACCCAGTAAAGGGGAAGTGGCAGGCAATTTGACTAAGATCGTCCAAGGACCCACAGAGCCATTCGCGGACTTTGTGGCCAGGATGACTGAGGTCGCTGAAAAGATCTTTGGAAATTCAGATGTGACCTTGCCGTTTGTGCAACAGATAATTTTTGAACAAAGCACTAAAGAATGTCAGCGAGCCATAGGACCAGTCAGGCATAAAGGACTGGATGCTTGGTTGAAGGCTTGTAGGGAAATTGGAGGTCCTTTAACAAATGCAGGCTTAGCAGCGGCGATGCTTTCGACCACTAGATCGGCCCGGGATACAAAAACAAAGGTTGCTTTTGGTGCGGCCAGATGGGACACTTAAAAAGAAATTGTCCTAATGGCAACGGTCCACGTATGCCAGGCATTTGCCCTCGCTGTAAGAAGGGAAAGCACTGGGCCAATGAGTGCCGCTCAGTGAGGGACATTAATGGTCAGCCTATCCCACAAGTCTCTAGTTCTGAGACAAAAAACGGGATGAGGGGCCCCAGTCCCCCGGGCCCAAAAATATTCGGGGCGCTTCAGGCTTCAGCCCCACCTCTGAGTTACCAGAGGCAGACACATCAGTACGGAGGGCCACCATCGGTTCCGCAGGGTTGGACCTCTGTGCCACCTCCGGAATGGTATTAACACCAGACATGGGAGTTCAGATTATGGAGACTGACATGTCGGGTCCCTTGCAGGAGGGACATGTAGGGATTGTTTTGGGGCGCTCCTCATCTACTATGAAAGGGCTGGTAGTTCACCCAGGTGTTATTGACCCTGATTATACGGGGCAGATTAAGATTCTTTGTCATGCTTTTCATGGCGTAATTTCTGTTGCTCCCGGTGACCGGGTTGCTCAATTGTTAGTTTTGCCCTCCAAGCATGAATCATTCCCCTCTGCAGACAGAGTAAGAGGGAATGAGGGCTTGGGGTCCACAGGAGTTGATCTTGCCTGTTTGTCCATGGCCCTTAATGATAGACCGATCTTAGAATTGACTATTGAAGGAAAAGTTTTTTCGGGCTTGGTGGACACTGGCACGGATCGAAGCATTATCAGAACCCAATCCTGGCCTAAGCAATGGCCTTTACAGCAATCCTGCCAGTCCCTACAGGGACTAGGGTACGCACGTACACCTTGCATCAGTTCTAAGGAACTGACTTGGAGAATAGAAGATCAGCATGGAAAAATACAACCTTTTGTAGTAGACCTCCCCATTAACCTCTGGGGAAGGGATGTTCAGCAGCAATTACAGCTCAGATTGACTAATGAGTTTTCAGATAAAAGTAAAGATATGATGAGGTTGCAAGGATTTGTTCCTTCTCGAGGCCTGGGAAAAAATCTTCAAGGCATACCCGACCCGATAATACCGGTCAGTAAGACAGACCGCAAAGGACTGGGTTTTTCTTAGGGGTCACTGACATATCGGCTTCCACAATGGGCTCCATACCCATACCATGGACAACAAATAAGGCTGTATGGATCCCCCAGTGGCCCCTTTCCCAGGAGAAATTGGAAGCCGCTAAACTACTAATTGAGGAACAATTGCAACTAGGTCACATTGAGCCTTCTGTATCACCATGGAATACCCCGATCTTTGTTATCAAAAAGGCATCAGGAAAATGGAGGTTATTACATGACTTGCGGGCTGTAAACAGTCAAATGCAAGTCATGGGGGCAGCCCAAAAGGGTCTCCCATTACTCTCTGCTCTGCCAAAGGATTGGCCAATTATAGTACTAGATATCAAAGATTGCTTCTTTTCCATTCCGCTGTGTTCCCAGGATAGGGAAAGGTTCGCTTTCACTTTGCCTTCTGTAAATCATGAACAGCCTGATGCTCGCTATCAGTGGAGAACCCTCCCCCAGGGGATGTCAAACAGTCCTACTATGTGTCAGCTATTTGTAGACTCTGCCCTGATGGCTGTAAGGAGACAGTTTCCCACTGTAAAGGTCATTCATTACATGGATGACATTCTGTTGACAGCTTCATCTCAACAGGTACTTAGGGAAGCTTTTCAAAATACTGTTCAGACCTTGGAAAAGCAAGGGCTAATTGTAGCCCCTGAAAAGGTACAGTGCTCTACACCAGCACGGTTTCTGGGTTCTATTATCTCCCCAGATACAATCAGACCACAAAAGGTCCTTATTCGTACCCAAAACTTAAGGACCCTTAATGATTTCCAACAGTTACTAGGAGATATTAATTGGATCCAAGGGTATCTACATGTACCAAGGTCGGAGCTACTGCCCTTATTTTCTATCTTAGAGGGTGATCCTGATGTTACCTCCCCGAGGACATTGACACCTGCTGCTATGCAATCTTTACGCAAGGTTGAGGGAGCTATATCCATGGCACAGCTATGCCGCCATGACCCATCTTTGCCAATTTCTCTTTGTATATTAAAAACAAAAAATATTCCAACAGGAGTTTTATGGCAAGAGGGACCTCTATGGTGGCTGCATGGTAAATCAATTGGAGCAAAAACGCTTAGATATTATCCCGACTTGGTGGCTAATCAAGCCTTAATGGGAATAAAATTTTGCTTGACATGTTTCGCAAAGATGCCTGATAAGTTGATTATACCCTATACTAAGGAACAAGTGGAGGTCTTGGCCGCCACTGTGGACAATTGGGCTATTTTGCTTTGCACCTTTTCTAATACTATTGATAATCATTTTCCTAAACATCCAATTTTGAGTTTTGTGGAAAAGAATTTAGTGTACTTTCCACGAGTTACCTCCCCTAAGCCCTTATTGGGAGCTGTAACCATATTTACTGATGGCTCAAAAACAGGAGTAGGAGCTATGGTGGTGGATAATCAGTCACCGGTGGTATTTAATTTCCAACCCGATGCCCCTCAGACTACAGAATGCTTGGTGGTATTGGAAGTCTTTAAGAAATTTCCTGAGCCCTTTAATTTGTTTTCGGACTCACAATATGTAGTTAATGCGGTGTCCTCTCTCGAGGTGGCCGCTTCCATTGGCCAGTCAAGTCCGGTTTCCAATGTTCTAATACAGATTCAACAACATATACTTCAAAGGAGTAATCCATTCTATATTGGACATATTAGAGCCCATACCCTACTGCCTGGTTCTATGTCTGAGGCTAATGCAAGAGCTGATCAGGCAACCAGAGCTATGGCCTTGGTTGCTGCAGACCCAATGGAGCTTGCTCGAGAGTTTCACAGGCTCTATCATGTACCCGCTGATACTCTTCGTAGAAAATTTGCCTTGTCCAGAAGCAATGCAAGAGATATTGTGAAGGCCTGTTCCTCTTGTGTGACTTTTCTTCACCCTCCCCACACAGGGGTTAACCCTCGGGGCCTGCGCCCGACTGATCTATGGCAGATGGACGTGACTCATATCCCTGAATTTGGGAAGCTGAAATATTTACATGTGTCTGTTGATACCTGTTCAGGCATTATCCATGCCACCCCTTTGGCGGGGGAAAAGGTCACCCATGTAAAGACCCATTGCCTGGAAGCTTGGGCAGCTTGGGGCAAACCGTTGCGCTTAAAAACAGACAACGGCCCAGCATATTCCTCCCACGGCTTTCGTTCCTTTTGCACACAGCTTCAAGTTGAACATACTTTTGGCCTACCATATAATCCCCAAGGCCAGGGGATTGTTGAAAGGGCTAACAGAAGCCTCAAAGATATTCTGACAAAACAAAAAGGGGGAATAGCAGAAACAGCTTCCCCCAGGGACAGAATTGCTTTGGCACTTTTTACATTTAATTTTCTAATTTTTGATGGTCAAGGCCGAACAGCGGCTGATAGACATGCTAACATGACCCCCGAAGATAAGGGAGTGTCTGTTATGTGGAAAGATGTGTTGGATAACAAATGGTATGGACCGGATCCAGTTGTTGCGAGATCCAGGGGAGCTGTTTGTGTTTTCCCACAGAGTCAAGAAGTCCCTCATTGGGTTCCAACACGGCTGACAAGGAGCCTGAGACCAACAGCTGAAGATGAGGGCTGCAACAACATGGATGCTGATCCTGGCAATGAAGACAGCCCTGCTGAACGCGAGTCCAATGACGTTATGGGCGGTAACGAAGGCCTGGCCCATGCCAATGCCTGTTCATGCTAACTCTTCTATATTGCCCACACTGTTTTCCACCTCTTGCGATCTGGAGGCACCCTGTCTGCCTAACTCAGATGCTAAACAGGAGTTGTTTAATGCTACAAGGATAGCCCTAAATGGGACTATGTGCTTCTCCCTTGAGGAGAAAGGACCCTGCATAAGGCTTTTACGCAAAAACTTAACCAATTGGATGGATCCCCTGATGCAGAGTAATGTAGGGTTAGGGTCCCTGGGCGCAGTATTAGCCCAGGTGACTCAGGGGATCACCTCAGGGTCAGGAGGGCCCAGTAATGCTACATCTATCAATGCTACCACCTTGGCAATGAGAGTGGAGTCCCTGGTACCATTGGGAGGTGCATCCACTCCTAAAAATGCCACTCGTTTTAGGACATCACCACACTGTGTTCCAGATTTTTCATTTCCACCTACATTTACAGCCTGCCAAGCTAAGACTTGGGAAAAGACACAGGTTGCCTATGGGTTCTCCCTATCCCCATCTATGAGGAGATACCTTTATAACCAGTCTAATCAAGATTCTGCTATCGGATCAGGATGGTCCTGGTATCAATGGCTGCTCTCTAATGAAGTAGGAGCCACTGCAGACATCTCAGCCCTGGCAACGCTACGATTAACTAGGACTTGGCTCCTTAATGTGTCTGGTAGCATATCAGAGTCATTGGGCCAGGGGAGATGGCTTCGCATTTATCAAGAAGAAGAATTGAGTAATGCTACTCTAGGGGGAGCTGCGGTCTGCGTGACCCCTCCTTTTTCCTTTTTGCTTACTGATTCCACCCCGGATTCCTCGGGTACCTTGGATTGCACAAATGGATCAGTTAATTGCCACTTGTCTGAATGTTGGAATGGCACTCAAAAGCTGGCTATAATGGTGAAGGTCCCAACCTTCATACCTCTCCCGGTCCAAGCTGACCCAGACCAATTTCCCATCACAACACTTTTGCGTGAACGACGTGACTTCGGTATTACTGCAGCCATTGTCACCGCTGTAGCAGTGTCAGCGGCGGCTGCCGTCACGGCTGGGATAGCCATGGCTAATCAGGTGCAAACGGCGACCACAATTAACAACGTGGTTTCAAAAACAGCTGATGCATTAGAAACTCAAAATAGAATCAATAATCATATCCTTTCTGGCATAATAGCTGCCAATCAGAGGATAGATTATGTGCAGACTCAGGTGGATGAGTTGACCTGCCTGGTCCAGATCGGATGTGTCTCCTATCAGAAACATGTGTGCATTACTTCTCTTGTCTTTAATAATTCCAGGAATGAATCGCGAAGAATTGGGGAGTATCTGGCGGGGAACTGGTCGCGGGAAGCGGAGCTGTTTCTCCAGAATCAATTGTTTCAGATCACTATCCTGAATAACACTCGTGTCCAGCCCATCACCCTTGGACAATTTTCTGATTGGCTATATTCTGCTTTCTCCTTTTTCAAGGAATGGGTGGGGGTTGGGATATTTCTGGCATGCTGTCTGGGAGGATGCATGGTCTGCCTGTGGCTGATTTGCCGTCTTCGAGCCCAAACGAATAGAGACAAGGTTGCTGTCCTACAGGCCTTAGCCGCTTTGGAGTGTGGTGACTCTCCCCAAATATGGTTATCGGTTCTTAAGAACCAGTAGGCATTTGTCTGTCCTTCATAGCCTTTGCACCCCTGTAGGGCTTGTTCCCATTGCACCAGGGAAGGTATGCTGAGACAACGCTTGAGGTACTGCCTTTGCACCTCCTAGGGGTTTGTCCCATTGCACAGGAGAAGGAGTACCACGAGCCTGGGCCTCCCTTGATCGGCCCCCACATCATGAGGTGGGAGCCAGAACGGGAATAAGACCCCTTGTTGCCTATAAAACATAAAAGGGGGAACTGCAGGGAGCCGATTTGCTAGCCACCATTACAAGATGGCGCTGAGCCCCTGCACCACCGAGTAAACAACTCCATATATGGTAAGGCTGTGGACGGAACCTCTCGCATGCGCAGTAGTGCGCAGTAATCTTAGCCAATCCCGTGGCCGGGGGGCATCGAAAGATGAGTGAGTAGCCAATCCAGGCATGACCTGTGTCCGCTCTCCCTATATAAGCGGCTGCCGTTTAGTGCTCTGGGCCCTTCGCTTCCTGCTCTCCCAACAACCAAGAGGCTCCAATAAAGCGTGATTTGAGAAGAATCCTCGACTCGGTGGTTGTTCTTCCCTGCTGGCCAGGGGGGTTCGCCGCTGTGCCCCATTTTTTAATTGGGTTCTTAACTTGGTTTCATTAGTATAAAAATATCAATAATTGTCATAGGAAATTATTCAATTAAATAATATAACTCTAGGCCCTGGAGGTATAACTCAGCAGGCTAGGGCATGTACTGCCCTTTTTTGTTATTTTTATTGACCTATACATTTTTGTCCACTCCCTTCCCTTCTTCCCCTTCTCCTTTTCTATTCTCTCTCTCTCGTGACCCACATGTTCCCAATTTACTCAGGAGATCCTGTCTTTTACTCCTTCTTATTTGGATTCATGTATGTCTCTCTTAGGGTCCTCTTTGTTGCCTAGGTTCTCTGGGGTTGTAGATTGTAGGCTGGATTTTCTTTGTTTTATGTCTAAAAGTCATTATGTAGGCTGGTTTTCCTATGATTTATGTCTAAAAGCCACATATTATATTTATCTGTCTGGGTCTGGGTTACCTCATTCAATATTTTTTTTCAAGATCCATACATTTGCCTGCAAATTTCAAGATGTCATTATTTTTTTTCTGCATAGTAATACTTCATTGTGTAAATGTACCACATTTTTTTAATCCACTCTTTGGTTGAGGGGCATCTAGGTTGTTTTCAGGTTCTGGATATTATGAATAATGCTGCTATGAACAAAGTTGAGCATGTGTTCTTACGTTATGGTTGAGCATCCTTTGGGTTTATGATCATGAGCAGTATTGCTGGGTCTTGCAAGCAGTAGATTGTTTCCTAATTTCCTGAGAAATTGCCTTAGTCATTTCCAAAACAGCTGTTTTTTCTCAAAACAAGTTTTCGCTCCCCACCAGCAATGCAGGAGTGTTTCTTTTATCCCATATACTCTCCAAGCATAAACTGTCACCAGTGTTTTTGATCTCAGAGTTGTTTTGATTTGCATTTCCCTGATGACTAAGGATATTGAGCATTTCCTTAAGTGACTTTCAGCCATTTTAGATTCGTCTGTTGGGAGTTCTCTGTTTAGGTCTGTACCCCACTTTTTTTGTTGGATTATTTGTTCTTTTGATGTTAAATTTTTTGAGTTCTTTGTTTATTTTGGAGATTGGTCCTCTGTCTGATGTGGGATTGGTGAAGATCTTTCCCCATTTAGTAGGCTGCTTTTTTTTCTTAATGACTGTGTCCTTTGCTTTGACAGAAGCTTCTCAGTCTCAGGAGGTCCCATTTATTAATTTCTCCCAGTGTCTGTGCTACTGGGATTATATTTAGGAAGTGGTCTCCTGTGCCAATGTGTTCAAGTGTACTTCTCACTTTCTCTTCTATGGGGTTCAGTGTGGTTGATTTTAAGTTGAGGTCGTTGATCCATTTAGACTTGAGTTTTTTGCATGGAGAAAGATATGGATCTGTTTGCACTCTTCTGCTTGTACTGCTCTTGTAGAGTTCCAGAATTCAGTTCCCAGCACTCTCATCAGACAGTTCACAACCACCTGTAGCTCTAGCTCCAGAGGACCCAGTGCTGTCTTCTGTCCTCTGAGGTTACCGGCACACTATGAGGAAACACACACACACACACACACACACACACAAACAAACAAAAAATAAAAGTAAATGTTCTAGTAATTATAACTCTATAAAAGCTTTCCTTCATTAGATTTTGAAATATTCGAAAGCACACTATGGAATTTTAAAACTTAATTTAAATACAGTATATGACCTCAGTCTTGCTCATTTAATTCTTACTTTTAATGAATAATTTTGATGTTTGTATTTTCGAGTATAATTTGTAGTAATTGTGATTTAACAGAAATTCTACACATGAATGTCCAGTGCTCCATTCCTTTGAAAAGAGCCAAACTCTGTTGCAGAGCATTTGCTTACTAAAAGTATCAATAACATTAAATAATAGGTATATTAGTTTACACAATAATTCCTTGGAATTATTTTATAATAATTTATAAACACAAAGGATAGATAGCAAAGGATGTATATACTTGCATATTGATCTTGATCATTTAACCTCAGCTTTGTCCTAAGCATGTTATCGTTAAGTTATCCTAACTCAGTACACATGCATCTCTGAAAATCCTTTGCTTTCATTCATGGGAAAATCCTTTGCTCACCTTCATGGGCTACAATTACAGCTGTATGTGCTGCTCCATCTCAAGCACATCCTTGATATTCTGGCTTCTTAATGCAGTAGAACATATTTCCTCTCAGAGCACTGTGCTCCATCCAAGCTTGAAGATAACATTTTCTTTAAAGAAGAGTAAGCTAATTATACTTCATAGTGTTTTGGTTCTAAGAATGGAATAAGTATAACAAAATCATATTTACACTTGACTAATTTTCTAACTAAAGTGACTGAAGATGCCAAAAGAAAACTTACAACATGTTTGTGAAGTTATGCTAGTAGTTACATAGCAGTTCATGTTTCTTTTTATATAACATAATTCTTTATTGACTCTTTGGACATTTCAAATCATGCACCCCAATCTCACTCACCTCCCAGTCCCTACATATCTGTCCCTCAACTCTGCAGCATTCTCCCTGAAAAGAACCTCCTAAATTAATTCAAAAGAAAGCAACAACAACAAAAAAACCCACCATGCTCTTCCATCTTTTCTGCCTCTCCTTCACCTTTTCATTTGTCCTGGTGGCATCGGGAGCTGCAGTGTGCCACAGTCTGGCTTTTGTTCAATCACCTTTACTAGCAAATGTTCGTTGCAATGAGTCATTGGTCTGGTTCAAGGCCTCTGACCTCTGATATACCATCATCACTGGATCATCCCCAAAACTCTCCTCAGCATCCTACTGTTTCCTTGAGTGATGGAGATCCTGTGGCTACTGTTTCAAAGGACCAGTTCTTTCATGTGCTCCAGCAGGTCATAGCTGGAATAAATGTTGAGGTTGGCCAACCCAGGGCCCAAGATATGGGTCTCGGTGGTCATTGAGCTGGTCAATCTGGGCTGCTGGGATTGTTCCCCCTCAGGCAAGGGATGGATCCTGCTCTCCTACACCCATGGTGAGGGGTCAGATCTCCCATGACCAAATGAGGTGTGGAACCATCTCTCCAAAGTACAGGGTTGGGAGATAAAGGGGAGCTGGCAGCTCTCCCATGATGGGAAGGCCCAGCTTTTTCTGTTACAGTGTCCAGTGAGAGGCAGGGCCAGCTATCCCAGGGCCAAAAGGGCTGGGCAACCTCAGCATGGCCCTTGGATTTCAACACACATGGTTTCTATGGCCCCTTGTGGTAATACAGGCCATGGACCTCAACCCAGACAACAGTTGCAGCAGGACCACAGACCCAGACATAGCCCTCAACAGCAGCTTGGTTCCAGATATCACCATGGCCACGGGTGATAGCATAGGCCACCCAGATCACTATGACCCCAGAAGAAGCATGGCCTTTGGACACCAACATGGCTACAAGTGGTGGCCCAGATCAGGGACCTCCTTTTGCTTAGTCAAAATGGGTCATGGATGTCAACATAGGCTCTGACTATGGTAGGACCACTGATCGAGAAATGGCCCTTGGCAGCAGCTGGGCCTGGATGTCATCCTGGCCCTCATTGCAAACAGGTCACCCACATCAGCCTGTTCCTTACCTCCTTTGCTTCTTCAGGTCTGCCTCTTTCCATAGCACATGAACTGTTCTGGTTCTCTTTCTCTCCTATTTCTCCACCATGTACTTGCTCATAATAATGGCACCTACCTGCCCAGTGCTGCAAGACTCCATGCAGGCCTCTGGTTATCTTCAGTCAGCCTGGACTGTGCAGATCCAGGCTGGCCTGTGGGTGTCTTTCACCCACCTGTGCCAAGAGGCACCAGGCAGCCTGTGTATGACTTAAGCCATCCTGAACTGCCTAATAATGTTTCTTATTGCCTCATGTCTTATATATGCTCAATAAAAATGAAATTAAAACAAATAAATAAAATATAAAAGAACCACCATTTTACCTAAATTACAAAAAAAAAAAGAAAGTCCACCCACTGTCACATGTACTCCTTCATTTGAGTGGTCTTCACTGAGAAGTATATTTAAGAAATAACTAATAATTCTAAGTAATATTAAGTATATTAACATTAAGTAATATTAATTTTAAGTAATATTGAGTAAATATTTAATAACAAACCATTTTGAGTAAACATTGATAGCTTTTAGTGAATTCTATGCTTTGGTTTTCATGTGTCTTGAACGGCCCCCTCAGAGACACTGTTGCAAATGTTTTAGTAAGAAACATTTTTATAATGAAGCTTTATGAAAGCAGACATTTACAAACTCCATGTTTTATTAAATATACCATGTTTACTCTTTTCAAGCATTTATTGATGGATTTTGTTCAGGGGGTGGGTGTGTGGAGATCAGAGGACAATGTGTGCAAGTCCCTTCTCTACTTCTATGATTGGGGCCTTGGGGATTAAACGAGGCTGTCAGGCTTTTCTCTCTGAGCCATTTCATCCCCGTGTGCTCCTGTCTAAGACTGCCATCAAGCCTTTCCATGACCACAGAAAGAAAGATGCCAGGTAACAATTCTTTCCTGCAGATGCCTTCACTAAGTGATGTGTGTCTGTGTGCACAGAGGACTATGAAATCTGAGGAAGCGCGGTCTTTGTCCCTTCCCTCCACTGACTTCTCACACCCTTCATCCTTTTTTTCCCTGTGCCCTATCCACTCTTTCTTTCTTTCTTTCTTTCTTTCTTTCTTTCTTTCTTTCTTTCTTTCTCTCTCTCTCTCTCTCTCTCTCTCTCTCTCTCTCTCTCTTTCTTTTTTTCTTTCATTATTTATTTTTTGGTTTTTTCGATGTAGCTTGGAACCTCTCCTGGAACTAGCTATTGTAGACCAGGCTGGCCTCGAACTCACAGATATTCATCTGTCTCTGCCTCCCCAGTGCTGGAAATAAAGGCGTGTGCCACCACCGCCCAGTTTATTAACTTTATTGTCTAGCCTTTTTGCCTCCCTTTTAGTCCAGGTGAGTCAAACCTTCTCAGGTACTTCTCCTAGGAATTACTTTGTATGTGAGTAATGTTCTCTTTAATCAGCAAATACCCTAGATGCTCTTTTTTTGTTTGAGGTCTTTGTTTGCCTTGTATTCTTTTGAAATCTGGTCTCCTTCCAGCCAGGCTGGCCTTAGACCTGCTATGTAGCTAATGATTATGTTGAACCTTTCCTTTCCTGCCCATACATCCCAAGTGCTGGCATTAAAGGCTTTGCATCAGCAGACCCAGCCTATATTCTTAAAGAAAGGTGTGGATTACTCTCTGTTGCTTTTGAAAAGTATTGAAAACTGGGGATTTGTTTCTGATCCAATTTGAGATTTAGGCATGTGTTAAAAGGTGATCTTGCCCTTATAAACAAGAGTCAACTCTGTTGCTGTCTATTCTAATGAGGTCTAAATACATAACACATTTTATAAAACACTAAAGTGGTGCACCAGCATTCTCCATGAAAAACTCCGAGCACCTTGTGTATGTAACAGAGTAACAGCCCACATTGGCTGACTGTGATAGATGCAGTATTAAAGTTCTGAGTAGGATAAATCTCTCAATGGAAAATGGTTACCAGGTAAGAAGACAAGTTCCAAAGGGACAGAAAAGCTGCCAGTGAACATGCTAGACAAGGAGGAAAGCTGACACATCAGTCTGCCTTCCATCACCAGAAGGACTAGCACCTTTCTATAGTAACAAGCTATGGACAAAGCCTCTAAAACGTGATCTTGTTCCAGGTCCTGAAGTTGGTTTTCATAGAGTGACATGACCCAACAGTAGCTAGTAGGACTGAATTAAGCCTCCTTGTGTTTAACAGGCTCCATGAACATCAGTGTTAAAAAAATAAATTTCTATTTTAACTATGAAATGATTTTCTCATTGTAATAGTTTTGCTCCCTGTTCATAAGACTTTGTTTTTATTAATTAAGTCATTATTTGCATGCAATGCTGTCTTAGAGCCTGAATAAATACTGAGGGCCTCACCTCATATTTGCATAGCAACAAATTAAAAGTAAATACTAATCGATTAAGTGTTTCCTTCTTGACTCACAGACCACATTAATATCCTGTATCTCTCCTCCCTCTAAAGAATATTCCCTGTTTAGAGAACCTCCTGGGCAATCACTTGGTTTTGACAGGAAGTGATTTGTGAGGAGCATGGTGTAGGTGCTAGATCTCATGGGAGCTGAATTTTGTATGCATTAGCTTTGCCAACAGTAAGTAAACACGGGAGGATTCTGAATATAGAGGTAGCATGGGAGAATGGTGGGCATGGGGATGCACCCAGCAGTGTCTTGCACTGTGTCTTTGGACAGGTAGAAAGGGGGCAGTCTTCAGACAGCCAGGAAAGGCACAGAATGGGGGCAAGTCTGGCCAAGAGTCTCAGCAATGCTCAGGACCCCTAAATACTGATTTCTTACCTTAGAAGCAGCTCCTCGTGCTTGACATTTAGGTAGGGTTATATTTGAATAGTCTGTGTCCTGTGAAATGTCAATTTTACAGAAAATAATTTTACAAGAAAATAATAAAATAAGCCTAACATTAACTATTTTTTTGATGGAGGATTCTCATTGGCTAATAAACAAACTGCCTTGGCCAGCCCTTAGGTGGGTGGAGTAGACAGAACAGGAAGAAGGAAGTGAGGTAGATGGCTCAGTCAGATGCTACTCCTCTCCTAAGTTAGGCAGACCACCATGCCTCTCCTCAGAGAGAGATGCGATGAAGCTCCAGCCCAAGATGGACTTACACTAGAAACTTCCCTGTAAGACACCGCTCATGGTGTTTACATATATTATTAGATATGGGTCAGTCAAGATGTGAATAAGAGGCTGAAAATAATGGGCCAGGCAGTATTTAAAAGAATACAATTTGTGTGTTGTTTATTTCGGGTCAAAAGCTAGCTGGTGGTTGGGAGCCGGGCGGCAGGAACACGGCCCACATCTCCACACTACATTTTTTTCACTAGAAATGGGACACTTCAGATTCTTTGAGTAATTCATTGTCTTCCTGCTGCCATTGCTGAGAATATTAATTGGACATTTAGTGGAAAGAATACTATTTTTTAAAAAAATGAGCCGTATTTCTTTGTTGGAATGGAAATGATCCCTAAAGCTGTGTACAGCTGGAGAAATGACTTGGTCAGTATAGTGCTTGCTATTGAGCCTGAGGATCTGACTGCTCTCTCCAGTACCCCCAGGACAGACAGGAGGATTCCTAGGCTTGACTGATCACATGTTTGAACCAGTTGGTAAGCTTCAGGTTCAGTGACAGACTCTGTCTCCAAGTGTTGGGTAGGCAGGGTGGAAAAGGTAACTCAGCTGTTAAGAGCACTTGTTGCTCTTCCAGAAGACCAGAGCTCAGATCTCAGCACCACAGCAGCCAGCTCACAAATGTAACTCCAGTTCTTCAAAACCCAATGTCCCCTTCTGGTCTCTGTGGATACATACACACCGCACATGAGCACGTGCATACACAAACACACACACACACACACACACACACACACACAAATAGATAAATACAAAATAAATAAAGAGCTAAAATAAAGATAAAAGTATAGAAGGAAAAAAGGCCACACCTTACTAACCTTTGTACCATTCGTACAATATGGTGCCTAATACATTAAGTAATATAGATTGAGCTAATAAGGGAAGTACCCTGTTTTGTGATATAACTACAAATTTCCTTAGATTTGGAGACTTATAAGCTTATCGAAATTTCCTAAATATTTATTCAAATATGCAGAATGTTGATCATATGGTGTAAGTAATGGTTTGGGCTCTAAGATTCTAAGAATTCAAGACTCTAAGTCTATCATGCTTATCACTGCTCTAATGTTGTCCCTCCCCCACCCTTTTATTTTTACCATGAACCATATTTTTATGGTTTCAAAATTGTTTGGAAAAATATTTTCTTCTTTGTGTCATATTTTATTCTTTTTCAGACACTAAACATGTTCCACAGGAGATGAGAGATAAAAGAAAACATTCAGTGACCTTTTCTATGCCAGCATGGTGCAGACATCACTGAAGTGAGTCAGGATAAAATGCATCATTAGTTTTATGCTATGTGAATTTTACATCACAGTAAAATTTTCACAGTTCCCTGCCACCAGACATCTCAATCCTGAACAGCACAGCTCTCTATTCTGATTGTTCAGGAGCTTGAAGGAAACACATACCCAGCCAAATAATACTAAAATGAAAATTGGCATATGTGAAAAACTCTAATTTTTAAAGTACACACAATTTTTCCTCTCACTGTTCAGTTTCTCTATGTGAACAGCACCAAGTTTATGTTTGTTTTTCATGATTTGATCAAATCTCTAAGATACTTCAATCAATTGCTATGTGGCTATGTCTTACTCTGACTTCCTCAAACCAGTGCATTCTTTCTTTCTTACTTTCTTGCTTTCTTTCTTTTTCTTTATTCTGTTCTTCCTTTTCTTTTTCTTTTTTTTTTTTTGTGAACCAGATAGGAATCACTTGGGCTCATACAGCAATCCGCATTCATACAACCATGCTTGATAACAGTGTTGGTTCACTCGACTTCTTCACAGGAAAGAACCGTCCAATGGATTCCACAGGCAGACCCTAGTTCTACCTTTGTAGAGCAGACTCCCCAAGCGCAGGTCTAGTCTTGCTCTTACTAATAACTGCAGTAAGAAACTCATACACTTCTAGGGATAGAGTATTCCAAAATGTCCTTACCTACCAGCTGAGCAATGTTTTGCGCAATCTGGCAGCCTTTTCTCCATTGAAAGTTTCTCCTCCTCTGCTAATGCACCCTGCCTTACCTCTTTATTCCCCTTGATGTGGGAGAGTCTTCTGTTTGTGTTGATTTCATTCGTTAATAAAGAAACTGCCTTGGCCCATTTAATAGGCCAGCCCTTAGGTGGGTGGAGTAGACAGAATAGGAAGAAGGAAGTGAGATAGATGGCTCAGGCAGTCACCATGAAGCCAGCCACCAGGTCAGACATGTTGAATCTTTCCCAGTAAGACACCACTCATGGTGTTACACAGATTCTTAGATATGGGTCAGTCAAGATGTGAGTAAGAGGCTGAAACTAATGGGCCTGGCAGTGTTTAAATGAATATAGTTTGTGTGTTGTTATTTCAGGTGTAAACCTAGCAGGGCAGGATGAAAAGCAGGCCTGCTCAGCTCCTCACTACATCCTCTCCCTCGTGTGGAGTCCCCTCTTCATTACCCTCCCTCTCCTATCTGTGGACCCTCCCCCCTTCATTCTCTTCCCTTTCCTGCTCTGTGAACCACTTCATCCTTCTCTCTTTCAGTTTCTCATAATAGTTTTGAAGAAATATATGTGCCTATCTTTGCTACAGCAGAGGCACACTAATGTGCATTTAACAATTATCAGCACAATGTCTGGAGATGCCTACAGCATGTGCCCAAATTCTGTCCTTGCTCTACTCCCAAATACTTTGTAGCTCTTCGTTCTGAGAAACCATGACTCTGAAAGTGTCTACAGGAATGTTCTTTCTCTAAAGACTGGTCATTTGACTTACTCATGTCCAAGTCTTTTTTCAAGTTCCTTTTGTAAGAGGCTTTCCCCCTTACTTTGTTTGTAAATACAACCCTGTTACTGGTCCATCTTCCCATTCTCTGTTTCATTTACTGTCAGTGTCAGCCACAATTTAACTTGCGATGTGCATACATAAGCTATTCTGTGTGTTATCTGTCTCTCAGCTATAATGTAATTCCCTTGAGTACTTAATAAATATTTGAATTAATGAGTACATACACATTTATCTAATAAACATTAGAAAGGGTAAAAATTGTCACATTTTTGTCTGGTTACTTAAAGAGTAGTCGCCTTCACATTATATTCTATGTAACCTTTATATCCACAACCACACATATGCACTATAGGTCAGAGGACATAACAACTGTCCCTTTTGTATTCTTACATTCTGACTTTAGAATTTAAACTGTCTTCATTACTATTGTCTCATATCTGTCATTATGAGATAGCTACAATTTAAACCCCTTTGATGCTGCAATCCTGCTTTATATAGTATTTATATACACTTGCTTAAGATTGCAAAAGACCAGTAAATAGTAGTTACTGCAGGATAGTTAATTAGGTTGTATGTACAGCTATTCATGGATGCATGTATGGATGTGCTTACTGGGCCACAGATAACAAAAGGAGTATGCATCTGTATCTCATATGAAAGATATTTTTTCTTTTTTCTGTCTCTTTGAGGGTTCTAATTTGTGAAATTTAATAAGACTGTAGTAATGGGATTTACGGTTTCATTTGTCTTTTACACAAATCATATCAAGTCTCATCATTTCAATTATCACCTCTGTCTGTATAATTCCCCTGTTGAGTCTCGATCTTGACCACTCTTGTGAACTCCACTATCGCATTTCTAATTGCCTACAGGGCGTTTTCATGTGGGAGCCAGTGCATCCCCATGAACCCACCAAAAACTCTCAGTGTCCCGCCACTGCCTCCTTCTCCATCATCTAAAATGGGAGGCTGTGTGTCTTGATTTTCATGCTGTGCATTTTAAGGTCAGAGAAATGTGCTCTTCTTTCCAAACATGTTTACATTTCAGACAAATTATCTGCCAAACTCCATCTCTTTATACCCTCATACCTAATTTTTGTCTTCCATGCCTCTGTTATTATGTTATAATAATTTTAACCATGCTCTTTTCTCTTCCACTCTTTCAAATATCTTCCAACCTTTAAGAGTTCAATTCAGTTTACCTTTAAAATACATTACTTTAGCCATTTTTATAGAAGCCAACACTTCTATAAAATTTTAAAAGACCATTTCTTGGAAAATCTGGTAATTTTATGTGGAAATCTAAAACCTTTCCAACATCAAGCTATTCATCTTGTACATTGGACACAGATAGCAATGTTCTAATGCTGTGGTTTGGCTGTGCTTTGCATCTGCCAACAATGGGATTAAAGGCATTGTGCCCTTAGTGGGATTATTGGGAAGTTATGGACCGCAGGGAGGTGGGGCTAGTGGAAAGTCCTTGGGTCATGGAGGGCTGTGTTCTTAGAAGTCGGTTCTTACAGAAATGTTTTAGAAGCATGTGCTTGGACAAACCTCTTCAGGTTTCTGATGTAGATTGTGGCTGTCACCACTGAATCTGCTGTGATGGGAAGCAACCTGAATGCAGTTTCTCCAGCCTGCATGCCTGGGACCTCTGCAACAGTAAACTAAATAACCCCCCTTGACTTCTTTTCATGTGCATGTATGTAGTGTGTGTGGCCATGTAGATGCTTGTTTGCATGTATGTGAGTACAAGTATGTTTACATCTGGTTGATGTCAGCAGTCTCCTGTGTAAGATCTCTTTTGTTACAGTGAAGGAAAGCTGACACATACATATTTCTTCTGTCATAAATTGCTGAAATGGAGCCTTTCACCTCTTGGGTAGGATGAAGTTTCATTTAGGTTGTGATCCTGATTCCTCTAACCTGTGATCATTCCACACTTTCAATATGCCTAGATCAAGTCTAGGATGTGTCAGTCCTGTGGTTTCAGAGTGACAATCTGCATATTTACAAAATGACTTACAACTTTGACCACACAAATTGAGACAAACTTACAACATGCTCTTTTTTGCATGGTTCACTTACATTGACCTTTTCCTGTCTTCTTTCTTATTGCCTATGCAATTTAACCTGGGAAAAGCTCTTCCCTCAAATTTCTTTTTTGGACAAGGAGTAGATTTATTTTATTGTGTGTATATGAATATTTTTGCTTGCATTTGTGTACGTGTACCACATGTATGCCTGGTATCTGTAGAGGTCAGAAGAGGGCATCTGATCCCTGGAACTGGAGTTATGGATGGTTGTGAGTCACCACGTGGGTTCTGGGATTTGAACCTAAGTCTTCTGGAAAGCAACCAGTGTCCTTAACCACTGAGCCATCTCTCAACCCTTCAAACTCTTTTATTGTTGGTTGGTTCGTTGGTTGGTTGGTTGGTTGGTTGGTTGGTTGGTTTTTGAGATAAAGTCTCACTGTATAGCCTTGGATGTCCTTGAACTTATAAATATCTGCCTGCCTCCTATGTGTTGGGATTAAAGGCATAGTTAGCAGCCCTCAAACTCTTAGTGTAACATGCCATCTGATTCTAACCACAGCCTGATGGGTCCTAACACCAGGGACTCAGTTTTATGCAGATCATTCTTTCAGTTGAATACACAAGTTCAAATTGATTGGAGCTTTTACTGAAGTGATTGTTAATTCAGACTAGTTATCTTAACTGGGCTTTAAATTAGAACAAGAAAACAAACAAAAATGTTAAAAAGAAGACAGAATAAATTCAGGATTTATTTGTATCATCATTTGATACCTACCGTGTTGACTAAACTTTTTACATATTGTATTTGTGTGTATGAACACACATGCATGCAAGAGGGAGCACAGAGAGAAGGAAAGAGAAAGTAAATATGAGGATATTTGGTGTAAAATATGTTTTCAAAGCTAATAAGGGCTAGGCTTAATGAATCATGTGTGTAATCTCATCACTAAAGCTGAAGTTTGCCATGAGTTTAAGGCTAATATATACTACATAGCAAGAGCCTGTCTCAACAACAACAACAAGAAAAAGATAATAATGGTGTCAGAGATAATGAATGATTAATTTTCTGGACTGAACTATGTTCAGAAAAGATACAATTGCATGCAGTCAATTTAAAAGGAGTCATGATAACCATCCTTGTCAACTTGGCCGGTGTGGAGTCAGCTGAGAGATAGATATTCACTTCTGTGTATGTCTGTGAGGCCATCTCCAGAAGAGTTCCTGGGGATCAAGATGGCCTGAATGTGTGGCATTACCTGCTGGTGGAATAAGGAAAAAGAGAGAGAGCCAGGGCAAGGTTAGCACTCCATCTGTCCCTTCCCCCCCCCCGACATGAACTTCTCTGCTTCACCCTGATTTCCAGGTACCATGGACTCAACCCTCATGGCAACTCCTGACCCCATTAGTTGTTTCTGCAAAGTGGCTCAGTAGCTGTGGAAAAGTTGCTGTTCCAGGAGGGTGGCTAAGATGTTCTCATGTGCTTGCTAATGTGGATTCACCTAGTATTTGCATGTGTCCTGAACATCACAAAGTAATTTCAATGAGTCTGAAGGAAGCTGCCTTGAAAGGGCTTCTGACTCTTCCCATATTGCCTTTATATCTACAATGAAAAGTTTTTCCTTTCCTTGGGGGAATTCTTTGCAGACTGTAGTTCAGACAGACAGAGGGCAAAGATAAAAGAAATGGCTCATTGACTCCCTTTTCTAAAGTGAACTTTGCCCTGTTCTTGTTAACCTTAGACAAGGTGGAAGACTGCTGTGATTTAGAAGTTTGTTGAAAGACTCTAATCCAGTTTTCCTGTTTTAAATTTATGGAAGAAATGATTATATCAATTATCTTTAAAGCATAACGATTATGAAAATAATCTCTGAAACACCAGTTCTGGAAGTCTCATACTCAAGTTTAAACAATGAACTGGACACTTAATCTTTCTGATTTCAGATGAGGTCCCCATGTCTCCTTGTGTTTTCAATTTGATCCAAAGCTTATGACAGTGTTAGATTTCAAGTGTGATTTGACAGTCTGGATGCACTGTTAACCTTAGCACTGAAGAACTTGCAGGAATAAAGAGAAAACATGATTTCCCTCCCTAGAACAGAGACAATTTGAGACAACTGTAGATTAATGTTGCATTTTGTGCCTAAACTGTGAAAGAAAATGTTTAAAATTAGTTTGTTCTCAATTCGTTTCCTTTGGAAGAAGTAGAGACATTCCATTATATTGATCGGCTTTACTAAGAGGTTCTGGCTCCATAACAATCAATATGCAAAATGGGTAGTGCATATATATAATGATAAAGCAATGGTTTTAAGGTAGAATTGGTATCCTTCATGTACTAGTACTTGGTGCTAATCAATAGTCTAGTTTATTGACTGATTGGTTGATTGATTTCTTTTTTGGTCCTGGGAATTAAACCCAGAGCCTCATGGTAGGCGAGAGCTCTGCCCTTGAGATGCCTCCATAGCCATGTATTTTAGGATGCATGGGGAAATATTGAGTCAGGTTAAGAACCTTATCAGCCATCATGGTCAGGTGGTTTTTCATAATTTTTATTTATTTTTATTTCCATTTGTTTATTTATGATGAGAGGAAAAGGCACACACAGCAAGAAGTCAAATGCAAGTGAATTATATAAATATAACATGCGGTAATTCTGTCTAAATGTGTATAGCCAAAACCATAATAATGTATCGTGTAACTTAACTCATCCTGGTTTAAATGTTATGACTTAGGCAGAGATCCATGCCCACATGTGCAATTGTACCCTACTGAAACTGTGGGATTTCTCTCACTTCAGGTTAGTAACATAGATCGATCAAATGCCCAAATATTATACATCAGAAGCCATAAACTTAGTTGTATTTCTGTACATAATTTCACAGAATCTCAGGAAGTTAGGAGAGACCCATTCTCTAACCGCATATGTAGTGTGAATCTGGGGAAAATGTTATCTCTTTCTTCCAATGAGAATATAAAAATCTATTTTTCTTTGATAAATTGTATGTAAAATGTTAGGAGAATAAATTGGACAGTAAAATATGCATCCATAAAACATAACATACATGATAAAATAAATGTGTATATAAGTTTATCATTCTCCATAATTATTTATATTATATTTCAATTGTTTCATGACCCCAATTTCTTGCATGCCTCAAGTTTCCTGATCCAAAAAACCCTGTGTTTTTCCTTTTTAAGGAATTAAGCCTTCAACTTTTTCCAAAGGAGAAAACAACAGCTATCCGGAAGTCCCAGAAGAGGGAAAAACGAAGGGATCTCAAACAGCCAGTAACTAATCCTTCTGATGCTAACAGCTATCTAACCAGAAGACAAGGCGCCAGCCAGGTGCAGTGGCACATGCTTTTAATTCTAGTACTTAGGAGGCAGAAGCAAGTGGATTTCCGAGTTTGAGGTCAGCCTGGTCTACAGAGTGAAGTTCCAGGACAGCCAGAGCTATATATTTGGACCTTGAGTCAAAACAGATAGATAGGTAGGTAGGTAGGTAGGTAGGTAGGTAGGTAGGTAGATAGATAGATAGATAGATAGATAGATAGATAGATAGATAGATAGACAGATAGACAGATAAATGAATAAATAAATAAAGTTTCATTGTATGATAGACTCAGTCCAACTAGAGTATTTATTGCTTTAACTTTACTTATGTTACAAGACAGTAAAATCCCTACTATTTTAATGATTTTGAAGTCAACAACACTCAGTTATGAAATGAGGTAACTGTACAGCGTAATGAATCCATGACCAATTTCTGCAGCTTGGGTTGAGTTTCAAGCTCTGCATAAACAGAGCATATTGGCACACACAGGCAAACCCAGAACTAGGGATGTACAGGCAGGACAATCAGAAATGCAAGGCCTGCCTTCACTATTCAATAGTATTGAAACTAGCCTACGATATATGAGACCTGGTCATTGACACACAGATACACAGTCAAACACACACACACACACATAACCAGACATAGATACTCACACACACACACACACACACACACAGACACACACAGTCAGACACACACATATACACAATCAAACACACAGAAACACATACAAAGAGACAGACAGTTATACACACACACACACAGCGAGAGACAGACACATACACACACAGTCAGACACACACACAGTCAGACAAAACACACATCAAATTTTTAGACTCCACAACATTTAGATGAGACTTTTGAGAACTATGATTTATCCACACTATAGAGAAATAGAGACTATAGCAGAATCTTTAACAACTCACAGAATATACAGTCATAATGATGCCCAGCAGGGATACACGGAGCCCGTCTGACTTTCTATGTTCAACAAATTATTTTACATATTATCTTGGTTCTTTTTCATTTTCAGAATTCCATTTATGAATTGACCTATATTGTATAGCTCACAATGTATTTTATCATTATTTCTTGCATTTTTCCTGTTGAATTATTTTGAAAAATCAAAGATTAGAGCTCATTTTGAATTAGAAGGTAAAGGTATATTAAATGGCCAGAAGCTACTGAAATGTTGGAGAATCGTTAGAAAACAGGTGGGGCAGGTGGCCATGTCAGAGGAGTAGCAGGTGGCACTGAAGCTTAGAGAGACCAGCCTTCCAGGAAGCAAAGCACTGATGGGTGAATCTCAGATAGTAGTGTGATTATCTCATAGAAGTACCCTGTTCTGTTGCACACTTTTTACCAGTGGGTTATTATGAAGATGATTTCCTCTTAAGCTGTACTGTTTAATTAAAGAAACAATTTTATTCAATAATAGTGTTAGTTTAAATAAAATTTTAATGATTAAGGGTTTTTAACAAATATAGTAAGGGAGTGTGATAGAGGCTACTTTAGTGGTAAAACTAAATAGGAAAAATGTAGGATATAGTGTTGCCCCTCCCCCTAATAAAGCAGGGACTGCAGAGGATAGAAAATAAGAACAAGAAAATGTCACATAACGAGGACTTATGAGATTCTCTCGAGGAGTCATGGAGACTGTTGCTTCTGTTAATGATTGGGAAAAACGGTTGAGTCCCAGGAGTTTACTCAAGTTCTTTTTGATATTGGAAAATGTGTTCATGGGTTTTGGTACATTGTAACTAAAACAAAGCTTTAAACAATTGATTTCATGTAATGAGAAAACAAAGAATTAGATGGTTAGTTAAGATAATTGGACTAGACTCTAAACTATGAAAATAAAGACTAGTAGCTTGCTTTTCTGGCAGTTTTAGAAACTACTGCCTATGTAAACGGTTATGGCAGAAGGGTTCCTGATCTATGAGATGTCTTGTTTTCACCGGAAATAACTAAAATATTCAGTCGTGTAAGGGATATGTCAAACATGCAGTTTTTTACTTGTACTCATTGTAATCTTTCACTTAAAAAACAAAATGGAACCACGCTGTAACTTTCATATTGCTTGAAAGATTCTACTGGGTTATATAAGCTTCAAAAGGGGAAAATAAAGAGTATAAAAGAAATAACCAGGAAAAATGTAGAAGGAAATGAAAGGAAGGCATCAGGAAGTAGTTAGAAGGAAGTCACCAGGAAAGACACAGAAGGGAAACATCAGGGTAGAAAAACAGAACAGAAAAAGAACAGAGTAGAACAAACAATACAAAGAATAATAAAGTAGAAGTGGTGCGGGATTCCCCTCTGTATGCTGTGATTACCATTAATGAATAAAGAAGCTGCTTTGGACCTATAAGTACTAGAATGAAAGAATAAGTAAGCACATGCTTTGTCCTATACCGCTACCGCCTGCCCCCTGTCCCAGCCCCCTTTCCAGTGTATACCACAGCCTAATCAGAGAAGCTTCATCTCCAAAACTGCATCTTTCAAGTGAAAGTAATCCTGCCCCAGTCGCAAATATACTTTTACCTGGATATTCACATCCCAAATAGCCCTCTTTGAGCCCTATTCCTGTAAGGTGCATTTTCCTTAAGGTAGACAGATCATCAGCTGCTTATATTTTCCCAGGACAAATATGATCTTGAGAGCCTGTCCTAATTGAACAATTGATTAATTAGCACTTTTCTGTCTTCACCAGGGAGTGAGAATTTAGAGGGTAATACTGTGCTAATAAGTTCACACCTTTCCTATTTTAAACTGTTTTCAATTAGGGAAATACAAATCCCCGAGACATTTAAAAAAAAATAAACCTTCTCATCTATGCAAAACTCAAAGTAGGTCACCTCACCTGTTTCTACTTGACTCGACCATTTGATGAGGAAGGGGCCATTTCCCTCTCACATGCCTGTTTCAAATCTAAGACATATTTGAAGGGGAATACTGCAGCACAATATTTAGAGGTGCAAAGAGCAACCGTATGTCATAGACAGCTCAATAATGAGTTGTGAAGATCAGATCTCCTTTCCTTACTTGACAAGTCTCTTCTACTCATGTACTCAACTTCATGTGTGCACGTTAGTGCACACAGCTGGAATGTCTATCTATTGTCTATTGCTTTTCTTTCTTTTAGCTCTGGTCCCATGGATCTGCAGAGATGGCTCAGCAGTTAAGAGCACTTGATACTCCTGCAAAAAAAAAAAAATTGTTCCCAGTACTCACAGGATGACTTACAACTGTCTGTAACTCCAGTTACAGAGAATCCAATCTTCTTTTCTGGCCTCTGCAGACATCAGGACCATGTGTGATACACACACAAACTTTCAGGTAAAATACTTATTATACACATCAGACAAATAAACATTGTCTTTTAAAATATAGGCAAAACTACTTTTTACGATTTATTTTTGTTTATTTTTATGAGTTTCTTCCTGTGTGTATGTTTCTGTGTCACATGAATGCCTGGTGCCTTAGGAGGCCGGAAGAGGCTGTCAGATTGTCTGGAACTTCAGTTCTAGACAGGTGTGAGCTATGCAGGTGATGGGGATTGGACTCTGGTCTTCTAGAAGAGAAACTAGTGATCCTAACTAGGGAACTATCTCTCCAGCCCCTAAACAAATAAAATCTTTTAAAAATTTGCAGTTTTGTCTTGAGTTCTTTCAAGAAAGGAGCTGTGAACTAACCAGTCCATATCTAGCATCACTATCAGGGTGGGGTTAGGTTCTGTTGTATCTGTGAGGGGAGACTGAGGGTGGTGGGAGCAAAAGGAATGAAACAGAAGAACCCAGTCACTCATTGGCCCCAGAGGATTCGGAATCAACAGAAAACCGATGGACGTGTAAGAGGTGATATGAAGTCAGAAAGCTGGGGAGAAGGCCTGTGAAACCCCAGCCTATGGACAGCATCCCTTTCCGCTCCTGGATGTATTGAGTGGGTTGATGAAGAAACCTATGTAATGGTCTTATTTACATGGCTATAGTGGTGACATTAGGTCTTATGGTGGTTAGCAGCTATGGGATGTATTGGAGTAGGGTATGTGGGGTAGGAAATGAAAAGGCAATATTACTAACAACCACCCGATGAGAGAAAATTTTGAAAGGGACAAAGGTCCTAGGGTGAAAATGGATTTCATTTCAAGTAATTGGTAGTAGACCTGAAAATGTGTAAAACAATCTTAAACAAATATATAGAAATACTTGTGATAAATATTTACATGTTACCACATAACTAGTACATCCAGAAAACAATTGTAGAGTCATCTTTTTGCAAAATGAGACCTTGTGAAATAGGGCAAAAGAAAAACTCATGTAGAATAATGGAGCCAGGACACAGAGGATGCACTCCACCATGGAGTGAGTCTTCTCTGAGAGACTGAGGATGAGCTGCACGTGGCAGCTCAGGGCTGTGTTGACTTGTGAACCTAGTAAAAGGTGTAATTTGATGCCACCAATAGACCATATTAAAGCAAAACTGAGCAATCAGTGACAAAATTTAACTTCACTTTGAAAATGACTCCGATCCCAATGAACTGTTTTCTTGATTGTACACATTTTTACATGCAGAAAAATATGAAACCATTAAATATGAGTCTAAAAACCACTCATAAGTCAGTTGGACATGCACTGAATCAAAACTTTCACCATGAAAATAGTTTATTTCATCTAGTTTGATAATCTCCATGTTCACTCTAGGTTTTCTTGTTTTTTGTTTGAGACAGGGCCTCACTCTGTAGTCCTGGCCTTGGATCCACAAGTATCCACCTGTTTCTGCTCCGTCTGTGTCATGTCTGACTGGCAGCATGTTTTAAAGAGACAAAAAACCAAAAACGATATGCCTAAAATTTTCTTGTCAAAAAAATTAAGTCACATTATCTACATTTAATCCATTATTTTGTGCTACAAAATTCTTTTAAAGTTTGTTAACAGAGGGTAAATTTATATATTCAGCTATTGCTGACTGGCATACAAAAATAGCTTTCTTAATTTTCATTTCTTTTTTCAAAATTAATGGTTCAAAATTATTGGTTTAAGAAAGATTAATATCTTTATAATTGTGTATGTGTGTACACATGTATAGTGCTTTTGGAGAGCAAAAGAGGGGCCATATCCCCAGAACTGGAATTACAGATGGTTGTAAGGGGCAACTTGGGTGCTAAAAGAACCAAACCCAGGTTGTCTGCAAGAGTGGTAAGTGGTTTTAATTACTGAGCCATCTTTCCAATCCCAGAAAAACTTATCTGCTGCTCTTGGTAGTTTCTTTTTTTTTTCCTCACTAGGCCTGGAAATTTGTAAAAATATAGAATAGTTCCAATAAGTCTATGGTGTTGGCAAAACTAATCACAAAAGGGAAAAAAACCAGGTATCTACAGAGGGTGTTTTAAAAAAGTTTCTTGGGAGCTGGGAAGGCAGAGGCAGAGACTCTAACTATATTATGTGTGCCTAAAACAAATGCCAAGTGTGCTTGAGGAAGGTGCCCTTGCTGAATAGGCAATGCCTGATAAGGAAGGGCATGCAGCCAGGGAATGCTTTTTTTAAAAAAAAAAAATCACAGCTCTTTTGCAGAGAAAAATCAATGGACTCAGAAAACTGGAGACTAAAGTGCCACTTATGAGCAAACCCCACACAATGAGAGCTCTAATTTGATATCAATAGACCATATCATTTTCCTTGTCCCAATCCCCTCTGCTGCAATAAACTGTAGGAGAATATATTTGCCAATCATGTTTATTTCTTACTGACCCCAGAGGAACTGTCCAAAGCTGGAACCATCATACCCAAAACTCTGGTACACATCAATGGTCATTTGCAATATTCTTATTTATATGTATTTTAACACATTTTTACTTGGCTTTCTGATATGTCTATCAATTTTATCTGGACTTTATTAGTATAATGCAACATCTGAATCTGCTCAACTCAGAATGATCAAATCAGAACCTCTTCATATAAATGCCCAAGAAATCATATTTCTCACCCTCTCTTACAAGGATCTGTCCAAGTAGTCATCTACTCTGTAGATGATACTTATTTCACATGAGCAATCAAAAAAAAGAAAAATCAATTCCATTTATTATATAATGTTGCAGTGTTTGGGGAGCTCAATTCATTTAGCTAATGACATTTGGAAGTAACCTGCCGTGTGTGGTTTTCTCCTCTACTTGATGGGTTAAGAAGGAAGGTGGGAGATTGTTGTATGCTCTGTCAATCTAGAGTTGTGATTCCTTCCCAAACTTTTTATCACATCTACTTCTTAATGTGTGTGTGTGCTTCAGAATAATCCGTTTGTTCTCTGTGAATTATGAATTAATTACATTTATTAATAAATAATTGACTGACTGATGACTAGGCAGGATTTTCAGGACAGAGAGAAAGCTGGGAAGAAGAAGGGTGGAGTCTGTGAAGTCCCGAGGAGATGTCATACATGCAGAGCAAGCAGGATACATACATGAGGTACATGCATATTGGAGCAGCACATAGATGAATAGAAATGACTTAATTTAAGTTACAAGAGCTAGCTAAAAACAAGCCTAAGGTATTTGCTGAGCATTTAAAATTAATATTAAGTCTTTGTGGATTATTTGGAAAGCAACTGGGGGAACAGAATTGATTTGCACTCTAGATGGGAAAGTCCTCATACATGAGTATGTGTGTGCTGACTGAGTGCCAGGGCACATGTCTGAAGGTGTGAAAACAGCATTCAGGAGTCAAATCCCTCCTTCTACCATAATAGCCCAGGGCTGCACCCCAAGTCACCAGGCTTGGCAGCAAGCACCTTTTACCCACTGAGGAATCTCTCTGTCTCTAGATCAGCGGTTCTTAGAGGGTCATTTTGCGCTTTCAAAACACTTCAAGAAGGTGTTTGGTAGTGTTTGGCAACATATTTGGTTTCTACAACAGAAGAAAGATGCTTATGTGCACCTAGTATGCCATTGATCTCAATGCCACTACAGGTCTACAGCACAGCTCCAGCAGAAAAGAACCACCATGTGAAATATCACTATCACCATGGCAAAGAATCACTGGGCAGACACAGAATTACTTTTTTTTGAGACAGGGTTTCTCTATGTGTTTCTGGCTGTTCTGGAATTCACTCTGTAGACTAGGCTGGCCTCAATCTCACAGAGATTCTCCTGCCTCTGCCTGCCTGAGTGCTGGGATTAAAGGCATGCACCACCACCACCCGGCTCTGAATTACTTTTTTAAAAGTGACAACTATTTAAACATATGGAAGGCAAATCAAATTAAGTTTGCATAATAGAACATGTTTTGTCTTATTGTCATGAGTAAATAGAGAATACTTAACTCTAATCTCACTCAAGAATGGTTAGAATTAAATGCATGGTCATTTTCTTTTAGTTGCTTAAATTTTGGCTGCTATACTTCTGATTTTCAATTAATAAGGCTTTGAAATCCGGTATTTTGTGAGGCATTACTCACTAAGCACATAGCTGAGACATGCTCAAGTGTAGATCTCTTTAGATGAAGTTGATTCCCAAACAGATTTTATTTTTAATGTCTCAGCATTCACTAATGGGGTCAGTTAATTTCCCGGGTTTGCTCAACATCTCCCTGCTTTGTGCAGCAATTTCTTTTAATGAACTAGATGGAGATTCCCAGCCTGATCCTGACCGCTTGACTTTTGTGAGTTGCTGTGTTCAAACGCCTATCAATTAGTAAGCAGACTTAAAACAAAAGGAAAACCTTTCTCACCAGAAGTCATCTGGCAGGCAAAGGCATATAAATGTTTCTGGAGTGCACAAGAAAGTGGAGCAGCCTGTGTTGTCACAAGCCATGCCAATAGCAGCTCAGCTCCATATTCATGAGCTCTGCTTCATTCATCAGCAGATCAGGGCCCGCTGTTCAGACTGCATTGTTACAGTATGATCTGGAGAGCACTGTTGACTATGCGTAAGCCAGCAGCTCGGCTGGGCTGTAAGAATTAAAAATTAATCTGTCCTGTATAAACCATTTGTTCATTTTTAATATGTAAATTGAAGTGCTCTTTGTCTATTTATTGCGTGTCTCCATAAAATAGTCATTTTCATATACAATTTTCTTTTCAACTAGCATAGTTCAAAAGTTAACATCATGGATCTTTTCCAGTAAACTCAGGTTCAGAGATTTGTAAATATCATGATTTCAAGCTGAGATACTATTGTATTCCACTTTCTCCCAGCTGTATTCTCTCTTTGCGCTGGAGTCTGAATTACAGGTCTTGCTGCTCCTGGTATCTGGAGGGTGCTAGCAGATCAGAGGTGGGTAAGAGCAGCACCAGGCTTGTCCTTTCTCCATTTCTCTTTTTTGAGACCAAACTATGCTTCTTTCCAGTTAAAGGTCCAGTGGGGGTTCCATCCAGACCTTTCTCCGGAGCAATGTTGCACACTTACTCAGGTCTTCTCTGTACTAGGGAATTAATGGTTTCCTGCTATCGGGTCCCGATTTCTCAGAATCTTTCGGGTCTCTTGATTCTGCCCATACCTCTACAAATCAAGCCCTCCGTAAATTTAGTGTGTAGACTATGGTCATATTGATGGAAGAGTGTCAGAGTTTAAACTCGTCATGCAGACTATGAAATTTGAGCTCTGTCCTCCCGCTGTGGTGCTCACACATAAGGCTGCAGAAATAGGGAGCATGGCCCTTCTCAAGCTGTTCTCAGTTTAAGCAGACCCATCCTAAAATGCTACAGAATAAACCACTATAATAAAGGAATAAGGAAATTACCACAAATGTATCCTGTTTCCCTGGAAAATGAAGAATAAGTGACCCTCAAAGGTCTTAAAAGATTGAATATGAAAATTTTACATGGCATCAGTCCTGCGAGACTTTTCAGACTCACTGCCTTCATGAGAGGAAACCAAAACTCCCAGAGGAGGTGTGTTATTGGTTCACTGGGACTGATACCCCACTCTCTTTATTCTGATCAAGTATTCATTCTTCTCCACTAAAGAGCCCATGTGGGCTCCTAAAACAATACCAAGAGGGCATTGAGGTATCAAATGACAGGTTCCAAATCTCTACATACATTAATCAACAAGAGTAATTCCTCTTCTTGAAAGATACCACAAAATACAAATTAAACTGTCACCTTTTCTTCACTTTTTCTCTCCCCAGGAGCTACAAAATAAAGTGTGTGCTCTTATGCTAAATATGTGCAGTTAATCTAGACAGAAATGTCAGGACTATAAACACTATAAATGGCATTAAGGTTTACTTTTTTTAACTTAATCTAAATCTCGACTGTTTTTGAAGACTTCATTCTTACGTGGAAGGAAGACCCTATCTAACTCTCAGTGTGTGAGCATTGACAATCTACTTCAGGCCAGTAGGTGGTAAAGTGCTTATTTCAGATTAAAAAGTATATGAACACCCCTGTGAGTTTATTTCATTTAAAATCACTTCCATACAAAGATATGAAACAACTAAAATATCAAACATTTTCTTGCTGCTCTAAAACGTTATCTTTCATGTAAAACACAGTTCTGGATATTATGTGTTTTCAGTGTTGCTTATAGCTGATGTACAAAATATTTCAGGCAACATCAAACTGATTCTTACTTTTTATCTAAATTAGATTACTTGAGTAACAAAGAACATTAGTGGCAGGGGTGTGGAGGGGGCACTGGAGGCAGGCAAGCCAGCCCTGGGATCCAAGTCACAAAAGTTAGTTGCTAGCTAAGTGTGTTAGCCAAGTCTGGGAAGAGTTGCCAGCTCATTCCTTTATTTTAGGTTTTATTTCAATTTTTTTAAAATAAATCCAACTGAACAGAGATTTCATTTCTGGCTGCTCCTTTCACGAGGAAGTGGTTTGTCATTGGAATGGAATCAGGTGACCCAGAAACCCTCAGCTGCAGCACTTTTACACTTCTCTTCCTGTTCTTGCCTCCACATGAAAATTTATGTCTTTACACAGAGTGCACAGATTTATTTAAGGACTGTTTTCCACTGATGGTTTCCAGCCACACCAAAGGTGCAAGCCCGAGAGGCACTTTTTCAGCATGGGCTGCTCTAGTAACATCTGTTGGCAGGGGGCTGAGCTCAGGCAAAGACATCAGGGAGAAAACCTTGTGGCTCCCTCTGCGATTCTAAACACCCAAGGTTTGAGACAAAAATACAGATAATGCCCACTGTAATGTACACTTCCAGTCTGCGTGAGTGCCAAGGCCGTAGGCTCTCCCCACAGAGCATCACTTCACAGCCATCTACCCACTGATAAAGACAGATGGACCCCTGGTGTGTGCCAGACCTTGCTTAACACGCTGTACGTGAAGAGACAAACAGAAGTGCTGCCTGCCTCAGGAAGAGTCTAAAGGCTAGGAGAGAGACAAATGTCTTGAGAATTGAGTAAAGAAAATAATAATGATGATGATAGCCAGACATTCTGAGAGTATGTTCCATGCTGAGGACATGCTGAGAGTAAACTACCCCACTTAGCTTCGCAGCAGTCCTATGATCTCAATTCCTAACGTAAGAAAACTGAGTCTTAAGAGTTGCGATTCAACTTGCCCAACATAAGATCTGAAAACCTCAGAATTGGAATTCAAATTTGCAGCCTTGGTTATGTTGCCTGGACAAATGACCTTATAGTATTACTGCTGTCTAACCTACCAAGTAGGAATGATACAATGCTACCATCCAAGTCGAAAACATTTAAATTTCATCTGCTACCCCCAAATGAATCTTCATCCTTCTCATCCAGGATTTACACAGGCAGAATGAATGCATTCAGTTGTCCATTTTGCCAGGATCTCTGAATCTAGGTGCTCTCCTGCCCTTCAGGAGGCACAGTGTCTTCACTCTGGTTGCCAGATCATCCTGGGTTTGGGTCATTGCACCACACAGTGCTGTGCCCTAGTTGCATCCTATCAAGAAGCACAAAGTAGAGATTTTTTTCCTTCTCAGTGACTTTGTTCCTATTTAGCTATGTTCATACACATCAGACAGTTCCACTTTATGTCACTATTTCCCCCTGAATTGGCAAAGCACAGGTTTCACCGTAGCAGTCATGATCTCTTGTTAATCAAGATCAGTTCTTCAGCCCCAGTTCTGACCAGAAGCACAGAGTCTTAATCTAAAAGATCATTCAAATGGTCCCAATAGAACCTTTATTTCCTTCTGAAACTTCACGAGCCAGGTCTCATTGTCTTGTCAGCATCTCTCTCAGCATCCTTACCTTCCAAGTTCCCATTGAATGTCCCAGTGAGCTCAGAAAGCTCAATAGCTTTTCTACACCAAAGTTTCAAACTCCTTCCATTATGCTTCCCTCACCCCCAAACATGGTTAGATATGTCACAGCAAGACCCCACTCCTGGTGCCGATTTCGGTCTTAGTTAGGATTTCTATTGCTATGATTAAACACCATGACCAAAAGCAACTTGGGGAGGAAAGAGTTTATTTCAGTTTTCAGTTTCAGGTCACAGTCTATCACTGAAAGGAGTCAGGGCAGAAATTCAAGGAAGGAACCTGGAGGCAGGAGCTAAAGAAGATGCCGTGAAGGGGTGCATACTGGTTTGTTTCTCATGGCTTGTTCTGCTGGTTTTTATTACACCATCCAGGATAACGAGACCAGGAATGACACTATCTCCAGTCCGTGGCCCATGCACATCAAATATTAACCAAGAATATGCCTCACAGGCTTGCCTACTGTCCAGTCTGGCAGGATCATTTTCTCAGTTGAGGTCCAGTCTTCCCAAATGACTCTAGCTTGTGTTAAATTGAAAAAATAGATACGCCCCTTTAATTTGGCTAATACTTTGTAATGAAGCATTCTTTTGTGCATGTTTGTGGTATGTGTGTGTGTTTGTGTGTGCACGTGTGTGTATGTATGTGTGTGTATGTTTGCATGAGTGTGCAGGTGCATATGTATACTCATGTGTGAGGCCAAAAATTCATATCAGGTGTCTTCCTTGATTCTTGATTGCCCTTTGCCTCATATATTTAGGTAAGGTCTCACTCTGAACCTAGAGTTCACTGGTTTGACTAGTCTAGCTTGCTACCTTGCCACAGGGATCCCGTCTCCTCCTCCTATGCTCTTGGATTACATATTGGCTTTCACGCCCACCCAACTTTTTTTTTAATTTAGGTTCTAAGGATCCAGACTTCATTCCTCACACTTGTACTGCCAGAGTTTTGCTAATGAACTGTCTCCCAGCCAAAGAAGCATTCATTTTTTAATCAGATATCCTCATAAAAAAATAAGAAAAACTATAATAGTTGTTATAAGTCATTGAAAAGAAATAAATTCTGTATGACTGGATTTCCCTCAAATATGTCATCAAACTCACAGAAAAAGAAAGTGCAATGGTGGTTATGAGGGAGTGAGGAAGTGGGAAAGCAGAAGCTGTTCATGACAAAGAGTTCTAAATGAGAAGTAAGGACATTCTGAAAACTGGTTGTGAACTACATTTATTCAACTACACACTTGTGATAGTTTGAGTAAAAATGGTCTCCGTAGGCTCATGTATTTAAATGCTTAGTCATCAGAGAGTGGCACTACTTAGGAGTAGGAGATATGGCCTATGGGTCACTTAAGATAGGGAATTCATTATCTGCATGTTATCATCATTTAAATTTTTAAGTGTTTTTAAAAACATTTAAAAATTATGTCAAAGAACATACTGGAGGCAGATGGATCTTCCTAGTAAGAATGATAAGTCTGAGGCAGTTTGCACTTTCCTTATTGTTTAAGATTTCCTTACTGATATCTCTTTCAAAGGGATGTAACATGTAGACACCTATGTCCACAGCTGCACTATCCACAATAGCTAAAATGTAGAAACAATCACATCAGTGGAAGGAAGAGCAAACACAATTGACATATGTCTACAATATTCCATTGCTTAGCCTTAAACTGGATGGAAACTGATGCATGATACAGTGCTCACTGGTACCTATGACATGACAACATTAAACTAAAGTGATCTATTGAATCTGCTTACTTACTTACTTACTTACTGGGGATGGGAAAGCTTAATTATTACTATGGGACATTTCCTTACTGTATTCCCTTTCTAAGTGTTGTGATAAAATACTGTGACAAAACCCACCTAAGGGAGTAAGGGATTTTTTTGTACAGTTTAAGGTACTACCCATCATGGCAGGAAGTGGCAGTGGCAGAGGCTGGTCCCATTGTATCCACAACCAAGCAGAGCAGGGCAGATGCATGCTAGGGCTCAGTTGGATTTCTGTATTTTTATATGATACAGGAAAAGCTCACCCCCCAAATTAACATAATCATGATAATCCCCAGAGGCATGCATCAAGGCCCATCTCTCAGGTGATGCTAGATTCTGTTGGATGGCCAGTTAACACTAGCCATCATGATACGACACAGACTCAAAGCTCTAATAAACATGAACAAAAGCAGAAAAGCTTGTAACAATTAAATGTATGCTATAGAGATACAGTCTATATAAACTGTGAAATGAAAATGAACAAACTAAGTAAGACTAAAAATGTGTGCATTGCATGTTCAAAATAGATGAAATTATACCCCAATATACAGCCTAGTGGATCACTCCACCCTGTCCATAAAGACACGTTCAAACTGTGAGCTACGAAAAATCCCTTACTCCCTTAGGTGGGTTTTGTCATCTCTGTATTATTGCAGAGATGCCTCAGTTACTTTTCCTGTGGCTGTGACAAAATTTAAAGTAGGTTAAAGAAGAAAGAATTTATTGTGGCTTACAGTTAGAGTACAGCCCATGATAATGGGAAATCATGGTGACATTGCCTCCTTAGCCCAGGGGCAGAGAGATTAATGATAACACTCAACTCCCTCTCTCATTCTATTTGTCTAGTATTTAGGGTGAAGCTTCCCACTTCAGTTATCCTAACTTAGGTACTCCTAATCATGTACTAATATTATTGTTTCCCAGGTGATTAATTTCCCTGCCAAGTGACAATATCAACTATCACATCTCTATCTCTTGTCCACTTGATACCAACACACACCATGTTGAAGTTATAACCATTTTTTCCTTGTTCTCATAGGTTCATGAGCATCTCATAATGTAAAATGCATTCACTGCAACTTCAAAATTCCGTCCAATCCTTAATAGCTCTGACAGTTTAAAAGACCAAAGCCTAAGTATCATTGTAACCCAAGACACTCTCATAGCTGTGAGATCATATAAAATAAAATAAAACGAATTTCAGATCTCCATTGTACAATGGTATAAATTAAACACCCCCATTCCAGAAAGGGAAATAAGGGCAAATGAAGTGATGGTCAGACTAAAGCAAGACTGAAAACTAGCAAGGACCATAGCAAATGCTGAAGCACTCATAGTGGAATCATCTGGACTTCAGTTGCTAGGGTAATGCTGCCTCCCTGCTCAACTGTGTGGAACATGCTTAGGCAGCTCTAGTCACCTGCCCTAAGCTTTTATATTGGATTTCTAAGATCTAGGCATCTCCAACCCCTGCCTGTGCTCACCATTAGTCACCTTCATAACTTCACCCAGTGTCTCCCAAAGCATCCTTTAGGAACTCTGACCCCATCACACAGCTTCTGACTTCTGTGGCTTTCAGAAATGATGATACAAGACTCCGCAATGCTTCCAATCCTGTGTCCCGTGTCTTGGAAATTCTGACCCTATCAAACAGCTTCTGATCTCTGTGGCTTTCTGGAATGATGATAGAAGACCCCATGGTGCCCTCAATACAGTTTCCTGTGTCTTTCATACCTAGGCACAAGTACCACATGGATAATGCTGCCAAGTTCTGATGTTTGGGATGGAATCTGGTCCCCTTGGACCATGACTGTAGTTGCCTCTATATGCCTTGTTGGTTAAATATGCTAAATAGTTTTTGTTTGTTTGTTTAGAAGGAGGCATTACCAGCACATTCTCAGTTTAGTCTCTTTACTTTTAAATAATGTCAAGTTTTTAACTAGGGCCAGAGGAAGAATTAAGACCCTGTTTTGAGCAGGAAGAAGCAGCTTCCCCTCAACAGGCCTTAGCAAAGTCTTCAACCCTCCACCTCTTCGGGTAGTAAATAGAAGGTGAAGTCAAAGTTGACCATTAGGCTTTACCTGCTTGAGCTGGTTCAGGTCTCAAGCATGCTGTTACAATCTCTGTGACTCATATATTCACCTGCCCTGTTATGGCTAGAAAATGCTTTATCGTTAAATTGTCCGCCACGTCTGGCTCTTGCAATCTTTCTGTCTTCTCTTCTGTGTAGACCCTTGAGCCTTGAATGTAGGGATGTGAGGAGGAGTTGACCAAAGCCCCACTCAGAGCCAAGAAGATAGGTGCTGGAAGAGGGGAAGTCTGTGTTTTTCAGTGGAATGATGCTGGACACTTCAACCACACTGCAGGGCAGCACCTGTAGTCAGGAGTAGCTGGCTAACAGCGAATAAGATGCTAGGTCTCTTGGTAGCTTTTTCCCTTTCCCTTCTTCCCTCCTTTATTCCTTTCTTCACTTCTTTTTTGTTCTAAGAAAGAGGAAAACATGACTAGTGGGATCTGAGAGAAATTTGGGATGGGAAAGAATATAAATATAAAAACTACTGTGTGAAATTTTTTTCTTTTCTTTTCTTTTTTTTTTTTTTTTTGGTTTTTCGAGACAGGGTTTCTCTGCAGCTTTTTTAGAGCCTGTCCTGGAACTAGCTCTTGTAGACCAGGCTGGCCTCGAACTCACAGAGATCCGCCTGCCTCTGCCTCCCGAGTGCTGGGATTAAAGGCGTGTGCCACCACCGCCCGGCTAACTGTGTGAAATTTTCAGAGAATAAATAAACTTTTTAAAATTTTGTTAGGGGTCATGAGGAAAGAAACCTATCCTCAATGGCCTCCATACCTGCTAATGCCTATCTAGTTGCCTGACCCCCAAAAAAAAAAAAAAAATCACAGTGTGGTTCCTGATGTATACTGGGCAAGATCTGAAAGGATATTAAACTTCAGATCCTAAGAGTATTTGGAGAAGTTAAGACACTGCTGTTTTAAAGCACCTAATCGTGTTGTCTGTGAACTTATCCGAAAATATCTGGAAGAGAAGTCAAGCCACATTCAGGCCATACACACTCAGAACTAAGCATGGTTTGCTGCTATTACGGCAAGCTTATTTGAAACTATGTCTCTATGAAATAAATATTGTCTCTATTTCAGCAACTGTTATAACAAGAGTTAACTATGCTGGAAGTTTTGGTTCTCAGCTACAGGGAAACTCCAATCATGGAGGGAGGGGTTCTCTATTCTTCTCATGGCCCATTTTCCACATCTTTCCAGTCTGCTTCGATGTCCTTTATGATTTTTCTTGAAAATAGAGTAATTTTCTAAAAATTATCTTGTGGATAAGGCTAGAATTTATGATGTGAGAAAAAAAGCATATTATCTTAAGGAAACAAGCTCATGCAGTAGGGCTTTGAACACAAATCTGTTCTGACTTCCCCAGCATGAAATCCAGGGGGACACAAATAGCAGTGGTGTATTTCATTTTTAGGGTCAGTTGTACTCAGACTCCTTAAGGTAACGTCCTGAACATTGACAAGGGGCAGTATATCTTTGGTGGGCTTATGATCTGCAACAAGGAACTTTTCATAATGTCCCAGGTCCCAGAAGTGAGACGCCAGCAGCTAATCTCAGCATCACTGGGCTCTGCTGGCCCATTCTCCTCTCACTTGTTTCCATATTTCATCTTCTCTGGGCCAGGTTTGCTTTATGATGTTGGTTAAGTACACAGAGAATCAGCATGGCGGGTGGAATTCCAGCTGTTCTTTACCCAACGCTGACTTTCTGCCAGTATGTGCTTTGCTTCCCATATCAAAATCCCCAACATGTCATTTATCAACACATTGAGCAAGCCTTATCTCTCACCAGTTTAAGTCATATCAGATGCAATATTCCTGCAGAGGACAAAGAAGGGTCCTCCCCTCCACGTTTGTTTTTATGGCTTGTTTTATGGTACAGTGAACCAAAAGAAATGGTTCTTGTGAAAATAAGGCAATCATGGCTTCGTTTCTGTTCCCAATTTTGTAGCAGATCCAGATAGCACAGAAACAAACACTAAATTTGAGATCTGAGCTTCTCCACTCTGAGCTCTAAGTGGTCCTGACTTAGGCCACTTCTCACCCCAGCTTAGTAATGGCTCCACACAGGCTATGTAAGTGTAGTCATCCAGTGAGCAAAACGTGTGATAACCATGCAATTTATTGTGTAAATCCTGTTTTTAGTTTGTTAGCCTGTTTTATTTAATGTTGCAAATTATAATTTTTTGGCCAATTTTGTCTTCTAGCCAATAAATTAGGTCATTGATGTCCTATTGAATATAGTTTTAACAAAGTTCTGTTTCTGAGATGAGATAAAGAATCCAGTTATATAATCACCTATACAAATGTGTTCTATGCATATATACACATATGTGTATAAGTTTATTTTTATATAGTTTAGTGTATTCAATGACATACATGTTTGCACGAGACCACTTCCAGGCACCTATCTCAAAACAATTAGGTCAGAATATATAGAGGTGGGGTTGAAGTATACTGAAAGTTCTGCAGGTGCTGTTATTGTGCATCCAGGTTTTAAAAACCCTGGTCTACATCTATATCTGATAATTCTTTGTGTAGCTGGTATTCTATATGCACTTAAATTGCACTGACTTACATGTTTCTATTCAGACTAAACAGACAATAGCAGCAATCAAAACCTTCATCTAACACAATTAATTCAACAAAATATTTACTGCTTTCCAGACAATGAAAACAATGAAGTGAAAGCATGTGGCTTTTCACTGTAGTGAGTGGACACACTACATACAGTAAGCTAAAAAAGTGATGGGTGGAGTTGGTGCTTTGGAGAGCTGAGGGAGTAGGCTGGAGCCAGAGACCTCTGTGGGTTCAGGTGTGAGTCTAAGAATTCTGAGGGAGTAGGACTGAGCCAGAGAGAGAAACCTCTGTGGAACCATACCCAAGCCAAGGACTTCTGCGGGAGCAGGCCCAGGCCAGGGACATCTACAAAAACAGGCCTGAGCCAGTGACCACCACTGGAGCAGTCCTGAGGCAGTGAACTCCACAAGGAGGGAGCAGGCCTGAGTCAGAGACCTCTGCAGGACTGGGAACAAGTAAAGAATCTCCAAGGTAGCAGGCCCAAGCCAGGGACCCCTGTGGAAACAAGCCTGAGCCAGCTACTTCAGCCAGAACAGGCCTGAGGCAGTGACCTTCACAGAAGCAGGCTTGAGGGAGTGACCCCTGCTGGAGCAAGCCTGAGGCAACAGTATCCACAGGAGCAGGTACAAGGGAGCCACCCCTGACTGAGCAGGCCTGAACCAGAGAGCTCTCCTGGACCAGGTGTGAATCAGCAACCTCTGAGATAGCAGGCCTGAGTCAATGGACCTCTACTAGAGCAAACCCAAGAAGGCAACCTCAGCAGAAACAGCCTCAAGCAAGCAATCTCTGTGGAAGCAGGCCTGAACAACCCCCAATATTGCAGAACAATCTCCAGGAGCTTGCTGAGTGACATCCAGGAAAATGGAGTGACCATTAAGGTGACTTGAACCATGGCCCTGACTGCACCATGAGGAGCAACCATCTGAGTCTTGGATCCACTGGCACCTGGAAGATTGATCACCAGAAACACAGACAGCCCCAACCTCACCAACCACTGGAAAAGATGGGTAGATGAGGTAAGAACACACACAGCCCCACAAAGAACACAAAACCAATAAAAACTAGTGGCCGTATAATAGCAAGACTTGAAGAACCAAATATAGATGAAGCAAAAGGAAATTATCTAAAAAATAGCTTTAGGAGAATGTTTGAGGCCCTTAAAGAGGAAATGAAATTTTTCCTGAAAGAAATGGATGAAAACACAAACAAAACATTGGAAGAAATCAACAAATCCCTCAAAGAAAACAAAGAAAAACAATCAAAAACATATGAAAAAAACTATTCAAGACTTGAAAACTGAAATAGAGACAATAAAGAAAACACAAGTTGAGGGAATTATAGAAATAGAACTTATGAGAAAATGATCAGGAATCACAAATGAAAGCATAAACAGCAGAATACAAGACACAGAAGAGAGAATCTCAAATGCTGAAGATATAATAGAGGAAATAGGCTCATTGGTCAAAGAGAACATTAAATCTAACAAAAGCTTAACACAAAATATCCAGGAAATATGGGACACCATGAAAAGACCAATCCTAAGAATAATAGGTATAGAAGAAGGAGCCCCACATTGGAGCACTGGACTGAGCTCCCAAGGTCCAAATGAGGAGCAGAAGGAGGGAGAACATAAGCAAGGAAGTCAGGACCGTGAAGGGTGCACCCACCCACTGAGATGGTGGGGCTGATCTAATGGGAGCTCACCAAGGCCAGCTGGACTGGGACTGAAAAAGCGTGGGATAAAACCAGACTCCCTGAACGTGGTGGACAATGAGGGCTGCTGAGAAACCAAGGACAATGGCACTGGGTTTTGATCCTACTGCATGTACTGGCTTTGGGGGGGGGGTAGCCTGTTTGGATGCTCACCTTCCTAGACCTGGATGGAGGGGGAGGACCTTGGACTTCCCACAGGGAAGGGAACCCTTACTGCTCTTTGGACTGGAGAGAAAGGGGGAGGAGAGTGGGAGGAAGGGGAGGTAAATGGGAGGCGGGGAGGAGGCAGAAATTTTTAATTAAAAAATAATAAAGATAGAAAAAAGAAAAACTAATACCAATACTCCTCAAATTGTTCCACACAATAGAAATAAAAGGAACATTGCCAAACTTTTTATGAGGCTACAATTGCTCTGATACCTAAAGCACATAAGGACATTACTAAGAAAGAGAATTACAGACCAATCTCACTCATGAACACTGATGCAAAAATAATAAAATACTGATAAATGGAATCCAAGAACATATCAGAAAAATCATCCACCATTATCAAGTCAGCTTCATCCCAGAGATACAGGGATGGTTCAACATATGTAATCCACCATAGAAGCAAACTGAAAAATAAAACCACATAATTATCTCATCAGATGTTGAAAATGCCTTTGACAAAATACAACATCCCTTCCCTTCATGATAAAGTTCTTGGGGAGAGTAGGGATACAAGGAACCTAAACATAATGAGGGCAATATACAGCAAGCCAACAGCCAACATCAAGCTGAATGGAGAGAAACTCTCAGCGATCTCCTGAAATCAGGAACAGGACAAGGTTGTCCATTCTCTCCATATCTATTCAATTTAGTTCTTGAGGTTCTAGATAGAGCAATAAGACAACAAAAGAACATCAGAGGAATACAAATTGGAAAAGAAGAAGTCAGACTATCACTATTTGCTGGTGATATGATAGTTTACATAAGCGAACCCAAAAATTCTACCAAGGAACTTCTACAACTTATAAACACTTTCAGTAATGTAGCAGGATACAAGATTAACTAAAAAAAAAATCAGTAGCCCTCCTTTACTCAGATAACAAATGGGGTGAGATAGAAATCAGAGAAAGATCACCCTTCACAATAGCCACAAATAGCATAAAATATCTTGGAGTATCTCTAACCAAACAAGTGGAAGACCTGTATGTCAAGAACTTTAAATGTTTGATAAAAGAAATCGAAGACACCAGAAAATGGAAAGAAAGCCCATGCTCTTGGGTAGGTAGAATTAATATAGCAAAAATGGCAATCTTACCAAAAGCAATCTACAGATTCAATGCAATGCCCAGTAAAATTTTTCACAGACTTTGAAATAACGGTACTCAACTTCATACAGAAAAGCAGAAAACACAGGATAGCCAAAATAATCCTGTACAATAAAGGAACTTCTAGAGGCATCATAATCCCTGACTTCAAACTCTATTTTTACAGAGCTACAGTACTGAAAGCAGCCTGGTATTAGCATAAAAACAGCTAGGAAGACCAATGGAACCAAACTTAAGACCTAGATATTAATTAACACACCTATGAAAACCAGATTTTTGACAAATAAGCAAAAACATAAAATGGTGCTGGCATAACTGGATATCAACATGTAGAAGAATGAAAACAGATCCATATCTATCACCATGTCCAAAACTCATGTCCAAATGAATCAAAGACCTCAACATAAAGCCAGCCACACTGAACCTCATAGAAGAGAAAGAGGGAAGTACACTTGAACACATTGGCACAGGAGAACACTTCCTAAATATAATCCCAGTAACACAGTCACTGAGATAAGCAATTAATGTGTCCTGAAAATGAAAAGCTTTTGTAAAGGAAAAGAAATGGTAAACAATAAAAAACAGCAATTTACAGAATGGGAAAAGATCATCACTAACTTCACATCAGACAGAGGGATGATCTCCAAAACATACAAAGAACTCAAGAAATTGGTTACCAAAAGAACAAATAATCCAATAAAAATGGGGTATGGACCTAAACAGAGAATGCTCAACAGAGAAATCTAAGATGGGTGAAAGACATTTAAGGAAATGTTCAACATCCTTAGCCATCAGAGAAAGGCAAATCAAAACAACTCTGAGATTCCATATTACACCTGTTAGAATAGCCAAAGATCAAAAACACTGATCACAACTTATACTGGAGAGGATGTGGGACCATTCCTGTATTGCTGGTGGGAATGCAAACTGGTACAGCCCCTTCGGACATCAGTATGGCGAGTTCTCAGAAAATTAGTAAACAACCTCCCTCAAAACTCAGAAATACCACTTTTGGGTATATATGTGGGAACAAGGAAGTAGAGTTGGGGAGACGCTTCAGGCATTCGCCATAGGAGTCTCCATGCTTCTCCTCTCCGAGATGGACGCAGGTTAAGATCTCTCCTGGTAAGGCACCCCTCGTGGTGCTATATAAATTACTAAATATGGGTTAAAGGAAGATGTGAGAATTAACCAATAAGAGGCTGAAACTATGGGCCAGGCAGTGTTTTAAAAGAATACAGTTTCCGTGTAATTATTTCGGATAAAGCTAGCCGGTTGCTGGGAACTGGGCGGCGGGAACACAGCCCGCCGCTTCACACTACAGTTTGGCGCTCCAACGTGGTGACTAAATCCACGTAAAAACCTGAAAAAGCTTGAAATAAAGGAGAGAGAGAGTTTAACACAGCTTTCTGCTGTTTGCCTGGACTTGCCGTAGAGAGATTTCCTGTTTCAGCAAAAGCGGCAGAGAAAAAGCTGAGTCATTTTAAAACGCGGCTTCCTGCGCTGTGCCGCCAGTGCAAACTCTGGCTTTAAAGCATTTCAATGGCTTTTATGGACTGGATGTTTGTGTGCCTGCTTGGGATCGGAAAGAAAGTGCTCTGAGACCATGCCAATGGCTCCCTGCTCCCCGCCTGCACCTGGGCAGATGGCGGAATCAGGCTTAGGCGGGCGGGACAGCGTTTGCAGATTCCTGCTGCCATAGAGAGAGAGGTGTTTTCAGACTGCGCAGTGCTCTGCATGTCAGATTTGGCTGTAACTTGGATGAAAAGAGTTTCTGTGCTGCACGCTCAGTCTCAGAGTTAAAGTGCTGAGTGCGGCTCCTACCTGGCGGCCCCAGAGCTAGTAGAAAATGGTACATCCTCCATTTTGAAATTGGAGAGAGGTGGAGCCAACATCCAGAGCAGCCCGCAGCTCTGCAGCTCAGAGCTGCAACCGATTCAGAGTCACAAGCGGCTCAGCTATGTTGGACTGGGCGTGGCAAGCTCACAGTACCTGTTTTTTGACCTAGGAATGTCACAGCTTAGAGTCTTAAGCGCTTAGCAATGTAAAGGCTCAAATCAAACAAGTTTCTCGACAGTAAAAAAATTACAGATTCACAATAGGACAGATTCAGACATAAAAGACTTTTAAATGAGTCACAGTGTTGGATGAATGTATGTAGGCTTGAGAGAGAGAAGAAGAAAATATAAAAAAATAAAGTTAATGCCTAAAAAAAGGCTAAAGTCTTTAAAGAGACAGAATAAAGTAAAGTGATAGAATGAAAATAAGCCGCATAAAAATGGAAAATTCACAGAGAGTCTGGATTATGTATTTTGTTGTGTTTTCTTTGATTTTTTTGACTGTAAAGGAGCTAAATACAGAGAGACATTTCATTATATGGGCTGCCAGTCTAGACCAAAATGGACATCTTAATGATATGACTTCAGGATTTGGATCTAAGAACATGATGCTTTGGAAAAGAGTTTCTTCTTTTGTTTTCACAGAGGACGAGACTCTGTGGATTGCTTCTATCCCAATATGGTATGATAGACCACGCCCTCCTGAAAGGTTGCTGTGAACACCCTCAAAAAATTACTTCGCTCAACTGCCGACTGGGATGAACCTAGCAGACAGGTTATACCATGAAAGACCTAAATAACAGTGCCCCCATTCAGCAGGAAGCAGTTTGGAGAGAAAAAACTGCGCCCATTTTCCCAAATATTGCTTATAAATGTTCTTTTACATTTAAAGGGGGAGATGATATAGATATGAATTTGCATTGGTATGGATTTTAAGGTCAATTTGTTATATGTATATGTATTTCTGATTTTGATTAAGCTATTGTGATTGTAGTTCATTTTAAAGAATGTAATGTATAATTAGGAAATATAGGTTGTTAATGGATAATCATCGATTAATAGTCAAGCTTGTAGTCATGTTAGTCATTTTCTAGATGTGCATAGATATATTTCAGATAGGCATTCTTCATATCTTTCAAAGACTGCAGAATATGGCATTTAATGTTTTAATAACTTAGGGTTTTTCATGACAATGAGACACGTCTGCTCCTGGCAGCACCAATCTACTTCAAGAGGAAGATGGGCATCGAAGAGGCTACTTATGGAGTTTGTTAGCCATTTGGGCAAAAAACTGCTCTTGCCTGGACTGTTGCATAAATTGGACACAAGGAACCCACAGAAAGAGGACTGCTAAACTTGCCTAAAGGTGAGATGGTCTCTCAGGGTTCCTGATTCGTGAAAGAGTCTGCAAGACGTTCTGCAGGACACAGCAGAAAGTGACTGAACTGTCTTTGGAATTTTTCTGCTTCATGGAATTGTCTGCTGGATACTGTGGGCCTGAAGCCCGAAGATGGATGCCCCAACGGTACAGAGGAACTTTGGGTGACTGTCCAGGCAGCGAGTTGTCTCTGTCATTTCTAGAGTTTTATAAGTTACTTATTTCTTGTTTACTTAGGTAGCATTATATCCTTCTGGAGTCTTTGATGGAGTTGAAGAATAAATAGATAGTTATAGCTTTCCTTAGTTATGATAAAAGATAAAATAGATTTAAATATTGTAACTGTAATACTTGCTTGATAACTGTTTTGTTATATGTAATTTTGCTATGTTAAAGTTGAAGCCTTTCTTTTTTGTTTAAACAGAAAAAGGGGAAATGATGGAGGAGAGTTATCTGTCTATGTTTCTTTCATTGGTTAATTAATAAAGAAAACTGCCTTGGCCCTTTAAGAGAACAGAAAATTAGGTAGGTGGAGTAGACAGAACAGAATTGTGGGAACAAGGAAGTAGAGTTGGGGAGACGCTTCAGGCATTCGCCATAGGAGTCTCCATGCTTCTCCTCTCCGAGATGGATGCAGGTTAAGATCTCTCCTGGTAAGGCACCCCTCGTGGTGCTATATAAATTACTAAATATGGGTTAAAGGAAGATGTGAGAATTAACCAATAAGAGGCTGAAACTATGGGCCAGGCAGTGTTTTAAAAGAATACAGTTTCCGTGTAATTATTTCGGATAAAGCTAGCCGGTTGCTGGGAACTGGGCGGCGGGAACGCAGCCCGCCGCTTCACACTACATATATACCCAAATGATGCTCAATCGTATTACAAGGACATGTGTTCAACTATGTTCATAAGGGCATTGTTTGTCATAGCCAGCACCTGGAAACAACCTAAATGCTCCTCGACTAAAGAATAGATAAGGAAAATGTGGTACATTCACACAATGGAGTACTACACAGCAATAATAATAATAATAATAATAATAATAATAATAATAATAATGGCATCTTGAAATTTGCAGGCAAATGGATGGAGCTAAAAAACATCATATTGAGTGAGGTAACCCAGACCCAGAAAGACAAATGTCACATGTACTCACTCATAAGTGGCTTTTAGACATAAAACTAAGAAAACCAGCCTACAATCCACAATCTCAGAGAACCTAGACAACAATGAGGTCCCTAAGAGAGACATACATGGATCTAATCTACATAGGAAGTAGAAAAAAACAAGATCTCCCGAGTAAATTGGGAACTTGGGGACTATAGGAGATGGTTGAAGCGTAGGAGAGAAGAAGGGATGGAAACAGAGAATAATGTATAGATCAATAAAATCAATAAGACAGAAAGTAATGGGGTTTTTAACCTTCTGTACAGAATCCATGTTGCTTTCGATGTTAATGAGTACTGGGAAAGAAGGTTGTAAGAGGAATTGCTTAGTCTTAAAGAATCTCCATGCGGACAGAGACGTGAAAGCCAAATCTGGGGAAGCAACACCACAAATGAACGGCTAAGGAGGGTACATCCACAGCAACCACACCCAATACCAGGAAGTGATGCGTTCTTTTAGAAATAACATGAATGCTAACAAGGACAAGGGATGTGTGGTGATATAGTCTATGCCACACTGTGGACAGAAAGAACAATTGCTTTTACTTCAGAACATATTGAGGTCTGTCGGGTTTTGTTTTCCATTGATGAGACTTTTGAATACTGTGAGTAAAAAACAAAGGGTCATTTAAAATACTTAGTATAAAATCCACATTTGTGTATATTATCTTGAGAAGTATGATTTGCCATGGAAGATTTAGATATTCAATGAAGGGGCGTGGTTGTTCAGCAGTTATGATTCACCAGACTAGCTTTAATATATATATAATTCAGCTTTAATAAAGGAAAGAAAAGGGAACTTACAAATCCAAGGTTCCAACGAGGAGCGCAGGAAAACAAAGAGCAGGTGGGCCTATTGATTTTATAAGTCAATATTAGCCTAAGGGGGACACGCCTTACAAAAAAAGGTGATTGGCTAGGCTTCCCCTTCAATTCAAACTTAAGAGGAAAAACTAAGTTCCAAACTGCTATACATGAGAATGATTGTGTTAGTAAGTATAATACCTTGTTTCCATGGTAATTCTAAGTCCTTACAAGTCAGCAATTAAGGTTAACCATCACAACTCTACTTCCTTGTCAACTCTGAGAGGTAAACCAATTCCTCTAAAAACATAATATTCCACAAGTTCATGACCATCTTATAATACAAAACACAAGCAGTCTCACTTCAAAACTTCTTTGATAATCTAACATTGGTCAAAGTCCAAATTCCAGGTTTCATCTGAGACACAAGGTGATATTTTAAATGTGAGTAGCTATTAAACAAAAAACAAGTTGCACACTTTCTTGCAGAAGACATAGAGTAAATATTCTCATTACAAATGACAGGATTGAAGCGTAGCATGGAATTATCAAAACAACAGCAATGCAAACACAAAATCCTGAAGCTCAGTGGTTGACATCTGTGACTCTTGATGATATCATCTTGGCTCCAAAGGCCTTAAAAAGCCCCTTCTTTATTTAAATTAGGCTATCCTCTGAGCATACCTGTCAGAGATTATCTTGATCAGATTAGTTGATGTTGGAGGCTCACTCTAATATTGTTTGACATTTTTCCTAGGGACTGGGACCAGAGCTGTCTTAAAAGAACAAAGATGACTGAGCACAAGAACATTTTAAAGTGGGAGAATGGACATAACAGAGATATCAAAGAACCAAGAGATTCAATTCTTGAGGAAATATTGACATGGGCTTGAAAACAGTACTTTGTTCCAGTCTTGGGTATGAATACTTGGTTTTGCTTCCTTAGGCCAACTGAGGAAGAAAAATTGTCCATATTTCCTTACTGTTAGTTTTTACTTTGGGGTCAATTAAGGACTGCAAGGTATTAAGCTAAGTCAAGTGAGCTACATACAAAAGGCAAAATATATATGATTTCACTGATAATAAAGTATTTTGATCAGTCAAAACTGCAGAGATAGAAAGTACAATGCTTGCTGCCAGTGTCTAGAGGAATGTCATCTAAGTTATTGTTTGACATGAAAGTTTCTGTTTGCAAAGATGGAAATATTCTACAGATCAGTAATGATGATATTTGCACAATTCAAATACGTTTAATTCCTTTGAACTGTATGCCTAAAAAAGTAAAATGGGACTAGAGAGATGTCCAAGTGGTTAAGATCACTTTCTCCTCTTCCAGAGGACATAGATTCAATATCCAGTATCCACACATGGCCGCTCACCACCATCTGTAACTACAGTTCCATGAAACTCAACATTTTACTGGACCCTCAGGTATTGCACACACAAAGTGTACAGATGTTCGTGCTAGCAAAACACCTTCAGTAGTAAAATAATTTTTATGCTTTGTATTACACATATTTTACCAAAATTTAAAAATAAATGCTCACAAATATTTAAAGTGCAGAGTATGATTTAATAGGTCTCAATGCTACCTGAGAATTTGTGCCTTTTTTAAAAATAGAAAGGCTTTCATTATGTAGCCCAGGATAGCCTGGGTCATCCTGCCTTAGCTTCCAAGCAGTATGATTACACCTGTCGTTAATTAACCACCAGATGGTGACAGCATTGCAAGGTGTAGCAGAGTACTCTTCAGTGGCAGGACTGAAAAATAAACTGTAAATGAATCAGAAGGCATATCATTCTTTTAGTAAAAACAGAATGGACATTCTAAACAAAATGTTTAAGAAATAATAATAATAAATTTAAAAAGAAATAATAAAAATAATATAACCTAAAAACTTGAAAATCAATGAACACTCAGCTGTTACTTTTGGACAGTTTGTGTGATGACAGAGCTGAGTATTTTCACATAGTTCTGGTGTTCTCACTGCACATAGTAATTAGTAAATGTCTGAGAACTGCTTGGGTCTACTGCCTGGTTCAATGCCTGAATTATCAAGACTCTAGAAGGACCAGTAAGCTTTCTAGTGCTCTTTGGTGTAGTGCTATAATTTGTACTTTCATAAATACTGTTCTAATCCAGTTTACACAATGGAAAAGTAATAAATCTTGGATGTCACCATGAAATAAACCAATTTACTCCATGTTTTTCATTTGGTCATCCCAATCATTGCTGTATCCAAGGAACTGAACAACAATTTCCATTAAAGCTCAAATTCGTTCCTTTGGTGGAGCATGAAAAGCTAGGGTTTTCCAGTTTTTCTTTGACACATGTTGGTAGTAAGGACCAATTAACTTGGTCTTTCCTTCAGTCACTTTGAATGACACCGATTCTATAGAATAAGAAAGGATGTAGCATAAAAGAGCTCTATAATTCTCAGACCCTTCATTTAGAGGTCTAGTGTGGCCTGGGTCTCTGAAGTATCACTGAGCATCGGTTTCCCCAAATATAAAATGATATTATCAACAACACAAACATTTTATAGTACAACTCTTTTGTCTGTGATATATATATTTTATTCAGAATAATTTCTGTGTTTGATTCAGAAAAATTTTCCAGTGAGGCTCATGAGAAATATATGAAATCCTTATGAGAAATATATGAAATCCTCATGAGAAATATATGAAATCCTCATGAGAAATATATGAAATCCTCATGAGAAATATATGAAAATCACTCCTTCTCTTTTCTTTCTGCAACATAAATTTGGTCTAGCACATGGGACTTGTTACAAAAAAAAAAGTTTACAGTCAAGCCAGGCGTGGTGGCACATAATTATAACCTGATCACTTTTGAGGGGGAAATGAGCAGTGAGGATTCCTTGGAAAGCTCAAGGCAAACCTGTGCTCATTCTTAACAAATTAGAGATGCAGATACAGGTCACTGACAGCATCATTTGCCTCCATACAGCTTCTTTCATGGACAATGTACAATGCCTTGGTTTGGATCTCAAGCACCAAGAATATGGGCAGCCCCACAAATAATGTTTAAACTCAAATGAAAAATTATCTATGATACCTTAAGTGCCTTTTGAGTATAAAGTGTTTGAAACTGCTCAAAGTTTGAATCAATTTAGTAAGATTGAGTTTGAAACCTATTGGGCATTAGTCAAGCACTGCCATTCGTTGGCAGATTACACATATTACTGTAGCTCTCCTGAGCATTTCCACCTTGTGAGTCCAATGAAAGTAAAACTGTTGAATTGTCATCAGTAAATATATATTTAATGCATATTATATTATATATACTATATATAGATATTATACACATAATCATTATATATGTATATATGTGTCTGTACATCTATATACGAGCCTGGGGATCCAACCCAGGGCATTTTGCATGTTGAGCATGTACTCTACCACTGAGCTGTGTCTGCATAATAAGACAATCCCATTGACTTTTTTCAAAAGATTTTCAAAACACATTTCCTTAGACTTTTTCGCATTGTGATAAAATACCTGAGGAAATGATTGAAGGGAAGAAGGGCTTATGTAGGCTTGTGTTTTCAGAGTCTCCATCCATATTGTAAGCCATGTTGATTCTAGGCTAGTGTTGAGGCAGACCATCATAACAGTTGTTCCATGTGGCAGAAGCTGCTCACCTCATTAACACAAAGAAGCAGAGAGGGCAAAAAAACAGGGGTCCAAGTGCAACCTTCAAAGGCATGCCATCACTGACTACTTCCTCTAGGGCTTGCCTCCTGAAATTTTCATAAGCTCCCAAATATCTGTGAACCAAGAGTTCATTGAACACATGAGCCCATGAGTGACATTCCAACACTGTTTAGTCAAAACCACATGAGTTTGCTTAGTCCTGTACTCATAAGAGAATTCAGTCTAATGACACTGAGTGACATTTGCATCTTCTTTCTGAAGAGCCCTAGCACAAGAGGGCTTATAGAATGAGGCATTTTATAAACATCTTGAATACTTTACTTGAATATTAAAAATATTTTTTTCATATAAAATTCTGTAAAAGTTATTCACAGTATCATACTCTAATGGTCTGATGCATCAGCATTTGCTTCTGAAGAATTCATTGTTAGGCATAGACAGTCAACATGACTCTGGCACCACCCTGAAACCTGACAGACTGAGTTCCATCCCTGAGACCTGCACAGTAGAAGGAGAGGCCTGGCTGTCACAAGTTTGACCTCCACAGGAGCCCAGGGATGTGTGTGTGTGTGTGTGTGTGTGTGTGTGTGTGTGTGTCTGCCAAAATAACTAAAGGATATGTAATTAAAAACTTCAAACCAATGAAGAGTGTTTAACTATAGCTCTCTCTGAAATGTCAGATAAGGCATACTGTTGTGAAAGCATTTTTCACAGCTTACATAAAATTCTTGTTAACCGATGTGGGGAAGTAGTAGTTACACGTGGGTAATGTAATGCATATTTCTGATATTTACTGAACAGGCATAGCAGCTTATATGCAGAAACAACAGCAACTCCCAGGCTTAATTAGGTTAACATCTCACAATGAACAGACTGAATGCTAAGATGCCTCACTACCCAAAATGCAGAACATAAGCAAAGGATATTGAGGCCTAGCTCTCAATAAGTCACTGATACCACCTTTTAATGTTCAGGGGACTTTTCAGAAGAGGATGAATGCAATAGTGGAAAGCATGCCATTCCCTAGACTCCATACAGCCACGTAATCGTTAACTCAATCAACTATAGTTACGTGCGATAGGCTCACACAAGACCAATGCTCTCAACAGTCAGTCAAGAAAAGGGGAAAGGATCAAGGAACTCTACATTTTACCTCCAAATTATTGGCTATCAATAGAGTTTGAGAAAGGGGGAATCACTTTCTTTAATCGTGCCCTCTACCGAGTTTGCAAGGTTTCAACAGATAGCTCCGAGCTGCAGTCACAGACAGCCTTGGTTAATCATGTGAATAACAAACATGAAATAAGTAGAGATGAACCCAAAAGAGAGATTTGTGGGAAGGAAGGAGGATAGGGGTATTAGGGAGCTGAGAGGTGAAAGTCGCCAGTATGTGAAATGTACATATGTGAAATTGTAAAACAGTTAAAATATGTAAATCAGAATAGGCAGGTGAATAATGAGGAACTGTATTTTTAGAACTCATCCAATCAGAGAGCATATTTCCAAGATTAGATAGGATTGTTTTATTTATTACATTGATCACTTTATTTAAAAACTCAGCTACTGTAGTATTTTATCCAATTCTATTTTAATCTTCCCCTTTAAAATTATGGCCTATGTTCTTTAATTATTATTGTTGGTGTGTTTGTGTGTGTGTGTGTAAACTTCTCAGTTAATTTAGTTTTGCTTGTGTTGCTTATGTTTTTAGGACTGACCACTTGGTATCAGATAACTAGTTAGGGGGCTTATCCCTGGAGAAAACTGATACTCCTCTCTCAGCTGTTGATAATTGTTTATAGATCTAGGAGTGGAACCCTCAGATATTTCCCACATCTATATTAGAATATCACCTGGTGTTATAATTGTCCTGGTCTTGTTTAGCAGGTACACTGTTGGGGTTTCATGGGTGTAGGTTCCTTTCCACAGCTAGAAGACACAATCTCACAGCAGACTTCCTGGCCCTGTGCTTCTTACCATCTTTATTTATTCTCCTCCCTGATGCTTTCAGAGTCTTTGTAGGTATAGGGATTGTGGAATAGATGTGTCAGCTGGTGTAGTGATGGAAGCTGTGGGCTGCATTCCTGCCCAGCTCCCGGCCGCCTGGCTAGTTTATGCCCCAAAATAACAACACACAAATTGTATTCATTTAAACACTGCCTGGCCCATTAGTTTCAGCCTCTTACTCACATCTTGATTAACCTATATCTAATAATCTATGTAGCACCACGAAGTGGTGCCTTACCCGGAAGATTCTAGCATACGTCCATCTTGGGCAGGAGCTTCATCGCATCTGACCCAGAGAGCAGAGGCATGGCGATTTATTAACTTCCCTTCCCAGTATTCTGTTCTGTCTACTCCGCCCACCTAAGGGCTGGCCAATCAAATGGGCCAGACAGTTTCTTTATTAACCAATGAAATCAACTCAAACAGAAGACTCTCCCACATCAAGCTGGGACTGGAAACTACTGCATCAGTAGTTAGTTCTCTGGATTTTTGACTAGCTGTAGCTTTCTGTAATTGTTTCCTTCTGCTGTAAGAGATTTATTTGCTGAGTGGTGGTAGCTACTCTATCTGTGGGCCTAAAAAGTATTTAGAGTCTAGTAAGAAATTAGTGAAGTGGAAGTAACAGATGTTCCTCTGAGATCCATGACCTCAACTATGGGTGGTTGGTTAGGTTTACAATATCTGGGGTGATTTCTGTTCTGCTGAATGGGCCTTAGTACAATTAAACAAGTTGGTTACAGCCAAGATATAAGTGCCACTGTTGTGCCTTTAGAGATATCTTGCCATGGTGGCCATTGCCTTGGTCTTCTTTTTAACTCAAGGATTCCTTTAGTAACCAGAATCAATTAAAAGCTTTTGTCTATACAGCATTTGCTATGCACAGCACCCCTTACTTAAAAATCTTTTGTTCCCATTACATTAAAGATGCCTGAGTCCGTGTGATGATTGCAGCTCAACATAAATTATAGGATAAACTCGCAGCTCATACCCTTTTGTTTAAAACATTAATGTATTTATAATATTTTCAAATCAAATTTTAGAAATTACACTTAGAAAACAAAAACTTAAAGCCGCCTAAAATTTCAGTGGTAGACATATGCACTTATTACCTAAAAGAAGGTTGTCACGTGATCATTAAGCTGTTGATGACATTCTCAATCTAAAAAGCTCTCAGAGAGTTGAATACAAAATTCAATGCAACACTAGCTCACAACAGCAATGCCAATAGATTCTCAATGCCAAGTGCTGACTGGAACATGATGTACCTGGAACTCAAGTGACCGCTGCTGGCATATGAAATGGTGGGCTATCCTAGGAAAATTTACCTGCCTCTTACTAATAAAAACAACCTTATCCTGTGTCTTTGTATTCCACTGCTAGGAGCAAGTGAAAGAGAAATGAGTGTACATGCTCACAAAAATACTTGAACAAGAGCACTCATAGGAACATTTTTAAATTCTCAAAGCTACTAACAATACGCATACCCAGACCTAGCAAGAATGAGAATGACTTAGACAGGTGTCCTTGCGGTGAATGTCTTTGGAAGGAGAAAAAGCAAAGGGCAGCTACAAGAAACAATGACAACCTGTCACCTCAAGCAGCAGTAGGAGAACAATGTACAGTGTATAAGCCCCTTTCTGTGATGTTGGAGAGCATCTACCTCATATTGGTTATGGAAGTATCATAGTAAACTATATGAAGTATAATAAAGTAGTTATCAGAAATGCTAGTTTCAGAATTATGTTTATGGATAAAAGGTAGAAGAGTCCATGGAATTTCTAACATTGGGAGATGTTCCAGTTTTTGCTGTAAGAGATAGTAACTTGAGTGTTTATTATACAAATAGTTCTTATAATATATGCTATGAATAATTCTATTCTCCTTCATAACTTTAAAATATGTACAGATCAATTTTGTCTATGTCATGCATGCAACAAAATTGAGTAAGTTCTTCCTTTGCAGTCTTGCTTATCTAATCGATGAAACAGTGATAGAAATGGCCATCCAGGCAACAAGTGAAGAGTGAGTGCCACATTTAGCCAAATGACTGCTTTCTGTCTCCAGTGAAAATACAACATTGTCTTTCAAGATCAAAAGCTACTAACAGAATCAAGGTAAGAAGGGATGAGGCCTGGCATTCTCAGTGTGCTGTAAGATGTATATGTATGCAAGAGACACCACCTAGTGCTTGGCCTCTAGATATGCTAAAATGCCTAGTCCACAGATAACCTGCTGAAAGCAACTCTTACAAGGGAAACACAGTGGTACTCCAGAATAAAAACAAATGCATGCATAAGTAATAATTCCAGGGCACCTTGGTATGCACATTTAAAAAAAAAGCAGAATAAAGCTCCAGGCGGTGGTGGCACATGCCTTTAATTTTAGCACTGGCAAGGCTGAGAGAGGTGGATCTTTGTGAGTTCGAGGCTAGCTTGGTCTACAGAGCAAGTTCCAGGACAGACTCCAAAGCTGAGAAATGCTGTCTTGAAAAAAGAAAGAAGGAAGGAAAAAAGAAAGGAAGAGAGAGAGGGAGAGAAGAGAGAGAGAGAGAAAGAAAGAAAAAACAGCATAATTAATAATTAGTTTTTAAAAGTATAAACTAGTAAACCAACAAGACTAGATCCTTACCTTTAAGCAGCACTGCAATGACTGCAATAGTAAGGGGGAGGGGCTTAATGGTACATTTGCTTAGTGTGTGCAAGGTCTCACGTTTCATCAACAAAACAAATAATAAAATAAAATGGGGAAGTTATATGACAAAGTGGATACAGAGATAAATAAAATTTAAGATGTCTGAGAGACACGTGTAAAAAACAAAGTTTTAATGTTCCTTAGGAACAAAATCTTCATACCTTTGGTTAAAATCAAAGGGTTTTTAATAACTCAAACTACTATATCAGGTTTAATTCATTTAAGAAAAGAATGAAGTTTAGATGTTATCAACACTAAAAGATTTTATTCATCAATGATTGTACGTGAAACATTTTGAAGGGTCAGACACAGATAGGAGGAACAACGGGGCTAAATTCTGAAAAAACGACTCATATCCTAAATGTGTAATGGATGCTTAAAAAGAAAGCCCAGAAGCTGCTCTTCTACTCACAGACTTTGTGCAGAAGTGATGGACAAAGTTTTCTAATAGCCCCAAGATCCTTATCCATTCCCTTGCAGCCTGAGAACGTATACCTTCACTCTTTGATTGACAATGTGGCAAAGTTGCTTTCAAAGGTGAGGGGAATTCAGTGGGAGGAAGAGACCCCAGGGCTGCCTTTGAAGATTCTATGAAAGCAGAAAAAAAATGAGTGGTAGCCTTTCTAAACTAGGACCAAAGAAGCAGATTCAATCCCACCATGACAAGGATAGAATTCGTCCAAGAATCTGACTGAACTTGAAAGGCCTTGAGATTCAAATCAGCATGTAGTGGTGACATCTTCCTTTCCAGCAGTGGAAGAGCCAGACCTCTAACTCATAGAGCACACACTGGTGCATTTAGATCATACTAAGTCTCTACTCAATGCACATGTGTTATGCAGAAACAGAACATTGTAATCAATTGAACTGAGTATATACTTAAGATTTGGTCATTATTAAATATACCTCAGTAAAATACAAAATAAAAGGGAATAAGTTCTAATACTAGTATGGGAAGCGCTTGATTTTCATTAACAATGAGATTGTGGGCCAAGGAGATGGCTCTATGGATAATGCACTTGCTGTCAATTGTGAGGACTGTAGTTCAGGTGCTGGGAAGCTGTGTAAATGTGGGAAAGGTGTGGTATCGTTCTGTAATAACAGCACTTGGCAGGTCAGGGTAGGGACACCTCTAGACTAGACAGAAGTGGTGAGTTCTGACTCAGCAAGAGATCCTATACGTGGTATAAGTGGACAATAATCACTAACTTTAGGCTTCACACACATCCACACATGTGCACCTACACGCGAATGTCCGTGAGCACATTCATGTGCGCACACACACCCAAGGAGAGAGAATATGAAATCATCAATCCAGAACAGGACATGTATGGATGTGGGAAACTGTACAGAGGAAATGGTTCATTCATACTGGCCACCTGCACTGCAGTTCCTCTGCTGACGCCTGTCTTTGTCACTGGGAAACTTCAGGCTTCTCATCCAGTCAGTTTGTCTAATCAGCATGCCTGCTTCTTTCTTTAGAAGACCATCCCAGAACTGAGGAACCACAGCCGTGAAAATGTGGATGCTAGCTGTCTTGATGACGGTGTAGGGTACAATGGATGCAGGCAGACTTTTGCCTGGCTTTTGTCTTGATGACGGTGTAAGGTACAATGGATTGCAGGCAGACTTTTGCCTGGCTTTTGCCTTCCACTCTTCTCACCACAGAGGTCTGACCCTCCACAGAGCAGCCTGGAGAACTCAACACTGTTTGCACTTAGAAGTCATTGAGTCGTTCTTCCTTTCCCTTATGACTCCCTGACACTCTGCTTCCCGTAACAGCCTCTCCTACCACACCACATCTCTGGTGTTTTACTGTTCTTTGGTCATGGGAACATCTGAAAAGACGTGGATGTGTTTGTCATTTTGCCATACATAATGACATCTTGGACGAGGTCAGCTGACAGATTTGAGGACAGTTTCCGTGCAGCCTCGACAGGTAAGCTGTCCTGTGCTGATTCTCGGAAGCTTCTGAACACCCCATGGTCTCACTTCATTTTATTTGCCGAGTTTTGCTTTGCTGTCCCTCAAGTAGTACTTTCAAGGGATTCAAATCCCCCACAGCCATAAAACACCCTCATCTCCCAATGTATCTGCAGACCTTCCCAGGGAACGGTGTGGGAGACATTCAGCTGTAAGAGCAAACATCATTCTTTAGAGACATGCATGTTTTTGCTAGAGCTTAAAAAAAACTGAACAATTTTATGCGTTTATCTCCATTTATCAAAATGTTTCAGCCCAACAAACCCTAAACAATTTTCATCTGTGAGCCTGCCTTGCTATAGAGAAAATGTGTGAATATTCAATGTTTTGTGAAAAGTGTGTGTATGTATAAAAGAGTCTGTTGGCTATGGACAAGATGTTATTAATTATTGCTGACAAAAACAGTCAAAGGCCACTTTGTGTTCATTTCATAGTATATAAAAATCTATTACATATATACACATATGTATATATGTCTACAAGTGTCGGTACACATTTATGTGTAGATATTCATAGATGAGAATATGCATAAATCCACCTTGATTTAAGTTGGAGTTATACTCCAATAAATCCACAATGAATTTAAATCATCATAAGTTGAAAAGGTGTTTAACATTCTGGACTTAAAGAGCATGACCATCCAGCAACACAGTCCGCAGAGAGCATTCATGACTGCATGGCTCTTTATGACCGTTCATCAACACAGTTCCCAGAGAGCATTCATGACTGTGTGGCTTTGAAGGAGCTATTGCTGTTCTGCAGTCAGAGGGTGTGTGATGTGACCATGTATCACTGACCTAGGAAGAGATTAAAATGCAGAACTGGGCAGTGGTGACAAACACATTTAATTCCAGTACTGCAGAGGCTGAGTCAGAGAGATCTGAGTTTGAGGCCAGTCTGGCTTACAAGGTAAGCCCCAGGACACCCAGAGCTATAAAGAGAAACCCTGTCTCAACTCTCCCCCAGATAAATCAATCATACAAACAAGCAAACAAATAAATAAGCAGAACTGTAACTATGATCTGATTGAATGTGGACTACTTGTATACCATTGCAAAGCCAAAAACTGTGAAGAGAACCATCCTAACTCAGGTGTTGCCTTCATATAAAATTTCAAATAATGCATAAACTGCTTGGCAAAGAAGTGACTAGCACTTCACTTATCATCTTATTTTTATGTGTAAAAATCTGATCATGGAAGTATAAATGTATTTCATGATGGCGTCATCTTCCCTACAAATATTGTTACTACATACAGAAAGAAAAACAATGTTTAAAACATAAGGAAATAGTATTTGATTTAATAGGTGTATAAGATAATGAAAATAATTGAAGGAATTGAGCTTCATATGAAATTATTCAGAAGTGCTTACAAGTTGACTTGGGTGGGGTTTCTGTGGGTTTATTTGTTATGATAACCTGTTTTGTGCCCAGTGAAGACTAGCTATATACCAGAAAGAGTAAAGGCGGCAGAGAACCTCCTTCCTGTGCAATTTCCAGATGCAACTTGGGAAGAGGGTGATTGCTGATGAGCCTTCCTTGTTTCCTACACCACAGGTCTCAGCATGAGTAAGGCATGAACATGGAGAGACACCTCATTAACCAGGCCAAGGAAGTCCCTCCTTCCTCACATGTGTCTACGTTAGAGATAAAGAGACTGCCATCACCATGACTCATTCATGTAATACCTCATTGATCTTTGCACTGGAAAGAATCATTCATGTATTGTTTTAAAACAATATGAGAGTTTCTCACTGGTGGACAGCAGACATTTTTAAAGAGCGGATTGTGCTGATAAAGTGTAGCCAAGCTACAGGACTGTCTCAGAGTAGTGCAGGCTGTACCAAATTCAATGCAAATGCAAATATTGTATTGTTCAGAAGTAGATAAAATGTGAGTATTTGTTTTTAAAAACTTATATGGAAGCAAAAAGATAGAAATGATCACTTTTCTAACCCAGAGACTTTTGTGTTTACCGAAGAATAGATGTGCTGTATAGAGCAGATGTGTCAAGGCAAAAACAGGAGCAGATGTGCCTGATGGAAGGCTGAGGGCCTCTACTCTTTATCTCCATGATAAAGTAGATTAATAGAGTGCTTCTCGCCGGGTCACAGGAAGGCCACCGGATAATCAGGAAGAAGCCCATGACTCTTTCATTGTCAAGTTCCAAATCAGGACTCTGGAGATGATTGCCTTCCTAAACCCAGTACTCACAGAGAATTTTTTCCACAACATTTCGGAAGCGGGGGAAGTCAGTTAAAAGTTTTCATTTAAATATTTGAAATTAGCACTAGATAGTAGCAAATAATTATTAACAATTATGCTTTCTAAATAAATTACAAATTTTATTGTCAAAATGACATAACACAATATTTAAATACATAAAATATGGTTTATTTTTTGAGATAAATCATACCTGTGATCTGGCCTACCTACTGTATATCTAGTATATAATTCACAGAGTAAAATCTAATTGCCTGCTGCAAATGTAAATCAAATAAAATGCTAAACTTATAGAGCCTTTATCCTGCTGATAGTTCTGGAGAGAATTAGGAAAATATATACTCGCTACTGCACAATTTTTTTGCTCTAACACATAAATCCATTCATTACATGACAGACAGAGCATGCCCTCTCAATCCAAGTTCACTTCACCCTGTTGTTTGAACTAAATAAATCTTGGCTTCTGTTTTCTTTTATACATTTCTTTAAATGAGAATAATACTGCACCCTCTAGAGAATGATATAAGGATCAGTATATTGTGTTTTAAGCAATTATCATTGTGGCCAATTAAATTAGTCATCTCCAGAAACTCTAGTAAACTCATTCCAAAAACCTAGTTCAATTTCACTATGATAGTTCGCAAGCCATTCATTCATGTATAAGAGCATCAGGCATGGGGAATATATGAATCCTCACTTCAAAGCTTTTTATTAATTATGCGATATTTTAGAAGCAAATTTGTTCATCCTTTTATTTATTTTTATAGATATGAGTGTTTTGCCTGCACATATGTCTGCGTGTATCAACTGTAATCAGTGTTCACTGAGGAAAGAGGAGGGTGTGGGATCCTCTGGGTTGTGAGGAATGGATTCCCTTTTGCACTGGTAATCAAATAAGAGGCTTCTGGGTGAGCATTTGGTGCTCTTAAGTACCGAGCCATCTTTCTTTCTATAAAGAATTTTTGTTGCTGTTCTCTTTTTAACCAAGAAAGAACTTCATAAGGTCTTCACATAGGACCATACTGACATATTGTTATTTATAAACAAATTTAGAAATAGAAAATAGTGTCTTCATCTTAACTTCTGAATGTTGAAGTAAGAAGAATTTAAGATTTGTGTTAAGTAAAAACGAGAAATTGTTCTTCATTTTGATGAAATTGAAATTCTAAGGGTCATTGTGCAATGTCTCAGGGATTTAATGGCACACACAATCCTACTTTGTGACTTTTATGCGTTTCTCAATCTGAGACTGCCTGGGGTTGGCCAAAGAAGAAGTCAAAACCAAACAAATGTTTCTGAACAGTCAACTATTCTGCCTTTAAGATGGCTATGAATAAAAAACCTAAAAAGTATCTGTAGGTTCCCTCTATAATTTTAATATTGACTATCTAATTCATAAATTATCAAAGATATTAAAAAATGGATCTCAGCTTAGGAACTGAGGTAACAGTGTCATCCATAACATGCAAACATGTGACTAAAGTCTCAAGTCCCCACACTTGTCTCTCCTTTCCATGTCCAGTGACTCTTGTGTCCTGAGTATCCTGTTGTTTGGCCATTACCTGTTGTCCTTTCTCTCCTTAGCATTAACATGCTCCTTTTCTACTGTATCCTTATCAAACACACTAAGCCTACTCAAACACGTTTGTCATACCCCAGCAGTAAAGGGTGGTTTTTATGCTCTTTCTTGAGATAGGGAAATTCACAGGTAAGCAAAAGGCAGCTTCTTTGGAGCTGACTGCACCCAACCCTTGAGTGGCAAGTACAGATAGACCAGCCTTAAGCCTCAGAGCTCTCTGTCCTGGGGACTAGAGGCAACTTCTGCCTCTTGAGCTAAAGTCTTATAATCCCAGGCACTCTGGGCAGATCTAGGTCTGGGCTTCTGCTGCTCATAACCTAAGAACTCAGCTAAGTAGAGTCCTTAGCTCCTAAAAGCAGGTGGCACTGACTGACCTTGACTAGTGTTCCATGTGTTCAGTGAACTCGGGGTGTCAGAGCCCTCAACGCCAACAGCAACTCTTGTTAGTGGCAGCTGGGTGAGGGTTCCTGTGTGAAGTTCTCAAGTCATTTGCCTAGTAGAGCTCAGTCTGAATGCTTGGTTAGCTTACTCCAACTCTCCTAGCACCTCTGGCTCCGTAGAGACTTGGCCTTTGCACACCAAGTTCACTGACATCTTGAAGTTTCTCAGCACTTATGTTGACTCTGGAAACATCTGAACAATTCTGGCTTCAGTCTCTCATTCAGCCTCACGTGGTTCCTGCTCCTAGAGTTTCCTGTCATTGATGCAGATGGCAGAAGGACACTGTCACCACTGCTCCTTCCCAGTTTAATTCATGGATCTGACCACAGGTATAGGCCATTGAGAAGAAAGTCTTTACTGAAATATAATGTTGCAAACCCAGAAACTTCAGGTAGAAGAGCTCTCCTAAGCCACCTGAGAAGTGTGTGTGGTGACCTGATATTGGGCAATTACAATAAGCACTCATTACAACCTCATGTAAGAGCCAATCAAGTTTTGCATAGGAATCAGTTGCATAACTCTTCATGTAAACAAAAGACTGAATCTGCAACAACCAAAGGCAAAGGAAAGATCCCCTCTAAATTGAGTGAAAATCACTGCAAGATCATCTATAGCTAAGTAAGGCTTATCTTTTCCTTAAAGCCAAGTTAAGACTGCTAGATTGTCTTCAAAGTCACTCCAGAATGTTATAGGAGGCTGTTTATTCCTTCCCAGCTGACCAGACCAAAAAATAATCACTCAGAAACTATATAATTTGCAATATTGTTTAGCCAATAGCTTAAATGTATTTCTGGCTAACTCATAACTTAAATTAACTCATTTTGATTAATCTTTGTATTACCATGTGGTTGTGTTTTACCGACAAGGTTCTGGCACATCTGTCTCTGCCAGCGGCTACATGGCTTCTCACTGACTCTGACTACTCTCCTCCTCTATCTGCTTGGAATTCCCACCTTGCCCTATTTTGTTAAGCCACTGGCTGAAACAGATTTATTCATTAACCAATAAAAGTAATACATAGACAGAAGGACTTCCCACACCACCAGAATGTTTCCAAAGAGATGGACTACTATGTGAATAGTCCCTTGTGACAGAGGTTCTTTGCCTAACTGTTACATACACAGGCATGGCAAACATAAGAGAAGGGCTGTCAAACAGCACAATCTTGACTCAGAAAATATTAAAAGGATGTTATAATAGACAATGAAAAAAACTAACACAGAACTAACCATTCTGACTTTAATAGTATGTCACAATATGTCCCAGTTCTTAACAAAGCTTAATTCTTGCCTTTGGTTCCCAAGGAGAGGTGTGGTCCTCTAGTATACAACATCTTGATCTATCATCAACACACAATCAATAACTGGTATCACTCTTAGGATGGTGCCTTTTCTTGTACTGTTCCAAACAAAATTAATTGTTGGAGATCCTCAGGACCCAGTCCAAGCTCTTGGTGTGATCCTCATATTCACTCATTAAGCAATCACCTCAACTACTATAGCTTCAATAACCATCTGTGTTAACCAAGTTTCTGTTACTATGAGAAATACCCAAGATAAGCAACAGACAGAGAAAAGAAGGAGTTTGGTTCACAGTTTGGGTTGCTCCAGTCTACCTCTGGGCAGACCTGTTCTTGGAGACACATGACATTGTAGCACATTAATGTGAGAGTGTATAGCAAAGCAAACTTGCCACACATGACCAGGGGGAAAATTAGTGAGGAAACCAGGGCCTTTGGTGGCCTCCAAGGATATATCTCAAATCTGTGAAGACCTCCCAGCAGGCTTCAACTTTCCCAGGTTCCATCACATTCTGAGATGAAGGCCACATATTTAACACAATGGCCGTCTGGAGCCATTCAGCGTTCATAGTATAGTATCACCTATCCCCGGTCTAATTCTCTCTACTGAGCTCTGGACTCTTCATACTTATGATTTCCCATTGAATAATAGGCATCATCCTGCATTCCACCCAGTGTCATTGGTTTAATAACCATGTGCTCTGACATATCTTTCCTCCCATCTTATACTCAGTCTTTCACTGTTCCAATATGTGCTTTATAGACATGGGTCAAATAAATTCATTATGAATAAATACCCACTTTGATTCTCCATAAGGCAATTTGATTTGCAATTATTGTAAATTGTTTTGAAATGATATTCTTATATCTTTCATTCTTTGCACCCTCAGCCTAAAACTCAGAAAAAGATTTCTGATGGTTGTAAAAGAAGAAAGAACAGCTATGTGGTTTGGTTCTCAATTCTCTCCCCAGGCTCCTGTTATAGCCATGTCTGCCTCTTTCTGAGGCACTGCAACTAAAGTTATGGTCTCTTCTGTCCCAAAGACTTACACAAACTGTAAAATCTGTCCATGTCTATCCAAGAGTGCTTTGGAAGTATTGCCTCTGTACTGAAACATTATCTCCTGGAGGGAGGAGGAAGGCTCAGGAGACTCATGAAGTGAACAAACCTCAAGATGCTTAGAAAGCTCCTGAAATTTACAAGATTTGCAATGAATCTATCCATAGTTACAGAAGCAGGCACCTGTGTGGAGAAGATAACCAAGCTGACTGCAAGTTATTCAGAGTTCCTGGGATGGAGTTTTAGTGAGCCATCACTAAAACTATACCACAGTGGACTTGCCAGTGATTCAGCTGCCTCTGAGTGACTAACGTTCCAAAAAAAAAAAAAAAAACTAACTAATAAACTCACTGGTTCCCTAAGCTAGACTTGGACAGAATCATTTCTTTGACCTGTCATCAATGCATTTTCTGGTAGTGAAGATGACTTATCTAGTTAGTATATGAGGCATGAGGCCCAATAAATTAAAACACACACACACACACACATACACACACACACAACTGATACAGGTCTAACAGAGTCAAAGATGATCTTAAGATAAGTAATTGCATTGATCCTGCTATGGACGGTGAGACATGCCACTGAAGCTGACCTATGTAAGGACCATCTGCAAGGACAAACCCAACATGGCTACCTTTTGTCATGTTGTACAAGATAGTGTATCCCCTTTCCTTAGTGGTCACTGCTTGTCCCCTGAGATGGGTGGCCAAATAGGCACCCAAGGCCACCCTGCTGAGAGTACAGCATCTAAGAAGAGAATCCTAAGGTGACTATCTTCTTCTATGTGATGTGGGGTGACATGATTTCTTGATGAAGAGGGGCTACTATGTGAATATGGGTATATACCTCAAATGGCCAAGGGACTAGAGAATGTGTTGCAGTCCATGAATGTAGCACGTATGGGATGAGATCATAGGCAGGCTGTGGTGGCAGTTGTGTGGCCTTTGTTGTAGGTAATAAGACATGCAACTGAGGCTTGGCTCTGTTCCCAGAAAGAAATTGCCTGCCTGCATAAGGGAGGAGTTACAACTGGAAAAGGACATACAGTTGCTGTTTAGTGCATTAGCCTCTGATTTGGCAGGAAACATGGAAAAAAGGAGGATGAGATGGAGGCACGGGTTTGTTGTTTTCTTACACTTGGCAGAGAATAAGGGAAAGAGAGTGAAAATTAGATTTGTGCCTAAGAGCCCTTTCTGGAATCCAAAACCTTGGAACCCACAGAAGATTTGGAGAATGGGGAGGAAGAGAACTTGGTGATGTGAAAGATGATAGCCCCTCAGGCCTGACCTCTAACACAGAAGGGAATACCCATGACTCAATCTGCAGACAGAAGCCTTAACAACAACCCCATATAAGAACCTATGTGAGCCAGGGAATACTCAGCACATGAACTGCTTAACTTGGGGAAGATGCTGAAATGAGCAATGAAAGCTTCTCATGGTATGTGTCATGAAGCTGTGAGATATGGGGATAGATGGGATCAATCTGAAGCATTCTAACTTGCTATACTTCACCAAGGAGGACTTTACAACCTGAGGCAAGATAATGGGATGCAATGCTTAGGAAATTGCTCATATGTGCCATTAAAAGACACATGGCTAACCCAGCTCAGGATCCCAAGAGTAACAAGAACTGGAGAACAATAGTGGAAGGATGGCTATTACTCAGGAGGAGAGTCCGAAATCAAAAGCAGACACAGCCAGTCCTGCCTGTGTTTGTGGTAAGATTTGTGTCAAGTCAGAGACCAGCAGAATGCATAATGCTGCACTTGAATCTTTGAAGGCAGAAGTGTCCATCTTCTTGACTTCTTGGGGCCATATTAGATAAAGAATAATTTGCTTCTGTCAAAAACTTAGTCACTGTTCTGCTGTGAAGAGACACCATGTCCAGGGAAACTCTTGTAAAAGAAAGCATTTAATTAGAGCTTGCTTACAGGTTCAGAGGTTTAGTCCATTGTCATCATTGTATTGTATAGCAGCATGCAGACAAACATGGTGCTGGAGGAACTGAGAGTTCTACATCCAGATCAGCAGACAGCAGGAAAAGAGTGGTATTTGGCATGGCTTGAACATTTGAAACCCCAGAGTCCATTCCAAATGGCACAGTTCCTCCAACAAATACACATCTTCTGCAACAAGACTACACCTACTCTGACAAGGCCACGTCTCCTAATAGTGCCACTCCCTGGTGAGCAAGCATTCAAACCTATGATCCTATGGGGCTGTTCTTTTTAAAACCACCATAGTCGGACATTAAATACACTATTACACCAACACTAACAAAAGCTGAAAAGCAAAAAGTCTGTGTTTAATTCTCATGAAGTCTTCCACATCAGATAGCTAAAACAAAAAACAAAAACAAACAAACAAAACCTCACATAATAGTCCTAATTGTATTTGGAGGATTTCAAAATCAACAAGGAAGTCCCAAATTTGCCATCATTAGTAATGAAAATGAATATGAATATAAATAAGTAATAGAACTTCATTTTAAAATAATTTTATTATAAAAAGTGACAAAAAGAAGAAAACATAAAACTAATAAAATATTTGACATTGCATTTGAGGAGATCATGCATCAGTGTCGAGATTGAAGTAGCTGCAAACCTAAGATCTGTTGAGTGGTTTTGAAAGTTTCCCTGATATTCAACTCAGGGAGACATTTTTCTCATCTTCCACAGATACAGGAATCTGTGACATAACAATCACCCTTTATTCATGGCATCACTTTTGGAAGCAAATATTTTCAAGAATGAAACAAAAAGTAAAATTAAAACCACGATGTCTGAGAAGCAGCCAGACATTGTAGTCTTATAAATCTCACTGAAAATCTACAGGTAGCATTTAATATTGACTGAAAGTTGAATTATTAATAGAACAAAATATTACTCTTATTATCATCCCATAAATCTTAAAAAGATTTTAGTCAACATATTCAGCAGCATAACATTCAGCATCTACACATTTGAGGAATTCCTAGAATTGGGCATAATTTGATATACATACACACACACAAATATATATATATATATGTACATATATATGTACATATATATATATATGTACACACACATTCTTGGCATTTTGGGACAACAATTGAATCACATCATATTAATTTAACAAATCTCTCTGTTTTATCTGCTACTGATGGAGTATCATCAGTAAGTACTCGGTATGCTAGCAGTAGGCAAAAACAATCATATTAACATTCATCTACTGCTTTGTCTTGATTTAGTCATGTCTTTCAATGACACAAAAGAAGCAATTTCTTTTTAAAAGATTTGTTTATTGTATATGCATAAGCATTTTGCCTATGTGTATGTATGTATATCATGTGCGTGCCTGGCACCTATGGAGACCAAAAGAAGGTGTTAAATTCTCTGGAACTGGAGAGACGAATAGTTGTAAGTCACAGTACAGCTGAAGTCAAACTCAGGTCCTCTGAAAGATGAACAAGTATTCAAAACAGTTAAGTCCCAGAAGCCCTCTCTTCAGCAGCATCATGTTCTCACCAACACTCACAGAGTTCTCCAATGAGCTATACTCTAGCATTAAGACCATCATTCATTGCCCACCCATAAAATCTAAAGTTAGTGACTCTTTCTTCATATTCCTTTTATTTTTCTAACTTCTTTGGTTTGGCTGGCCATATTCTGGTAAGAAAAAAATGATTTTAGAAATGCCTCCTCCCCCTTTTCAGGCCATATTATATCTTCCACAATCTCTATACATTTCTTAATAAAGTTACCACATATAAATGGCTTGGCTCTTTTTGCTATTAAGTATGCTGCCCCATCACTAACTTCTTACACTAGAATAGCCCTGAATTCTAATAAATTTGCTGTTGTCAATTGCAATATACATTTATCTTGGATGTTGTTTAAGACCAAAAGACTGGTGAAAGGCATTGCCATTTTCTACACTCACAAGGTTTCTCTCTGATATGAAAATTCTGGTGCAGAGAACATCTTATGTATGCATGCATGATTCTACCTCTGCTTAAGACATTTTGTATATTGATACAATTTTAGGATATATTTATCATATTGCAATATACATTTCTACCTCTAATCAAGATACTTATACATTGTTTACATTTTGAAGTCATTGTCCCCATTTGCTGCACAGTTGTTTAAAGACTGTTTAATATTCTAATGTTAAGTCTTAGTCTATAAGACTTCTAAGTCTTAGTCTATAAGTTATATAGGTACTGAGAATGATAGAATCGATAATTATCCATGTTTGTCATACTTATAGTTAGACTAATCAGATTCTTTAGATACATAGAGATAATATTCTTCATAGATAGGTAATATTCAAACACTTCAAAGAGCTGTAGAATATGGAATTTAAATAAATTAGGGTTCTGTTCATGTGGGACACAATTGCTCATGGTAGCACTGATCTACTCCTGAGAGAATGTTGAGCATGGAAGACACCCCACTTGGAACTTGTTTTCTTTTTGGCAGAACTGGCCTTTGGGCAAGGAACTGCCCATGCATAGACCACTTACAAAATGCACGATGACCAGACAGGACAAGCAGTATACAAGTAAAAAGACTGTCAAATCTTGCCAAGACAGGGTAAGACAGTTTTGAAAATTTTCCTGACTTTGAAAATGGTCTGTCAGTTACCCTAGGTTTTAGCCAAAGTTGGTTGCTCCAATGTTGCAAATGAGAATTTGGGTGATTGCCCAGGTATCCAGTTGTCTCTGTCATTTGTTGCACATTTTAGAAGTTGTTTGATTGTACTTCCTGCTTACTCAAGTAAGATTATTTCCCTTCTCGGGTCTTCAATGGGGTTGAAGACTAGATAGGTGTAGTTACTTTCCTCTTATGACTTGGTCAAGTTATTTGTACTACAGGACTTAAACTCCTTAGGATAGGATAATTATTAAAACATTTATCATGTTCCTTGCTTGATATTGTTTATGCTGGTTGTTTTTTTATACCTGATATTTGTTCTTTTTTTCCAAATTAAAAAAACATCCAGGTTTAATGGGATTCCTGCACTCTCAGGTGGCCCTGACGATAAACTAGGAGGTTGAAACATGACCACCAGGGGGAAAGAAAAGAGACCACGAGGAAATTTTCCAGTGAAGCATTTTAAATAGACTGAGGGCATGGTCAAGATTTTGGCAGGCTCATCTTGATGTTCTTATTGTATATAATTTTTATTAGGTTTAGCTCTTATTTAAATAAAAGGGGGAGGTGCTGTAGGAATTGCTATATCCAGTAGCCATTAAGTTACCTGCCCATTTTGGCGTGGCCTCTTTTAATACATATGCTGATGCAAATCACATGCTGCCCTCTCTCTTCCAGTGGCATGATTTGATTCCTGTTCCCCATTTGTGCAGAGGACTGTGATCTCTGAGTCTACCCCGAAATAAATAACCCTTAATTATACTCAATTCTGAGCAGTGTGGGATTTGGTTTTAGTGTCCTTCTTCAGTTGTCCTTTTAAAAAGACAGACTTTTGTCTTCCCGACACAATCCTTAATCCACATTTCATTTGGAAACATAATTTTGCCTACAATTTCTTTTCAAATTGCAGCCTTTTATTAAATTTTTGTCAAGCTGAGTATTTCACTATTTGCCTCAACAGAAATGTCCACTTCTCATTGAATAATTTACTTGTATTTATAATATTTTTCTCTTTGGAGACCTCTTTGTTTTTAGACATTGTCGAACATACACAGGAATTAAAAACAATGATAGTCAAGGGGCTGTATTTTTATTATGAAAAGTCATTGGCAGGAAAAGTCATGAACAGGCAAAGAACAAGGTATGTGCTTTTCTACATCTCTTCTTCCAATGCAGATCAAAGTAGAGGGTCAATTGTAAAACATAACAAACAACAGGTGAGACATCAAGGAATGAAAGTACCTGACTCCCAAATAATAGTGAATTTCTCTATCACAGAAAACTAAGATCCAAAAGCTCTCTCTTCAAGGTTGGATAAAAGTAATTATAGTGAGTTTCAGGCCAGGGCCAATATGGGTGAAAAATAGAGGAGTAGCATTATGCAATATTTGTTAACATTTTAACAATTTACTTTGTACTCTAACTAGAGGAAGACACAGTGGCTCAGTATTGAGAAAGAACTCAGGGATAGAGAATTATGTAAGATTTAAGTAACACTGATATCTCCATTTGCTTGAATTTCACATGTGTATGCAAGGGTTTTGTCATAGATGCACAGTAAATGTCATCTTGAATGAGTAATTGAAAAATTATCATTAATTACTCTCTCTCTGATATCCTTATTTTGGTATTCTTAGTAGCTGTTTTAAATAATGTGAAGAATTTTAATGATGTATAGTATCTTTGCCTCTTGCAAAATTTAAAAACAAGTGGTAAAATGAATTAAAAATAGTCATATTTTGTTCAATACATATATATTAAATTTAAAATATCACCTACATAATTTTAAGTGATGCACATTAGAAAAACATGTTTTACCTAATTTTTCAATGTATTTACTAATTCACTTATATTCTTAGTGATAAACACAGTATACCTCTTTAGTTTTGTACTACAATGCATTATAAGAACAGAATGGTTTCACCTTGGATTTAACTGATGATTGTGTTTGTCTCCAGCATTTTCCTTAAATGCATGCCCAGTATTATTTTTTTCTCAATAGCAACTGAATTCTGTATAGGACAATGGTAAATTTCTAGCCTTCGCCTTTCACATGTGACATGAAACACTTTATAAGTTTTATATGTTATTGTTAATAAATACTGCTCTTGGATTGGCTCAGAAGATGATGGTAGGGTTGCTTGTGTTTCATATGAGTTCACAGGTTACTTTGCTTCCTGAGATCTATAAATGGAACTAGCAGATGGAGACTGGGTAGAAGATTGAGTATAGTACATAGACTCTGAAAATCACCAGGCAATGCTTAGCTGGTTCTTACAACCTTACATTTATTTCTTTAGTTTGTGATTTAGTAACTGAAGAATTATTAACTGAAGATTTGGAGCATATGTTTACATAGCCTAACAAAATTATTTGGGACTAAGATTACTTAAAACAGATTACCAACTTTATTATTCATATTAGAGACATTCACTATTAATATTTTTCTTGATAATTTATCTCAGTAAGCTCATTCCCTGTCCTGAAAATGTTAGCTACCAAGGGAAAAAGAACTAGATAATTTTCCTAGCATTATTTTCTCAAAGGCAGAAGGCAGGCTTTCTTTTGAGTTCTCAGAAATAGTTATGTGTTGAGCACTTACTACTTGACAATGTAACTATTTTACTTAGCACTTTCAATAGGCCTCGCTGTAGGTATTATTAATCTCTATTTATAGATGACAAATATAAAGCTATAATTTATGAAATGTTAAACAAGGGATCGCATGGGCTTTTTAGTATGTGGTTCACATCAGAATAGTCATGCAATGAAAGAAGCAACAGAATGGCTTCTACAAAGTGTTTTTAAGTCTCATTTCTCTGCCATTAACCATGATCTTATTCAGAGTGGGAATATTTGTACCTATTCTCCAGGCCCCCTTTTCTTTGAATTTTATATTATTGAATTCTGTGTTGCATGACTTGGTTAATTGTACTGATAAAAAAAACATTGATTAATTATTGATAATGCCTACAGATTGTGGGGCTATTTATATCCCATTTTTCATCAAGTACAAAGGTTGTTTTCCTAAATGCTACTCAGTCTACTCAGTGAATAAATAGTTTTGAGCCTCGTGAATCTGACTGAATTTCTAGAAAAGCTGAAGTAAGAGATGAGGCAAAGAATACATACTAAAGGTATGAGAAGCATTGAGATAGAAAACAACATGAAATTGTTACAATTTCAACCTGAGGAGGAGAAAAGCAAAGCTCTCCTCTAAGTCAAAGTTCAAGAATCAGAGCAGGTTTTCCCCTAAGCCAATGAACTATCCAGTCTCAGGTTCTTGACCACCAGGCAGTGATCTTGGAGTGGGCCTCAAATCCAACCAAAAAGTAGTTGATTCCTCACACATCATTTGTGCCACCATTGTTCCTTGTCTCTTATTTGCAGGTTCCTGTTGTAGGTCACAGGGTCTGTAACTAGGTGATATTAATGATTGCCTTTCTTGTTTGGAAGCATGCAAAGTACCCTACAGTACTATGAATGCAGGTCAATAAGAAAGAAACGTACTTGGGCACCAGTTCAATTTCTTCATATTCTGTGACATAAGTAAGCATTGTCTTCCTCAATATGGGCTTTCAATCAGGTTACAGAGAACAACTAATGACCTTGACTATAGTCTGTCATGTTTGGGCATTTATGGGACCCCTTTGTCTAATGACTCGGCTAGATATAATTCATTCCAGGCACTGGAGGTTTTACTCATAAACAAAGATATCTTGCTGGAGAAATATCTACTCCACTAGTTGGTTGCTCCATTTAAATTACATATGCATTTGTATATGTTTATACAGTAAGTTTCCATATGACTTTTCAAAAGGCCTTTATGTCTTCATAGTCCCCCCCTTACCGTTCTTTCCTAATCCCTTTCCCACTTTATTCGCCTATTAGCGATTCTCCTTTAACTCTTCATAACACTCTGTTTATCCTTCATTGGAAGATCCCCACACCCAGTTCCTTACTAGTTACTTAACCTCTACATATGTAAAGCTTAAAAACTAACATCCACATATAGGAAGAGACATGAAATGTTTGTCCTTTTGGACATGAGTTACTTCACTCAGGATGATTGTTTCTAGTTTCATCCACTTATCTAAGATCTTCATAATTTTATTTTTATTAACAGCTGTGTACTATTTCATTGTACAAATGCACCATATTTTCATTACCCAGTCATCATTTGGTGGATGACTATGCTGTGGGAGTTCTTTCAGCCAATAGCCTTTAAGATACCAGCCCAGTTGGTGTGGTTTCTTATACTATAAATGCAGCTGTAAAGCATGCGCTCTCTTGCTTCCAGCTGCTAGATTTGATTCCTGATCCCTGTTTGTGCAGAGGACTCTGATCTAGGACTGTGATCTGTGAGTCTACCCCTAAATAAGTAACCCTTTATTATACATAATTCTGAACTAGTGTAGGACTATTTTGTAACTTTCTTCATCATGTCTATTTCCCATTTCTGACTATTATGAATAAAGCAGCAATGGACATAGGTGAGCAAGTATCTCTATAGAAAGACATACAATCCTTTGGATGTATGCCAAAGAGCAGTATAGCTGAATATTATGGTAGATTAATTTCCAGCTTCTTAAACAACCACTACTTGATTTCCATAGTGACTGTACCAGCTTGCACACACAGCCACTCCATCACTGAACAAGTACTCCCCTTTGTGATGGCTATTCTTGAGTGTCAATTTGACTACATGTGGAAATAACTTAGAAAACCAAGTAGTTAGGCCCATCTGTAAAGGATTTTTCTTGATTGACTCATTTGAAGTGGGAAGAATCACTCTAAATCCAAATCATTTATGGTAGGAAGATTGTGATGGCAATTCTTTGGTGTCAAACTTGACTATATCTGGTATTAAATAAAACCCAAGATGTTGGGTACACCTAGTTGATGAATTTTCTTAATTAAATATTTGAAGTAGGAAGACTCACATTTAAACCAGATCTTTTGAGGTGGAAAGATGCACCTATATCTGGGCCATTCCTTCTGGTGACAGCATGCATAGAGGACATGGAAGAAGGAAGTTTCTGTTCTTTGCCTGCTATCCCTCATTCTTGCTGGCAACTTTGTTCCTTCACTGGCACTAGAGCCTGCTTCATTGGGATTCTGACACATACTGAAGACCAATTTGTTTCAGTAACTGGAGAGGTCATTGGATCCTCTAGAACTGCAGTTATAGAGCTGTGAGCCACGATGTGGTACTAGAAATTAATCCCGAGGCCTCTGCAACCGCTGATTAAAATCCAGTGCTGTTCATCACTGAGCTACTTCTCCAGCCCCAGTACACTTTCCTTTTAGTTACTTAGACCTTTAAACTTTGTTGGGCACACGGTTTCTTGATTTGTGTTTGAGTTTATAAATATCAATTTCTTTTGACCTCTAAGTAAATCAAGTGAATATTTAAGAAAAAGTTTGAAATAGCAACATTACAAGTATTATTTTTCCAGATCATTTCCTGCAATTTAAAGTATGCAAATATCATAGATTTTGTTGAAATTAGAGATTCTTTCAAGATTCTTTTGTTAATGGTTCCAATCTAAATAGTTTCTTTCTCTCATGTTTTGTCCTCTCTCTGCACCTGTGGAACAAGGGTACCCATGTGGGCAGCAGTAACTTCACTCCCTCTGCTTCCAATTTTGCAGGCAAATATGAACCAGTGTTGATCCAGAAGCCTAGCTAAAATGACACAGTCACACATGGAAGTTGATCTTTAAGGACTATAGGGAAATGTGTGCTGGGAGAAATAGGCTAACTTATTAACTTAGGCAAACAGTGGGTACGATGCTGTTTCACTTACAATTACGATAAGTATAATTCTGAGTCAATACTTGGTTAATATAATTCAGAGTCACAATACTGTGATGAGTATGATTCTTTTGTCACTTAATACTAGGACTGTATTATTGACCAGTTTCAGTTGTACTGTATACTAAATTTGCCTAGCACATGGTTAGTGCTATTAAAATCACAAATGTTACTTCAATGCTATTTTTGTGCACTCCTAAGACATATTTAAGGTCTTGCTGTTGACTAGGGGAAGTTTCAAGTTATTTACCTCTAAGGAAAGTTCTTTACTTAAAAGTTATATAGTGTTTATACAAGTGGGTATTTTGTAAATTTTTTAATAATCTCACTTCCATTATATACTTATGATAAATGTGTTGCCATTGTTCCTTTATTCTTCATTCATTTTCTCCCATTTTTAATTAGGCAAATTTCAAAAAACTGGGACAGAGCCCAAAGCTGCTGACTTTCCCATAAAGATTAGTATTCAATAGGGAAAATCAAGTCCAATTGAGAGTAGCAAAAAGATTGTGTTTACCTTGAGAAAACATAAGAAAAATTGCTTTTGTTAGGACTGCTACCAAGGGCATAGGAGCCACAGGAATGGAAGCCTTCTGACTCCAGAAAATTTCAAACTAAATAGCATCAAAGAATCAAAGTATCTCCTTTCATAAAAAATGAGAAATTGGATGCAGTGTAGGACTCTTAGATCTCAGCCCTTCTGTTGATAGAAATTTCTATCCCATCCAGTCCCACAGCCATTCAGTCCCAAAGAAACACACATAGGCCTACAATAATTATAAACTGGTTGGCCTATTAGCTCAGTCTTTCTTATTAAATCTTACATTTTAAATTAACCCATAATTCTTGTCTGTGTTAGCCACATAACTTGCTACCTTTTATCAGTGAGGCATTCTCATCTTGCTTCCTCTGCATCTGGGTGATGACTGCAGACTATGCCTTTCCTCTTCCCAGAATTCTCCTGTTCTGGTCACCCCACCTATACTTCCTGCCTGGCTACTGACCAATTTGCATCTTGATAAACCCATACAAGTGACGAATCTTTACAGGATATAAGACCATTGTCCTACAGCACTCACCCTCCCTCCTTTTTTAAACAAAACAAGAACTCTGAATCTAATCTCCTTTGTTTATCTTTTTTCCAAAGCATTATCCATAACTGAAAGGCTGGAGAAGATTCTGTCTTGAAGCTGTTCTTGCTGTGGAACTCAGAGGAAACCCCAACAGAGGTCCTTTGAAATGTTGGATCATCAGGGCCATCCACTTCTACTGGAGATTTTTAGGGGATCTTCCTTGACCAAACCTTATTTTTCTTCACCCAGAATGAATTTACAGCCCCTCATTTCCTGTGGAAACAAATGTAAAATCTCTTCTCCAAAGTAACATATCTTTTGACTTAAATTTTGAAGTCAAGGCATTTTCAAAATATATGTGTTGTATTAATCTAGCAGCATTTATAATCAAATGACTTTTAGCATCTGTTACTCCTTCCACAGCCATCAAACAATTCAAGGACAACACAATAACATACAGTATCCAGATTCTCTGTGTATTTTCCATCTTTACGTGGCTTTATTTAAACTCTATTTCTTTTATTTTTCTTTTTACTTTTTGTTTTTTCAGACTAGGTTTCTCTGTGTATCTTTGGCTGTACTGGCACTCACTGTGTAGACCAGGCTGTTGTCAAACTTACAGAGATCTACCTGCCTCTGCCTTGCAAGTGCTGGGATTAAAGTGTGTGCCCCACACCCAAATACTTTCTCTCTCTCTCTCTCTCTCTCTCTCTCTCTCTCTCTCTCTCTCTCTCTCTCAGACTTTATCCTTTTTCTTTTCTCTCTCAAGCCAGCATATATTTTTTAACATGCCATAAAACATTTAGAGGTTATTTCATCTGAATTTATCCTTATTGTATATCTTTCTTTCTCTGACCACATGAGTCTTTAATTTTCTAAGCAGTATGGCTAAGATTAAAGCCATGGCTTTGACAGCTGGACTCATCCCATTCCTTAGCTTTCTGAGAGTCGAGCTTCATGGCAAAAGTACTGGTGGGAGCCTTGTTTAATGCCACAACTCTTTGGAGTTTCAAGGTCCCTGCCACCACCAAGAAGCATGTTGTCAGCTATTCATAAACACCATTTAAATGTTTGGTGGAAGGGCCTCTTAAAAGAGCTGCAAGGTTTTTGCAGCAAATGTTGAGTCAGGAAGCCTCTCTTAAATGAGACTTGCTTGCCTCTACCAAACAGAACCCACCCAAGAAAATGCTACTACCAAGAAGCCATGCTTAACTCTGTTCTTTTGTGTCTAGAATTGTCCCCCAAGATCTCTTAGGTTTTATCTGGATTTAGTTGTCCACATTGATGCCATTTTGTTGATAGAGGTTTCTGTCCCATCTGGTCCCACAGTCACTCAGTCCCAAAGAAACACACATAGGTCTATATTAATTATAAACTGGTTGGCCTATTAGCTCAGGCTTATTATTAACTCTTACATCTTAAATTAACCCATAATTCCTGTCTGTGTTAGCCATGTGGCTTGGGACCTTTTATCACTGAGGCATTCTCATCTTGATTCCTCTACATCTAGGTGACAACTGCAGACTGAACTCTTCCCAGAATTCTCCTGTTCGGATAACCCTGCCTATATGTCCTGCTTGGCTACTGGCCAATCAATATTTTATTAAACCAATACAAGTGACAAATTTTTACAGAATACAAGACCAATGTCCCACAGCACCCTTTAGAACAGAAAACAAAATTTTAAAGTGAAGGAAAACTGAATGCATAAGGCTATGAAGACCCAAGGGAATAACCCTGCAACTGGCAGTTGCAGCCCAGTCATTTCCTCAGAACCAGAAGACACTCAACACCATCTGCTAAATTTCCAGATATAGACAACAGTGTGGTGAAAAAAGAAAAGAGATCGACATGCCTGGTAGCCACACTAATGAAAGTTCTATTTTAGATAAGAAGCTTTGTTCAGATGAAACATTACTGACCAAGACAATGGCAGTGACATGTGTCTTTGACACCAGTCACCCTTTTCAGCTCTAAACTAGGAGTAGCCACAGCAGATTCATGGCATCCTCTGATCAGAATGTAAACCTCAGCACTATTATGCAGCAATTTCCTCCCAGATAAAACTTTCTTTCTTGGAGGGGAACTTATTAAGATGAAACTTTTCTTAAGAGAGGTAAAATGTTTTTAATTCCACTGTGCAAAGAAATATCTAAAAACTCAGGAAGTAAACAACTTCAAAATTTCAGGAACTCCCTGAAACTGACTCGACACACTAGGCTCCTTGATGGAGGAGTGTCTATGTGTTAATTTCATTCGTTAATAAAGAAACTGCCTCGGCCCTTTAATAGGACAGAAAATTAGATAGGCGGAGTAAACAGAACAGAATGCTGGGTAGAAGGCAGTGAGGCAGATGCTTCAGGCAGTCGCCATATGCAGTCGCCATGCCTTTCCTCTCCGAGATGGATGCAGGTTAAGATCTCTCCTGGTAAGCGACCACATCGTGGTACTACACAGATTACTAAATATGGGTTAAAGGAAGATGTGAGAATTAATCAATAAGAGGCTGAAACTAATGGGCCAGGCAGTGTTTAAAAGAATACAGTTTCCATGTAATTATTTCGGGTGTAAAGCTAGCTGAGTGGCATGATGCAGCCCTGCCACTCCATCTACAGCTCCTCCCTTTCTGAGCATGTATAAGCTATAACTAAGAGACACTGTCAGACAATTAAAGCTTCTTGTAGAGGTTCAGATCAGCTAAGCTGCCTTGAAGAGCTACTTTTCACCTGCCAAATTGTCTGTAGATCAATATTCAAATATTGAGCTCCAAGTTTCTAGCTTTCATGAGACAGCTAGGGTGAACTTTTGCAGATGCAGCTGTCTTGAAGTCATTCCTGCTCCTGAAAGTAATTTCTCATCTATATTCCTAGAATTGACCCCAATAAAACTAATTGTTTCACCGAGTTGGACTTTGGTAGTACCTTTTCTTTGGTTTGTTGTCTGTTCTCTATGTGGATGAGGAGATGTTTGTTCACAAGTCCCAAGAAACAGTATCAGGCAATAGCAACTGAAAGAGCAGTCATGATACGGAGTCAGGAAAGTATGATGAATACTATCAGTGATAATGAAATAAAGCTGTCAGTGTCAGGAGCAGACAAAGCTGTGAGTGGTTATCTGGGCCAGTGAACAAAGATGTTGCTCAAATGAGAGCTCATACATGATGTGGATCTCTAGATCAGTACATTTTCAGTTCTAAGTCATCGGACCACACTTAGTATGTGAGTCCACAGGGAGCCCCCATAATGTGAAGCCAACTCAAGCTAGAAAATCCAATTAAAAATGGAAAGAATAGTCAAAAGACCTCTTCAGGAGGTTGTACACTGCTCTCTCATTTTGCCTTTCTGGTTCCTTAAACAAAGTTCTAGAAAGGTATGACAGTTTTTTTTTTACATAGTGAGGATGATGTCCTTAAGCGACTAAAGCATGTCTTTAATGAACACATTTCTAATAGAAAACCATTTTTCATAGGGAAATAGCCAACTTGCTGGCCAGACATTTAAAAAAGCACCACTGTCACCACTACCAACAAAGAACAACTTCTGTAGCTTCTAAAAATAATCACATGCTGGATATGGATGACAAAATGAGTAGAACTCACTGAGTGACCTGGTCATTGATATGTATACAACCTAGTAAATGATAAAGCCTCCAGACAGAGTTGCCTTCTTCAGTAGTTTTATCTTGCTTTTTATTTCTGTTTTTTTCATAGCCATCTGCTAACCAAAGAATATATTAGAGCTGTGATATGAATTGAGAGGCTAGGTTTGTTTAAGGAGCCTTTGGTTTCTTCCTATTCATGTGTAAATGTCTATCCCTCATCACTGTAATGTTCTCTGATCAAAATGTGTCATTTCATGATGCTTGTATAGAGAATAAGAGAAAGCATTTGCTGACTGAGGCTAGAGAAAGGAAAGAGAACTGAACTTCTCCAGGGCTGACAGACTCCATTCTCAAGTGTGTTGCACATCAGAATATATGGCAGCATTTGCCTTCTCCCCTACCACCTCTCTGGTAGTCTTGGGAAGATGCTCTGCCTATGCAGAAGGGGACTTAAAGCAGCCATGTGGGCACCACCCTTTGTTGACACCCAGCAAGTGCTCTAGAAGTTGACCCCATTGGAACAGATAGCTTGTTACTTGAATGGCCCAAAACATGTTTGAATTTTTACAGATAGGTCAGTCCTCTGGAGCCACTGTTGTGACCTCAAACTTATTTTTATTCATTTTTCCTGCTGCAACAAACTTTTAAAACTTTTTCTTTCATTTTAACTTTTGTAATGAAGTGGCAAGCAGGCCTGCTTTTTGTTCCGCCCAGATTCCGGCCGCCTGGCTAGCTTATGCCCCAAAATAACAGCACACAAACTGTATTCATTTAAACACTGCCTGGCCCATTAGTTTCAGCCTCTTACTGGCTTACTCTCTCTTGCTTTAACCCATATTTAGTAATCTGTGTGGCACCACAAAGTGGTGCCTTACTGGGAAGATTCTAGCGTATGTCCATCTTGGGCCAGAGCTTCATCGCGTCTGTCTCAGAGAGGAGAGGCATGATGATTGCCTGAGGCATCTGCCTCACCTCCCTCTTCCCAGCATTCTGTTCTGTCTACTCCACCCACCTATGTTCTAACCTATCAGGCCAAGCAGTTTCTTTATTAATTAACCAATGAAATCATCAGATAGATAGAAAACACACCTACATCAAACTTTATGAACTCTAAGTTGTCTTTCCTTATTTATTTTTTCTGAATACATGTATATAGGTAGAATATCAAGTGAATATTATTTTCTAATCCTAAGGTGGAACCAAGGATGTTGAGATTTCCAGCAAAGGCCAAAGGCTGAGTTGGTGGGATATGGTGAAGGAGAAAGGTTGTCATAACAAGGATAGACTCTTTTTCTAGAATAAAGAAAGAGAAGAAGGGCAGTGAAAATTCATAACATAAACTATAGGACTGCTAAAAGCTGCAAAGGAACAGAGAGTGGCACAATGATAAAATGTAAGCCAAACCAAGCAGCTCCGGCTACCCAGCTTCAGATCAAGAGGAGGGGACCACCCACTTTCCAAAGGTGAGATAGGGTGAAGGGATTGGCTGTCCTATGCACAACATGAGGCCGTGCAAGAGTAGGTCTGAAATCTTGCTGGGTTTCCTGAGGATGAGTCCCAAAGGACAGGTCAGCAGGACTTATTCAGAGAAACCATGAAAGTAAAAAAAAAAAAAAAAAAAAAAAAAAGACATAACGTCATTTTCCAAACTCTGAATGTAAGAAACTTCTAAACAAGATTGCCACATCCAGCAGTTTTCTTTTAATAAGGTATTTCAATATGTACAAATTTAACCAATTCATAACAGCCAAGCCACAACTGCAGAAGATAATGAAAGGAATCCTAAACACAGAACTGAAAGAAAAAATCCCAACCAAGAAAGCACATGAAAGAATCTTTCTTTCTTTTTTTTTAAGAACATAATTTCTTAAGAGGAATGGGTGAGCAATGGGGAACCAAAAACTAAAATGTATCATGTACAAACCAATAAACTGACAAACCCTAAGAAAAGACAACAACCCAGTCAAAAGAAAAAACAAGCAACAAAATTACAGGAATTATCAAAGCTCTCTAAATATAGCCCTAAATTGTCTTAATTCTTCCATTTAAAATATAAAGCCTATCTGATTTCATGAAAAGAAGGCTCTAATTATCTCCAAAACCACACCTTACAGGCACAGACACTCTCGGAACAAGACTGAACACATAGAAATAGCTGTGGAAACCACGTAAACACAGGGACAGGGCTTGAGGGAATGAGAATAGTTAGACACAGGTAAAATGAATATGTGGAAAGAGATTAGTAGGCATGGAATGCTTAAACAGGGCAGGAGCTAGGATTGGAAATATGGAGGAGGGTTAACAAAAAGGAAAGGAACTGTGAAAAAGACATATGGAGGCCTACTATTTCCTAACCTTGTTTAAAAATACAAGAAAAAATTTGATGGAAGAGACCCTGTATATATAGATAACGCTTCTCCTAAAAGCTAAAAGATACTAAGAATGGGGGGGGGGGATGGATACTGCCATAAACGTTGTTGGCCAGTGGAGAGATATCACAGGGGTCTTTCTTTCTGCTTGGTTACTCACCAGAGCTAAACATTAAATAAAATGTGACTGCTAAACCACACAATGGTTACAAGGTACAAGGCAATGAGCTGGAAATAAGGAGGAAACCTCCTCCTGGTTGGCTAGGTTTCAAAGGGTCAAGGAGTGTGATGAAGGCTGATGGAGGAAAAAAAGAATCAAAGGTCTTACCACATGGAACTGTATGAACTACAACACCAACCTTCTAAGCAAGATTTGTCCACACATGCATTAGTGGCATGGCTGTCATAAAGATAATCAACTACTCTCTTAATGGATTTGAGGCCTGATTTACAGAACAGATCCCATGCCTGATGCTTTAAGCCTGCTCAAAAACCTACACCTTAAGAGGTCATAGGACCTGTGAGCGAAATAATACTGATGTTTTAGCTAACTACACATTACATCAAAACATTGTCTAAATATCTTTTTTAAAAATCCTTAGACAAATGTTTTTCTCAACCTTAATCAGAGAAGCTTCTGTTTGTAATGATGGTTCCACAAAATGCACACAACAAATGATACATCTTGTGGAGGTCATTTATTCTGCATCATTCAAGGTTCAGGGAACATTACGAAATAGAGGACAAAGAATATGAGACATAAAACAGAGAGAAAATCAGTGAAAAACCAACCTCTAGATATTCCACAGCCAAGGAAAACAGGAACACACTAAAGTTTGGGTTACTTGGACTTGGCCTGCATAAAACAGACCATCTTAACTGTCTGTCATGGATGGGGAATCTCATGGGATTTTATTATGTACTGTTGACCTATAGGCTACTACTAATGAAGTCTGACAGAGAAGTCAATGTCTACTTTTGTGTAACAACTGATGTAGCCACCAGACTCCAAAGTATAATTCCACTTCCACAGCCAAACCCAGAGGTATGCAAACAAAAAACATGAATGGGGAAATGAAATTAATATGAAAGAGGAAGGATAGAAAGAAGATAGAGGAAGATGAGAGTAGATGAGGGCTAGAGCAATCAGAATATACTATATACAAGACTGAAATTGTCAATGAACAAATTTAATTAATATTTATAATGTTTTAGGAAGCAATGAGTAAATGAAACATAGCTCAATGTACCAAAGGCTGCACATGACAGACTAAAAGCTAATGGTATACCAAAGACTATATAAGACAGAGCTAAAGCCATTAGTGTACCAAAGGCTGTATATGGTAGACCTATAGCCAGCAGTGCGCCAAAGGCTGTATCTGACAGCCTACAACCAGGAGTGCACCAAAAGCTATATATGACAAATTTACATTGAATAGTACATCATAGGCTATGAATAACAAGCCTATGACCAACAGTTTACTAAAGGGTAAAAATAAGTATTCCTTCTAAAATAAGAAACAGAAAGGTTGTACATTTTCTTCACTCAGTTCAGTGTTTGAAGCCAAACTATAGCAATAAGGATAGAGAAAGAAGAAAGGGGACTGGAAACAGGAAAGGAAGAACCAAAGGTAGGAAAGCAAAATAGGAAAGGTAGAAACGTTCCTATCTATACTATAAAAACCATAAAGACTCCATAAGAAATCTCTTATCCAACAAGCACCTTCAAGAAACTATCAGGATACAAATAAACACACAGAAAAGTCAGCAGCTTTTCTATTTGCCATGATAACTTGCTATGAATAAAATCAGAAACAAATGTCATTTTCAACAGTTTCAGTAAAACCTAAATTCCTGGGAACAAACCTCACTAAGGAAGACATCTGAAATGAAAACTTTAAGACCATAAAAAAGAAAGAAAGAAAGAAAATGAAGAATCTTTTTACTCCCTTTTCGAATGTTCAGGTAAAACTCAATTTCCACCAAAATTCTAATGACATTTTTTACAGAACTAGAAAAAATTCCCCTGGAAACAAAAATGTTACAACCCTAAGTAAAAGTATCAATGCTGGAGGTGACACAGTAGTGTTCTCAGAGCACAATATAAAGTGGTAGTGTAGAAACCATCACACTAGTCAAACAAAAACAGATTCATGGACCAAGTAAGCATAACAGAGGACACAGAAGTAAACACAGATGGTTATAGCAATCTAAGATTCAAGAAAAATGTAAAAAAAAAAGTACAACATGGGAGAAAAGGTAGCCTCTTCAACAAATGTTCAAGGGAAAACGTATCTACATGCAGAAGAATGAAAACTAGCATATACCTCTCAGCCTGTTCAAAAATCCATTCAAGATGCATCAAAAATTCTCAAAGGCAAATGAGACCTGAAATGTGAAACTGCTAGAATAAAATTTAGGTAAAACACTTCAAGATTTAGACAAAGGCAAACACTTACTAAATAACTCAGATAAATAATTCCAATAATTGACAAATGGCAATATATCAACACAAAAATTAAAATGTCTGTGCACAGTAAAGGAAATAATTATCAGAATGAAGAGACGGGTTACAAAGTGAAAGAAATGTTTTCCAGCTATACATCTCATAGGAGATTAATATCTAGAATCTATAAAGAACTCCAAAAAAACTAAACAATAAAAATCATACAACTGGAAATGAGCAAATGAATTTGAAGAGTTTTTAAAATAAGAAATATAAATGAATGATGAATATAAGAAAAAAATGAATATTCTTAACCATCAGGAAATGGGTGAAAACTGTGTTGAAAGTTTTTCTCACCATAGACAGATTATTATTATCAAGAAAACAGAAGTTAACAAATGACAGAGGTATAATAAAAGTGATAAATTTTCAGAAAAAAATGGACAGAACTGGAGATTATCAAATGAAGTGAAATAATTCAGACATGGAGCTGGAGAAATGATTTAGAAGAGAGGGAGAGAAAAATGAATCTTAGAAGAAAACGTGTGTCTTAGACTAGCTTTCTACTGGTGGAAAGTTACTTCTATCTATGTCTGTTTCTTTTGCAAAATGGGAATAGTATCTATATACATTTTGCTGCTATACCATAAAAATACTTTTCTTAGCATATATTGTTCAATAAATAACTGTGTTATAATAGTTTATCAATGCTCTAAGTGTGTATACAGGAATTTGTCAAAGATAGTGTCCAAAGATACCCAACAGAGCCCTAGGTAGCTTATTAGCAGAGCTACTAAGACCCCCAGTAGCACACATACCTTGAAAAGCTACTGGGGCCTGACCAGCCAGAATGAATCCACTGGTGCATTCATCGCCTTCTACTCAGGCTCAACAGTGGTGTTGATCTAACAGAAGAAGAAAACACAGTAACAAGAGTAAATAAATGACCTAAACAGTTTCTACATGACAAAATCCAACTTGAAGGTATCTGATACGGGTGACTAAAATATGTTCAGAACCCTCTTGAACAGCTTGTCCTCATCTGACCTATTTTGGTGACTGAATTTCTTGGTTTAAGACAAATAAAGAAGAATATGAAAATGATGTTAGACCTTGGGATGATATATAAACTTGAATGTGAGTCCAAACAATTTGTTACTGGGCCTAAAGCAAATACCTTGCTGAAAGTTTCCTAATGATATTATTCTTCTCATGTTTCAAAAGAACTATTGGTTTTTTGTGTTTGGGGTATGATGTTTTTGCTGCTGTTGTTGTTGTTGTTTTGAAACAGGATATTTCTGTGTAGCCATGGCTGTCCTGAAAGTCACTAAGTAGACCAAGTTGGTCTCAAACTCACAGAGACCTGTTTCTACCTCCCTAGTGCTGAGATTAAAAACATGCACCACCACATCTGACCAAAAGAACTATTGTTAATTATACTTTATAAATACATCAAAAGTTTATGTTGAAAGTACCAGTAAAGCATACTCGATTTAAAAGCTCTGTTTTCATGAATGTAATTTTCTACTAGGCAGTCTTCAGATTCTGAAGTTTGCAGAGATAGCAACATAAATTAAGAATATGTTTTCATAATTAATTATTAAAGGGCATTAATTTATCTCAGGTATTATAATTACTAAAATGTTATTTAAAACATGTCTTCAGATGCTGTTCAAATACAAGATGTAAATTTTGTTTTAATTTTTTCTTAATTTCTTTTCAGTACCTTTTCATTGTACTAGAAAAGAAAGTCACAAATTCCTTTTGCTGTAAGAATGAACTTATTCACATTTAAACATAGATCTTATCTTGAAACAAAGTTCTGTGTGCTTAGAATCCTGAAAACCTTATCCTCTATTTCCATCCAGAAGACACACAACGAATTTCCAAAAAGGTTATCAAAATATATATAAATATATTTTAGTTAAATAAATATATAATTATATATAAAAATATAAAATATTTATACACCTGGATGATGCTTTTAAATATTTGCAGAGTTAACTTGTTTCAAGTCCAAATGCTTTGGGAACATTAACGCAGAAGCATTTGCCTATCAGTGCTTGCCTCCCAGTTTTAAATCCTTTTTCCATGGATATCAAGTCTTGTTGATGCTGCACCAGCTTTCAAACATGGTGAATGTAACAAAGATGAATGCTGTGGTGTCAATTGCAGCCTATGTCCAGTTTCATGCTAGGAGCAGCATAATGAGACAAAAGCCCATAGCAGTCCTGCCGGGAGAATAAATGAATTAGAAGAAATGTTTGAAAGCCATGCCATTTTTCTTTCAAAGTACAGACTTCTACAAGACAAATGGCAAAAATGAAGATTTAGCACAGCCATGGAAACAGCAAAAGTGCTCTGAAAACATCTTTCTACCCATCATTCTTTTCTGATGAAATGGCTCTGGTAGAGTAAGAGCCTTAGCAGGGTGGTCTTAACCCATGTTTTCTCTGCCTCATTATTCTTGGGCCACAGTTATAACACTTTGATTTTTTGCTAGAAAAATATTTCCTTTTCCGAATTCTGTCCCTTGGGCAAGATTACCACAGTCTCATATTTGCAGAAATGATTTCTTCTGAAAGGAAATCCAGCTGAACTATTTATTATGCCCCCAAAGTGTAGACTAATAGATTAACTCTGTAAGCCTAAAGTGCAGATAGTTAATAGATGAGAAATAAAAAATGTAGAGCCATTTATTTTAGCTGCAAATTTGAAAATAAAACACTTGTTGGGCTACAGACAAAAAGCCTGCAGATACAAAAACTAAGAGGTTTTGGTGAGGCCCGAAAGAAAAAATACACAACCCTTGCCAAAGGGGATAGAATGCTCTGTCTTCAACCCTAATTCCAACCATTGTCTCAGAACAAGAGAACCACATTATACCACAAATGATATTTTATAGATTTTTATATATAAAAATGTTACTTGTAATATCAAATTTGAAGTAAAAAAATGGAAACAATAAAACAGGAAAACATGCTCAATATAAAAAAAATTTATTTAATATAATTTTCACTTAATGTTTGTGAACAAACTGATTTCTGTAACTCGGGATGTTTCTGGTGAGTTTTACGATGACTTAAATTGGGAAGGTATAGGGATGGCTGGTTAAGGAAAACAGAAATCAATCCAATGGCCTCATGTTCATATAGAATATAACCATTAAATTGCAAAGGGCTGGAGAAATGACTCAGCATTTAAGAGCACTGGTTGCTTTTCCAGGGTACCCAGGTTCAATTCCCAGCACCCTCATAGAACCTCACAATCACCTGCAACACCCAGTTTCAAAAGATCTGAAGACATCAGAAAACACGTGGCATACAGACATACATAAACACAAAAGAAATCATACAGAGAAATATATATATGTGAGATATATATATATTTATATATCATATATATTATATGAGATGGACTTAGTTCCCTTGCTAATTCCATAATTTTTATAAAATTTAAACAATCTTAAAATTGTTTAGTCTTTGTCATTTTTGATGTTGCTTTTATTTTCTTCCCCTAAGACAGGGTCTCACTATGTAGCTCTGGTTGTCCTCAAATCTCACTATGTAGATGACCAGTCTGGCCTCAGACTAACAGAAATCCACCTGCTTCTGTCAAAAGTACTGGGATTAAAGACATATACCACTACACCCTGCTTAGAGATCATCTTTTGAAGTATAGAGAAAAGAAATACTTTTCTTTTTATCCTTGAAAAATACACATAACAAACACACTGTATGCAAAGAAACTCAATGATACCAGTGAGAAAGATAAGCCAAGAAGTATGAAAAATCAGTAGAAATCAGAATAAATGCCAGTGGAACATGATAATTTACTGTACAAGTGACCACAAAAATGCTGAGTTCATAAAAGGAAACTATCCCAGAGATTACTGTGGTTAAAAAACACTGCAAAAAAAGGGAGAGACTGGATTTGTCTTTGAAGGTGGAATAGGATTTAGATGAAGAGGGTAACTGTAGAGACCGAGAAGCCACAAATAGTTGAGAAGCCACTGTTAGCTGTGGCCGGCTGCTACAGGCTTGAAGAAGTGTTCATTTCTTCCTTACATGCTAAGACAAACCTTCATTCTCCACCACATTTTCACTCAGAGACCAGGATACTTTTCTTCCATGGATCTGCAAGCCATCAGAAGTTTGACATAAGAAAGAATGTATTTTAAAAAAAAATATATGTACTTCTCTGAAACGCTTGTGACATGTAATTCTTTTCTTTGCATAATCCAACTAAAAGAAGCTCTATTCTAAAACAGTTCAGAGCTGTTTTACTTTTCTACACATACCAAAGACACATAATTTATATTTCTCTCTCTCTCTCTCTCTCTCTCTCTCTCTCTCTCTCTCTCTCTCTCTCTCTCTCTCTCTCTCTCTTTCCTAAAGCAAATGAAAGATTATTCAAGAAAGAATAATCAATGAATTATTAAATCTTATTCAGTGTAATTCAAGCAGGGGTCTGGGTTCCATCCCTAGCAGGCAGCATAGGCTATTTGGGTTCAGAAAGATACAGAAGTAAAGGGGTTATGGTGTCCTACCCTATAGCTGAGGAAAGCTTATAGTTAAGCAAAGTTAAAGGCAGGGGAGTCCCACATGGAGGCCCAGAGATGTCATTGTGTTAAACTGTGAAAGTAAAATCTGAATTGTGTTTGGAGACCCCAAGATGTTGGAGATACCTGACCTATGGCATACCTGCAAGGATATCTTCAGACGGGGAGTGGAGTCAGTCCAAGAGAGAGATGTGTGCTGTCGTCAGTCAACAAGGCTGGAAGGGAAGAACTATCTTTTTGGTTCAGTATTTCATCACTATCCCCAATCCATCCTTGTGGAATGATAATGTATACTTTGTGTCATTGCATGTTGGGAGTTTGTACTTTGAATTTTTATTCCACAGGGAGTTACAATTAAGAGATTTCTTTGAGTACCAGAAGAATTCTGAACTTTTAAACTATGTTGAGGCTGTGGAAGACTATGGAAATTTTTGAAACTGAACTAAAAGCATTTTGTCTTATGATGTGGCCAGGAACCCATATAGGCCAGAGAATGGAATATGGTGGTTTGAATGAAATTGGCCACCATAAGCTCTTATATTTTAATGTTTGGTTCACAGTTGGTAGAACAATTTGGGAAGGGTTAGGAGGTGTGGCTTTATTGAAAAGGGGGTATAAATTTTGAGGTTTCAAAAGCCCATGCCATTCCCAGTTATTCTCTCTCTCTCTCTCTCTCTCTCTCTCTCTCTCTCTCTCTCTCTCTCTCTCCCTTTCCTATATCTCTATCTCTCTCTCTCTTTCTGTGTGTGTGTGGTGTGGTGTGTGTGTATGTACAAGTGACTCATGTTACATGTTGTTGTCTCAACATGTAAGCTTTCAGCTACTGCTCCAACATGATATCTACTGCCTGATTCCAGGCTCACTGACATGATAGGCAAGGACTCTACTATCTTCTGGAACCATGAGTGTCAAACTAAATGCTTTCTTCATAAGTTGCCTTGATCATGGTGCTTTGTCACAGAAGTAGAAAAGAAACTAAGGCATCACCCTTAGATATTGCTTGATTCCTTTTTTCATTTCATGAATGCATAAACTAATGACTAAAACAATTTTAACAAGTTTTGAAAAGAGTTAAGTAAGCTATCTTTGTGAACATGTAATAAGCTTAAGATTAATGAAGCTTTCAGTCTTAACTTTAAACTATAAGTCATCTGCAGAGCTTATGAAAGTGTCATTCTGGTGATTTATGATGATTAATAAGTTGATCCAAGGGAACAGTCCCCTCTTCTTTTGGCGGAACTCTAATCTGAGCAGTGCCATGCCTGTCTGGAATAATGTCTGTATTTTCAAACATCTGTTTATAGTTTACTGTGGGTTTCAACCCTGCCAATGTGCTTTCAGTGCAGCTGAGGTGTGCTGCTTCTAGATCACATGTGTGAAACACACTCTCTCCAGCTCCTACCTATCTGCTAGTAGAACATATCAGTGATGGCAGGGGAGCATTGGCCATGTGCTGCATGCCATAAGAACAGGATGCTGAAGGATGCAAACATAGTGCATGTTAGAAAGACCGGGGTGTTTGGGGATGCACACCAGACCTTGAGAAGACAGATGCATGACTCTGCACCTTGTTCAACCATTATCTCATTTGTACACATGCTCTAACTAACACCTTTGCCTGTCTATCTTTATAACTGTTCTTCCTCACATCCCAAAATTGTTTTCACAAAACACTTAACTGAAAATAAGTGGAATAGCAAGATAGCTCAAAGAGTAAAGGCATTTGATTCCAAACCTGATGACCTGAGTTGATATCAGGACCCATGTGCTGGAAGCAGAGAAAGACCTACAAGATGCTTTTCAACCTATACAATAATAATAATTAATAATAATAGGAAGCATATTTTTCTTCTTTAGTGTCTAAAGATAACTGGCTGGTTGCTTCCTCATGTTGACATATAGGTCAAGAATGTATAAGAACATGTAAGAATGTATACATGTTAAAGTTTGGGGAAAAACAAACATTCTGGATTACTTTCTTCTTCCATCCTTCCTTGTAGTATGGAGCTGCGGGCTGCGTTCCTGCCACCCGGCTCCGGGCCACCTGGCTAGCTTATGCCCTAAAATAACAACACACAAACTGCATTCATTTAAACACTGCCTGGCCCATTAGTTTCAGCCTCTTACTCACATCTTGACTAACCCATATCTAAAAATCTGTGTAACACCACAAAGTGGTGGCTTACCAGGAAAGATTCAGCACGTCTGTCCTGGTGGCTGGCTTCATGGCGACTGTCCCAGAGAGGAGAGGTGGGGCAATTGTCTGAGCCATCTACCTCACTTCCTACTTCCTGTTCTTTCTACTCCACCCACCTAAGGGCTGGCCTATTAAATGGGCCAAGGCAGTTTCTTTATAAATGAATGAAATCAACACAAACAGAAGACTCTCCTACATCACTTCCTGCTTTTCTGTTATCTTTTTTGTACTAGGCACTAACGTTAGAGCCTTGTACATGTTAAAAGTGTATTCTACCCTGATCTATTTACCAACCCACTTTTAAGTTTTAATTTTGAAGCAAAGTCTTGTTAAGTTGTTCAATCTCATCTTAAACTTATTTTGTAGTCCAGATGGTCTTTGAATTTGCATCATCTGGCCTTAGCTTGACAGTCCTTGTATTTCTGTGCTGCCTTAACCTTCTAAGTAGTTGAGGTCATGTGTATCTGCATCACCAGACCTGGCTAGCCTTCTGGAATTAGTCTCATAACTTTAATGCTTCCACTGGGACTTAAATATGAAATTTTATATTAAGTATTTGAAACTTAAATATCAAATTTTAAACCAAAAAACACTATTTTCATTCTATTATATAAGTCAGATAGCTAAATACTGAAAAGTCAATAGCAGCTTTTCTACATTGTTTATTCAAAGAATTGTCATGTGTTTCGTGCTTATAAATATATATATATGTCTTTTAAAAGTCAGAATCTATTAGAACTGTATGACACATGAATGCCACATTTACCCTTCCACCCATGGATAAGAATACATTGGTCATGACTTCACTTCTTCAATGTAGGAAAACCACTTCAAGTTTAGCAGCAAATTGATATCCTTGTTCAAAGGCACAGCAGAGACAGAATCCTTCTTGCAGATTGCTTCAGTAAATGCTACTCCTCTAGGATTAAGCATCCCTGACTCTTTTCTTATTATTTAAATCTTTCACACAATTCCTCTGACCCAGACTAGTTTCACTATCACTATTTAGTTGCTTGGCACTGTTCAGAGATTCTGCTTAAATTTCTAGCTCCTCTTCCAGTGTGCTCCACAAGTTAGGGCTTTGGCTCACATCCACCAAAGATTGATGTTTTAGCGTAGAGGAAGTGTTACTAGGGAGGGACATAAGCAACAGCGAAGTCACTTCTGTTTTACCTGTTCTTCTGTCCTACCATGTACAGTGGCTTCTCAAGTGCTTTCTTCCAAACAAGACTAAATTCATTTGTAGATTTTTACGTTAAGCTACTTCTATTTATTTGGGGCAGCACAGAATGCATATGGAGGTGAGAGAACAAACTATGGAAGTCAGTTCTCTCCTTCTACTATGTGGGTCCAATCTGAATTGTCAGACTCAGCAGCATTCTCTCTTATCTGAAGAACCAATTTGCTAGCCCAACTCACTGTAACTTAAAAATAAACTTAATATTTTGGATATGTATAATCCTGAGTTTGTATAGAATTGTTAATAACTAATAATTCATATTCTTCCTTCTGAAACCTTGCAAAGCAGGCAAGACAGTAGTCAAGATACAGAAAGGATTCGGAATGGAGCCCAAGTATCCCCAATACTGAGAGAACTGAATAGTATACAGTCTTCTATCTTTTAGCCCAGTCCTAACTTAACGAGCTCATAACTACCAAAATGAAAGCACATTCTTGGCTTTATTCTAAACTACATTAAAGAAAAACCTCAAACATTTTAATTTAATTTTAATTTTCAAAGTGTTCAGTCTAGCTTTCTAAGGTTGTTTGTTATTATGCGTTTTTCCATAATAATCTTTTGGATCATGATCATTTTAAGTAATCTAACCTAGTAAAGATTTATGAGCCAAGACCAATGTATTTATTCCTATATGGACAAACAAAAGCATAACTGGTGCAAAGGTCTGGAGGAATGCAACAAAAGGAAGGCACAGTAACACCCTGATCATGCACTTCATCCTTTTTTCATCTGTGTCTCTGAAATGTACATAGAGAAATAAAGCAAAGCAAGAAAAGAGGCATTGATTTTATTTTCCAAATTTCAATTCAGCAGATTTTGCATTATGGCTAGACTAAGGTCTTTCGTATAATACTGGGCCATGTTTGAAGATAAGTTAAGAGACTGCACGAATAAAAATAAAAGACTATGATTAGACTTTCAATCCCAAAAGCAAACTGAGAGCCCATTAAGGGCACCATCTGAGCATGGTGAGATGGGTCAGACATTTGTTTTCCTGACCTCTGATACTTCAGGGTTTCATCAACATGTTGTGCCCTCACTATTCTAACTGTGTGAGCCCAGCGTTGCCAGAGTCTTTCCTTCACACGTTCAGTCTCAAACTCCCCCAATTCCATCTACAATAAACAGCACACGTGCAATCATGCTAAACTCTATTCAGAAGACATTTGTGAACAGATTTGTGTTAGACTGCAGCTGTTTCCCATTAGCCATGGGAAAAGCTTATTCATATTTTCGGCGTTAGAAAGTCTGAATGGCTGCATTATTTGCCTCCATGTCTCAACATTTACAGAACAGTTTTAGAATCCTTACTAGTACCTTAAATGTTATGGAATGCATATGTTATTATTTATATAAAAAGTGAGCTTAACCCCGTATAAATTCACAGTTCTCCAAATAGCAGCAAAAATATACCTTTTGAATTTCAATTACTCCAATAGAAAGAATTGAAAGTTAAGCAATTTGGATTTCCATTACCCTGTACCATTCTGATTTGTCTCACATGAGTCAAAATGAATATGTATCAATAATGGGATTGTGTCTGTGTGTGCAAATATGTGCATCTCTGATTCTGTATGTTGCTTGTGCTTTTTCTTTGCCTCCCACTGTTTGTATACTGGCTTTGTTCTATTTTGATTTGTTTTTATTTATTTATTTTAGAAACCTATTTATTTTCTTATGAGATAGAGAAAAAAAGGGTGAAGATTTGAGTGAGTAGGGAGGTGGAGAAGATCTTGTAGAAGTTAGGGGATGGGGAACCATAATCAGAATATGTTGTATTTCAAAAATCTATTTTCAATTAAAAAAGAAAATGGAGTTCTTAAATTTTTCTCTTGATGAAATAAAATATAAATATGAGATTTGTGTCCTGATATCAAAAGGTTGTATTATAAAAAATCCAACTGATTATAAATGAATATCTAGTTTTTCAGGTAAAGAATTCTAAATATAAATCTAGAGCTTTTTTAAAAACTGGCTTCTAAAACATGTCTTTCAAGGTCTTATTAAAAATCGCCCAGTTATTCTCCCTTTTCTCTGATCTTCAATTTTAAGTGCATTTTAAAATGATTTCCAATTCCTTATCTACAAATGTAAAACAGAAATCAAAAACAATTGCCACTGATTTAAACATTCACCTATGTTCTTTTCTGTCATTCATTTGACTTCTCTTTTCCTTGAAAAGCTCAGGCTCTGAGCTTTGTGCAAGGAATTCAGCAGTGACTGGAGAGGCTACATGGATGCTACATATGTCTCTAAGCAAGATGGAGGCTTTGTGTAAGCAAAGGAAAGAGAAGGAGATGAGACGAAAGATGCAAAGCATTGAGAAGGGTACCTACCTGAGCTTGCCCTTCTATGGTATGGTGACAACCATTTGTGGGATCTCCAAATTATTTATAAAATTTTGAAGTTAATTTTGATGATCATACAGAAGTGAATGATGAAAGAAGAAAAAAGACCTCGAGGCTACTTCACAGTCTCCCACAGTAGCTCAGAGGGTGGGATGGTGTCTTAGATGAAGTTGCAGAAGTGGGGGAGGTAGGATGTATGTGAAAATAGGTCACACACATTTAAGGTAAATGAGTCTATAGTCACACTTGATGAGTTATGAAGCTTTTAGGAGAGAAGTCAAGCATGACTTAAATGTTGTTGGGAATGTTGGGGGAATCCTACATCTAAATAAATCTACCCAAATAAAAGGCTTTTAAAACTATGGTAGTTCTGGGCAATGATTAAGGGGGTGCCTTAGATAAGTTTTGAGCAGTTGCTCAAAGTAACTTCCCTTGAACTTACCAGTTCAGGACCTTGATACAAAATAACCTCATGTGGGAGTCCCCTCCGTGTCCTGTGATTACAATTAATGAATAAAGAAACTGCCTTGGCATGTTGATAGGGCAGAACTTAGGTAGGTGGGGAGAAAGAAGAGCAGAGTTAGGAGAAGTCATGGAACCACCACTGGAGATAGAGTGTTGAAGCTTTGCTGGTAGGCCACGACCTTGTGGTGATGCACAGATTAATGGAGATGGTTTAAATTAAGATGTAAGAGTTAGCCAATAAGAAGCTAGAGCTAATGGGCCAAGCAGTATTTTAATCAATACACTTTCTGTGTGGTTATTTCGGGGCTAAACAGCTGAGAACAAAGGAGTGGCCCCTTGCAACAATAACCACATACAATTTTCATTCATCAATAATATGCTATCATCAAAGATAAATCTTACCAAATAGATTCACACAAACCTGTAAAACTATTTCCATATGTTAGTGTATGAGAAACAGACCACTTAAAACAAACAGGTGATTGCCATGTTTAGAGCAGAAGTGGACAGAGGTCCCTGTGGGTCTTTGGTGGCTAATATGGATTATCCTCTTGGCAGGATCTAAACCCACTTAGTACACAGTCTCTGTACTTACCTAAGAGGAATTACCTTTATGTCATTGAGGAAGGATGATCCACCCTAAAAATAGGTAGCATTGTTTCCTGGGTTTAGGTCCTGTAGCACATAAAAAGGAGATTGTTGAGAACAAACATTAATTACTCCCTGCTTCCTGACTGTGGCTGAAATGACCATCTTAAACTCCTGTCACCATGATTTCCCTGTCACTTTAATTGTGAGTCACAATAAGTGCTTCTCCCTTGTCTTGCTTTTTATCAGGGTATTTTATCAAAGCAGTAGGAAAACAACCAAGACAGAATACTGATGTCAAGAAGCAGGGCTACTATTGTGATAGAGCTGAGAGTGTGGTTCTCGGGACTTTGGAGCTGGTTTATGAGAGGATTGTGGAAGAGTGGATTAGCTAAAAATTCTATCGCTGTGATGGAACACCATGTCTAAAAGCATGTTGGGGAGAAAATAATTTATTTGGCTAACACTTCCACATAACTGCTCTTCATTGAAGGAAATCAGGACAGGAACTCAACAGGGCAGGGACCTGGAGCCGGGTGCTGACGTAGAGGACATAAAATGTTGGTGGAGACTGCTAGTTCATTTCCCAGCTGCCCTGACTTGAAATAATTACACAGAATCTATATTAATTGAAATACTGTTTGGCCAATATCTTGTATTTCTGGCTAACTCTTATATCTTAAATTAATCCATTTTTATTAATCTGTCTATAGCCACATGGCTGTGGCTTTCTGGCAAGGTTCCGGTGTGTCTATCTTCTGTGAGTAGCTACATGACATGACTTTTCTCTGATTCTGCCTACTCTCTCTCTCTCTACATCTTTGTTTGGATTTCCCACTTGGCTTTACTCTGCTAAGCTATTGGCCGAAAGCAGCTTTATTCATTTACCAATAAAAGTAATACATAGACAGAAGGACTTCCCATACCAATAAAGGACTGCTACTTATTGGCTTGCTTCTCTTGACTTGCTGAGTCTCTTTTCTTATAGTACCCAGAACCACCAACTTAGGGGTAACCTTACCTAAAATGAACTGGGCCCTCCCACATCAATCACACATTAAGAAAATATTCAAAAAACTTGCTATAGCTCAGTCTTATAGATGTATTTTCTTAGTTGATGTTCCTTCCTCTTAGATGACTCTAGCTTGTGCCAAGTTGATATTAAAACTATCTAGCACAAAGGTATTTGACCTTTGGACTATAAAAAGGCTTTGCATACTACTGTAAGTCAAGCTTAGGGACCATTTGATGGGAATTGGGAAGGTCAAAAGCAGATAGAAAGGTGGAGTGTATAGGCCACTTAGCAAGAAACAGGGATTGAAAGGAATGACAGCCTAGAACACACTAAGACCAAATTCTCTACGCAAAGGAGATTTATTTTCCCCAGAAAGACAAAGGACAAGGAATAAGATACAAAGACAGGAAACAGAGAACAGGGGAGATGAGAAAAATAGCAAGGAAATTGGGGAAGGAATATACAGCCATGAGAGAAAAAGTCTGCCTCTGGATAGAGAGAAAACATAAATAGGAGAATGGCAGTTTGTAAAAGAAAAAAAGGAAAAAAAACACATTAGGATGAGTTAGGATTAATTGGGCATGTTAATTGGAGTAGCCAATGGGGGGCTTTTGATTGCTAGCCTCCAATAGCTGGACCTTGGTGGACAGCCTTAGGAGGAAGAAGTGGCCAAATAAGGACTAGACATTGGCGGCTAGCTTTAGGAATGTAGCCTAATGGTTTAACAAGGTAGAGGGAATGAGAGGGTTGTGGGGTAAGAAGAATAAAAGACAAAAACTATCAGCTCCATGTTTGTGTTGTTTGAGCATGCTATCAGGGATGTTATCAGAAACTGGGCTGGGGACAGTCATGAGCTAATTTCACCAAGATTGTGGCTTCTTTATGCCCATGTCCTGAGAATTTGAATGAAGTTGTATTTAAAAATAAGGAACTAATTTGTTTAACAGATGAAATTTCAGTACAGTACACTCCGGCTTGATATGCAGCTCTTTACTTTGCTTATCAAGATCTACAGTAAAAGAGATCACAAGTTGGGTAAAAAGACGTAACTGTTGAGGACAACTATAGCTGTGAAGCTTGTTAGAAGTTGTACCCAAGGCACACATTGAAAGAGGTTGGAATTTTAAAGAGAAACATCCTGCTCTGCACTGGGACCAGATGGACATACAAGTCTTGCACCAAAACAAGACCAGAGTTCCACATGGCAGACACTAAATTCTGTAGCTTTGTTCCAGGTATCTGAGATTCATAATAGAATCATCTGACTTAAGGAATTAGATATTCTGATACATTCAAATCTGCTCCCTGTAGCACACATAATCTCTCCCTTGAATCAGCTCTATGTGATATATATATTGGTAGATTATGATATATATATCATATATATATATATATATATATATATATATCTACCATCCATCCTTACATAAAACCACATGCTGGGGTCTCCAATATCCTCAGGGCCTTTTCACCTTTAGGGCTTTACTCTGTAGCTCTTTGAGGCTTCCTTCCAATTTAATACATTTCCAAGAAAACTTTGTAATATCTAGCTAGATATCTTCTAGAAAAGGATTTCCAACCTTCCTAACTCTGACCCTTTAATTCAGTTCTTCACATTGTGGTGACACACAACCATAAATTATTTTCATTGCTACATCATAATTGTAATTTTGCTACTGTTTGATATCTGATATGTGACCCCCCCCCAAAGGGGTTGTGGCCCACAGGGTGAGAACCACTGTATACAGAACCACTTTGCTTTGTGTTCTCAGTTCTTGAATGTTTTAATAATAAAGAACAAATCCTGAACCAGACAGCTGTTGAATGGAGTATGACTCCTAGATGGCAATCCCACACTCTTCCACCCACTAAGTGACAGCCATCCCTCCACAGAACCACCAGGAATGCCTAGCACATTCCTGTGCTATGTCATTCTGACCTTCCCCACTTTTCCTTCTGTACTGACCTGAAGACTCTCTTGCCATCCCTGTAGCATTTGCTGTGCTATAACCTGAATAGCACTATTTTGAAACCTTGGGGATATATTTAGGAGAAACATCACATCCAACTTCAGACTTAATTCTTAAATTATTTTCCCTTCTTCTGTATGAGAAAGACTGAAACAAATATATACTAACCCCAAATAGGGTATTAATGACAAGCCAAAGGCATAGTTCCTCCAAAGTCTACCCTGTGAACTGACAACTCTTTTGTGGTTGCTTACAGCATAGATGACTTCACAACAGACAGAAGTCTCATCATGAGTGACAACTAATGGGCTGCATCACTAACGTTTCCTACCTACCTTGCAGGCAGCTGCATACAAAGATCTCCCTTTTCCCAGCAATACTGGCTGCTCAAATAACCCTAGAGCAGGGTATCCTGCATCTTGTTACATGCCCTCTTGTGAACTTTCTGGGTCTCTACAGCCTCCCTCCTCCCTCTGTGAGAAAAATGTATCAGTTCTGAGAAAATAACTACACACCATCTTCAGAGACCACTAAGCTTTGCACTCAGCCTTCTGTCAACTTCTGTTGTAATACAAGCAAGAACAATAATGAAATAGAGATCAACCAAACTCCTTTCTTTTTCACTTAATAAGGACACATGATTGGCATGAGATAATTCTTAGCGCACGCACACACACACACACACACACACACACAAACACACACACACACACACACACACACACACACACACCACACCACACCACTGAATTTAAGGAAGGGTTATGTGGTTCTTTTGTTTGGATTTCAGTTTGCCTTATGTCCCAGATTTTCAGATACTTTAAACAGTAGGGAAAAGATCAGGTTCTCAGTAAAGTAAAAAATAGCCCTCATTTTCTTCAGAGTGGCATTTTCCCCAGTCTGTTAAGAAAAGTAGCATGTGTTGACTATGAAAAGACAAAATGCTGAGTGTGTTGTCCAAGGGCAGATTGGTGTGATTGTTGGGTCTCAGGCAGTCCAATATCCAGAAATGAGCTCAGCCTGGACTATAGGAGAATTTCTGGTAGTTAAATAAAAGCCAACATTTCTCAGGATTCCAGTTCCCATCTGCCAAAAGAAGTCATTTCTTTCACCTCTGGCAGAATGGACATGGCTACCTATGGTGTCTATCAATCTATCAAAGCCCACACTGGCCTCTAGGGTCCCTCAGTATCAGAAGTACCTGTTACACATTTCAAATTCCATAGTAGCATCCTACGCTTCCCTCCCTCAGCTACTCGTCCTTACAATCCACATAATTCATCCACCACAGACTCTTTGTTCACACTCTTCTTGCTATCCCCCCCCCTCTCTCTCTCTCTCTCTATCTATCTATCTATCTATCTATCTATCTATCTATCTATCTATCTATCTATCTATCTATCTAATCTATCTAAAATTCTCTCTTCTCTATCTCTTGCTATCTCACTATCTCCACCATTTTCTCCTGCTCTCCTACTTCCCTAGCCCTGGCCATGTCCAGTCTGCTCTCTTTTCTCTGTGTTCTGGTCTCCTCAATATGCCTCTGGATATTTTTCTCTCTCTTATTCATAATAAAAACCTTTTCCTCAAGCTTAACCATACCATGGAAGAATGATGTTGGCATCTTCTTTATTTGCCCATTCACATGCAGTGATATGTACTGAGAGTGGGGAAAACATTAGCTAAATCATAAACCTCTTGGGACAAAATATTTGCACAAAACCAGATTTAAGTTTATAAACTATGTAAGCTGAGTTTTTCATAAACTTGTGTTTATCTGTCATCAAAAACATCCACAAATTTTCCAAAAGAGTATTTTTTTTAGTTTACATTTTGAAAATATTACTTTCTAAGTCTTTCATGGATACTGACAAAGTATTTCTTCCACAAGACTGTTATTGGAGTGGCGGGCCACTTCTCGGCCTCCCGGCTAGCTTATGTCCTGAAATAAATACATGGAAACTGTATTTATTTAAACACTGTCTGGCCCGTTAGTTTTAGCCTCGTATTGGCTAATTAAAATCTTGTTTTAACCCATATTTAGTAATCTGTGTAGCACCACGAGGTGGTCGCTTACCAGGAGAGATCTTAACCTGTGTCTGTCTCCTCAGAGAGGAGAGGCATAGCGTCTGCCTGAGGTGTCTGTCTGACTCTGTTTTTTTTCCACAATTTTGTTTTGTCTACTCTGCCTACCTAATTTTCTGTCCTATTAAAGGGCCAAGGCAGTTTCTTTATTAGCCAATGAAAGTAACACATAGATAGATGACCCTCTTCCATCATTTCCCCCTCCTCCATCACAAGACTATGTTTTTGGTGTAATACTAGCTACAAGCATCAGGAATCTTAATACCCTTTGCAGAGGTCCCTTATTTCCCTTCCACCTTCCAAGTGTGCCCTTCTAATAAATTAGAAGAATTCTCAATGGCTTTTTATCCTCCTCAATGACTTTCTCCAAACGAATATCTTTCCATGGGTGCCACTTAAAATGTAAATCATCATGAGATGCTTTTAAAACAATTGGTCAAATTTAAAGTGGTCATCCTTTTATGAAACTATTCTTATTTATCTTGTTAAGTTAACATATATAAGGACCAGGGGAGAGAGAGTTACATACTGTGCAGAACTGGTGGCTTCTCCAAGATTATTTGTTCACCAAATATCTTTTCTTTATCATGTAAATGCTGATCTTAACTGGTATAATAGCTCAATGACAGGAGAGATGTTTCAGAAATTAAGATTGCTGGTTCTTCTTCCAGAGGACCCAGGTTCAGTTCCCAGTACCACATGATGGCTTACAACCACCTCTAACTCCAGTTTTACTTACATATATTTGGGGCAAAATACACATGAAATAAAAATTAATTTTAAAACAAACAAAGTAGTATATACCTCAGAACAAAGAAGCATCGATCTGTGTGAAGTCAAGAGAAGGCTGAGAAAATGAAGAGAGAGCCAGTGGATGAAAAAAGGGTTGTAATGAAAAGAAAAAATCTTGTAGGTCTAAACTGAAGATCCTGGGAAATAGGTTTGTTTCTATATTCAAATTATTATATTATTAATGTGTGATAAACTTCTTCCTGTGCTGAGAACCTTCCTACTACCATCTACTACTACTGTAGTAGGACTACATGCTACTGTCATCCTTTGTTATTGTTCTGACATGGATTCTTTCTCTGTTGTGTGGTTAAGTCGTTATGTTAGCACATCCTATTCTGGCTTTACTACACTCTCTCTCCAAAATGGAGATGATAGAGTTTCTGCTCTCTCAGCTAAGGTTTGTTAGGGTGACAGGGGATGGGTGCTTGCTTTCTGACTAGTCTAACATTGTTTCCTTTCTCAGGGACATTAGGTTTGTTGAAGAAGACATGTCAGAGAAGTGAGACATTTAAATGTTGAAGGACTCTTCAATGGTCCAGTGCTCCATTTCCCTCTAGCTTCAAAATACATAGGAATACTTTAATTGTTTGAGGACATAAAATGAAAATAATTCTGAATGCCCTCTTCTTTTTCTCAGTAGAACTTGAGAAAATGTCTAAGGTCATAGAATGCCAGGACCATCACTTAGGAGTATCTGTGGCTTTCAGAATGGCTCTGTAAAACATCTGCTTTTCACATCTTCCTTCTGCTGCTGCTTTTATCCTTCACTTTTTATTTTGGAAAAAAAGTAGCCCTTCCTAGCATCTCCAATATCCAGGGCTATCCATTACAATTTAGGCTATACCTTCACAACTTTGCACAGTAGATTATGAAGGCCTGTGGCATGGACTTTTACTCTGCCACTCATTGCTTAGCTTCAACTGCATTTCATCACTCCCTCCCTGTCTCAGTCAGAATTTTTATTGCTGTGAAAAGACACCATGATCATGGCAACTCTTATAAAGGAAGAAATTTAATTGGGTGGCTTATATTTTCCGAGGTTTAATACATTATCATCATGGTGCAACATGATGCTAGAGAAGTAGCTGAGAGCCCTACATTTTGTCTGGCAGGCAACAGGAAATGGTCTGCCATGCTCGGCATGACTTGAACTTATATGAGATCTCAACCTCAGTCAAGGTCAAGTATAAGGAAAAATGTAACCATGTAACCATATTCTTTGCCAGAATATAATCTGAATGGCTCTGGCCTGGTTCCTAGTAGAGCCCTTTTCCCCTCTGAAACATTATGAGCCTGGCCTTCAAAGCCCATATTTCTCTCTGCCTTCTGGTCTTCTAAACTCCTACCAGAATGGCCCGTTAAACTCTGTTTACAACCTTTAAGAGTTTTTGTAATCCAAAATTTTAAACTCTTCTACACTCCTCCCTCATACCAAATCCTAAAGTCTATGAGCCATATGGTCAGGCTTATCAGAACAGCATCCCCATCTCCCAATACCAACTTTTGTCTTAATTACTTTTCCTATTGTTAAAAATAAAATATTCTGATGACAGCAACCTAGGGGAGAGAGGATGCTTTTTGGCTTCAAGTTCCAGAAGGATACAGTCCATCATGCCAACAGGCAGAAAAGGCATAGTGACAGAAGAAGGAACTGGTTTATCACATCACATCAGTACATAAGAAGCAAATAATGACTAGGAAAGGGAAAGGCAAGAAAGCCTCAAGGCTCATCCTTATTAATCCACTTGCTCTGGTAGCGCTCCACCTCCTAAAGATTTCATGACTTTCCCAAAACAGTGTCACCATCTAGAGACTAAATGTTGATACATGTGAGCCTATGGGAACATCCACATTCAAATTACAAAGGGAAACAGACAGTAGGCTACATGATGATCATGGCCATTGATCTTTATTGTCAGCTTAAATGGATTTAGAATCACCTAATACATTGAGAAACACCTTTGGGTATATCTATTGGGGTGCTTCCAAAGATGCTGAGTAAATGATGGGGGAATACATATGCTGAGTGTAGAAGGTAAATTCTGTAGGCGAACTGATGGTATAGCAAGAATAAGAGGGAAAAGTCAGCTCAGCACAGCCACTCTTCTTTCTCTGATTCCTGGCCCAGATGACATAAATTGCTCTACACCACACCTTCCTAGCTGTAAAACTGAACTTTACTGTGAACCAGCATAAATCTTTGTTCCATGGCATCATTCAGGGATTTAATTAGTGGAACATGAATAACCACCAATACAGTGGTCTCTAGATAAATATATTTTAAATATCTTTTTGAATTTGAGTATCTCCCCTGGGAAAATGAAATGAATATTGACCTTTAACAGTATTTTTTATTTATTATGTAACTGAAACTCCTGGACACATGTACAAACTTTTAAATGTAAATTTGAGCTGACCTAAATACATTAGTAAAATAATCCTCTTGTGCCTAATGAGGAACAAATGGAAATCATAGCCAACACAGAGAGGTATAAATGGCCACAGCTCCACTTTTGAGCAGGAAAGGCCCAAGAGTTCAGAAAGTGAACACAGCCATGTCGAACCTCCTCCACAATTCCTCCCAGAAGAAATGCACCCACCTGCAAGTCAAACTGTATTCTTTTCTTTTCAGTTTTTGGACACCATTAAGTTTTTTACTGGACAAAGATCACACTCTTTGTTCTGGTATGGAGCTGGTGACTGGAGTTTGTTACTCCCCCACCCATGAATCCTCTTGTTAATAAGTAAATTTTATGCACAGCAAAGTGATAAGGAGTTGTTGACTATAACATTATTTGGAGCTTTGCTAATATTACCTTTTCATGACATTCCAGTTTTAATAAAGCATTTGAAAATACTCCCCTCATCATTGCAGAATAGAAGGCACACTGTAAGTGATCGAGTGGAAAATCCAAATCATGGTTTCAAGTTAAACAATGACTTCTTAAATACAGTGTCTTTGAACTTCCCTAAAACTGAAGAACAGTAGTTTTATTCCTTTTGAATATTGCCTTCATTCATCTGAAACTTCAAACCTAAAAGGTGATGGTGGTTCTCTTCTTCCCTTTGTGTGCTTGTTCAAGTGCATCCTGTGACTTCACTTTCAAGGTCATTTTTAATAAACTAAAGGTAATTCTGAAGCAGACACTATAGCTGCACAAGTTCCTGACTTCTGGGACAATACTTCCCTGGGGGAGGAAATGTCTCTGGTTAAAGCATGGTTTTCCAGGAAGATATATTGGGTTCTGCATTCAATCACTCTCTTTTATTAACTCAATAGTCAGTAGAAAGATAGTTTCCTTTATAAAGTTTATCACAGTCCAAAATGAAAATGAAATGAAGGATAATGGTGCCTTCGTTTGTTTGTTTGTTTGGTTTATTGAGGCAGGGTTTCTCTATAGCTCTGGAGCCTGGCCTGGAACTCCTCTGCAGACCAGGCTGGCCTAAAACTCACAGAGATCTGCCTGCCTCTGCCTCCCAAGTGCTGAGATTAAAGGTGTGAACCATCACTGCCTGGCTGGATAATGGTGCATTTTTAAGAGCTTGTGTGGATTATGTGCAAGTCACTTGTTTATTTTTCCATAACTACCGAGCTCATGTTCCAAGGATGTAGAACTGTGGGAGAGAATTCATATTCTTTGTGAGGAGTCAAGGGAAGAATAATCATATGCAAAAATAAAGGATAACAAGCTACAAGTCATAAAGTAAAGGAAACTGTTAGATGCAAATGATTAGACCTGTTTAACTAGGCAGTTTAGGAGACTGGAGTGATGGCTCAATGGTTAAGAGCACTTGCTTCTCTGACAGAGGACTCAGATTCAATGGTTAAGAGCACTGGTTACTCTGACAGAGAATTCAAATTCCGTTCCCAGCATTAATATTAGTTGATACACAGTTACCTGTAAATCCAATTCCAGGGCATCCAATGCCCTCTGTCTTCCACAGGTCCCTGTATATTTATTGTGTTTATAAACCCTCACAGGCACACACATACAAATAAATTTAAAAGTAAAATTAAATAAGTGTGTAGTCAAGGTGAACCAAGAAGATAACTAATTTAAGATCAAAACAAAGGAGATAAATCAGATAAAAACTTCAATTACAAATTTTTGGGTCAGAGAAATCAATGAATGTTAAGACTTGAGGTGAGTTTAACAACAGCATTTCCAAAGACCATAAATAAGGTCAAGGCCACAGTCATGCAATGACCATGAGATCAATGATTCTACATTATACAGAAGAAAGCTACAAGTCACAAAAACAAGGTCACATCATGCTTCTACCACATCTAGACCTCAGCTTCAGAACAACATATTTAAACACTTGGACCTTTGGTTTCCTCTTTTACAAATGTAAATGCTAATGAGTCATTATTGGAATTTACTTCACAGTGCAGAATATGTATAAACCTCATAAGCCACAGCAGCCGTTATTACCAACAAAATTGAGTCATTAGCATTGTTAAGGTGGTCTGTCACATTTACACCTAGAAGCATGGATGCAACTCAAGTCCAGTTCTCTGTGGAGTAACTGTTTGCATATGCACTGGATAGTATAATAAATACTTCAAGTCGACATAGGAAGAAAGGCTGTCTAAATAGTCTTTCTCAATATTTATCTAGAGCCAAAAGTTTTATGCTATAAAGCATGATTCTCTACCACATAAGCATAGCAAAGTGGGATGCTGATTGGTGAAGGGCAAAGTGATTCATAAAGTCATTTTCAGTTGTTTTTCTTTGCAGTAAGTGAGGAAATGTCAGCAGGAACGTCAGCTGGGAATAAACTAGAGCATTTTAGTTGCTGTGGTTCACTCATTTACTATTGTATTCTGTACTTTGACATTTGATCACAAGCCACACAAACCTGGCTTTATTTCCTCCACACTGAGCTTATTTCTTCTGTATCATGAATTGGGTCTTTTTCTCCTCTCTGTCTCATCACCCTCATTATTGCTGAGCTAATGACCTGTGTTCCTGCACAGCATAATCCCTCTGCAATTACTCTCACCCTAAAACCCTACCCCAGTGTCTCTACGAGTCTCCCAGCATTTGCCTACCAACTTATATATCAATGAAGATATCTTATGAAAGCTAATCATGGCCCTGTTTTTAAAAGGCACAACTTAACATTATTACAATATGTAGAATGAGGAAAAATAACAGAAATGGGAGCATTGAAACTCATAATTCCTCTCATATTTTAAAATTATCAAATATGTAGATGTGTTATCAGTCAAAGTATGTGAATGCTGACTTCTTGCTTTACATTCCAGCATATATGTTGATAGATAGGTATACAGATACATAATACATACATGCTTATATAACATGCTGACATTTACATGTGTGCTGATTTAGAAAACTGCTTTCTATTTTGTTAAGCAGGGGCAGGATTTTTTAAAACATTTATTTTACTGGAGGTAGGGTGCATGCCATGGCACACATGTGGAATTCAGAGGGCAACTGCAAGTTTCAGCCCTCCTCTTCCCATGTGGGCCATGGGGATTAAACTGTGGTCGTCAGGCTGGGAAGCAAGGGTTTTTACTTACTGACCCATCTTACAAGCCCCACAAAGGTGTCTTTGTGGTAAGGAAACTTAAGTTGCAATTAAACATTTTAAACTTGATATTATTGTTGGTTGTAGAAATAACTGGCTTTGCTTTAGGATATCAAAAGATCTGTTTTAATTATTACTTTGTTTAAAATAATGAAAAAGAAAAAGAATATGAAAGCTATTCTTCAGTGCAGTTCCATTCCCTTGCAGACAATGTGAGCACAGAGGTGGTGTGCACACAGAACAGAGGGCAGTGTGCAGTGGGTCAAGCATGGAATGGAGGGCTGTGGGGCTGTGTGGAAAGAATCTTCTGAGAGCATCTAACAGATCCAACAAAAAGCTAGTGCTTCCATGCCAAACTGCTCCATACTTGATGGCTTGTCTTGTAGCAGTTTGCTTTCTCATATGCTGGAGATTCTAGAGCTAAGATGGTTGGGTCAGCCAGTTTGATGCCTGCTGAGGTTTCTGTCCATGGAGTCAAGATGGCCATCTGTGCCTGTAAGTGTACATCATCACAACTCTTTCCTCTGTACCCATGTACACCACCTCGGATATCTTGATATGCACACATTTCTTCCAAGTAGGTGGAGCCTAGTCAGATTGGCTAGACTCTCACTAATGGCTTCATTTGAAGTTAATTACCACCTTAAGGGCCCCATCTACCAACACAGTCACATGCTGAGATATGGGGTGAAGAACACAATTGACTTCTGAGATACCCACTTCAGACCATAACACCGGCTGTCTCTTTAGAAAGGTGTTCTCCTTTTGTGTCAGAGGTGATCAGATCCTTAAGGGTCGGCAACAAGAAAAATAAGCAGAAATAGAACATAACACCAGAGTACCCATTGTTTATTTATAACGGGAACCAGTAACTGTGAGCCTTTCTTATTATAGGAAACAGCCATGAGTCCCAGCTGCATAGGACACTGAAGGGTCTCTGGTTACCTCAAGATCAGAGATACACTGAATAAATGTTGGTCAGCTTACCTTTTATTAATATTTTTCCTTTGCATGTCTTAATATTTATAAGTGTTTACAAGTATTATGATATTTTATTGATCTGAAATGCCATGTCCTGACGGCTGATTTTATTTACACTTTCTCAAGATAATTGATTTGGGTATATTTTTTGGTAAATGGGGACAACCAAAATAAGATCCTTAGGAATACTGAAACCACTTGTTGGAGTTCTACAATTTTGTTCTTCATACATAGAAACAGAGTGAATGTTAATTAACTGATTACTTAAAATAACTGTATCAAGAAATGCATCACTTTTTCAGGCTGTTGATGCCACAAACTCTGACCTATAAAGAATGACACCAAAGTGCTTCATAGTAGCATGGCTGGAAAGCACTGCTTCCCTGTGGCTCCTGCTTTTCAGTAAATTATTGGAACCCATTGAGTGCCAAAGTGTTTCCCATTTCAATATACAAAAAAACCTGGCATCTCATTAATTTAAGCTATAAACTAGCAATTATAAATTAGATAACTTTATTTTGAAACTATTTAAAATATTTCTTTTTTAAACATAAATATTTTTATTTTATTATTTTTTAAAAAGAAAGCAAACTGTCTTTTTTATTTTACATACCAATCCCAGTTCCCACTCCCTCCCTTCCTCCCATCCCTTCCATCTTCCTTTCCTGTGCCCCATCTACTCCTCAAAGGGGGTAAAGCACATTGGTTCAAGGAACAACCAAGGCCTTCCCTACTATATCTAGGCTAAGCAAAAGATAACAAGCCTATATATATTCCACGACCCTAGAGAAGCTAAGTAACAAGGTAAACCCTAAGAGAAACATATGTAGATGATTCTAGGAAGGGGAAATAGACAGGATCTCCTGACATATTTCTTTTTTATTACATACTTATATCTTATCTTCATTTTGCTATTGAATTATTTCTACTGATTTGTGTAAGTTATTACCAACATGTATTATATTACATTTGTCCTAGAATTTCCAAAGGGTCTGTTTTTGACAGATTTCTGTTTTGATGTACACTGGTGTTTTGCTTGTTTTTGTTTTTTGAAACAGGGCCTCACTCTGTTGCCAGGTTGACCTTGAACTCATGCTTTTACCCTGACTCAGCCTCCTGAGAGTCAGATTACAGGAACTACCCACTTTACTTAACTTCATTGATAATTTTGACTTCCTGAAACATTCTGTGTTTACATAGTGCAAAGTTAATTTTTACCCCTTAAAATTTTCTTGTATTCTTCCTTTCTATCCCTGAGATCAGATTTATACACATATGTGTGTGTGTTTGTGTAATATAAATATCACTCTTTATAAATTAAATTCTCTATATTTGTCAACCATATGGGGTACAACAACTACACTTTCCATAAACTGAACAACCAACCTGATCATTTGTTGCTGGGGGCCATGTAGTACGCAAGAACTATTGCTATGACCCTGAGAAAATTGCCTGCCCTCACAGAAATGCATTTCCTGGAAGATCAGGACAACTCTGTGTACCGCATGGTGCTGATGAGAATAAACTATGCAGCACATGTGAAAACACCTGCGGGCATCCAATAAGTGCTAGCGATTTTCACTTCTGCAGATAGGTTTCTGCTGAATGTCAACATTGTCCATGCTGCACTGAGACCATTTCTTTATGATGTAACCCATTTCCTGGAACATTTGGAAAGTTCCCATAGGCTAACATACATGAGTTTGCTAGAGTTTATGATCTCTTCAGCTATGGGTAACCGGCCAGGTTTAGAGAACCAGGCATGGACTGTCTGCTTTGAGTGGACCTTATGCCCTGTTTGACACATGTTCGTTCCCTCCAAGTGGAAAGTGCCTCTGTTACACCACTGGGGCTGTCTTGCCTGGCCGGTCCCTGTGGTTTGTAGGCTTTATAGCTGGATAGAAAGGTTTCTGCTGTTTTTTTTTTTTCCTTGTTGGTTTACCTTGCACCTTTGGATGCTCTGAGTGCTGGTTCTCAGGGAGGAGATTTCCCAGTCATTTACAGGACCATGAATGTGGAAGTAGAAAAATGAGGTAAGAAAGATTTTAGTTGCAGAGGAAAGAGGGAACAAAATGCAGACAAATGCAGAGGGAGAAAGAAGGAGAAAAAAGAGGTAAATGGCATTAAGGATATTTGAAAAGCCATGAAGAAACATTATTTTATAAGCCTACTAAAAATACATATTGTATGAGCGTGTGTGTGCATACATATATAGTTTAAATGGAGTTAGGCCACATGCAACAAGAATGTCCCTCTCCCCACAACCTGAAACATAAATTACCAAACAAACAAACAAACAAACAAATACAATGCCAGAAATGGAAAGCCTCCCTTCCAGTTGTTCAAAGAAGTCCAAGAGATTCCCAAAACAGACTTTTGCTGTTGACTTTTTCTTTCTCTCAGAACTTGAAGTGACTATTTAAGTCACTATTTATGAAGACACTGTACACTTTGGACACGGGGTTTGAGAGCAAAGCCAACATTCTTTAGCACACTAAGGGTGCCAAAAATAATCCAAAAGAATAGTGGGGATCTGTTGTCATTGAAGTTACATTGAGGTTTAAGCAAGTAAACTAGTCAGTTATGTTTTGTTATCTATTTTAACATTTTATAAATAGTATCAACGTTTGCACTCATTCCCAAAATGAAATTATCTTTAATCAAGTTTTATGTTTAACATTAAATCTATCTATCTATCATCTATCTATCTATCTATCTATCTATCTATCATCTATCTATCTATCTATACCTTCAAGATACATCTTGAATCAACCAATTCTCATCATTTTCATAGTATAAGAGTGGTGAAAACCATAGTCAACTCAACTGGTGAACTTGGTAGGTTTTTAACTAATCTCTCAATTCAAACTTCCACCAACCAATGCAAGCTTCAAAATTGGAAAGGCCATTCTTGCATCTCCCTCAACAGCAATGTGAGTGGCCTAGCTGGAGACACATGCTTAGCCCAAAAGGGAAAAAAGCCTATTGTGAGCCCGACAAGGACGAAAAAGCAAGAAATCCTTCCTCAAGATAAAAAGAATACACTACCTGGAAAATCTGATTAGAAAACTGTCTGGTGGGATTAAAACATACCCACTTCCACCTCCATCCCCCACCTCTACTCTCACCCCCAAGTGTTCATCAAGTTACCCTGGCTAGCAGATGAAAGATTTATTCTAGATACTTAGCAACACTGATGTCATCTTGGTTTGTCTTCATACCACACTGAGCTTCATCTAGAGAGCTATCATACAAACAATACTTATAGTCAGATTTAATAGCACTTTGCAAAGATACAAGACAGAAATTATTATTGAAATACATTTGGCATTAAAGTTAAATCAGGTGTCTATACCTTAACTATTCCTCAAGTCAAGCTTACTCTACCATCTGGAAAGTTTCCAGTTCTGATAAATTCATCGCAAATTTCTCAGGGAATGATCCATCTGTATGCTATGTGGAGGGTCTAACTAACAATTACACTCATAATTATCTTTAGCATGGCATTCTGAACCTAGTGAATTGAAGCAAAATCCAACCACAAAGAGAAATCTTTAGTAGCACAGGGCAGAAGCTAATTTCTTCTCATCAAAAGAATAATTTAGCAATATTGGTCATTTAAAGATCCAAAGCAAACAATATGAGGGGGTCATAGTTCACTTTTCTCTGTCTGGCTTCACAGCCCAGCTTGGACAATATGGTGGAACAATACCACCATAATTACAAGCTGCAGATCAGAACTACGCAAATGCACGCATTTTTCAATGTTGCTTGCCAGAAAACATTTTAACATTGTTACACAACTGCATTTCCCTCTGCCTTGACTATTTTGGTCTTCCTCAAATGTTGTTTTTGATTAAATACCCCCATACATGATTAGCTGTGGTATAATAACTTGTATTATAACATAAATGCGCTATAGCTGCAATGACAAACCCATAAACCAGGGATGACAATTGCAAAGACCATTCTCAGTTAGATGTTCACTTACATTTGTAACTATGGGCTGCAATACAGCCACTTTGCCCCCTAATATTTCCACTTAAAATTAATGACAGAAATGTAAGAAATGATTTAAGACACACCTTCAACTATATGCCTTTATGTATCAGATTTAGAACAGTTCAAACAAGGAATGTGTCATTGAGGCTGGGTGATAGCTCTGAAATGGTTATGGGTGATGAGCTCCTGAATGCATAAAGCTCAAGAGATCCAGAGGGAAGTGGTAATTTAGAACTGTGAATAATGTTGCTAGTTTCCAACGGTACCTGGGGGTTCCCTTTGCCATAAGGTATAAAACAGTGTCAGTGTTGTGTGTTGTTGCTTTTCTATTTGGTATGTCTTCTTTTTATGGCTGTATTGTATTCTGACATTCTTTAACAGACGAAGAATGAGACTGAGAGAGTTTAATACATAAACACTGATCTTAAGCAGCAGTTCTCAACCTCTGGGCCACAACTCCTGTGGTAGATGCTTTCCCAGGGGTCACATATCAGATATCCTGCATATCAGATATTTACATTATGATTCATAACAATAGAAAAATTAGTTATGAAGTAGCAATAACATAATTTCATGGTTGGGGTCACCACAATATGAGAAACTGTATTAAACATCATGGCATTAGGAAGGTCAAGACCACTCTCTGAAGGAATTAACTTCCTGTGTTGTTCCTGAAGTGAGTAAAGCAATTTAAGGAACAGAGGGTTTATTTTTCTGTATATTTGATAGTGGTAAGGAAGGTCTGGTGGTGGCAAAAGCTTGAGGCAGTAGGCTTCATATCACATTGTATCTACCATGAAGAAGCAGAGAGCAATGAATGCTGTGCTCAGTTAGTTTTTTCTGAGAATACTAGCCTGTGAAATGCCTGCAGTCACTCAGGGTGGGTCTTGCTATCCCAATTAACCAATTCACACAATCTCTCACAGATACATCTAGAGGCTAATGTAAGTCATATAATCTCTCAAAAGCACACCTGGGGGCTTGCCTTCTAGGTGATCCTAAATTTTGACAAGTTGACAATAGTTTGTAATTTACTCTTTTCCCCAAACAGATGCAAGTAAGTGCAACTTATTCCATAATTATTGAGTCTATTTACTGTGGAGGCCCAAAAATGTGAGCGTATTTCTACCTAATCTGAAGGTCAGAGAGTTTGAGGGTGCTCAAAATTATTGACAACAACCAGGGCTACACAACCTGACCCAGGATGTGATTACTTGATTCTTTTGACATTAAGATGGCCCATAAAGGTAGATCAACTCCACCCTTACAGATGGCCAGGATATGCAAGCATACTTTTGCTCTTTCTTTAGAAATAGGAGATTTGACCTTGGGAGTGGCTGCCTTGAAGATACTTGGTCTAGTGTGTGTTCACTGCCTAAACAACGGAACGCTAATGAATGGATTAAAGGCTTGATGGCTCAAAGTATTGAAGCAATTAAGTGTTCAAGTTGTCCTTTGCATCATGTTGAAGAAGACTTTTGTTGCATTCTCCCTCCTTTTGTATTGGGGCATAAAAATGCATTTAAAATTAAACATGGAGATTTCAGTATTCACTGAAAATCCCTCCCAATATTATCCTATGTTTCTGTTTTATTTTTTCACTTGCATCTTTGTCTTCTTTACTATTTTTCTGTTTCCCATGTCCCTACTCCGGTAAGTGGTATTTTTGCTGAAGTTTATCACAAACAAATTATAAGACAATAGAGTGAAATGAAAGTCAACAAATACAAGAAAAATCTCCAGCAAGAAGAAAAGTAGAAATAAACCTTCAGTCCACTCAAGAAGCAATAACAAGCCAAATTGGTACTTTGAGAAGCTGAATCATCAATGATAGGGATAACCTGCTCTTCTCCCAAACTTGAAGAAGAAAGGGTACCTACTGCTCTCCCTAAAAAGAGAAAATAAAAATTTTGGAGGCCAGAAAGTTGAAGTCCCACATAGAATAATCCTGAAGAAATTATAGGCTGCCATGGAACAACCACAAGGACATTCTCGACTACATTTCAACCCAGTAGTATGGACTTAAATCAGATCCTCTGGGACCAAATGCTAGCTCAGCCTTCTTCAAGTTGCTCACACAGTTGGAACAATGCCACATTCTTATACAACCTTCCCAGGAGCTCGGTATAAATCATAGTAAGCTTTGCTTTCAACATCTTAGCACATAGAGATATCTCAATGAGTTATCAATCACTAAACTGAAGTTCCAAGATAAACCTGTGCATCATCCTTGTTTCCATATGTCTATAGTGCTCTGTTGAGGAAAAGAAAACTGACAACAGAAGAGACAAAAAAATTCATAGACTGAAGATTGGCCTGTCCATGAAGAATGAGTGTTCATTGTTGTTAAGTCTCAGGGAGTCCATGCCTACAGAAATAAGCTCAAACTGGACTACAAAAGGATTTCTGGCAGACAAAAGCCAAAATTTCACAGGAACTCATAAAACTAGTACCCATCTACCAGAAAGAGTCATTTCCCTTACATCTAGCAGAAGGAACATATGACTACTTGTAGCACCTCTCACTATCTCAAAGTCAACACTTTGTCTTCATGCTCTCTCAGTATCATAAGCTATCTGTCATACATTTTAAAATCCATGCTATTATCCTTCTGCTTTCACCTTAGATCCCAGTTCTTCTTATATCTCAGCCCCAGCTACACTTGATATTCTCATTACACTCTCTTGATATCCTGTTGATCTCTTGCTATCTTCCCACTCTCTAGCTATGTTCCATTCTCTCACACTTTTTTATTAATCTCTTGTTCTTCCCACTAATCCCTCTCTTGCTATTCTCTCTCTTACTATCTCCACTATCCACTCCCACTATTCTCTCTCTCCCTCTCTCCCTCCCCCTTCTCTCTCTCATCCCCACTTCTCACCTCTCCTGCAGAAAGCCCTGAACATGTCCAGTCTGTTTCTCTGTATCTCTGTTCTGGACACTTTCAAATGCCTCTGGATATTTTCTCTTTTTTATTCATGATAAAAACCTCCTCTCTAATAATGGAGGATTCATATTGGGAGTTTCTTTACCATATTCCCGCCACCACCTTGCATTCAATGTTTTCTAAGAAAAAAAATCAAAATTGAAAAAAATCTCAAAACTAGTAATATATTCTGGCTAGATGTTGAAATTAAACATGCAAAGAAAACCCCTTAAATTTTCTGAGAGGTTTCATAAGCTAGTAAAGGCAGAAGACTTATTATATTCATCTAGGCTTTTCCTTAACACAATTATTCTTTTAGCTGTGTTTATTAACCAAAATATTCTAAGAGCATTTTCATGCCATTGTATATTGTGTGTCTCATGTTTAAACAACAACCATAATAGGCTATCTCAGGGAATGGCCTGGAATTCAGATTCCATCTAATAATATCTAATAAGCTTTTTGGTAGGTAGAAGCTAGTGGCCTTCTAAATTAGTAGATTCTGAAAGGTTTTCATCTATTAGTCACAGAAGTTAGTTCTAACATTGAGAAAATAATGAATGGAGGGTATTCAATATTCATAAGATATTGAGAAGGTTAAAGCTAGCTCATAATAAGGAAATTAGGCTCTGAACATGCAACATTTCAACTCCTCCATGTTACTAAGCTCTAATTAGTCAATCAGTCTTTGCAGAAATCAGTGTTCCTGCTCCATTAAATAACCTCCTACCCACACTACAGCAAGAAACACTAATGAAACTCAGTGGCCAAGCAAAAAGAAGACACAAAAGAAGGAAGGGCTTTGTTAAGAAGAAGGGTTCCAGTGGGAGAGAGATTCAAGAGAGGAGGGGAGATACAAATGACTCACCTTCATTGTACAAGTGTATGAAAGAACCAAACAATAAAAACAAATTTTAGGCAGCAATCATAGGCCTAATTTGAAAGTCTGATTTGTTGGTTTTTGAAGCATTAAATTTTTTTCAATTTTTTATTTTTAATTATATATGTCAGTTTGTATGAATGTATGCAGCCATGTGCGTGTAAGCAGTTACTCATGATGGCCTGAGGCATTGCATCCCCTGGGCCTGGAGTTACAGACAATTCTGAGCTACCCGATGTAGGTGCTAGGACTCACATTTAGTCCTCTGCAAGAGCAGTATGTGCTCTTAATCCTGAGCTATCTTGTTTTAAGAAAAATTTAATATCTTATATGGTACTCAAAATTAAAAACTGTAGAGCTACATTGTCATACTTCACACCCCATTCCCCATCTGCCACTCATGAACTATCTTCAAGGAGTGAAGAGGCTATGCGATTTTACACTACGTATAAGGTAACAATTTATGTCAACTGAAGTTTTCTGGATATTGATAAAAGACACAGGTGTCCTGGGTCAGAAACAAAAGTTTCTATTATTTAGAACAGAGCAGGAAACATGAACTTTGTCTTCATGTCAGTTTCTCTAGCTCTCAGAGTCCCATGACACATTGATCAAGTATACAGTGGGCAGTAGGTTTACGTTACAGCTGGAGTACCCTAAGCTTAGGAAAACCTGATTGTTTATAGTTGTACAAAGTTTCCTCTAGAGGGCTATATTGTTTCTCTCTCTCTGTCTCTCTGTCTCTGTCTCTGTCTCTCTCTCTCTCTCTGTCTGTCTCTCTGTCTCTCTCTCTCTCAATCTCTCTCTCTCTCCCCCCTCCCTCTCTCTCTCCCTCTCTCTCTCTCTCCCTCTCTCCTATGTGTGTGTGTGTGTGTGTGTGTGTGTGTGTATGTACGTATGTGATTGCTGTATGGGTGTACAGGTATATTTACCTTCAAAGGTTCTTCTGAAGCCTAATGGTTGGCATTAGGTGTATTCCTTTATTAATCTATCTTAAGTTTAAAACAGAGTCTCTCGTTAAATCCAGAGCTCACCATTCCATCTAGACTAGTTCAAATCACACTCAGCATTACTGCCTCCCATGTTCTTACTAGTGTAGCTCATCAAATAACACTTAAAGTGTTCAACTGCTTTTCTAATCCACAGTCCCAAGGGCCCTATTCCTTCAAACAAAGACATGGTCAGGCCTATCACAGGAGTACTCCAGTCCTTGGTACCAACTTATGTCTTAGTTAGGGTTTCTATTGCTGTGTAGAGACACCATGACCACAGCAACTCTTATAAATGAAAACATTTAATTGGGTGATAGTTTACAGTTTCAGAGGTTTAGTCCACTATCATCATGCAGAGAGCATAGAAACTGGAAGTATGGTGGTTTGCAGACCAACATGGTGCTTCTGATCTGTAGGCAACAGGAAGTAGGAATGATTTGATCATATATGAGATCTCAAAGCCCATCCTCACAGTGATACGTTTCCTCCAACAAGGTCATACCTACTCCATCAAATCCATACCTCCTAATAGTGCCACTCCCCAGAAGCAACCTCTCAATATTGTCTACACACCATCAAATACAGTCTTTTGAACTCATTCAAATCAACTCATTTGTGGGAACTATACATCTGAAAAGACCTTTAAGAATATTAGAATCAAATTGAATTGCCTTAATTTACAAAATAAGTTTTCTGAACAACTATATTGGCTATTACATTTACACACTTCTTTTGTGTGCTACTACCCAACTACAAAGTGTCCTTCACCTTTGAAGTCTTATGAGATCTCTGCACTGAGTTCTTGTTGCCCTAACACAGTGATGTCAAGCTTCAGTTGAGATCAGCAACTCATACTGGCAATAATGCCTTTAGAAAAAAAAAGAAGTGTCCTTTTCCAGGAGAAATCATGATTTAAAATTTAGTATTTTTTGAAATGATTGCCTCTCCAACTCATGTTGAAGGTATGTGTCAATATGTATCATGGAATTGATTTAGAAGTGTGCTACAAAACTAAATATGCTCTTAAAACAAGCTAAGCTAATATTCTAAGCAAGCTAACCTTCGAGCTTAACATCCCTAAACGTGCACAGATTCTGAGCAATAATGTAAAATCGTGCTGCTTGCTGGATTCCTGCATTCCTTCTGTGAGTGTTTGACACTATTGACTTTATCTGCTTTGTAGACCAGGGAGACCTCTGTTAGCAAACCATCATCCCAGCATGCTCTGCTCAGAGGGTATTCATTACCTTCCCTAATGCTTCAAGGATCCATCAGCATCAGTACTCTAATGAGACCCCACCGTACGCCTCACTCTATATTAAGAGCATCTTCATGCTAAGCCAGCTGCTGCTCCTTCTAAACCAAAGTCAATGACCTTAAAACAGAAGTTTATGTTTTATGAGTGCTCTTCCCAGCTTGGTTATTTTATAGCACTTGTGTAGTCACTTACAAAGAAGATTAGTCTACTGGAGTCCACAGAAAACATTGCTATAACAACAGTGAATTTGATACATTATCTGCCTATTTAATTTGCTTCTGGAGAGCTAGGAAATATGCAGTTTTCCTTGATCTCGTGATTTGTGAAATAGGAATATACTAATGGTGAAATTGGGACAAATTCTTGACTCCTTCCCAGCTCCATATTAGATGCACCAAGCTGTACTGTGAATATCGTAGCCTCCAACTGATTTCTATAAAGGGGGAAATTGGTTTTCTTTCTTTGAAGGAGTACAGAAGGTTCATGAATTTAGAGAAGATGGAGGAAACATGAAATCTTCAAGGAGAGGTGTACTGTAATATATACCCTGAAAATCACTTCAAAAATTGGCTCCAACAATTTTACACAATTTCAAAAAATCTCTGACAGTCAGAGGCATGATTTTCCTCCCAAAAAGTTACTTGCCATGGCCACACTATTTATTTTATGAATTTTTTATGTTTGCTGAAATTGCTACCCGTACAGAAATCATTTCTGAAAACTGGCCCAACAGTTGTAAGTAGGGCTACTTGTTACACTCTTTCTGCATGCACATGTTTATCTACAGCTCTTCTTACTCACTGAAAACACCCACAACATTGTCGGATTAACATCGTCCAAAATATATGCACCCTAACTATACACAGAGCATGATTCATAGAATGTATAGATCCCAACACATACTGCTTTCATTAAGACTGAAACACTTAAGAATATATGAAAACAAATTGTAACAACCCCTTGGCACAGCAGAAGAGGATATCATGTCAGTTGGATTGCCACCATCCAAAAAGCATGGAGCCTTTTAGAAGAGTCTTATGTGAGCGGCAAACTGGCATCCATCAGGCATGGCTTTTCAGTTTGCATTCCAAACTTCCAGAGTCTGTATACCCCCTCTAATGTTGTCTATACTCTTAAGACTTCCCCTCAAGATTGTCAGTTAATTAGCAGCATTCTATGGAGACATGTTCTTTGACTCAAATCGAGGGTCCCTTCTCCGGTCACCATGGCTTATGTCATAAAAGAGAGTCAATGTGCAAATGTATTGCTTACTGAAGCTTCTACATCTTCGTCACTGAGTACCTAAAATAAGTCCCCAAATCTTAATGATTCATCAAATTTGACAGGGAAGAAATGTCTAATTAACATTTATGCTTAATATTTAAAACGTAGCCACACCAGTTTCCATATTCATATATTATCAAACATTTGTTGAATGCCCATTGTATCTAAATGAAGCCCTCCAGGATTTGGCATCAGAAGACACACTCCCTACATTGAAAACTTTCTGATGGATGACAATGTATCATCAGTGTGTTACAGAATCCAGAACTCTGTTCTCTGTGCACACTCCATGGTGATGAATAATCCAGTAATTCAATAAAATATCAGAAAGCAGATATTTCTTGTGATGCCTTTAGAAAGCCAAAATTAAAGCTTCAGATAGGTTTTCCATTTTAATCACAGTTATGGTTCTTTAGTCTGGTCTAGAAAATGGTTATTTTAAATGTACATGTTTTATTTTCAAAGCCTTTAACCATTAAATTATCTAAAATATTATAATATCAACCTCAAGATTAATAACAAATGTCAAAAATATTTTTGAAGAATTTTATCTCAGCAGGAAAACATAGGGCATAACTGCATAAAATACATGTATAACTAAACAGAAAGTTTACTTACCACGTAACATGATTTCAACACTATCTTGAATATTTATGCACAACAGTGTCACTTTCAAAATCTATAGACATTTTAAATGTCTATGTTACAAAGCTTTTAAAATAAAATATTAAATGATTAAAATAGATTTCTCCTGTTTCATGCTACAACTGTGATTATATGCAAATTTCTCTCCAATTAGAGAAAATGAGTGGAACACTGTAGAGATTGCTTCATGCTAGTTTGTCAAAGGAGTCTGGATTTTTATCCAATGCAGACAATTTGATTATGTATGCAGACAAATCTATGTTTGAATAATGCATGGAAATTATAAGAGGCTCATTTTGATATCTCAAAATGAATAGCAATTGTGCTCAGGAAACAAAGAAGCTGTTTACTTATTTAAGTGGCTCTTTCCTTGGAGCCCTGGGCTGCTGAGTTTTATCTATCCAGTGAATCTCCTGATTGATATCTGCTAAGACCTTTCAACTAATCACCCTTTCACACTAGGACAATGTGTGTTTCCAAGGGAGATACAAATCCAAATTCCTGTTCACTTCGGATAGGACACCAATGACAGTCTAAAGAAATTATCCTAAGTCTAACTTGATGAACCAATCCATGTCCTGGGCTAATTACAGAGGTGCAGGGGCTCAACTGCAGCTGTAACATCCTGAGACCCACTCTGCCATGTGTGATGCTTCACCTATACTGCATTCTTGGAGCTCCCTCCGCAGGGTGCAGGCAGCTCCCACAGAAGACTCTGTTCTGTTCTACAGTTATCACTGCTAATCAACCTGTAGAAGGGACCCAGTGAATCCTGTAACATTCTGAGCCTTTTAAGGTTCGTTATATTTCCGAACCTAGCAACCTTCATTGGCTTCCTGACTCTTACCTGTCTCTTTCCTTCAAGAGAGAGCAGGGTAACTTAAAAAACAATAGTGGACATATAACATTTTAAATGTTCTGTTACATAAATCTTATTTATATTAAATAGGTTTCTTTCATACAATGTATCCTGATTATGGTTCCCTCCTCCCTACCTCCTCCCAGACCCTCCCCAAGTCTCCAACCACCAAAAACCACAGAGTTTCTTGCTCTTTCTCATTAGAAAACAAACACAAATCTTAAAACTATAACAAACAAAATAATCAAAATCAAAAAGTAAGGTGCAGTATGTAAAAATTATCAGAGAAAATAACCAAAAATTGCAGCCGTAATAGATAGAGTATGATAAAAATTATAATAGCTCATTATTTCAGAATAGGCATATAAAGTGTGGTGGTGCATGCCTTTGATCATAGCACTCAAGAGGCAGAAACAGGTGGATCTCTACGAGTTTAAGACTAACCTTGCCGGGCGGTGGTGGCGCACGCCTTTAATCCTAGCACTCGGGAGGCAGAGGCAGGCGGATCTCTGTGAGTTCGAGACCAGCCTGGTCTACAAGAGCTAGTTCCAGGACAGGCTCCAAAGCTACAGAGAAACCCTGTCTCGAAAAAAACCAAAAAAAAAAAAAAAAAAAAAAAAAGACTAACCTATTCTACATGGCAAGTTCTAGGTCAGCCAGAGCTCAAAGTGAGACTTTGTGTCTAAATAAAAATAGGCATATTGTCTTAGTTAGGGTTGTCAATACTGTGATGCCACTTGGGGAGGAAATTTGACTATTTGGCTTATGCTTCCACAACACAGTTCTTATGGTTTTAAGATTTGTGTTTGTTTTCTAATGAGAAAGAACAAGAAACTGTGGTTTTGGGTGGTTGGAGGCTTGGAGAGGGTCTGGGAGGAGTTAGGGAGGGGGCAGGGAACCCTGACTGCTCCTTGGACTGGGGAGGGGGTGGGGGAGGAGAGAAGGGGAAGGGAAATAGGAGGAGGGGTGAAAGTGAAAATTTGTAAAATCAAATAATTTAATAAAAATATAGCATAAAAATTTAAAGCACCAATATAAAGACTTCTCATATTCAAGAAGATACTATTCATGCTATCGGAAGAGAAAGGTAAACACCCACCTTGCTATAAATCCTGTAATCTACAACAGGATTATGATCCTATCACATGATATGCTGGTTCAATAAGGGCACAAACTTTGTGGGAGTAACATACCACATATGATTGGATTTAAAGCCTACTCCATAAGTTGGATGATACTGCCCCGACAACCAAGAACTGCATATTAGACAGGCCAGTGGACTAGGGAGAAACGAAGTGCTATTATTCTGCTAAAGGAACAGCAATAAAATGATTCCTAACTGCATTCTGCTATCTCATTAATTAGCACCTCACTCAGACATCATTAGAGAACCTTGCTCCTTCAGTAGATGGCAACTATCAGAGAGATCCACACTGGATTGTATGTAGAGTGAAGGACTGAAACAGTGAGTCCTCAATGGAATGTCATCATCTAGTCTTCCCACCAGGGCTCAGGAAACCATGTAGAAGAGGCAGAGACATTGCAAGAGCCAGAGGGAATGGATGACACCAAGGAAACCGTGTCTTCCAAACAAAGCGGGACTGATGCACATATGAATCAAAGATCCTGTGGCATCATCACAGAGCCTGAAGATGTTCAAGCCAATGGGGCCCCAGTGTTGAAAGTGGGAAGTTGATACAAGCTCCCATCCCCAACTAAGAAGCCATGTCCAGTAGAGATATGCTTGTAATGGATAAAAAAAAATTCTATAATGGAGTATCACTGTGGTTTAATCATACTTAAGGTTAATCATCATGCCTAAGAGTATGGCCAACACAAAATGAACTAAATTGTATTTTTGTAGATGTTTTGTCTCATATCTTTGTTTGAACATTTTTGTCTTATTGTTCTTTTACTTATATTATGGTTCCTGGATTTGTGTTTAACAGTTTGTGTGTGTGTTTTTCTTATACTTTCTCTGTGTTTTTTATTTGTTTGCCTTTTTGATGCTTACCTGTTTGTTTTCTAAAGACAGGGAGAAAGTGTGGAGTTGGTGGGTGGAGGAGGGGAGGATTTGGGAGAAGTTGGGGGTGAATATATTTTATGAGAGAAAATATTTTCAATAAAAACACTATGATCTACCTAAAAAAAAGAAAATGCTCTAAAATAGTAAAATGTTTAAATGAAAGTTTTTGTTACAAAAAAAGTGCACACTTTAAAAACATGACTGAGACAACTCATAAAGCGAGTTATTTGCACTTTCAGGACCTCTAGTGACCACTGCTGACACTCTACAGAACAGGGGACTGCAGGCTGTTACTGCTCAGGAGCCCTTCCCTGGGCTCCAGTGAAGCTTTTATCCCAAGCTAGTTCAGAGCTCAAAGCCGGAACAGAGAAGCAATGAACGGGAGGAGCAATTCTCACCACTCTCACCAGATGTGCTAGGGGGCAGAAAGTCTCAGAACTCAAAGGGGCTGTTTGCATAATTCCCTTGACAGTGCTAAACTAGACTGCACTACCCCTCCCCCACCCCCACTCCGGGTGTGGGAAACATCATGACTTCTTGCCCTAGGCATTCCTCTGCAGGTGGAGGTCTTCCTCCCAGGGGAGTAACGAGAACCAATTAGGCCAGCTCCCCCAGGAGGAAGCTGTGATTTTATAGATCTCCTTATACAGTTGTCCCAATTGTTGTGGGACCAGGTCCCTAACATTGAAACGCACACAACAGAAACTGTTCACAGCCAATGCTATGCTTCAGCAGCAAATAATCAATGGCAGCTATGACTATAGTTTGGTTTAGGCTTAACAATTGCAGATTGCCATCAAAAGTAGAGGGCAATCTTCAGTCACTGTGTGTGTTAGCTAAAGAAGGCAAAAGTGGAAGAACTCTGCCTATGGAGCAGGGGTTCTCAACCTATGGGTCATGACCGGGACAGGGGGTCAAGCAGCCCTTTCACAGGGGTCACCTAAGACCATCAGAAAAAAACCACAGATATTTACATTACAATTCATAACCGTAGCAAAATTACAATTATAAAGTAACAATGAAAACAATTTAATTTTTCCAGCATGAGGTACTTTATAAAAGAATCAAAGCCTTAGGAAGGTTGAGAACTAGGGCTCTAGAGCAATTCGTGAAGGTTGCACAATTATACAAAAAGGACCATCTAAATGGGGAAGCTTTACCAAAGGCAGAGGCATTTCTTTCCACAGTACAGCTATGAGGTGCAAAGTCAGAATTAACTCAGTAAAAACATAAGCATGAGCTTGCATCGAAAAAACAATTGGTAAGACTGGGTTAAATATCAAAATTGGATCACCTTCTGAAGTGGCATTGTCACCCATGACACTAACATGGTTGTTGTAGCTTATTGACACTCAAGCCAGATTTTTGAGAAAGATGATGAATAGATTGTCTTTTCTGAGCACGAAATGAGGTTTTTGACTGACAAGTTTTGTTAACTGGAAGCAAGAGCTGGTCCAAAATAAGAAGTTTACTTTTGAAGTTGCATAAGCGTGTAAGTATCCAGATTTTCCTTCTTAAATTGTTCAGAAATATAATTTCTTGCATTAGATACAAAGGCAGGGTCTTTAAAGTTATGAAATATCACATTATTTTTTTAGTTTGATCAGAGATAAACTTCCAACTGCCTCACAGACAATTTGACTAAATATCACTCACCCATCCTTCTAACCATCGAGTAAGGTCAACAATAGTTCCACTATATATGAAAGTAGAATTTAACAACAGTGGAGAACCAATGATAGAAGAACCCATGATAGAGACAGATGATTGACAAATTCCTTCTTTTTTGCAAACATGAATACCAGTTAATATCATGAGAAACACAGTTGTGGAGGTGACAGCTCATCCTGTTCCCTGGATTAGGTTTTCAGGCTCTCATGTGAAATCCCAGCCCACTATTCTCAAGTGGGTGGTGATGCTTGCTACATGAGAGCATTCATTCTTCTTTAGGGATAATGATCAACTCCTTTTGCATGACACTTCAAGGGGATCTTCATAATGGCAATTAATTCATGACAATGTTTTTACTTCTTTATGCTGGCACCCAAACACCCTTTACTTCTGTTATAATAAAAGCATCACCCTAACCTGTTGTTGGACCTTTCTGTCAGGACTACTAGCCAGCTCCCAAATGACCTCACAGAGGTTTATTATTAATTATAAATGCTCATCTGATAGTTTGGGCTTATTACTAACTAACACTTACATCTTAAACTGACCCACATTTCTTATCTATGCTGTACCACAGAGCAGTACCTTCTTCGACAACCTATGTTCATCACCTGCTTAAGCTATGTCCCTTGGTGACTCTGCCCTCTTCTGCCCCAAACTCTCCTTTTGTCCACAAGTCCTGTCTAGTCTTTCCTGCCTAGCCATTGGCCAATCACCCCTTTATTAAACAATGAGAGTAATACATATTCACACTGTACAAAAAGATTACTCCACAGCACTGACTCACACTTTAACAAGGCCAGGTTTCCACACATTCTCAATCTCATTTTTTCACCAAATTGACTAGGTAGTAGCTAGAAATATTGATTCAACTGAATAGTAGTATGCTACTAAACACCCTGGATCATCCAAAATTTCTAAATTAATAGAATATAAAGTAAGAGAAAATAAATCCTGGGGGAAGGAAAAATTTTCCCCTTTTCATTTAAAAAAAATTTCATGGTGCATTGTTTGTGTTCAAATGTTGTGTGGCCTTGTCTGTGAGTTGTAAGGGTTACCTTTTATATACTTAATGTGTCAATCAGCTAAGAAGCTAGCTCTATCACATGCATTATCAGTCTTTTTCCCCCCAAAACTGGGTTTCTCTGTGCAGCACTGATTGCTCTGGAACTCACTCTGTAGATAGACCAGGCTATCTTCTAACTCTGAGATCTGTCTGCCTCTTCCTCATGAATGCTTGGATTAAAGGTGTGCACTACCACTACCCAGCATAGCATCAGTCTTAGTAGTACTAGGTATACTAAATTAGCTAAAGTGTTTAGTAAATGTATAACAAGATGAATGGTAGCAGTCTCATTACAATAAATTGGCGCCAATGTGGTTAACTAAATCCATGCAAAACCTGAGAGGGCTTGGAAAGCAATTCTAGACACTAAAAAAACAAAGTTTAACCACATTTTTTCCCCCGAATGGCCTTTAATGCTGGTGGCATGCTGCAGCTCCTTTAAGAGAGGTTTCCTCGACTCAGTGGTAGCAGGAAAAAAAAAGCCACAGGGCTTTAAAATGCTGGCTTTATGGACTGTGCTATCAGTGCAACCTATGGCTATTTCCGGAGGCCAAGCATTTAAATGGGGTTTGTAAGCAGTGTGTTACAAACTGGTTCATGGCTCAACATAGATCCACTGATACTTGGATCTGGGGCAATGTGCACGGCTTACAGAGGCAGTGAATGGACTTCCACCGTGTTGGACTGTGCAGCGCAAGCAGGCAGGGCCATATATACCCTAGCAATG